>NC_050466.1:78340998-78986498 GCF_903995425.1 Onychomys torridus | reverse complement strand
ATACATATCTCACACAGTGAACCATAGTTTCCCATAATGGCTATCAGTTCTTAAAGGAATGGGGTCAAAATATCCTTTTCAGTTTTTTGGTTTCTTCAACTACTATAATAGAGTTCCATGCATGGACAGCATAAAATTAGTAAATAGATCTTACCTTTCCTTGATGTTCGTAGAAGACATATAAAACAGGAAACTAATGCATACAATAAAGAATACTGAAAACAGCAGTACTTAACTTTTAAATGATTCAAAAATTTAATTAGAAACCAATTTTTTATTTTATTCTTCCTTAATTATTTATGATTTGGGATTTCTTTCCATTTGAAAAACAGAACCCTGCATAATTAATTCAGTTACACACTAAAATAGGCCTCTTGCTTATTGCAGGATGCATAAGCAGTATTATCTCTTGAGTTTTTTAATGGCCCACATAATGTTAAAATCTCTTTAGTGCTCTGATAAAAAGACTTGTGAGAATTACGCTTACTATATTAGTAAAATTATGACCTGTCATGCTTCTAGTTCTGTGTGCCATAATGCTTATTAAAACCCTTGATTTGTATGGTTGTAAGTATGTGTATGATAATTATATATACAGGGCTCTTAAAAGTTTAGCTATCACTGAAGAAGGAATTACTACACCACTCAAGAAAATGTGATGTAAATAGGTTTTTCAATTTTTCTTCAGTAAGCCTGAAAGATTTTGGATGACATGCCTACACACTTGAATTAAACCTAAAAATTCATAAAATAGATGTTTTATATAGTTAAATTATTTTCAAGTTTCCATGTGTATACATTTATTTAGATGCAAACACACTCATAGCAATTGGTCATCTTCCTATTTAATGTATGTGGTGAAGCTGGCCAATCATAACAATGAAGATAACCACTATTTCAATCATTTTTCAACATTATATCTAACTTGAAAATATATTTTCCACATTCCAACTACCAAAGTTGTCATAAAATTTAGTGACACAAGAACATACAATAATTGGACATATGAGGTATTCAATTAGTTTTTGCTTGTTTCATCTCTTATAAAGGAAATCTCTCCAAATAAAAAATTATCTTTCATAGACAAAGAGTAATCAAAGGTAATTGTAAGAATTGTGAATAAATTATTATTTCTATCATTTAAAAGTGAAGAAAAAATTTAAAATGTGGGAAGCACCATTCCATGAGCTGAGATGTGAACAGAATAAAATGAAGAAATACAGCTCAGTACAAGACTTCTATCAGTTTCTTTTTATTAATTTTGGACATGTTGTGAGCAGACACCTACTGCTATCCTTTTCCCTGTCATGAAAGATTAGCTGAAACAAATATTTCTCTTCATTAATCTTGTTCTTTATCAGGTAATACATAACAGCATTAAAAAACTACTACAGAAAGTTAGTGCCCAAAGTGTGGTTGTTGCTGTTATATATCTGATCAGGTGTTTCTTATATTTTGGAACTAATTTTCAGGAAGAATGTGGAAGGGTTTAGATCACTGGGCCTATAAATACTCTTGAGTAATTTAAGAAGAGTTTAATAGGTCATTCTGGTGGGAAGACAAGCCTAATGAGAGAAAATGACAATGTAAGTACAATCTCATGAAGTTTCAGAGGAAATCAACATTTACATGAATGGGATGTTCTGGCAATGAATCTCACTTTACTCTATGCATGCCCTAATAATTTGATATGGCTGAATTTAAAGGCAAAGGACTAATTTGTTTGGCGTCAGAAATTTCAAGTCCTGATAATCTTCAGGTTGTCACAGTTACTACTCACTGTTCTCATCCTTATGTAGAGTTGAAAGACAGAACAGGAAGTGAAAGAGAAAGATGAGGAGTATATACTTGGCAACTACACTCAAAAACAGGCCAGGAATGAGAAAGCTTTGAGTGGCATAAAAAAGATTTTCATGCATATGTTGATTGGCTATAGTTTTCTAGAGAACCTGGAGGTGGGTTAAGTAGAATGAGGATATCCTATATGCCTGGTGAGATAACCAAATTTGACAAAAATAAAATCAGTGTTTTAAGTTGTAAGAGGGAACAGAAAGTAGAGAAACTTGCAACTACTGACCAAACCTAATATTTAGAGGAAATTATTAGAGGTTGAGATTTAGTTTACTGAATGGGTTGCTTTGCAGTTGCCTAGCAAAGATCCATTTTTACAAATAATCTATTCCTTTTTCCATGGGATATCATTGCAGGATATTCAATTACACTGTGAACCCCAAGTTTGCATTTGCATTAATTAAATAAAATCAGCCTTGGTTCATGGGGTGGAGATGGCAATTAGTTGACTGGAATTAGCCCCAGAAAGTCCGGAAGAGCCAGAAATGTGATAGAGACACATATTCAAAAGAGGAGGGTGGGACTTGGAATTTCAAGACTTATTTTTTTGGTTTGGTTTGGTCTCTGGTCAAAAAGGAAGGTCACCTGGTTGCTTCTCAGTATCTCTGATCTAGCAGGTTTTCACCTCCATATCTGACTTCTGAGTCTTTTTGGTAAATAGAAGATAGAGACTTAGTTTAAGCTTATATACCATGGCCATGGCAGAGCTGGGGCATGAGAGTGAAGTCTCTTTAGGCTGCAGCCTGAGTAGCTGGTGGGGTGAAAAATGTGGGGCTGTGGGGCCACAGATGATCAGTAGATTAAGCTGCAGCCAGTAAGCCAACAAAAAAAACATCAGGATATTTAGTCTTTTGTCCATTAAGCTTGGAATTAATCAGTCATGGTGTTATAAACAAAATCATAGTTGAGTAAAAGATATGCTGTGACATTTTCATGATATGATTTCTTTTTTCATTCAGTAAATTCATCATTTATAAGCCTCTATTATGTGAAAAGCTCCATCTAAACCTTCCTTATATGTAATGAATTGTCATCATTATGAAAAATTACTTCATAATAATCTTATTGAAACAAATAAAAACATGACAACCATAATTTGTCCACTTAATTCAAAGGTAATTTTATGAAGAAGAGAACAATGCCTTAAACTTGCTAAGGGTTTGTTTCAACACTTATAAATATGTTATTACTTATTCTGTCATTATGTTACAATATATTGATAATTTTCAGTTATTTTCCAGTAAAATGAGATTAATTTTTAAAGGGAAGAAATAAATAATTGTCAACAAAGAAATTGTATTTCATGGGTTAAAGTAAATTTTTATGAGCAGTATATTTCTGAGGCCATTGGGAAAGAGAAACCAGTCAGGTGAATTTAGTTACATGTATTTCTTTCCCTTTTATCCACCTTCTGTATAATTGCTAAGCTGAATGCCATTGACCAGGTGTGCAACAACTTTAAGCATGAAATATAAAAGAAAGAGAAGTAGAACAGCATACTTGTTGAAGTATGCAACTAAATGTCAATGAAATTATACACAGGGTGACTTTACCTTTCTCCTCTTCCAGAAACAGCCTAAACCCTTACAATGAGGCATTAGAAGCAAGTAGAGTAAGAATAACTATCAACCTCTACATTGGAGTGGACAAAGCATTAAACTTGCCAAGATGTGCCACTGCCTTGATTCCCTAATTAACACACAATATTGTATATGTAACATTGCTGCCAAAAAGGGTAACTTAATTATAAGAACAGAGACTCTGAAAACACAAAATTGAAAGCATTTCCACAGATGTCAAAAGTAAGAAAGATGAAACTCTCAGAAACTGTTCAAATTATAATGTGAGCCATGAGTGTACAATGACAGAAGGGATGGGAGGAAAGCACTTTTTAGGGAAAAAAATAAAACCTGAAGGTCTGGGAATTGACACAGTAGGTAAAGTACTTGTTGCTCAAGTATAATGGCCTAAGTTCAGATCCTTAGAACTCATTAACAGGCAAGGAGTAGTGGCATGTCTGTAATCCTAGCACTGCTGGCAGGAATGGGGAGGCACGAAAAATCAGATCACTGAAAGTGACTGGTGATATAATCTAGCCTTTTAGTGAGCTGCAGGTTCAATGATAGACCCTGTCTCAAAAAATACAGTGGAGAATGAAGAAGACTATATCCAGTGCTGACTTCTGAAACTCCCCTCACACATACACAAAGTTAAAGCATATAACAATGATATAGACTACATCTTAATCAGCCCAGCATTTACAAGGTATTTTCTTTCTTTTTGATTGAAAATAGATTTTTCTCCTACATAATACATCCCAAGACAGTTTCTTCTACCTCCACTCCTCCCAAATCCCCCTTTCCTCCCCTCTCTTCCAGATCCACTCCCCATCAGTTTCTTCTTCATAAAAGCATAGGTATCCAACAGACAATATCCAAACACAACAAAACAAGGAAGAGAATCAGAGCCAGATCTATTCATACTGTTAGGAGTCTGACAAAAACACTAAGCTATCAACCATAACATATATTCTGAGGACCTGGTGAAAACCAAACTGGGCCCCATAATTGCCACCTCAGTCTCTGTGAGCCCATATGAACCCTGCTTAGTTGATCCAGTGGGCCATGTTCTGGTGTCCTCCATCCCCTATGACTCCTACGATCTTTCCCCTCTCTCTTCTCTGGGATTCTCCAAGCTCCTAGAGGAGAGATCTAATACGGACTTGTGGTGGTGTTGTGTTCCCCAAAATATTGTTCACCCCAATAAACTTATCTGGGTTCAGAGACAGAACAGCCACAATATTAAACACAAGCATAGGCAGATAAACACACACCTTTAATCCTAGCATTTCAGAGACAGAAATCCATTTGTTTAAGGATACAGCCAAGCATGGTGACTCATGCCTTTAATCCCAGAAAGCAAGCCTTTAATCACAGGGAGGGATGGTAGAAAACAGAATGGTATATAAGGCGCGAGGACCAGAAACTAGAAGCATTTGGCTGGTTAAGCATTCAGGCTTTTAAGAAGCAGTTCATCTGAGATTCATTTGGATGAGGACACAGAAGCTTCCTTTCAGTCTGAGGAAACAGGATCAGCTGAGGAACTGGAGAGGTGAAGTAGCTGTGGCTTGTTCTGCTTCTCTGATCTTCCAGCATCCATGCCAATAACTGGCCTCAGGTTTGATTTCATTAATAAGAACTTTTAAGATTCCTGCTACAGAGACTGCCATTTTAGACTCTTTCTGCATAATGTCTTGCTGTGGAGCTCTGCACCCTCCCCCATCTGCTGCTGGGGAAAGCTTTTTCAATCAGTGCTAGACAAGGCACAGCTTTGTAAGTACAGAAGAATATCATTTCATTGATTTATTTTTCAGTCATGGTTGGCTCTACCCGAGGTCTCTGTGCTATTCAGTCTCCAGTTCCTAGCCATCAAGGCGGATCAGGGCATGGGCTGCCTCTCTTGCCATAGGCCTCAAGTTAAACGAAACATCGATTGGATGCTCCCACAAGTTCTAGACCACCATTGCCTCAGCACAATCTTTTGGGCAGCACAGATTTTGGTCAAGGGTTTTGTGGCTGGATTGGTGTCCAGGTTTCTCATTTCTACAGAGTACCTTTCCATGCCAAAGAGACTAAAAGATAGGGTTTATAGCTCCATACAGGAACCAGCTTGACCTCTCTGTGTTCAATCGGGTATGCAATGTTGTCCTCAGCAATGGGCTACACTGTCCAATTTTGGAGAGGAAACCTCTGGCTTAGCATCAGCCTGTGTTAGTTGTTTTCTCTTATTGCAATATTAAAAATTATATAAAACTTTTCTATAGAGATTGAAGTAGCAAATATTTTAGGGTTTCCTGGACATAGAAATTTTTCTTGCACAACTCAAGCACAGCAACTTTTGTAGTACAAAAGAAGCTATTAAGTACATAAATGAATGTTTTTAAAACCAAATTTTATTTCTGAAACAGGTATCATGCCACAATTTGTACAACTGTGGTTTATAATATTAGACTCATACTCAAATTTTAGTGATGATCTGTAGTAGACTGAGTTTTCCCTCAAAGTCTTTACCCAGGACTGTCAATATTCCCTAACTTATCCGGTTAATTTTGTTTGTTTGTCCCTTTGTGACTCCCTAATCATGCAATGTCCCCTCTATAAGAGAAAAAGCCTGATCTGACCTAGTCTGGTGATCAGATGGCCAAACACCCTAACAGTCGAGCTGGAACTCTCATCCAATAACTAATGGAAATGGATGCAGAGAGCCTCAGCCAGGCCAAAGGTGGAGCTCCAGGTGTCCAATTGTCGAGAAAGAGGAGGGACTGTAAGAGTGTGAATTGTTGAGACCAAGGTTGGAACAAATAGCCAAACGAATGGAAGCACATGAATTATGAACCAAAGGCTGTGGAGCCCCCAGCTGGAGCAGGCACTCTGGATAAGTGAGACAATTGAATAGCTTGAACTGTTTGGGAGGCACCCAGGCTGTAGGACCAGCACCTGTCCTTAGTGCATGAGCTAGCTGTTTGAAACCTTGGGCATACACAGGGACACTTTGCTCAGCCTGGAAAGAGGGGACTGGACCTGCCTGTACTGAATCCACCAGGTTGAATTGAATCCCCAGGGGAGCCATGGCCCTAGAGGAGATGGAATGGAGGGGAGGGGCTGAGGGGGAAGGTAGGGGTGGGAGTGGGAGCGGGGAAGACAGGGGAACCCATGGCTGATGTGTAAAATTAAAACACTAACATAATAAATTTCAAAAGGAGATGTGAGTGTCTGGGTTATAGTCAGAGAGGCAACTGCACCTGGGTCCCACCACTGGACACAGGCCACCCCTGGAGGACCTGACCAACTTGGCCCCAGTTTCCTGCCAATTGGCAGGCCCTGTGGGAAGGCTCCCCTTTTCCAAGACTGCAGGCAGACACTGCAGTCTCCACACCCTGCCCCCACACCCATTTGCCAGAGACCCCAGCCACTTCCTGAGACTCAGAGACCAGCCCCCAGCTTCCATCCACCCTGGAACTCCCATCTGGACCAGAGGTGAGTTCCTGGGTTATAATCAGAGAGGCAACTGCGCCTGGGTCCCACCACTGGACACAGGCCACCCTGGGAGGACCTGACCAACTTGGCCCCAGGTTCCTGCCAATTGGTAGGCCCTGTGGGAAGGCTTCCCCTTTTCAAAGACTGCAGGCAGACACTGCAGTCTCTACACCCTGCCCCCACACCCATCTGCTGGAGACCACAGCCACTTCCTGAGAATCAGAGACCAGCCCCAAGCACTCATCCTGCCCTGGAACTCCCATCTGGACCAGAGACCAGAGGAACTCCCATCTGGACAAGAGGAGCTCCCATCTGGACAAAATAAGGAGACCCCAGGGCCTTCCCGAGACTCAGAGTCCAGCCCCCCAGCTCCTATCCAGCCAGCACTCTCATCTGGACCAGCACTCCCATCTGGCCCAGAATTTCCATCTGGACCAGAGAGAAGCTCCCTAAATCTGTCAACTCTCTCCGGACCAAGTACACTGATAAGACCAAGAACAAACACAAGAGGAGATGGGCAGACATCAAGGCAGAAGTACATACAACAAAATAAAGAGCAATAAAGCATCACCAGAACCTAGTGCTTCACCAACAGCTAGACCTGAACATCACAGAATGGAAGAAGAAGAAGGAAACAACCTTATAGGTACCATCATGAAGAGGCTAGAGCCTAATATAGAAGACATCAAAAATAAAGTAGAGGAACAGACAAACAAAAAATAGGAAGAATGCTATAAAAAACTAGAGGAAAGGATAATTAAAGCAGAAGAAAACAATAAGTCCCTGAAAGAAAATCATGAAAAAGCAAGGGAGACAATCCAAGACCTGAAGAGGGAAATAGAAAAAATGAAGAAGACACAAGCAGAAGGAATGTTGGAAATAGAAAATCTGAGTAAACAAACAGGAACTTCAGAGGCAAGTATAACCAACAGAATGCAAGAGATGGAAGAGAAGATCTCTGGTGTTGAAGATAGGGTAGAAGAAATAGATTCATAAGTCAAAGAAAACACTAAAACCAACAAAGTCATGACCCAAAATGTCCAAAAAATTTGGGACACCATGAAAAGACCAAACCTACAAATAATAGGGATAGAGGAAGGAGAAGAATACCAAATCAAAGGCACAGAAAATATATTTAACAAGATCATAGAAGAAAACTTTCCCAACTTAAAGAAGGAAATGCCTATGAAGATACTAGAAGCCTATACAACACCAAACAGACAAGACCCCCCAAAAAGTCCCCTCCCCACATAATAATTAAACGACTAAACATACAGAATAAAGAAAGAAAATTAAGGGTAGCAAAGGAGAAAGTCAAAGTGACTTATAAAGGCAAACCCATCAGAATAACACCCAATTTCTCGATGGAGACTTTGAAAGCCAGAAGGACCTGGACAGATATAATGCAGACACTAAGAGACCATGGATGCCAGCCTACACTAATATACCCAGCAAAACTTTCAATCACCATAGATAGACTGAACAAGACCTTCCAAGACAAAACCAGATTTAAACAATACTTATCCACAAACCCAGCCCTACAGAAAGCACTAGAAGGAAAATTCCAACCTAAGGAAGGCAGATACACCCATGAAAACACAGGCAATAGATAACACTACAGCAGTAAACCCCAAAGAAGGGAAGTACACACACAGTACCACCAAAAAATAAAAATAACAACAGGAATGAACAATCACTGGTCATTAATATCCCTTAATATCAATGGACTTAATTCACCTATAAAAAGATGCAGACTAACAGAATGGACACGAAAACAGGACCCATCTTTCTGCTGCATACAAGAAACACACCTCAAATTCAAAGACAGACACCTCCTAAGAATAAAAGGCTGGGAAAAGACTTTCCAATCAAATGGTCTTAATAAGCAACTGGTGTAGCCATCCAAATATCCAGCAAAATAGACTTCAAACTAAAATCTATCAAAAGAGATGATGAAGTACATTACATACACATGGCAGAAAAGATCCACCAATATGATGTCTCAATTCTGAACACTTCTGCCCCAAACACAAGGGAACCCACATATGTAAAAGAAACATTAATAAAGCTTAAATCACATATAAAACCCCACACAGTGGGAGACTTCAACACCCCACTTTCACCTCTAGACAGATAGGCCAAATTGAAACTTAACAGAGACATAATGGACTCAACTGATATTATGGCTCAAAGGGACTTAATCGATATCTACAGAACATTCCACCCAAACAAAAAAGAATATACCTTCTTCTCAGCACCCCATGGAAACTTCTCTAAAATCGACCACATACTTGGCCACAAAGCAAATCTCAACAGATACAAAACAATTGGAATAACCTCCTGTGTTCTATCAGACCATCATGGTTTAAAGTTAGATTTCACCAACAATAAAAACTACAGAAATCCTACAATCTCATGGAAACTGAATAATGCTCAACTGAATCACCAGTGGGTTAAGGAAGAAATAAAGAAAGAAATTAAAGGCTTCCTAGAGATCAATGAAAATGAATACACCACATACCCAAACTTATGGGATACTATGAAATCAGTGCTAAGAGGGAAATTCATAGCACTGAATGCCCACATAAAGAAGCTGGAGAAATCTCACACTAGTGACATGACAGCACACCTGAAAGCCCTTGAACAGGAAGAAGCAAAGTCTCCCAGAAGGAACAGAAGCCAGGAAATGATCAAATTGAGAGCTGAAATTAATAAAATAGAAATAAAGAGAATAATACAAAGGATTAATGAAACAAAGAGTTGGTTCTTTGAAAAAAATCAACAACATAGACAGGCTGTTTTCCAAACTAACCAAAAGACAGAGAGACAGCATCCAAATTAACAAAATCAGAAATGAAAAGGGGGACATAACAACAGACAATGAGGAAATCCAGAGAATCATCAGGTCATGCTTCAAAAACCTCTACTCCACAAAACTGGAAAATCTAAAAGAAATGGATATTTTTCTGGATAGGTGCCACATACTTAAGTTAAATCAAGACCAGATAAACCATTTCAATAGTCCAATAACCCCTAAGGAAATAGAATCAGTCATTAAATTCTCCTAACCAAAAAAAGCCCTGGACCTGATGGTTCCACTGCAGAATTCTACCAGATCTTCAAAGAATACTTAATACCAATACTCTTTAAATTGTTCCACACAATGGAAGCAGAAGGTATATTACCAAACTCCTTCTATGAGGTTACAATTACCCTGATTCCTAAACCAAACAAAGATGCAACAAAGAAAGAGAACTACAGACCGATCTCCCTCATGAACATTGATACAAAAATGCACAATAAAATTCTGGCAAATAGACTCCAAGAACACATCAAAACAATTATCCACCATGATCAATTAGGCTTCAACCCAGGGATGCAAGGGTGGTTCAACATATGAAAGTCCATCAATGAAATACACCATATAAACAAACACAAAGAAAAAAACCACATGATCATCTCACTAGATACAGAAAAGGCATTTGACAAAATCCAACACCACTTCATAATAAAGGACTTGGGGAGATCAGGAATACAGGGAACATACCTAAACATAAAAAAGGCAATCTACAGCAAGCCAACAGCCAACATCAAATTAAATGGAGAGAAACTCAAAGCAATACCACTAAAATCAGGAACAAGGCAAGGCTGTCCCTTCTCCCCCTACTTATTCAACATAGTACTTGAATTTCTAGCCAGAGCTATAAGACAACATAAAGAGATTAAGGGGATACAAATTGGAAGGGAAGAAGTCAAGCTGTCCCTATTTGCAGATGACATGTTAGTATACATGAGTGACCCCAAAGATTCAAACAAGGAACTGATACAGCTAATAAAAACCTTTAGCAACATTGCAGGATATAAGATCAACTCAAAAAAATCAGTAGCCCTCCTATATACCGTAGACAAACAGGCTGAGAAGGAAATCAGAGTTACATCACCCTTTACAATAGCCACAAATGATATAAAATACATTGGGGTTACTCTAACTAAGCATGTGAAGGACCTATATGACAAGAACTTTAAGTCCCTGAAAAAAGAAATTGAAGAAGATGTCAGAAAATGGAAAGATCTCCCAGGCTCATGGATAGGCAGGATCAACATAGTAAAAATGGCAATCTTACCAAAAGCAATCTACAGATTCAACACAATCCCCATCAAATTACCAACACAATTCTTCACAGATCTGGAAAGAATAATACTCAACTTCATATGGAAAAACAAAAACCCAGGATAGCCAAAAGAATCCTATACAATAAAACAACCTCTGGAGGCATCACAATCCCCAACCTCAAGCTCTACTATAGAGCTACTGTAATAAAAACAGCTTGGTACTGGCATAAAAACCAACATATGGACCAATGGAATTGAATTGAAGACCTTGACATTAACCCACACACCTATGAACATATAATTTTTGACAAAGAAGCCAAAAATGTACAATGTAAAAGAGATAGCATCTTCAACAAATGGTGCTGGCATAACTGGATGTCAATGTGTAGAAGGCTGCAAATAGATCCATATCTGTCACCGTGCACAAAACTTAAATCCAAGTGGATCAAAGACCTCAACATAAATCCAGCTACTCTGAACCTGATAGTAGAGAAAGTAGGAAGTACTCTTGAACGCATTGGCACCGGAGATCACTTTCTAAATATAACACCAGTAGCACAGACACTGAGAAAAACAATCAATCAATGGGACCTGTTGAAACTGAGAAGCTTTTGTAGAGCAAAGGACACGGTCAACAAGACAAAGCAACAGCCTACAGAATGGGAAAAGGTCTTCACCAACCCCACATCTGACAGAGGGCTGATATCCAGAATATATAAAGAACTCAGGAAATTAGACATCAAAATGCCCAACAGTCCAATTAAGAAATGGGCTATAGAACTAAACAGAGAATTCTCCACAGAGGAAGTTCAAATGGCTGAAAGACATTTAAGGAATTGCTCAACATCCTTAATTATCCGGGAAATGCAAATCAAAACGACTCTGAGATACCACCTAACACCTGTGAGAGTGGCTAAGATCAAAACCACAGAAGATAGCTTATGCTGGAGAGAATGTGGATCAAGGGGAACTCTCCTCCACTGCTGGTGGGAATGCAAGCTTGTATAGCCACTTTGGAAATCAATATGGCACTTCCTTAGAAAATTGGGAATTCATCTCCCCCAAGACCCAGCTGTAGCACTCTTGGGCATATACCCAAGGAATGCTCAATCATACCACAAGAGCATTTGCTCAACTATGTTCGTCAGCTTTGTTTGTAATAGCCAGAAGCTGGAAACAACCTAGATGCCCTTCACCTGAAGAATGGATAAAGAAAATATGGTACATATACACAATGGAGTACTACTCAGCAGAGAAAAACAATGACATCATGAGGTTTGCAGGCAAATGGATGGATCTAGAAAAAAATCATCCTGAGTGAGGTAACCCAGACTCAGAAGGACAAACACGGTATGTACTCACTCATAGGAGGATACTAGATATAAAACAAAGATGACTAGACTGCTACACAACTACAGGGAGACTACCTAGAAAACGGGACCCTAGAAAAGACCCAAGGATCACCCAATGACAGAGAAATGTATGAGATCTACATGAACAACCTGGACGACAGTGGGAATAATGAAGGGCAAGATTTGAGGGAAAGAAAGCTTAGGGGAGCAGGAGATCCCAGCTGAAACAAGAACAGAAAGGGAGAACGAGGAATAACAGACCATGATAAATGAAGACCACATGAGAACAGGAATAGGCAGAGTGCTCGAGAGGTCCCCTTAAATCCACAATGATACGTACTCTGTAGACTGCTGGCAATGGTGAAGAGAAAGCCTGATCTGACCTAGTCTGGTGATCAGATAGCCAAACACCCTCACAGTCGAGCTGTAACTGTCATCCAATAACTGATGGAAGTGGATGCAGAGATCCTCAGCCAGGCCCAAGGTGGAGCTCCAGGTATCCAATTGTCGAGAAAGAGGAGGGACTGTAAGAGCGTGAATTGTTGAGACCAAGATTAGAAAAAGCATAGGGACAAATAGCCAATCGAATGGAAGCACATGAATTATGAACCAAAGGCTGTGGAGCCCCCAGCTGGATCAGGCCCTCTGGATAATTGAGACAACTGAATAGCTTGATCTGCTTGGGAGGCACCCAGTCTGTGGGACCAGGATCTGTCCTTAGTGCATGAGATGGCTGTGTGAAACCTTGGGCTTACCCAGGGACACTTTGCTCAGTCTGGAAGGAGGTGACAGGGCCTGCCTGTACTGAATCCACCAGGTTTAAATGAATCCCCAGGGGTGCCTTGATCCTGGAGGACATGGGAATGGATCGTAAGGTCTGGAGGGGAGGTGGGGGTGGAGGCGCGAGGGGGGAGGACAGGGGAACCCATGGCTGATGTATAAAATTTAAAACACATAATAATAAAGAAAAAAGAAAAAAAAGCAAAGAAAAACTAAAGGAAAATAAAATAAAATAATGTGTTGGGGTTACCTCAACGTGAGTAACTGTATTAAAGGGTCACAGCATTGGGAAGGTTCAGGGTCTACTACCTTCAAACTGTATCGTGAGCTGAGGACCAAGCCTTTAACACCTGAGCCTTTAAGGGATACTCATCTATTCCCTAGCAATCCCTCTTTCATATTTTCACATACTCCTGGTGTTGGTCCTTCAAACTATTATTTGTTCATAATTGTGAGTAAATGTTTGTTGAATTCCACTTCTACTACTAAATTTTAAGTCTCTTGCCTGTACATCAGGATGATTTCTCACTGTGTATAGCAGCACAATGCCATGCTGCATTCTGTATTTGCTGAGCACCTCTTCCATAGGAGGGGCCATGCCACCTGCTGTAAAAGCTGAACTTGAAGGGGAGGACACAGAAAAACATATGACCAATTTGGCTATGTGTATGGTTTGTCTTTCTGTATAGCTACATCCCAACATTGAGTGTGTATGCAGCAAATAACAATAAACAATGTATGCTCAGAGTAGTAAACAAAACAAATTAAAAATAAATAAATAAATTTTAAAAATGAGAAAAAAAAAGAAAGGCCCCTTGCCACATAATAATCAAAACACTAAACATACACAATAAAGAAAGAATGTTAAAGGCTACAATGGAAAAAGACTAAGTAAAATATAAAGGCTGACCTATTAGAATTAAACAGGACTTCACAATAGAGAATCTAAAAGCAAGTTAAGCCTAGACAGGTATCCTTCAGACTCTAAGAGACCACAGATACTATCCAAAACTACTATACCCAGCAAAACTTTAAATCATCAATGTGGCAATTTGAATGTTATTGGCCTCCATAATCCCATAATCTTGTAATCTCATAGGGAGTGATACTATTAGGAGGTATGGCTTTGTTGGAATGGGTATGGCCTTGTTAAAGGAATTATGTCACTATGGGGGTGAACTTTGAGGTTTCAGATAGTCAGGATACCATCCAGTGTGTCAGTTGAATTCCTGTTGTTTGCATAATGTAGCAATTTCAGCTCCAGCACACCTCTACCTGCAGGCCACCCTGCTCCCTGCCACAAAAATAATTAACTGAACCTCTGAAACTGTAAGTGATCCCACCTTAATTAAATGTTTTCTTTATAAGAGTTGTCATGATCACAATAATGGTGTCTCTTCACAGCAATAAAAACCTTACTAAGACAACGATAGATGGAGAAAACAAGATATTCCATGACAAAATCTAATTTAAACATTATCCATCTGCAAATTCAGACCTACAGAAGGTTCTAGATGGAAAAGTCCAACCCAAGAACTAACTACACCCTTAAAAACACAAGATAAATAATCCCATACCACAGAACCAAGGACAACAAACTAACTCTCTCTCTCTCTCTCTCTCTCTCTCTCTCTCTCTCTCTCTCTCTCTCACACACACACACACACACACACACACACATACACACACACACATCAACAACAACAACAACAACAAAAATACAAGAATTAACAATCATTGGTCATTGATATTTTTCAATATCAATGGATTCAATTCCCCAATAAAATGACACAAACTAATGTGATGGATGAGACAACAGTATCCATCCATCCATCTGCTGCATCCAAGAAACACACCTCAATATTAAAGATAGATATTACCTCATAGGAAAGGGTTAGAAAATAGATTTTCAAAGCAAATGGTGCTAAGAAGCAAACTGGTATAGCCATTCTAATATCTAACAAAGTAGACTTCAAACCAAAATTCATCAATAGAGATGGGGATTGATACTTCATAATCATCAAAAGAAAAGTCCACCAGGATGATGTTTCAGTTCTTAATATCTATGCCCTAAATGCAAGGGCATCTGCATATGTGAAGGAAACATTATGAAAGCTTAAATCATACATTGATAGGGGGAGACTTCAATGCCTTACTATCAGCAACAGTCAAGCCATCCAGCCAAAAATTAAACCGTGAAATGCTGGAGCTAATAGACATTATAAACGAAAAGGACCCAACAGATATTTATAGAACATTTCACCCAAACACATACAAAAAAATACCTTCTCAGCACCTCATGAAATTTTCTCCAAAATTAACCACAAACTCAGTCACAAAGCAAGTCTTAACAGATACAAAATAATTTGAATAACTCCCTGCATCCTTCTGGCTCACTGTGGATTAAAGCTGAATTTCAACAAAAGAAAGCCTACAAACTTATGGAAACTGAACAACTCCTTACTGGATTAAAAAATGGATCAGGACAGAAACAAATTTAAGACTTTCTAGAATTCAATGAAAATCAATACAAGCACACACCAAACTATGGGACACAATGAAAGCTGTGCTAAGAGGAAAGTGCAAAGCACTAATGTGGTGCCCCCAACCATAAAATTAATTTAGTTTCTCCTTCATAACGATACATTTTTAAGTTTAGAATTGTAATGCAAATATCTGTGCTTTTAGATTGGTTTAGTCAACCCCTATGAAAGGGTCCTTTGGCCACCAAAGAGGTTGTGACCCACAGGTTGAGAACCACTGCTCTAGAACAAAAAGTAACACACACACACACACACACACACACACACACACACACACACACACACACACGTGCACGTGCATACATGCACCTAAGAGGAATATAGGGCAGGGAATAATCAAGCTGAGGGCTGATTATTATAATAAAATAGAAACAAAGAGAACAATACAATGGAGCAACGAAACAAAGAGTTGGCTCTTCACGAAAATAAACAAGATAGACAAACCCTTATCCAAACTAACTAAAAGACCTACAGAGAATATGTAAATTAGTAAAATCAGAAAGGGAAAAGGGGTATATAACAACAGAAACCAAGGATATCTAGAGGATCATAAGGATATGCTTTAAAAACCTGTACTATATTGGAAATTATTAAAGAAATGGATAATTTTTCCATAAGTACCATTTACCAAAGTTAAATCAAGATCGGGTAAACAATTTAAATAGACATATAACCCTTACTGAAATAGAAACAGCCATTAAAATTCTCCCAACCAAAAAATATCCAAGGCCAGATGGTTTTTGTTCAAAATTCTACCAGACTATCAAAGAATAGTTAACACCAATATTTTGCAAATTATTCTGTGAAATAGAAATAAAAAAGACATTGCCTAACTTATTTTATCAGGCTAAAGTCACCCTGATACCCAAACTACACAAAGATTCAACAAAGAAACAGAATTACAGACCAATTTCCCTTAGGAACATAGATGCAAAAATACTCAACAAAATGCTTTCAAACCAACCCAAAACCACATCAAAAAGATTATCTACCATGACCAAATCGACTTCATCCCAGGGATGCAGGCACAGTTTAACATACAATAATAAGTTGACCTCACAAAAGTTGGAGGAAAATGAATGGAACTAGAAAAAATCATTATGAGTGAGGTATCTCAGACCCAGAAAGACAAACATGTTATGTACTCAATTGTAAGTGGATATTAGCTGTTAAGTAAATGACAACCATGATAAAATTCACAGACCCTGAGAGGCTAAATAACAAGGAGGACTGTGAGAGCAGGGCATGGATCTTCCTAGAAAAGAGAAATTGAATACATTTTGTGAATTGACTAGGGGCAAGTAGGGTGGGAATTGAAGGGATCAAATGCAAGGAAAGGATAGGGAGGGAGTGACTATGGGGAGAAATGACTGGAATTGGAGGACATTGGAGGGAGGGGGGTTGGAAGCCTAGTGTAGTGGAAACTCCTTGAACTCTATGAGGGTGATCCTAGCAAGAACTCTTAGAAATGGAGGATAAGGAGCCTGAACTCTCCATCTTCTGCAACCAGGCAAGACTTCCAATGGTGGGCTTTGGTCAGCATCTGAGTCACAAAACTTTCCATCTACAATTTGTCCTGCTTACAAGATGTGTTCAGGTAATAACAGCACAGATGAGTGGAAGCCCATGCCAGACACTGCCTTGATGTCCTGGAACCTGAGTCTGGATAGCTTGGAATCTAGGGTAAAAACAAGCATTACCGTCAAAAAAAATCAATAAAATGATTCTTATTGATGTTCTGCTATACCCATAGATTGGTGCCTATTTCAATCATCATCAGAACTGACAGCTGATTGTAGCAGATGCAGATACTCACAGCCAAATAATAGGCAGACAGAGAGCCCAGGTTGGAGGTCTTCATTGGATCGTTCCCCTTGGAGCTTGGAGAACTCTGCAGAAGAGTGGGAGAAGGATACTAGGAGAGCAGGGATCATTGGGGATCACAGAGACTGAAACCCCAATCACAGAGACTGCATGGGTCTGTAGTAGGGCCTCTGCATATGTTATTGGTGTTTGGGGGGACTCCTTGCAGTGGGCATGGAAGTGTCTCTGACTCTTTTGTTTATACTTGGGACCCTTTTTGTCTACTAGATTGACTCACCCAACCTTGATGTCCTATGCCATGTTGATGTCCCTGGAAGACCTGCTTTCTTCTGGACAGAGACAGACAGGGGTATGGAGTTGATCTGCTAGAGAGTGTAGGTGGGGGGACTGTGAGGAGTGAAGGGAGGGGACACTATGTCAATATGTATTGTGTAAGATAAGAGTAAATGAAAAATTAAAAAAAAAACCTGTGGCTCATAATCCTGATTGAAATTTTCTGAACGAGATGAGGACAAAGAGATGTAAGCTGGAACTACACTATGAAAAACCCATTTAGCTTGAGCTGTGTATTAAAAAATGGGCATGAAAATGGCCAGGCATAATCTAACTGCCTCAAAAATCAAGAATGGATTTTGACATGTTCATTGTGCTTCAGTCAAATTGGATCTTTACACCAGAGGTCATTAAACTATGGCCCATAAGCCAGCTGTCTGTTTTTGTGACTAAAATGTTCTGGGAATTGTCACACTTATTGTTTACATAGTATTTTCTTGCCTTGTACTGTAGATTACACAACAGCAAAGTTGAAAGACAAACCATGTTGCACTCAATCATAAAATATTTACTATTTATCCATTTAATAAAACAACATTTTTGGTTCTTATTCCTGAGTTTTGTGTTAATGAGGATTCTGAAGTTGTATTTCATCTTCATGATTATCATCATGTACCATGGCTAAGGAAAGGAGAGCATTACCCTCATATAGCTGCAAGTAGGTTGTCACTTATTGATGAAACTGACACTTTCATTTGCTGTGCATTTTCATTTCGAGTTGGATCCTCAGATTTCTTTTGAAAATCTCAATTTATTAGGTTCACATAACAATGATAAAACCATGTGTTTTAATTCATGGTAACTTATCAAAATCTCATTTTAGGGAAAGTTTGTAGCAGGAATCTTAAAATGTTCTTATTAATAAAATCAAACCTGAGGCCAATTATTGGAGTGAATGCTGGAAGATCAGAGACAGAACAAGCCACAGCTACCTCACCTCGCCAGTTCCTCAGATGGTCTTGTTTCCTCAGACTGGAAGTCTCTGTGTCCTCATCCAAAATGAATCTCAGCTGAACTGTGCTGCTCAAAGCCAAAAAGCTTAACCAGCCAAATGCTTCTAGTTTCTGGTCTTCATGATTTATATATCTTTCTACTTTCTGCCATCACCCCCTGGGATTAAAGGCTCACTTCTTGGGATTAAAGGCATGTGTCACCAGGCCTGGCTGTTTCCAATGGGGCCTTGAACTCACAGAGATCCAGAGGTATTTCTGTCTCTGGAATGCTAGGATTAAAGGTGTGTGCTACCACTGCCTAACCTCTATGTGTAATATTGTGGCTGTCCTGTTCTCTGACCTCAGATAAGTTTATTAGCATGCACAATATTTCAGGGAACACAATACCACCACATAAGTTAATTCTAGTAAGACTGATACTAAACAATTCATTTCATTTGTTCAGTTCTGTAATGAAAATCATCATTGTTTTTAATCTGATGTTATCTACTTCATTTATTTTCCAGATGAGGGAATGGAGTTCCCCTAAGAAATTCACATATTCCTCACACCTAAGAACTTTTCACATGTATTATAAAGCCCAAGCAAAGGAACAGACATAGTAATTCTCAGTACTTAATAAAAAAAATACATTTATGGAGTCAGCTCAGGAGGTAAATGTGTTTACCATGCAAACCTAGAGACCTGAGTTCATTTGATTCAGAATCTGTGTTAACTTAGAGGTTTAGAACCAATATTACATAGTTGTCTTCTGAATACCACACACATGGTGACAAATGCAACCACAAATACATTACCTACTCACATAAAATACATTTGAGAAAAATGGAAAAGATAATTATAGAAGCATAATTTCTAATAAAATAATGCAAGGTAACAGTGAATAAAAGAGAATCCAAGACTCACCATACTGATAGCCTTGCAATTAGGGAATCTGGATCAATGCATACTGGAGGGGCAGATTAAAGAAGCAATCTCACCTAGGTGCAAATACTGCAAACTATCAATATGACCTACCTGGCAAGATATGTGATCATTAATGTAATATTGGTGTGACTGTTATGGAAGCGATCAACCACAATTTTGAATTTATTTAAGCCCCACTCTACTAGATAGAACCTACATCTGCCACTGTTAACAGGGCAAAGAAATGGTGGCTATATAAGTCATAGGCCCTAGGGGAGAACCTATTACCATTCTTCTGCTAAATGGACACAGTATGAAAATGATTTCTAATGACTTATTGCTACACTCAAAAATCAATGCATCACTGAGCCATGATTCTTGGTGATGCATTGATTTTTGAGTGTACAGAAGCTTCTTCTTAAATATATGTCAATTAGCACAGAAATCCCCAACCAGTCAACAAGCAGATAATAAGATATCCTAGAGTGCTCAGCCCAAAATGGGTTGCCTATATCATATACCTCCCCTCAAGGCTCAAAGATCTTTGAGTAATAGGGCATGGAAAGATTATAAGAGATGGAAGTGGTTGAAAACATCTAGGAAACAGTGCTTCATGGACACAATGGACAGTTGTACCTATGAACTCACAACTGTTGTGAAAGCATATACATGACCTGAAAAAATTCAAGATAGATGTTATTCCAGTATGGTGACTGAAAGGTAGGCACAAAGTTCTACCCCTAGCTGAGGAGCTATTAGCATTTGATTGTTGCTTTGCAAAGAAGAGTTAGTATTCTTTAATCATTGGTATGACACCTGGTATTTTTATCACTGTCCATTGCAGGCACCATACCCATAACAGTTGAACAACTCAAGTTGGACTCCACAGGTTAAAAAAAGGAACCTTGAAGTTCAATGGTTAGGGAGGTATGGGTAGAGAGAATAGATAAGGGAAGTATTGGGGGAGGGGAGGTGAATATGGTTAAATTATATTGTATAAAATTCTCAAATAACGAATTGAAATATTACTATTTTTTAAAGAAGAAGCATTTTTTTTCAGAATCATGGCTTTTCTTATACTTATGCTCTAAAAATATAGACTGTTCTTTGTGTCAGATATCCTGTAAGTAGAAAGCACTGGTGAACTTTGTATCCATGAACTAATAAAATAACACTATCTTAAATACACTATCTTTCTAATTTTGTGTTTAAGGCTTTTTAGTGATAGTTGACTAGTTTATCAATAAAACACACCCAAGAAAAAAGGGAAAAGCTTATGGTCAACATGTTTTTATCAACTGAACAATCTATAGATTTATTTAATGTGTGTTTCTGAACAATGACGTCTTATTTAATACCTGGCTAACTCATTAACATTGAACTTGGGGACAACTGAACTACCAGTCATGCCAGAATGAAGATTATCAAGCACACATACTTTTTTCCATAACCCTATTATAGTTTTTAAAGCTTATGAAGACTAGACAGTGCTTCAGCACTATGCTTAGGAGCAATTTTAAATATTGAAGTCACCATGACAAAGAAGAACAATTTTTAAAAGTACATGATGCATTAAATTGACCATGAAAAGGTTAGTTCCTTAATGTAGGACCTGATGACTGAAATAAGAGAAGAGAGTGCCATTTTGCTCAGCTTTGGCTAGATACATGAGTATTCAGTAATAGAAGTTTTTTTTTTTTTAATCACTCTGCACATGTACACAAATAAAAAGTGCTGAATGTATTGATTTTGGTGCTATAAATTTTAGCATGTAGGAAAACTTGCAAATACTGAGTCCATGAACGAGATCAACTACATTTATAGATATAGACATAGACAACTGAACCAAAACCCACCGATGAGAGTGAGGCACAATATTGTGGCTGTCCTGTTCTCTGACAGCAGATACGTTTATTTCGGGGAACACACAATATTTTGGGGAACACAATACCACCACAGACAACACAGCCATACAGATATAAACATAGACATATTTGTGTACAAGCAGAGATGTAGTGAGAGAGACCTAGCCATCACCATAGACAATTTGACCACCAATGATATGATGTAATATTGGAAGCCTTTTGGAGTATCATAATGTGAGTAGAAATTGGTACAAACATTAGAAAGACATGTTCAAATATCTACCTTTAAGGTTAATATCTAACTTTAAAGTTACATATACATCATCAAGAAATATGATTTTAGAAATGTATCCTAAAACCTTATCTAGGCGTGGTAGCTCATACCTATAAGACAAGCACTCAGGAAAGTGAAGCGGGAGGATGACTGCAAATCTGAAGCAAACTTGGGTTACAGAATGAGACCCTGTCTTAACCCCTTACCCACAAAATTGATCCTAAAATTAATTGCAGAGGCAAACATTTGTAGAGGTATCCTCAATGGTGGCATTACTTATTATAGAATATTACTTATAATGGACTATTATGCAGGTGTTTAAAGAAAATGAAGTGTATATAGCAAGATGGTAAAAAGCCTGTAAGCATGTATGAAATGGATTACAGAAATTGCATTACAGTGTAAAAGCTATTGCATTACCTTTTAGAACACATATACATATTTTTTTTATTTTATGTAAATTGAATATCTGAAATGTAAAAGAGATCTCTCTGCATCTTGTGTTGTCATTTGTTTTTGGATCCATCCTCATCTAACTTTTATCAGGTTTTGGGTAGTATTTGAGAGAAGGTCTTTCTGTTTTTCTCTGCAGCACAAACTTGACTCAAATACATGAAAATCCTCCTTTCTCAGTCTCTCAAGTACTGGGATTAGAGGTATTATCTTTGCCCTTTTACCAAAATCCAGCTAACTATATTTCTCTTTGTCTCATTCCTCCATCATTAAGGATATTCAGTGATTTGGGACACAACGTTGGAAAGTTGAAGTGTAGAATGAGAGAGAAGTCAGGTTCTTTTCTGACCTCTATCTCTCCTTTGAGCTTTGTCTCCAGGAACAGCGAAAGCTCCTGTGCTTCAAGCTGTGCTAGTAATTCTTTTTCTTTTTGGAATCATTTCCAGCCCTGCCAGGCTACTATGGCTCCAGCTCCTACTATTAGCTCCTGGTCCTCAATAATTCTTTTCATTTAAAGATTACCTTGTGTACCTGCTTTAGATATTCAGTTTAGCAACCAATCTTATAAGATGCTGTAGGGAACACCTTTACTTTAAAAGTACCTACAGTGAACTGGATATGTAGCGAAGTGACAGAAAATTTTGTTATCTGGTTTCTACATCCAGCACTGCCAAGAGCATAAGCCCTGAAAAATATCAGTTCCATGAACATTTTATTATTGATGAGAAGAAGTTCACAAGACTACTGGCAATTAATAGTTTCTGTGGGAATGTATTTTCTTTGGCCAACCTGAAAGTTACTCATACATTGAATAGTCTCCCTACTTATGGAATGGTGCTGACCATATTTAGAGTCTTTTCAACTGAGAAGTCAAACCTAGAGGTTTCCCTCCTATGTGAATCTAGATTCTGTCAGGTGACAATAAGAAAAACATAAAGGAATTGTTATCACTAAATCAGTATTACAAAAGATGCTTGAAGTCATCCTACAAACCAAAGAATAGGACAGACAGTGTAATGGAAGCTTGGGAAAGAATAAATCTCACCAGAAGAGAAAATAACTAAGTGTCAATTAGGGAAGAATCAAACATGATTAATTCAATAAACCAGCAAGACTCTATGATGAATAAAGGAGGGGAAATTAATGTAGACAACTCAAAATAACCACAAAGCAAAAAACAAAATGATGAGATTTTGTACATACCTCTCAGTAATAATTCTGAATGAAAATTGTCTTAATTCTTCAATTAAAATACAAAGACTAGCTGATTGAATTTTAAAATGTGACCCAACAATTCACTTTCTGCACACACACACACACACACACACACACACACACACACACACACAAATAAAACTCAGACGCAAAAATGCACAGACAGAAAATGAGAAGATAGATGAGGATATTTTAAACAAATGGAATCAGAAAATAATCAAGAGTAGCTATATATACTCATATCTAACAAAACTGACTTCAAATATGAACCAGTCTGGAGAAACAAAGATAGTCTTGAAACTGATAAATAGAACAATCCACAAGAAATAACATGTAAACATATAAATATCAATCATTAGAGCAAAATTTTGTAAAATAAATATTACAGGACATAAAGAAAAGAAAGTTGTGATACAATGATGTGAGGTAACTACACCTCACTTTACTAAATCAATTGTGAATTAAACCAAAAAGTCATCAAGAAATAGAATTGAACTATCGGATATGACAGATGGACACCAATCAGTGGCTGAAGAATGTGCTTTCTTTTCATTAATACATGATTTATTTTCCTCAGAAGACATCATATTTTAGCCCATAGAACAATTCTTTAACAATTACGAAAACAAACTGAGTGATTACAACAATAAATCAGGATTGAATAATACTTTTGAATGAGCAATGGATCACTGGAAAAGCTGGATTACTAAAACTTTAATATTCCTATAATCAGGCTTAGAATATAGTGGTAGAACACTTGCCTACAATTGGTGAGGTTATAAATTAAGTTCTCAGAACTTAAAAGAAAATCCTAGAATCAAATAAAATGAAAACAAATATGGACAAATCTATGACATACAACAAATGTAGTTCTCAGAGAGAAGATGATAATCATTAATGTCTACATTTATTATAAAAGAATTCAAAGGACTTCAATAAGTAGCCTGACAACGCATTTTATAGTATTGGAAAAACAATAACAAAATAAGCCAAAAGAAAAATGGATAGATGGAATAAAGCCATGAACATCACAGTGGAAATAAATGAAATAGTAGTGACTAGAAGAGCAAAAAAATGGGTTGGTTCTTTGAGAGAAAATAAAAGTAAATAAACTTGGCAAAACTTAGCCAAACTAACCAAAAGAAGGATAGAAGGCCCAAGTCGATAAAACTGGAGAAAAAAAAATGGGATAATTAACAACATAGCAATTGAAATCTAAAACATCATCAGAGATACTTTGAAAACTTATATTCCAAAACACTAAAACATATAGGTGAAATGGATAAACTTCTACACACTTAAAACTTACCCAAATTGGCCGGGCGGTAGTGGCACACGCCTGTAATCCCAGCACTCAGGAGCCAGAGGCAGGCGGATCTCTGTGAGTTTGAGGCCAGCCTGGGCTACCAAGTGAGTTCCAAGAAAGGCACAAAGCTACACAGAGAAACCCTGTCTCGAAAAAACAAAAACAAAACAACAACAAAAAAAAAAACCTTACCAAAATTGAATCATGAAGATATAAAATCCTAAATACATCAATAGCTAGCAATGAGATTGAAGCACTATTATGACATAAGGCTGGAAATACTGATTAAGAACACTTGCTGCTCTTTTGTAGGTCCTGGTTTCAGCTCTCAGCACCCACATAGGGCAGCTCACAACTGCCTGTAACTTTAGTTCCAAGACATTCCAAAACCTGTTCTGACAACCATAGGTAATGGACACACGTGATACACAAACAGGCACACAAATGTAGCCATAAAAGTAAAATAATATCATGATTTTAAAAAGCCATTATTTGGATGTATCCAATACCAAATTCTACCATGTATTTGAAGAAAAACGAAATATATATATATATATATATATATATATATATATATATATATGTGTGTGTGTGTGTGTGTGTGTGTGTGTGTGTGTGTGTGTATATATATATCCCCTAAAGTATACCATAAAATACAAAGTGTACATTTCCAAATTTATTTCACTGGGACGGTGTTGCCTTGATACCAAAATCTAATGAAAATGGAGCATAATTTAAACATTAAATCTAACCAACATTCTGTATGAATATAGATAAAAAAATCTTAAATAAAATACCTTCAATAAAAATCAATTTCAGGATCATATGATGCTCAATATATTTAGGCATTAAAATAATGCAAATTAAAACCACATAGAGATCTTATATCACCCCAATCAGAATACACATTATTTAAAATGATGGTGGGAAATTTTGACTTATAAAAGAATCATATATAATTAGTGTAGCCATTATGGAAAATAATATGGATACTTTTAATAATGATTTTTATTTTTGAGATTATAATATCATTACATTTCTTCCTCCAAACCCTTCCCATACTTGCCTTCATATTCATGTCTTCTTCCTTTCCTAATTGTTATTGCATCATATATATATATATATATATATATATATATATATATATATATATATAATCCATTATTATAACCTGTTCAGTCCATGTAATATTACTTGTATGAATCCCATTTGGCATTGGACAACCAATTAGTGTGCTTGTCCCTGGGAAAGACCAACTCTCCTGCTTCCAGCTTTCTTCAGTTACCTGTAGTTCTTTGTGTATAATTGCTCATGGTCTTTTCTCTGTTCATTTTAACAGGTTCTTTGGTATTGTCCTTGTTAAGCTTACATTTGAGCAGTCATTCTGGTAAGACTTTCTGGATGTATATTCTGATGTTATTAGGAAACACAATCTCACAACAAATTTTCTGAGCCACTTACTCTTACAATCTTTTAGCTCCTTCTTCCACAGTATTCCCATGCACCTTAGATTTGGGAGTGTGTTGTAGATATATCCACTGGTTCTGAGCTCCAAAACTATTTTTTTGATCAGCTGTGGTTTTCTGTAGTCATATCCATCTGTTGCAAAGAGAAGTTTCCTTGGTAAGGAGTGAGGACTATACTTATCTCTGGACAAGTATCGAAACCCACAGAGATTTCCTAGTGAGAACTTACTCAAGGTTGAAGAATCTGAGCTTGCTTTACCTAGCAGGGATGCATAAGGGGATGATTTGTCCATAGTTGTGGTTACCAAGTATTTGGAAGGGTCTTCACTTATGTGAAGTGTGCTTCAATCTAGTAAAGGGGAGGTCTTTTGCCCCGCCCCTAGCATTGTTATAAAAAGCCTCTTTGAAGAGACAGAAGGGGCCATTGGATTTTGATCCAGTCCTCCCAAAGCTATCTTGTGTTTCTGTCTTTATCATCTCCACTATCTTTCTATCTAAAAGTTTCTTATCTCTCTCTCCTCCCCATAGGAGTCTTTTAAAAGGTGGAGCTGGTCTCCCACAGACAAGTGTTTATAGATTGTTGTTAGGGATTATGCTGGTTTTGTAAATTAGAGGTTATAGAGGAGATTTCCAGTACCAGATATGATTTTCCTTTTGTCATGCAGGTCTTAAATTTAATTAGAGAACTATTGGTTATTGCCAAGGTATACATGCCAAAATGACACTCTTAGGTTGATAGTGTTAATGCCCACTCAATGAAATGGAACCTTGCCTGACACTGCTCTGGCAGCCAAGAACCTCAGAGTGGATAGGCTATGTGTGGATAGAGCAGTGTTTCTCATGATCCCTTTGGGGATCAAGTGACATTTTCATGGGGATTGCGTATCAGATGTCATGCATATAAGATATTTGCATTGTGATTCATTGCAGTAGCAAAATTTTGGTTATGAAGTAGAAACAAAAATAGTTTTATGGTTGGAGGTCATTACAACATGAGGAACTTTACTGAAGGGTTGCCACATTAGGAAAGTTGAGAACCACTGTTTCAAACCCTGTTCTGCATAAGATACATAGCAAAAAGATGACCTCTAATGACATTCTTCCATACCCATCTATCAATACCTCACTCAGCTATCATCAAATACACTTACTTTTACAGGAGATGGGGACTAACAGAAAGACCCACAACTGGACATTCCACAGCTACTAAGAAATTTTGGAACAGTCAGTCTTAAACAGGGTTGAGGGAACTATGCAGAAGAAGAGGCTGAATGATTACAAGAGCCAGAAGGAATGGTTGACTCCAAGGAAACATGGTCTTCCAGATAAAACAGGTCTGATGCATACATGATCTCACAGAGACTGGCAGCACTCATGTAGGGGTGGCTGTCTGTGCCTTACCCTGAAGCACTGCCCCTAATGAGGCAGCAGGTAACTGCTAGGTACCTGTCCCCCAGAAGGGCATAGCCCGGATGGGGACTCCTTAAGACCTTCATTACCTCGTGGTCTTGGATGCTGTTGCGGATCTGGGCAGAGCTCTCCAGAGAACAGTGCTAGACCATGCCTCAATCGCTATTTCCTGTAATGTGAGTTTTCTGTATTGTGAGTTAACCCCACAATAAATTCCTATAATCATTAAGCTATTTCTGTGAATTTGTTGCTATTTAATCTCATCATCAGGCACCCAACATGGGGCTCAAACCCACAACCCTGAGATTAAGAGTCTCATGCTTTACTAGCTGGGCTGGTAATCTGGGCCACGTGGGGGGGGGGGGGCAGGTACCTAGCAGTTGCCTGCTGCCTCACTAGAGGTAGTTCTTCAGGGTAAGACACCTCTACACATGCACAAGGTCTGCAGTTTCAGGCTAGAGGGCATGGTCTCAGTGCTTAGAGGTGGAAGTGAACACAGGCTCCCAGCTCTAAGAAGATATCTCCAATTGATATAATACCCACTTGCAAAGGGGAAAATAGTTTTCTCCAATAATGTCTGTTGCTAGACAGTTTTATGTCAATTTGATGTAAGCTAAAGCTAAGAAAAACGAACATCAATTAAGAAAATGCCTCCATAATATTCAGCTATGGGGCATTTTCTTAATTAGATATTGATGTGACAAGACACAGCCCACTGTGGGTGGTGTTATCCCTGAGCATGGGTCCTATAAGAAAGTAGACTGAGCAAGTCAGTAAGCAGCACTCCATGGTCTTTGCATCAGCTCATACATCTAGGTTCCCGCCCTGCTTGAGTTCCTGTCCTGACTTCCTTTGATGATAAACAGTGCTGTGGAGGTATAAGCCAAATAAACCCTTTGCTCCCCAACTTGCTTTTTGGTCATGGTGTTTCGTCCCAGGAATAGAAACCATAAGACAAGATATCATTGGGTATATAACTACACTTAAGAATAGGCCTGATTTCCAGCTGTATATAGCCAACACAAAATGTACTCAAAGATACTTTTGTAGTCTTTGTCTTATATTGCTTTGTTTGAGCATTTGTTTTTATTACTGGTCTTTTTCTTGTTTATTATAGCATCTGAATTTGTGTTTTTATGAGTTTTCTGTGTGTGGGTGTTTATATTTTTTTTCTTTTTTAAATTCTGGTTTAATATTTTTTTTTTTGCTTTTTCCCTATTTGTTTCATTTCTAAAGAGAGAAAGAAAGGCCATGGAGATGAGTGTGTAGTGAGGCTAAAAGGATTGGGAGAAGTCAGAGGATGGGTACCATAATCAGAATATATTTATTGTATGAACACTTTTTTAATACACAAAAGGAAAATAAAAGAAGATATCCAATTGGTTGGGTAGGGAATTTGGATAAATGTTGGAGGAGTTAGGGGAAGAAAGCAAATAGGATCAACACCCAGTGTTTGAAATCACCAAATAATTTATAAAATGTTAAAAATTCACAGCATAAAATTCTCAGAGAATTACCAAAAACATCATATTAACAAAGATGCTGAATTTTTTGCAAAAGGATAAAAATTGTAATGTTTTAAACCTTGCAATGCTTTAAATCAGAAAAAATATGTAATCATTTAGATGGCACATTCTTTTTCATAAGTGCATGAATTTTCACATCCTTATAATACTGTTAAGTTTTTAAAAATATTTTAGTATCATTAGGAAATGTCATGAAATGAAATTTGTTATTACTTCCCACACCTATAATTTCTAAACATGATTAAATTATAATAATAGGATTTTCACTGAATTTGGATTATACTCTAACAATTAAAACATCATTTTTGTCAAGAATGAATTTCATAACTGGAAATGAATATTTTGTAAGCATTCCTCCATAGTATTACATAAATGTCAATGGTTTTAATTTAGTTTGTAATTTTAAACCAAATTATCTAATTGACTATAAATTCATAAACCTTTAGCCTGCATATAAGGACCATTCTATGAACATCACTTTTCTCATTCTGTTTTGGTATTTGTCTGTCTTCTTCAATTCCTTGTTGTTGTTGTTTATTTTTAAGATTACATTTTAATTACAACATTTATCCCTTCATTTTCCTCCCTCCAAACTTCCCCATACAACCTTCCTGTTCTCCTTCAAGTTTATAGCCTCTTTTTTCATTAATTGTTTTTGTATGTATACATGTATTGTATGTACATATGGACAAATGAAGGAATACAGTGATTAAAACACAGTTAATGTGCATTTACATTGGCTAAAAATTACACTTAAGTGGTGCCAGTTCCTGAAGTTGTCACAATACACAAGCAACTGTCATGATTTGCCCCCCACAAAATATGCTTTACCATCAGAACTGAATAATACATTGATAGAATGCATATTTATTTGTAGATTGTATAAGTTCCAATTGTATTTAAAAGTAGGAATGTTTTTTCTTAATACCATGGTAGTGCTCTCAAATTGTGCTTGAAAAAAAATTGCAAGTCAAGGCCACAAAATCTTGATTGCACATAAGCTTTATATCTGGGACAGAAAATTGATATTGCTTTAACTTCCATGTAAGGCAGTATAGAAGTACATCAGATAGAACAATTTACAAATATCCATTTTCCATCCACTGCTACCTCTTTGAATGTAGAAACTTGAGCAAGGGCTAAAGCCCTAAGCAGTGAGCACAGAAATATAATGAAGTAAACAATTGGGACTTTGTAGAATTATTTAAGAAAGACAAAATAAATAGCATTTGTGACATAAGGATTTGTTTGTTACACTATGTTTATTTCTGCAATGTTAAAAAACATACAACCAAATGTATTTAGCATCAGTCTCAAGGAAAGTGATGTATGGTTACCTGAACACATATGGAGAATCACATCCCCTTCTAAACATAGTAGTTCAGAAGAAATCTTGGAGACCATCCAAAAACAAACTAGGAAACTACCTTTATATAAGATACTTTTGCAGGAAGCAGGGTTTTTTTGTCTTGAAAGCTTTAAGAGACATGACAGGGGTCTCCAATATTTAGTGGTATGTTATAGAGGAAGCAATAATTTTTCTCAGTGTTAGAACTGAAGTTAGATAAAAATCCAATACCTATAAATGTAGGATCTAAAGACTCTCTTAAGAATGACATCTTTTCAACACTGAAACAAACTGTGAGAACAAGCACCATAGGTTAAACAAAAAACCTCTTAAATATAAGGAAAATTATAAATAAGTCACTACATAGGGGGGAAGGCATTTTTAAATGTGGTAGATCACTGCAAACTAAGAGTTAATACTATAAATTTTGCATTATTATTATCCCAGTATTAGACTCTGTTGGTCTTGCTCTAAATAACACTGGCAGTAAAATAAATATTCATATTCTCATAGTCCAAAATCTGTCTTATGTTAGTATATAGATTTTATATTGAGAACTGGAACAAATCTCAACAGTACACTTGGCTAAAATGCTCAAGGCTCTGATTTCCATTCCTAGCCCCGTGAAAGGCTTTCTGAAATAGGAATTTACAAATTAGGTGTGAGTCCATTCAATAAGACATTTACAGTATCTGAATAATCATAGACTAGTAATCAATGTAGTTAAATTTTTAGGACATATCTAGTCGAATTGTATTGTAGAACATAAGCAGTTTTCCTTGTATAAACACAATATTTTATTTATGGAACATTCTTTACTTCCTAATTTATACAGCAAACTGGTCAGGGAAGAGGGTAGGTATATGCTATAGCTTATATATAGGGTAACCAAATTTATAAGAATCTAAATAACTTAAATAAAGTCACAAGCTAGGTGATGACAAATACAGAGATTCTGATTGGACAAACTTCCACTACACAGGCATCATAAAATTAATTCAAGTTTTTCATAAAGTCCAGAATATGTGGATGCATGGGATTCTTAACAACTATAACAGAAAACCCCAAAAACTGTGATACAACCAACACTATCTTAAACATTGTTTTTCTTAATAAATTCTTTATCAGCTATATGTCTGATAAAATTCCAAATTTATAGAACTAAGAGGTAATATTTAAATTGAGCAAAAAGCTATATAAATGTTCCTTTAAATTTTACTAGATGGAAAATGTATATTAATAACATATTCCCTATTTCATATCTATTACATTCCTGCAATGCTTCCTAATTTCTGACCCAAATTCCAGCTGCTCCAATTTCTACCATGTTCCCTCATGTCCTGCCCTCTGTGGAAAAAGCAACAAACAAAAAAGCTTCTTTTACATTTCCTTTCATCTATATAATCATCACTAAATTATTGAAGGAAAGCTTCAGTCTCTCTTTCATATTCTGACACTGTCACCTATTCTGCTTACATGTTTCTTTATAAAAAATACTTTCATTTAGTCCATTTTTGCATTCTCTGAAAGGCAGTCATTTGAACCATTTTTAATTACATACGTGTCTTTCTCAAGAATGTCATGATAATAATCATTTTGAAATAATTCCAACTTAATTGTATGAGTGTATTTGAGTAGAAATTTTAGTAAGACCCTTTATTACAACCGAAATGGCTGGTCTGTGGTATTGTTAAGGAAAATTTTTATTTTTTATTACACAGAAGACAGAAAAAATACCCAGACGTATCTGGCAGAGTACAGAGCAGAGAGAAAAAACCAGACTGGACATGGCCAGGGCATCTGTGGAAGGACAAGAATAGTAAGCACAGAAAAGTGAGAGAGGACAAAGGAAGCAAGATACGGAGATAGATGAGGGGAAAGGGAGAGAAGGGAAGGGACAGAGAGAGAGAAGGAGGGAGAGAAGGAGGGAAAGAAGGAGGGAAGGATGGAGAGAGAGAGAATAGTGAGACTAGCAGAATCAAAGGAGAAAACATTGCTATTTTAAAGTGAACAAGCAGGTGTTTGGGAGGAGGGAAGACTGGAGAGGTGAGAAGGCCTAGATTGCTAGTGTGGACTACTGAAATATATAACAAGTACTTCTGAATAGGGACTGAGGGAGGCTGAAGGCTATCATGGGCTTTGATATACAACTACAGGTACATGTCAATGGAGTCATATGTCTCTTCTGTCAGAGATAAGGGAAGTAACACCTTTTGGTTGAAAACAGGTTTACAAGATTCTGAGAAATGCTGGCTTTTATCTAACCAACATAAAACCTCCCTCCTATAATCCAGTTTGATCTCATTTCTGGATATTTGGATGGCTTGAGACCTAACAATTTATAATATACTCTGTGAGTTGAAGTAATGATATGCTCCCAGATACTATTTCTTTTATTTATTTACTGTTTCTTCTCTTTGTGGTGAGAATATTTATCACACTGTAAGAAGAAAATATGAAATGGTCACATATGCTTTTTTATTTATTTCCTTATTTTTGTGGGTATATATGTGGTTTATTTATGTGTGCCCAAGCAGGTCTGTATCTATGTATATGTAGGTGCATGTGGAGGCCAGAAGTTTATACTGAGTGTCTTTCTTGATTCTTGTTCTTGTTCTTGTTCTTGTTCTTGTTCTTGTTCCTGTTCCTGTTCCTGTTCCTCTTCTTCCTTCTTCCTTCTTCTTCCTTCTTCTTCCTTCTTCTTCCTTCTTCTTCCTTCTTCTTCCTTCTTCTTCTTCTTCTTCTTCTTCTTCTTCTTCTTCTTCTTCTTCTTCTTCTTCTTCTTCTTCTTCTATATGAAAATAGGTTCCTTCATTGAAACCAGAGCTCCCTGATACAGCTAGTGTAGTCAGCCAGCTAGTCTCAAGGATCATCTGTATCCTACCTTAGGTATGCTAGGACTACAGGCAAATTGTTACATCCACCTGGAATTTACATGAGTGCTGAAAGTTTAAACCCAGGCTATTGCACAGCAAACATTTACACACTGTGCCATTTCTCCAGCCCTATGATATTCATATATGTTTATTTGTGAGTTTGTCCATACATGTGCATGTAATTGCATGCTTGCCTGTGTGTGTCTGTGTGTGCAGCTGAAAATTATAACATTTATCTGCCACAGTGAACTCTTCAGTCGTAATATCTCATATACTTCTTTTGTGTAATATACATTCAAACTTATAGAGTAAATAATATTAATTATTACCATTACATTCATATATGTGTAATATTACAACAGATATGAAGTTAAGGGTGTGGTTCCTCTAGTTCATATTCCTATACAATTTCTCTCAGCTTACAAACTCATAAACTCAGAAAAGTAGTACCCAACACACAATGGTTGAGTGGAAGAATAACACAACTATACTACAAGCGATACAAAAGCATACAAGAGACATTGATCTGTTGCACTTGTGAAATCCAGACAGTAGCCTGTTGATAGTTCCTTGATTAGGGCTCAATGCTACCATCTGGGGATGATTCTTCACTCTATTTTCTGGGTACGTGGTTCTGCTCTCTGAACCATCCTCTCTTTTCTATAGAACAGTACTCTGTGTTTGCAGCTTGGTAATTTTTGTGATTTTTAAAGTTTGTTTCCTACCTACAGACATGTGGGGATCAAATGTCCTATTTCTATTTTATGCTTTCCCATTCAGTAAAGATTGCAATTCTTTAGAAATCATTGGGGTTTTCTTATGAATACATGTATTCATGCCTTTCAACCTACCACTTGAGTGGCTGAGGCAGGAAAATGTCAAGTTCACAGCTAATCTGAACTACATAGTAATAACTTACAACATAAAAGCTAGATCTGCTTCAAAAGAAGCCACACCCATACATTTCTAGAGGATAAGCCTATTTGCATTTTGAGTAAACACAATACCCTAGAAATTCATATAATAGTGTGCTATTGTATAAATGTTAGGGATACAGTGAATATTAATGTTAATTAGTGAGGTTGGAAACACCAACCTGACCAGATAAGCTGAAGGACAGGACATGGAGGAAAAGCAACAAAACTGATCTAAGCAAGTTATGGCTTCCTCCCAGGAAGCCCGACTCCCTTCCCTGACCTGCCAAGCAATCTTTGGCAAGCTGTCCTTGCCCCTTCCTCTAATAATATTTTCAATTTTACATCTTTTTACATATTCATGTATCCAATGTATCTAATTATAACTGACTGAACCATGGTTCAGGAAGTACTTCTAAGAAAATCTCTGCCTATTCTGGGAGAAGGACTAACCCTGATACCCCCAATGGTGGAAAAGAGGAGAAATAGTAGATCAGGAATTAATAAGTAGAGGAAGCCCTTTCTGTTACCTCAGCCCCAGGTCCATCCTCCACTCTAGAGTATGCATTTGCTTTCAGATTTTGCTTTTTTACCTGCTGAAATAAGCCTTGACTATTTGCTTTTTCTGCCCTTGCCCAGATGTGAATTCTTTCCCTTTGGGAGCACAAGAACTGAGATTGCTACTGTGGTTGAGATGCAAGAGAATGCAGGAGGAGCTCTCTCTCCCTTTCCTCGCCTGAAATTTTTCTCTAATTTGCTTACGGTTTCACAGGCAGCCTCGTATCATGGCCAGAATGTTTTAGAAAACAACCCCCGCCCCAAGGCTCTTCTGAATGTCTGTCTCCCTGTGTCAGATGTACTGCAATGGTTTAGATTTTCTTATGGTAAGACCTTACTTCCACACACCAGACAATGTTGCAACTGCCTAATTATAATACAATAGAGATCATTTGAAATTTTAATAGTAAAAGACCAATATCTATTATGCTCATGCATTCTGTAGGTCAGGAATTGGATCATGTTTCTCATGGAGATTTCTTTCTCCTGTAATAACAAATACTGGCTGGGACAGCAGCCACAGGAAAGGTTAGCTGAAACTGGAAAGTCTACTTCTAAGATGTCTGGCTTATGTCACTTACAATTCAGTCCTAACTATTGAGGGACTGGAAAGTTCCTCTCTACACTGAGTCTTCTTGCATGTTACAACATAGTTGACCTTCTGGCTGAATCTGTTATCTAAGATACTATCTGAATCATCAGAAACTTTTATTACTTTGCCCCCATCCCCAAACAGCCTCATTACTTTTTCTATATTCTTTTGATCACACTAAATTTGGCTTGATACAGTTATGGAAATGAACTATGAAAAGGCACACACACTAGGAAGTACAGATAACTGGGGGATCTTTTTCCAGGCTTGTTACCCCAAATTCAAAGTGACAAATACACATTAAATATGATCCTATTAAATGTCTAATATATTTGAATATGGATTGGATTATATCAATTAGCCAATATCCTATGTCCTTCTCTCCCTGTCTACTGCATTTTCCCTGGGTACTCTTTATTGACTCATAAGCCTACTGTATTTCACTGTGTTCTATAATCTACTAAGACATAATATTTTAATATTGCCTTGTAGGTGCATTTGAGAATAATTATTATACACCAGTATTTTTCAAATACAAAACAGTTAAGTGTCTTGTTCAATCAGACATCCCAATTCAGTAGGACTAGAGCAAGACTGGGATTCTTCGTTTCTAAATGGTATACATTTGAAGCAGAAATTGCTATCTTAGACCATATTTTTGTGACATGAGATGCTGGGTCAATGGTTTTCTACATATCCTGCATATTAGATTCACTTAGCAGCTTTTTTTTTTTAATACTAGTGTCTGGAACCTTGTCTCCAGAGATGCTGATTTAATTGTTCTGTGGTAAAGCACAGGCATCACAGTTTCTGAAATCTCCCCTGATGATTATAGTATGAAAGTAAGGCTGAAAATCACTACTCTAGACTAAAATTAGGTCAGAAATTTGAGAAGTAGCAGAGCAATGCTAGTTAATAAGAGTCCCCATAGACCAAAAGCGGATTGTGTTATCTGCTCTAAAATAGGGAAAGCTCTGTCCAGGAAGATTAGGTCCTCTGAGATGAGCTCTGTTCATGTTCCACAGGGAAACAGTAGATATGAATGGATGGAAGAGAACAGCTGCTCCTTTGCTCAGTATCTATCTATTCATTATTTGCCTGAACAGTAGTATCCTATGTCTTCCCAGAAGGCTTTGTGACTGCTTTCATCCTGAAGCTTTGTCTGGTTCCTTTCCTATTTACCCTGAGTAAAACCTACTCTACACTCCCAAATTAATGACTCATAACTTTTAACAAAGAAACAACAACAGGACTTACAATGTCTGCGATATGAAATGTTCAGCTTAACAAGCACAAGATTGCCTAATTTGGTTACTTGCTGATTCAGTCCCTCTATGTTGCTATATAAAATATCTTAAGGTGGATGAGTTATCTATTTGCTAGTGATTGAATCCAGAATCATGCTTGGTAGGAAACACTCTATCACTGACTCACATCACTATCCCCAAACTAAATTATTTAAAGAGAACAGAAATTACTCACCGTACTGAAAGCTGGGGTAACCAATATCAAGGTGATGGCAAGTTTACTGTCCATCCAAGGCCTGTCTCCCCAGATGCATTTTTTGTTGAACACTGTATGACATGAATTTATGCCTTGTTTAGCAGAAAAGTAGAATAACTAATGTAGGCCTCAAGTAGAGCCCCTAGTGCTTTCCATTCAGGAAGTATGAGACCTGACGACTTCTTGAAATTGCCCCTCCTCTTAATGCTATCACAATCAACAATGAGTATTATGTAAATTTTGGAAAGAAATAATAATAATAATAATAATAATAATAATAATAATAATGCCATATCTCTTCACTAATTTCTCAAATAATATATGAGTATTACCTGCTTTACTAATGAGGAAACTGGAGTTCAGGCAAATTTTAAAGTAGTAAAATTCAACAAATGAATTGGCTCATGGTGTAAAAGGGTTTTTCTGGGTCAATCTTGTGACTAGAGTTTGAGATTAAAAACCCAGGTAAAAAGCCAGATACAGTAGAGTTCATCTGTAATTCCAGAACCCCTTCAGAAAATGGGAATCAGAAGCATGAGGATCACCCAGAGGCTCACTGGCTAGCTGGCCTAGAAAAACATAGACCTTATCTAAAATACTAGGTAACTAATTGAAAAGGAGAGGACCAATGACTGAAAGTTGTGCATGTACTCACACTCAAGCACACATCATTCACACATCTAACACATACACAGATACATACACACAAAGTACTGAAATCTGGATTTATAGTTGATTTAATGTCTGGCTTCTTATACTGAGTATTATAATCCATTTTACTAATATTTAAGTGATTTTTACTTGTTAAGTATAAGTAGAGATGGATATATTTTATATCCTAAATGAAATTTAACTGATTGGGGATGGTGATGATTCATAGGAAAATATCTAAAACAATTAACCAGATTGTATCTTGAGAGTAATATTGATTAGTTTTTTATTAAATAAAATGCAAGCATTGGATAAAATATTTCTGCTTAGGTACAATTGGGAGATGATGATTGCATTTCTCATATGCAGACTTTGGAGTTTCAATTTGTCATATATAGATGAAGCTATCAGTTAGTCAATAACATATTTAGACATGTATCTTAAACATAAAATAGAGTAGTGTGGTTGGCTTTTATTGTGTGGTTCAGTAGTATCCTTTTGTGAGTATGTACTATATTGTTAAATCTAGTCAACTGCTGGTAGACATTTGAGTTGATTCCATACCTTGGCATCTGTAACAATGCTATAATGACTGGAATTGCAGATATTTCTTTGGACTAATGGATCCTATTTCCTCTGGGTACACCCAGTAGTGAGATTGCTGTATTATATGGTAACTCTGTTTTCATATTTTGCAACACCACCATTGTTTTACATAATGATTTGAGTAATTTATCAACAGTGTGTGAGATTACTTCTCTTTTTTCTACATGTAACCTAATACTTTTTTGTCTTTTTTAAGAATCTTTTTATGTAGATATCATCCATTTCTCTGTCATTGGGTGATCCCTGTGTCTTTCCTAGGGTCCCGTTTTCTAGGTAGGCTCCCTAGAGTTGTGTAGCAGTCTAGTCATCTTTGTTTTACATCTAGTGTCCTCCTATGAGTGAGTACATACCATGTTTGTCATTCTGAGTCTGGGGTACCTCACTCAGGATGATATTTTCTAGATCCATCCATTTGCCTGCAAACTTCATGATGTCATTGTTTTTCTCTGCTGAGTAGTACTCCATTGAGTATATGTACTATATTTACTTTATCCATTCTTCAGTTGAAGGGCATCTAGGTTGTTTCCAGGTTCTGGCTATTACAAACAAAGCTGATATGAACATAGTTGAGCAAATGCCCTTGTGGTATGATTGAACAATCCTTGGGTATATGCCCAAGAGTGCTACAGCTGGGTCTTGGGAGAGATGGATTCCCAATTTTCTAAGGAAGCACCATATTGATTTCCAAAGTGGCTGTACAAGCTTGCATTCCCACCAGCAGTGGAGGAGAGTTCCCCTTGCTCCACATCCTCTCCAGCATAAGCTGTCTTCTGTGTTTTTGTTCTTAGCCTGGATGACAGTGGGAGTAATGAAGGACAAGGTTTGAGGGAAAGAAAGCTTAGGGGAGCAGGAGATCCCAGCTGGATCAAGAACAGAAAGGGAGAACAAGGAATAACAGACCATGATAAATGAAGACCACATGAGAACAGGAATAGACAGAGTGCTCGAGAGGATCCCTGAAATTCACAATAATATATCCTCTGTAGACTGCTGGCAAATGGTCAAGAGAAGCCTGATATGACCTAGTCTGGTGATCAAATGGCGAAACACCCAACCAGTTGAGCTGGAAGTTTCATCCAATAACTGATGGAAGTGGAGGCAGAGATCCTTAGCCAGGCCCCAGGTGGAGCTCCAGGTGTCCAACTGTCAAGAAAGAGGAAGGACTGTAAGAGCGTGAATTGTTGAGACCAAGGTTTTACGGTAGAGAAACTTTGCCTCTTTGATTCCATTAATGCCAAGGCATTTTGTCTTTAATTTGTTGCTATTACCAACGGGATTTTTTTTATTTCTTATTCAGATAGCTCCCTGTTATTGTGCAGTCTCCATTTCATTTATATCTGAACTGATATCCACAATTTCCTTCCTTATACTAAATTGGGCCTTAGTTTTCTTGATTTTTGTTTTGTTCTTATTGTTATTTTTGGCTTTGTAAAGTGCAGTGTTAGGTTATTTTATATCTGTCTTTTGTTATGTAGACATTAACTCTATAAATTTCTCCATTATAACTGTTTTCACCGTATCATATAAGTTTTATTTTCAGCTTTCATGTGCATGTATCTCAGAAAATGTTACCATTTTATTTATCCATTGGCCCAATCTTGTTCAGAGAAGTATGGATTGGTTTTTATGTATTTGAGAATTTTCCAAAATTTCTTGTGTTGTTTTTTTTTTTTTATTTTTATCCCAATGTTATCAGGAAAGATACTGTTTTGTGCTTTAACATCTAGTCCAGGAAATCAAGGATAGATATCCAGTCAAAAGGAATACAGATTTTAACTGCTTTTAGCTGTGTAATGTTGTGAGATTTAATATATTCACAATGTCAGGCAACAGCTACCACTCCACAACATTTTCATCCCCTCAGAGAAAATCCCTCAACTCTTTAAATAGTTGTTCTGCATCAACCAGTTTCTCTATCCCCCAGCAAACAATAATCTATTTTCTATCTCTATGGATTTTCCTATTATGAATATTTCATATAATGTATTCATACAATATGTGTCCTTTTATTTCCGTCTTCTTTCATTTCACATAATTTTCAAGGTTTATTCATGCTTCAGCATACATCAGTAGTTCATTTTGTTTTACAACTGAATGACATTACATTATATGGATAGATCACAGTTTCGTTATTGATTCATCTGTTGATGGGCATGTGGGTTGGTTTTGTGTTTTGGATGGTTATGAGTAAGTCCGCTATGAACATTTGTGTACACATTTTTGTGTGAACATTTGTTTCCAGTTCTTTTGGTTGTATGCCTGGGAGTTAAATTCCTGGGTCATATGGTAGCTCTATGCTTAACTTTTTGGAGAACCACCAGAATGTTTTCTAAAGCAGCTGTGCCATTTTATAATCCCACCAGAAATATATGTGAATCTCAGTTTCTCCACATGATTGCCAACATTGCTATTTGTCACTGTTTAAATTATGATGATCCTAGTGGCTTTGCAATGGTATCTTATTGTACTTTTGATTTTTATTCCCCTTTCAAATAATAAGATTGAGTATCTTTCCAGATACTTATGTGTGATTTAACTTTTTTTGGGAGAAATGTCTGTTTCTTTCCTACATCCTTTCCAAATGTTCCCATGCCCTTTAAATTGCATTCTTGCTTACTGGCACAACAAAGTGTCACAGTTTCACTTTGCAATTTCACCTGGCCCAGACTGTGAATCAGACACTTCACCAAGGAAACTTACTTCCTTTTATTGTAGAAAATTCTATTTCAAAATTCAATAAGTTTAGCACTACATTGATTAAAAACTTTTTCAATGAGCAGAGTTACAATTTGTAATTGCATTGTGTCATTATCAAATGTAATTTCAGTTATTTTCTTCACTGTTGTCTACTTCAAACTGTACCTTTCTTCCTTTTACACAATGATAACCCTTATTTCTTATAACATCTACCTATTCACTTGCTTCCTTTATCCAAAGGTATTCATAAAATAGTTGCTGATTTACTACATCAATATCACTAGATCAAACATACTAAACTCAAGAATTTTTAATATTATTTATATTCTTAGAATATACAGTCCATTGTACAATTGGAGTATTTGGTTACAAATTACTTTAAATAATATCTTTTCTCTTCTATGTGTTTGCATTTCCAATCTCACACTCCTTTTTTTGGTGTGGGTCGGGGAGGGGGGTTAGATTCAATTTTAACATTTGCTTTTTTTCAGCTTTGTAACTTGATTTTTCTTTTTGTGTGCCTTTTTTAACTTTAAAAGGGGGGCTCTCAGAAACATTCACAATGACTAAATGAAGGACTCAAAAATGATACAAAATAATAGCCACCATGCAATTTGAGAAATACAAATGCCACGTGTAGTTTGTGAAATTTTATAGCCTACATGAGATTTTGAAAATTTTCCATCAAAAATGGTAATAATACTATAAAATGAATCAATAGTTTGACTATAAAAGGGTTTATTTAGCTTTTATATTTTTATTTTATTCATATAGGTGTTTAGCATATATGCATATGAGTGCTATACATGAATGCATTTCGGTGCTCTCAGAGGTCAGAAGATAGTGTCAAAACCTCAGAAACTGGAGTTACAGACAGTTGTTGACTGTCATATGGAAGCTGGGGGCCAATCCCATGTCTTCTATAAGAGCAGTTAAGTTCTTTTAACTGCTGAGCCTTCTCTTTAGACCATGGAAAATGTTTTCTTTTAATGTGAGATGGAGCTAAATATGTGAGCTCGAAGCCAGCAGAAATACATGGTGAGACCATGTCTCAAAAACAAAACCAAAGAAAAAACTTTCTAAATGTCAAGAACCAATAAGTACAGAGGAGCTGTTCTTGACACTTTCTACATTTTCATCCTATAATTAGTTTTTTTTCCTTTAGTTTGGTATTTAAATTTTAATTAAAATATAATCATGTCATTTCCCAACCTCCCATTCCTACTTCCAAACCCTTCCATAACACCACTTCCTTTCAAATTGATCGCTTCTTTTTTCTTTATTATTGTTACACACACAAACACAAATATACACATACTAACATACACCTATATAAATGCAAAAATACATAAATACAACCTGCTTAGACTTCTTAGTGTTGACCATGTGTATATATTCAGGGATGGCCAAATTTTCTCTTATGATTGTATAAATCTTACACTTTTAATTTTGTTTTCCTAATCTGAATCTTCACAGCCTGCTTTGAATTGGTAAGAGATTTATTAATCTGTGATGAAAAGACCCAGGGAAAATTTTTTTAAAAAGTGATAGTTCAATCTAGGCTTAAAAACCATGAACTATTTCTTTGGAGATACCATATGCTCATGAGTCTAAGTATTATCATGAAGCCCTGCCATAGATCATGTGAGTGTATGACATCTAGTGGGGTTAACAGATAACCCTGAGGTTAATTTTATTCATGATATTAACTATTCTTTTGTCTTCTCTAAAGCTATAGCACTAAAATGATTTCCCTGAAAATGTCCTGCAGAAATACTTCTCCCTCCCCAGTTTTCCAAGCAATAAAAGCCTTTGTGTTCATTAATTCATTAATTCATTTGTGTCATTCATTCCTGTGGATGAAGAAGTCTTCTTTCACTACTAGTGCAAGCAGATCGATTCAGATTTTTTTTTAAGCTGAGGATCAAACCCAGGGCCTTGCACTTGCCTAGGCAAGTGCTCTACCATTGAGCTAAATCCCCAACCTCGATTCAGATTTTTGTGTGTATTCCACATGATTCAGTACACATAAAGCTTTAATGAAAAATATGCTTGCAAACCCATGGTGCCCTAAATCTGTTAAGTTAATTAATTTGCCTTTAAATCCTAGTTCAAACCATTCAAATTCATTCAAGACATTCAAACCATTTCTAATTCATTAGCTTGTAAAACATAAAAGATTTCATCATCTTCTGTCAAAACGTACCCAAAAAAGACTCATCCAGAAATCATAGAGAATGCTCAAAAACATAGAATGAAAATATAGATCATCAATGTTGTTGGCACAAAAGAGTAGGGTAGAAAGGATGGAAGCAAAGAAAGAAGGGGTGGAACAAAGCCAAGGAGGAATGGATAAAGAAAAAAGGCTTCTGATGTCCCTAGTGGACTGTCTGTACAACAACTGTCTCTTCATTTTCATTTCAACAAAATGGAGGGTAAGTGAGAAAAGAAAACAATTTCCTATGGGCATAATTTGTCAAAATTGGGTCTTCAAAGGAAACTGCTGATTTGAAGTTGATTCCACCTACCATTGGCAATGACATTCTTACTTCAAATCAAATGTTTCCCTTTAAGTCCAGACTCTTTATCTAGTTAATAAAATAACCTATAGACAGAAACATCAGTCCAGCAGCCAAAGATTTTTTTTTTTTACTTAGAAAGAGAAGGACACAGTAACAGCGACAGTAACCTTGTAAGTGAGGACCACTCTAGAGGTGTTTAGGGTGGAGGTTTTGTTGGCCTTGAAATGTTAATTGTGAACTTATATCTAGGCTGATGTTAACTGAGTTGTCTCATCTTGTGCTGTGAATTCAGTTTTCAGTTGCATCAGAGGAAATCCATTCATTTTGTCCTTCATAGATGACCATCAACAGTAAAAAGTCATACAGCCATCATTTAGTGGGATTCTTAGGCAATTTTGTGCATGTTCCAGTGGCTTTGTGACTGCCTGTGACTTTGAAAATTTGAGAGTATATCCCAGGGGACAAAGGACCTCTCTTCCTGAATAGAGTGGGAAAAATGGTGGTTTACCTCATTAAATGCAAAACAAGTAGAATATAGTGTTAGTTAGGGGATGAGGTTGGTGTCCCTGATCCCTGACTCCCTGACAGTCATCCTCTGCTCAAAACTCAAAGCACAAGGTAAATTTTATAAGCAGTATTGCCATTCCTCACCTGGGGCACAATAACGATGTAGTTTTCAAAGGTATAATATTATATGTTAAATGGTTTGTATGTTATTTATAGAAATTCATTTTAAGTAGATAAAAAACTCTTCTGGAAAACAATACATTGTACCTGGCCTGAGAAACAGATAGGCTAACTGCAGATCTTCACCTCTTCTGTTCTTAATCCATTCCACCAGTCTTATCCCCAGTTTTGTAGCAGACTATCTGCTGCAACCTCCTCTTACATCTACCACCACAGTAGATCACACATGCATAGTTTCCCCTGCAAACTTCCTTCCCCATATTCATTATTTCTTTCAGCACCATCTCCAGCAGGCATTCCATGGGAAAACATGACACTTCAGTCAAGGAAGCAGGTATCTAAGCTGCATATCTTCACCTATCCATCTCCTGCCCTCCACTTATAATCCCTCAGTCTCATCCCCATCTCTGTAGCAGACTACTTGTTGCCTACTCTTCCTCATTGACCCAACTCCAGCAGATCACACTGATTTTGCCCATTATCCAAGCCCCAACTTCAGTAGGCATTTCCTGGGAACCTACTAGTCAAGCCTTCCAGAGAAGCAAGTAGACCCCTGAAGTGAGCTTCAGATCTTTAGTCTCCTCCATCTCCTATGTATCCAATCCCCCATTCTGATCCTCAGTCCTGTAGCAGAATGCCTGTTGTGACCTCTCCTTACACTCTGACCCCATTCCCAGGGGCCTATACAGATTCTGATAGTACAACCTGCTTTTCTCCCTCTTGTGGACCACCTCAGATGACCCATAGACAAAGCCCATTATTAAGTGTTAGCATCCATTAGGTAGAAACACGTGATCATCTCATTAGATGCTCAAAGAAATCTTTGACAAAATCTAACACCCCTTCATGATAAAGGTCTTGGAGAGATCATGAATAAAAGGAACATACCTAAATATAATAAAGACAATTTACAGCAAGCCAACAGCCAACATCAAATTAAATGAAGAGAAAATCAAAGTTATTCCACTAAAATCAGGAACAAGAAAAGGCTGTCCACTCACCCCATATCTATTCAATATAGTACTTGATGTTCTAACTAGAGCAATAAGAAAAAAAAGTACCAGCGGAACAAAGTTGTTTTTTGGTGAAATCAGTAAGATTGACAATTTTTTATGCAAATTAACTAAAAGGAAGTAAGAGAATAATCAAACAAAATGGGAATGATAAGGCAGACATACCAATAGACAGATGCCAAGAAAATCCGGAAAATCATAAGAACATACTTTAAAAACTTCACAAAATTTGAAAATCTAAAAGATATTGATGATGATGATTGTCTCAATAAGTACCACTTACCAAAGTTAAATCAAGACAGATAAATAATTTAAAGAGACCTCAAACCCCTAATGAAATAGAAGCTGTCATTAAAAGTCTCCCAACCAGAAAATCCAGGGCCAGAAGGTTTTAGGACAAAATTCTTCCAGACTTTCCAAGAAGAATTAATGCCAATTTCCCAAAATTATTCCAAAAAATAGAAGCAGAAAGAACATTGCCCAATTCATTTTATAAGGCCACAATTACCCTAATACCCAAACTACATAAAGACTCAACAAAGAAATAGAATTATGGATTAATTTTCCTTATGAACATAAATATAAAAATAAAATATTTGCAAAACATACTCAAGAACATATAAAAAAGATTCATTCAGTCAGTCACCCTCATTAAACAGGCCTCAGAGATGCAGGGATGATTCAATATACAAAGATCAATAAATGTAATCTACTATATAAACAAACTGAAATGGAAAAATGTGACCATCTCATTAGATTAAGAAAATGCAAGGAAAAAAAAATAAAACCCACAGAATCAACTAACCTAGGCTCATAATGTCACAGAGACTGAACTGGCAACCAGGGAGCCTGCATGGGACTGACCTAGGCACTCTGACTATATGTTACAGTTGTATAAATCGGTCCTCTTGTGAGACTCTTAACAGTGGGAGGTCCTCTTTTACTGGCTTTTGGGACCCTACTCTTCTTACTGTGTTGCCATGCCCAGCCTTAATACATGAGGAGTTGCTTAGTCTTTCTGCAACTTCCTATGCCATGATTTATAGCTATCCACAGGAGACCTGCCCTTTCCTGAACAGAAACAGAAGATAAGTGGATTGGGGAGTGAGAACAGAGGGTAATGGGGGAGAGGACTAGGAGGAGATGAGGGAGGGGAAACTGTGCCTGGGATATAAAATAAATAAATTTTAAAAGGCAGGGGGAGAGAAGGCCTTTGACAAAATCTAGCACCTCCTCATGGTAAAAATCCTGGAGAGATTACAGATACAAGCAACACGTATACTCATAATAAATGCAGTTTACATAAACTTAAAATGGTGAGAAACTCAAATCAATTCCACTAATATCAGAAACAAGACAAAGCTGTCCACTCTCTCTATACCTATTCAATATACTTCTTGAAATCTTAGAGCAAAAACACAACTGAATTATATCAAGGGAATACAAATTAGAAAGGAAGAAGTCAAGGTAACTTTATTTGCAGATATTACTGTACACATATGTGACCCTAAAATTTTACTGATAAACTCCTATAGCTGATAAACCCTTTCGACAAAATAGCTGGATATAAAATTAACTCACAAAGCAATAATCCTCCAGCATATAAACAACAAACATACTGAGATAGAAATCAAGGAAATATCACCTTTCAAAGTAACCTCAAATAATATAAAGTATCATGGGGTAACTATATTTAAGTAAGTGAAAGACTTGCATGATAAAAACTTTAAAACTTTGAAGAAAGAAATTAAAAAACGTATCAAATGATTGCCCATGTTCATGGATCTGTAGTATTAGCATATTAAAATGGCCATCCTACAAAAACAGTCTACAGGTTCAATGACATCCCCATCAAAATTCTAACACAATTCCTCTCTGATCACGAAAGCACAATATTCTTTTTCTTTTTTTGTCTCTTCCAATATAATATTTTTAAGGAATTTTGCATCAGGCACCCCAAAACACTCATTTCCAAGTCCTCCCAGGTCCATCTCTCACTCTATTTTTTAATTTTTTTTTATTGATTCATTGTGGATTTCACATCATACACCCCAATCCCATTCATCCCCCATCCCTCTGTCCTTGCAACCCCCCCAAAAAAAATAAAGAAAAGAAAGGAAATTTTAAAATAAAAATAAAACACAAACAAACAAAAATCTTGATGGAGAAACTTTAGTGGGCACAGCAAGTCACACAGTATACCTTTTAGTCCATATGTCATTACATGTGAGTGTTCATTGCAGTGTGTCATTGGTCTAGTTTGAGGCCTCTGGCTTCTATTACACTATAGATACTAGGCCCTTACTGGGACTCCTTTTGGATATCCTGTTGTTTGTTGCCTTGTGTCATAGAGATGCTGCAGCTTTGTATCTGCAGGTCTGGCCCCTTCACATGCTCCAGCAGTTCATAGACGAAAAAGATCTTGAGGTAGGCTAAATCAGCCCTGGTTCTGGGCCTGGATGGTAGCTATATTGGTCAGGCTGTCAGCTTTCTCACAATGTCACCATCTGGGCAAGCTCTCTGGCATTGTCTTGGCTAGCTCACCCAATGCAGCAGGCAGCAAGAAGCAGGATCAGTTCTCCTGCTCTCACACCCTTGGGCAGGCTCACCTGCACCCACACCACCAGGGCCAGCTCTATTGTTTTTCCCAGGCACCCTCTGCCCCACCCTTTAACCTCCCCCACAAAAAAGGCAGGAGAAAAACACACATAAGACCAATTTATGCTGCCCGTGTACTTCAATGGAGCATGGTCAAACTTCCAGTAGTCAGCCCCTTAAAGAGAACTGAGTCCTTTCCCACCCACAACCCCACCAGAAGCCCTCGGTTGTGGAGAGCTACATTTCAACATCCTTAGCACAATTTTTAAGAATTCTCTTCAATGGTTTCCTGTCTATGCTGCTACTTTGGGGAGGGAGTAGGAGTTATCAGAGAAACCATCTATGTCTCTCTCAACTATGAGTTTGCAGTCATTGCTACCCCTGCAAAAGTGGCTTCATTGTCCTTTACAGTCAGTGGGAGCACTTATCATGCCCTTCCAATTGGTTTCTGGTGACAGCATGGACCACAGACATTGACAGGGTCTCTGGATTCAGCAATTCCCATGGACTTCAGCGTGATTTCCAGTGACTGTACAGACCACGAATATCAGCATGGCCCTCTGCTGCAGCAAGGGGCATGGACACCATCCCAGCCCTCGGCAGCAACACAGGCCAAGGACATCAACATGACCCACAGACAGCAAGAGCCAAGGACACCAATATGGTCCCCAGCAATAGCACAACCAACCCATGGACCTCAGCCTGGAAAGCACAGTTTTCAACTTCATATGGAAACACACACACACACACATACACACACACACACACACACACACACACACACACACACACACACACACGATAGCTAAAACAATCCTGAATAATAAAAGAACTGCTGGAGATATTACCAACCCCCACCTCAAATTGTACTCCAGAGCTAAAGCAATAAAATCAGCATGACACTGGAACAAAAACAGACACATCGATAAATGAAACATAATTGAAGGTGAAGACATAAATCCACATATCTGTGAACATCTACTTTTTTTTATAAAGAACCCCCAAACAACCCAGGCTGTTGCCAAGTCTACAGATTGATCTCAATAAACTGGACAATGCCCCATTGCTGAAGAAAACTTCCACACAACTCATTGAACTCAAAGAAGTTCAGTTGATGCCTACACAGAGCCTCAACCCTCCACGCTAGTCTTTAGTACAGAAAGTTGCTCTGAATGCTACCAATGGAGAAACCTAAACACCCATCCTGCCTCAAACCTGTTGATTTACAATGGTGCACTGTATGTAAGATATGGGCACTGGTGCCACAAATCTTGTGGGAATATCCAACCAATGAATGATTTGACTTATGGTCCATTCCACAAGATGAAACCCATAGCTAAAACTGCTAGGGTGACCAAGAACCTGAGACTAGATAGCCCAGAGACCTAGGGTAAAACCAAATAACACTGGTCTAAAAAAAAAAAAAGAAAAAATATATAGTCATAAAATGATTCCTAATGGTATTCTGCTATACTCATAGATCAGTGTCTTGATCAGTCATCATCAGAGAATCTTCCTCCTGCAGCAGGTGGAAACAAACACAGAAACATACAGACAATATGCAAAGAATAAGATACCTTTGAACATTCAGCCCTCCTCTCAAATCTCAGAGAACCCCTTGGAAGCAAAGGCAGGTAGGTGTAAGGGAGCTAGAGGGAATGGAGTACATCAGGAGAACTAGTCCCTCTGAATCGACTAGGATCCTAGAACTGAAAGAAGTGAACACATGCCCTCATCTTTAACCCAGAAGTGATCCCCAATTGATGACCACTTGCAAATGAAAATTTAGTTGTCTCCAAGGGAGTCTTACTAGGGAAAGAAACTACTCTTAAGTATAAACTATATGTCCAGCAGTAGATGGCCAACAGAAAATGAACTAAGTAGCACAGTTGGAGGTTCCTTGTCTCATAACATCATGTCAAGGCTCTTTTTTAATTTTATCATTTTTTAATTTTTATATTATTTTATTTATATATTTTTCTTTTTTAACCCCATAAGTCTTTTACTTATATAGTATGGCTTTTATTTTAGTATTTTTAAGGGATTCCTGTGTGTGAACATGAGTGGATCTCTGCATCTGTATCTATTTCTTCATGATACTTTTTGTGGGCTCTTTTCCTTCCTTGTTTGTTTTGTCATGTTCTGGTGTATTAATCGTTGCTTTGCTTATTTTATGTTTATCCCCTAGAAGACTGTTTATTTTCAAGTGAAAGACAGAAAGGGCATGGATCTGGTTGGGAGGGAGGAGCAGAGAAAGGGGAAACTTAATCCAGATATATTTTGTGAGGATAAAATGGAACAAACTGGAAAATAAAAAGAAATATTTCAGAAAGACTAATATCCCATATGACAACCACATTGTTATTACTTTAGTTTGATATTTTTATTCACTTATCAGCATGCTCATTGAATGTCAAGTGAAGAACCAGACACATAGTCTGTTTAGGAAAGGAAAGAGAAAGGTTATATTCAATGAATGCAGGGAAGCCAGATACATGATTTGCACAGAAAAAAACAAGTTATATTTAAACAGAAAAAAAAAGCAGGGTTATCAAGGATGCTCAATTTATATGAGCTTAATCATTGTGCAAATCATCAAAGTCCTCAAAAGACTGATGTTCACAAAATCTGAAAAGCATTTCTTCAGATTTTAGCGGAAGAAAGCATCATCTCTGCTAGGTGGAGCATATTTATAGAAAGTATTCAAGATTTCATTTGTCTGAGGATGAAAGTCACTGAGGATGGTGATATTATTACCAACATCTTCATTACAATTATCTATTTTGATAAGGAACTGTTTAGTTATATTGGGAGTATGGTATGGCATCAAATTTTCATTTTATAATATGTATAAAATTTTTATTTTTATAAAAATAATTTCATGTTCTATATGTAATTTTTTCATCTTCTCTCCTTCATTAAATAGCACTTCTTAGAGACATTCATAAACCCAGCTAAACAAATCTATCTTCTTCCTGAAAACTGTGTCAAAATATTCTGGAACATAAATATTTCACTCTTTGTCATTCCCTAGTTCAAGGGAACTTAAGCTGCTACCAATTTTACATATTACCTGTAAGTCCTTTTGTAGAATACACTCACCTGACTCCCTAGAAAAGGCATCAAAAACTGGAATTGTAAGGGAAGTTCTGTTCTTTCTGGACAAATCAGACTCTGCAATTGCTATATTGATTTAGGTTCTGCTTCTCAGCCTTGGGTTGCAATAATAAGTTATCAAATTTGAAATAAATTACCCTCAAGTACATCTTTGGAATTCCAGGCAGATAGATAACTCCACTAAAATTCTTAGGCATCTACTCTCACACAGGATACTCTTCTGATTTTTAATTTTTGTTCCCATGGCTCACATGAACACATATCTGGGATAGCCCAGAGAACTCAGGACTGTCTCCCTGTTTCAGGATCCTTAACTTAGTCACATTTACAAACTGTCTTTCTCTATGTAGCCTAACACATTCACAAAGGTTAAAGATGAGGGGGTTTTTGAGAAATAATTTTCCTCCCTATCACAACTACATTGAGTATTGACTGCTACCTAGATTGATTTTCTTTGATTTCACACTGCTGACAACATCCTGATCTCACAAAGGACAATGTGGTGATGTTCATACTCCTTTTGCTGACCGCATTATTGTGCAAAGTTTAAGAAGTAACCTTGAAGTAAAATAATTCAAATCTGTTCTTGAACTGTGACATTCTCTCAGAAAGGGAAAACAATTTTTTTCACAGAAAAGCCCCATTAAAACAAATACTATTTATAAATTAGCTCCCTTATGTCTGGTGCTACCTTTCCCTTTTCCATTCTTTCATAGCAAAATTCAATTCCATGTCAGAAAATTTTCTTGCTCATTACAGCTAATTAAGTCAGGTGTCAAGTTGTTCATTCTCTTGTTTTTAGATGTGTACAAATGCCAATAACATCATAGTCATGAAACTTCAATGATCCCTTTTTGGATACAAAAGGAAGTGACCAAAGTTAGGAAATGATCACCCCTTTTCATATTGATCAGATGATTGTCATAGGCCAGATATCACTTGGGTTAATTTCCAAAGTAGAAGCCCAACAGCATGAATATTTGGCATCCTCCACGTCAAAGTCTAGGATGTTAACATCTCTTTGTCACCTATAGACACTAGTGCCATTGAGCATATAGGCTAATACCATTGTATAATTAAGAAACCTGGAAAAATAAATGATTATACTTAATGTAATTCTTATTGGGAAGAAACTCATGAAACACTTTCTCACTCCACTGGAAATAGATGTAATATATAAACAATAACTTAGGTGGCTAATCAAATTTTATGTTAATAAAATTAATTAAAAATTCTGTGATATTTCTTGGTGGTGGTGGCACATGCCTTTAATCCCAGCACCTTGGGAGGCAGAGGCAGGCAGATCTCTGTGAGTTCAAAGACAGCCTGATCTACAGAGTGAGTTCCAGGAAAGCCAGGGCAACGCAGAGAAACTCTGTCTCTAAAACAAACAAGAACAATAAAAATTCTGTGCTACATAGGAAAATAATTATTTTAAACAAGTAGACAATGATAAATATATGTGTTAGGAAACTCTATTTTAACTAAAACATTTCTCTTGCTTTCACAAGTTTTCCTGTTTCAATGAGTTTACATTTTTATTTCTGATATGTTTTATTTTGTATAATTGAGAGCCACTATTGATAACATAATTGAAAATGGTTTTGTATACCTTCATTTCATTCAAGAAAAGTTTGTATATATAAATAGAATTTGAATAAAATAAGAAAATATCTGACGGAAATCAAAACCAAAGAAGACTTTCAAGATTTTTGAAATAAAATATGACATCTAATATAAATTTTTCATTAATAAATAATCCTAAAATATTATATTTTATATGTCAATGCTTCACTAATGACTCAACAAATGATAATGCTTTAAAATGTGTTCATAAAGTTATGTGATTCTGTGGCAGATCAAAAATGGCTACAGGTTCTTTAATCATCTGTCATTGAAAACTATGTTCAAGATCACTTTCTTTGAATCTGAGTAAACTGTGGACTGCTTTGAGCAATAGAAAGTCCTTAATGTCACACTGTGCCAAGATCTAAGTAAGGCATTTAAAAAGGAACAGTATCCATTTAAACCTCTTGGAATCTTACTCTAGGGGAAATCATCATCAGGCAATGAGTAAAAATGTTTTGAGGCTGTTACATCATTAACAGCAGATTGCATGGAAAGGCCATGCAAAATGAAATTCACAAGAGGTGGAGTAAGAGTTAAGGACCCTTAAGGAATTAAGCACACAAATAAGTGATTCAACCTATAATAAGCCTTGCAAATTGAAGTCATGTGACCAAATATGCTATTAATTAAAACTTTCTTGAGTCTTAAACTCTCAAAATAGGGAACAACTAAAATAATGTTTTAAAACACTAAATTTTGGAATAATTCTTAATATAGAATTAAATGGAATATGCACACCTGCTTTCTGGCAGCTTGAAAAAAAATGTAATGAAGGTTACAGTTCATTTAGGCTTAAAATGACATTGGCTGAAAAGATGGCTCAGCAGTTAATTCACTTGCTGCCCAAACAAGAGGAGCAAAATACCCATGGGCATTTCTAATTCTAGCATCAGAACACATAAACAAGGGATCCCCAGAGAAGACTGGCTGGTCCAATCAGCTGTACTGTGTATGTGGTGCTCTGAGTTTAAGTTAGAGACCTCGCTGCCTGAAACAAGGTAGAAGACTAATCAGAGAAGATTCTTGATATCAGATTCAAGCCTCCACAGGCACCTCACACATATGCATGTGCATCTTCACACACATATGCACCTACACATAGGCAAATATACATAGACACATGAATACACAGCACCTGCACATAAACAAGAAGAAAAGGAAAAAACTTCCGTCCTAAGAGATAGAGTGGTCAGCTCTTTTTTTGTGCCACCTTCTAGGAAATTACCTGTATGAAGATGAAGCTGAATATCTTCTTCCCAGTCAATGGTTATTAGAAACTCATTAAAATGGATGATGAATGCAAAATTTGTTTATTCTATGAGAAGCTCATGTCCACAGAAATAGCTTCTGATGGTCTGGTTGAAAGTGAAAAGACTATGTGGTCCAAATAAGTGGTAGGGATCTAAACAATGTCTTCCCATGAATTGAGGTATCTTGATGAAGGTACTACAAATATACCTGCTTTTTAGTAAGGGGCATTCTTGTTATAGACAAAGAAGAACTGAAGAGAGGAAGCATAAGTCTGTTCATAGATGCATTGTGCATGCCAATCTGAGTATTGTCAACATGGTTATTATTAAAAAATGATAGAGGGATATTCCTGGACTGACAGATACCACTGTGCCTTGGCTGTTGCAGCCCAAAATAACTAGCAGAATCCATACTTTTCAATATTTTTAAAGATGATAATGTCTACTAATATGTTGTAAGAAAGTCCTTAAACAAAGAAACAAAGAAAGTAAGAAGCTCAGGCCTAAGGTACCCAAGATTCAGTGTGTCTTGTTACTTCAGATATCCTGTAATATAAACAACATACCAGAAAAATAAACAGAGTCAGAAGAATACACTAAGCTTTGGCCAAGAGAATGAAGGAAGCCAAAGGAAAAACTTCACGAACATGTTACCTACAAACACAGTTTGTCGTCGCTGAAAGCTTCTACTTCTCACTCTAGTCAAGAACAAGTCTTTAAGAGTAACAAATAAATTATCAAAATTTAAAAAAGAGACAGGGAGGTCAACTTTAGACATCTATAAGACTCTATCTGTGGCAGTTCGAATAGGAATGACCTCTACAGACTCATGTGTGTGAATGCTAGGATCAAAGGAGTGACTGTATCAGGAGTTGTGGCCTTTTGGAGTAGGTATAGCCTTGTTGGAGGAAGTGTGTCACTGAGGGTGGGCTTTGAGGTTTCAGAAGCTCAAGTCAGACCCAGTGGCTCACACTCTCTTCCTGATGCCTGTGTATCCAGATGTAGAACTCTCAGCTACCTCTCTAGCACCAATTGCCTGCCTGTTCCCATGCTTTCCACCATGATGATAATGGACTAAACTTCTAAATTCTAAGCCAGCCTCAATGAAATGTTTTTCTTTATAAGAGTTGTCATGGTCATTGTGTCTCTTTACAGCAATAGAAACCCTAACTAAGACAGAAATAGGTACCAGGAATGGAGTATTGCTATGATAGTCCTGGCCGTGGTTTTGTGTAGACTTTGGGACATTGGATTAGAAAAAGCAGTTGAACACTTTAAGTGAGGCTTAGTAGGCCATGCTAGCAAGAGCATTGAAGACAGTGGTGCTGAGGGTGATTTGAAATGTGGATGCCTGATTCAAGTGGTATCAGAGGAAAAGAATGTTAATATGTGGTCTAGAGATTATTTTTGTGATATTTTGGTGAAGAATGTGACCACCTTTTGCCTTTGTACAAAAAGTCTGCCTGAAGCTAACCTAAAGATATTTGGATTGTTTTCAATGGCAGAGTATATCTTAAAATATCCTAGTATTAATTCTGTTATGTGGTTATTAGTGGTCACTCTTTTACAACTTTATAATGAAAAAGAGTAAACTGAGAAAGGAAAGATACAAAATATACAATTTTGCTGTGGATATAGCTCTGTGTAAATAAAGTTCTGATTGGCCAGTGGCCAGGCAGGAAGTATAGGTGGGACAATAGAGAAGAGAATTCTGGGAAGTAGAAGGTTGGAGGGAGACACCACCAGCCGCCGCCATGAGAAACAACGTGTAAAGACACTGGTAAGCCATGAGCCATGTGGCAAAGTATAGACTAACAGAAATGGGTTAATTTAAGATAGAAGAAGTAGATAACAAGAAGCCTGCCACAGCCATACAGTTTCTAAAAATGTAAGTTTCTATGTGCTTTCTTGGTTGGGTCTGAGCGACTGTGGGACTGGCAGGCAAGAGAGATTTGTCCTGACTGGGACAGGCAGGAAAACTCTAACTACACAATTTGAAGAGAAATGAGGCACTATGAAGTGGAATGAAGCTAAGTCTTTCTTCAAGCAGAAAAGGAGATTACAGAAAAGTCTAATCTTAAATGGGATTAGGGGAGTTGTAACCTCAGGACAAGACTCTACACATTTATGCCTCCAACTTGTGAAAAGGAATTAAAGAACATCTCAGGTCCAGACATGGTGGTACATGCCTTTAATTCTGGTTCTCAGGAGTCAGAGGTGAGCAGATTTCTAAGGTCGAGTCAAGCTTAATCTACAGATCGAGTTCCAGGACCCCCAATATTAAGCAGTGAAGGAAATCATTGAAAATAGAAAGCTGGTGAAAATGTAATTGAACAAAGGGGGCATTGTCCATCCCCAGCAAGCAGCAGAATTTGGCAGCTTCAGCCAAATGTTTCTGGCTTTAGTGTCAAGGATAGAAGAAAGGGGTTATATAATTTCTCTATGTGACAAAGAAAAGTTGCTGAGGCTAGGTATGTGGCAGGTGTGTCCCCGCATGGAGGTCTATTGAGATGATTGTATGAAGGCTACCCTATGAAGGTAATGACTATATTGCCTTGGAGATCCCAGAATGTTGGAGATGCCAGAGCTATGAGATACCTGCCAAGGAAAGATGCTAATAGGGAGTGGAATTAGTCCCAGAAAGCGAAGAGAAGAGTGTTGCAGTCAACAATTTGAAAGGAGTTTGAGATCTGAAGAGTGCTTTAACATTAGACACAGAAATATAGTGTTTGCAGTTTGTCCAGATAATTTTTGCTTTTACTTTGGTCCAGTATTTGCTCACTATGTTCCCTTTCCTCCCTTTTGGAATGGTGATGTATGTTCTGTGCCAGTATATGTTGGAAGTATGCCATCTGCTTTTTCAAGTTTATTTTATAAGAGATTACAATTAAGATATTGCATGAATCTCAGAAGAGACTTTGAACTTTGGACTTTTAAATATGTTTGAGACTGTTATAGACTATAAAGACTTTTGACATTATACTGAATTAATTTCTACATTATAATATAGCTAAAAGTCTATGGATGCCAGGGAGTGGAATGTGTTGATTTTAGTAGGAATAGTCTACATAGACTCAGGTGTATGAATGCTTGACTCACAGGGAGAGGCACTATTAGGAACTGTAGCTTTGTTGGAGTAGGTGTGGCCTTTTTGGAGAAAGTATGTCACTGTGGGGTTGGGCTTTGAGGTCTCTGATGCTCAAGCTATGCCTAGTGTCACTTTTTTTCTGCTTCCTACTGATCTAGATGTAGAACTCCAGCACCGTGTCTGCCTGGAACTGCCATCTCCCACCATGAAAATGAACTAAATCTCTGAAACTGTAAGCCAGCCTCAATTAAATGTTTCCCTTTATAAGAGTTGCCATGGTCATTGTGTCTCTTCATAGCAATGGAATCCCTAAATTAGACAATATCCAAAAGCATGGAATATAATGACAGGCCAATAAGATACCTTAGTAGGGTAAGGCAGTGTAAGACAAATTGCTAAAGAGTCTTCTTTAAAAAAAAAAAAAAAAAAAAAAAAAAAAACAACCTGGATCCAGATGTTGAGGTAAAAACTGAGAGATTGGGGAATAGGACAAGCCACAGCCAACATCACCTCACCAACTCCTCAGCTTCCAAAGAGACCTATATCCTGTAGGCCCAAGCCTATATGACTTTCTGTCCCTGCCTTCTCAGATCCTCTCTCTGCTCAGCTACATCACTCCCTCTTTCTGCTCAGCTCTATCACTTCCTGTCTGTCTATACAGGACTCTAGACCTCTATGGTTAGAGCTACAATTAAAAGCATGTGGCACTGTGCCTGCCTCTGTTCCCAGTGTCACCTTGAACTCACAGAGATCTGAATGGATATCTGCCTCCCAAATGCTAGGATTAAAGGCATGTGCTACCGCTGTCTGACTTTTATATTTAATATAGCATCTGGCTTTTTCCTCTGATCTTCAGATAAGCTTTATTGGAGCGTGCAAATAAAATATCACCACATTTCCCCCTTTTTGTCTAAAATAAAAAAGTTACAACTAATATAAGAAAAACTATAAACAATAAATGCAATAAGTATATACAATACATATAGGCAATAAATACATCAACAATGTCTAGTCCATTTGCGTTTGACAAATTCAGTGAAAATATTCCATTATGTATCCTATTTTTGTAAATCCAAAGGATTGTATCAAATTTACTTTCTATCCTAATTTGTATTATCAAACTTATACATTTTATATCTCTTAGTGAGTTTCTTTTCTAAACTTAACAAGGAAAACTATAATTATAACTATCTAATCTTCAACTCCCTCAGAGACCTGAGAAGGAAATAATATTATCTAGTTAAACAGTAAGTGCAAACAAGTGACTTTCAAAAAATGTGAGTTATGACAGAAACAGCCAGCTGCCTGGACAGTCACCTGACATTTCTCTGCAATGTTTGGGCATCCTCTTCAGCCTACAGGCTTAGCATATCTAACAAACTCATCTGTGAAGCAGGATTTTCTAAAGAGGCTTCCTACCTTGTCTTGGCATGGATCAGCAGTATTTGTTTTGTGTCCTGCTTGTCCATTTTGGACAGCATACTGTCAGTAATTGATGCAAGGGAACTTTCTTGCACAGTGGCTAACTTGTGCCAGAATGAATGTAAACTCCATAAGGAGTTTCTTCAATGCCCATTAGCTTCTCTGAAGTAGATTGAAACTGCCAAGTGCAGACATGTCTTATTGTCATAAAAAAAAAAAAAATTATATATATATATATATATATATATATATATATATATATGTAATTAAAACATCTTAAGTGCCATGTTCTGTAGATCTCTGAAGTGGTTGAAGATGACATGTCTATCTAAAATATACCTCTGCTTATCTTTGAAAACATACCTACTATGACTGCAAGTTTGATCGTAATGACTAACTACTAACTTTCATTTCTTTCTATCCTAATTGGTTGGTAAAAATAACTTTCAAGGATTAGAAAATTGCATTACATTGTTAAATGAACTGTATAGATACAATACCTTGAATAAGATTACAAATATATGTACAATATTTTCTAACAAAATCAATCTCAAATTTGTATCAATATACAAAACTTGTATACAATATACAAAAATGCAATCCAATGTAAAATATCCAAAACTAGTAGTTGCATTAGAAAAGTAGATTCAATAATCAATCTTTTTATCTTATATGTATATAAATCAATCTCAAATTTGTAACAATACACATAATTTTTATATAATATTTAAAAATTCATTCCAATGTAAAATGTTTAAAACAAATAGCTATTTTAAAAGTAGATTTAATAATCTACATTTTTTCCTATCTATGTCTTCTTTTTCATTTTTGCATAGATTTAATAATGTACACTTTATTCTATTAATTCTATATATTTTTCAATAATCTGCTCATCTATACCCTCTGTTTTCCTTTTATTTTCAAACAAGAACATTAAATCTAATCTCCTCTGTTAATTTTTTCCTTATTATTAATAATAACAACTTGTAGCCAGCCATCCTAAACAATTACATTTATCTAAAACTCATTGAAAAATGAAAAACCACTGGATGGTGGTGGCTGCACGCTTTTAATCCTAGCACTCGGGAGGCAGAGGCAGGAGGATATCTGTGTGTTCAAGGCCAGCCTGATCTACATGGTGAGTTCCGGGAAAAGTGCAAAACTACACAGAGAAACCCTGTCTCAAAAACAAAAAAGAAAAAGAAAAATGTAAAACCACCCACCCCACCTCTTGGAAATGTGGGCATCATGTTCTTAAAATTACATCCTGCTGTCTGGAGGTGAAAGCATCTTTAGGGGATCCTGAAAGAAAAAATATTGAGCTAATTGTCAAGTCCTGGGAGAGGTAGCTGTATCATTTGTTGTCCAGTCTCTGCATTAATCAAAAGTGCAGAGCTTATCTCAAGTCCTTGCTTGAGTAGTCTATGAGGCTGGATTATCTCAACTAGCCATCTCAAAATTGTCCTGAGTACTTTGTAGTCCAAAGCTGATATTTGGGTGGTCTTTGTCAGCTTAGTGGTATTATCAGCATCCTGATGGAATAATTGTTGTGAGGCCCCATCATCTTTTTGGAGGCTTCACATTTGCTGTTAGGCGTGGTCATAATTCCCTGCAGAAAACTTATGGAGACTCAAACACAATAACATGTACAGGAAGCTAGATGAAGCCTTTTTTTCTAGAATTAGTTAGTACTCTATATGACCATTAATATCATGACAAAAGTGTGATAGATAGATAGATAGATATTAATCTTACAAATCTTGATATAAAATTCATACCTTAAGAAAAGTTTTAAAGAGTCAAAATAGAATCAAAAAATTGTGAGATTAGTGGCAATAGAAAAGTCCCTTAATCTTGGTTTCCTTCTGTCCCATATCAGATGGCTCTTCTGATATGATACAGAGATTTTGCATTTTCTTTTCTTTTCTTTTCTTTTCTTTTTTTTTTTTTGTGGAGCTGAGGATCGAACCCTGGCCCTTGTGCTTGCTGGGCAAGTGCTCTACCACTGAGCTAAATCCGCAAGCATTTTCTTTTAACAGGCATGTTTGGGTTTAGAGAAAGATAGAGCCATTCTTCAATTCCAGCCAGCTTTAATTTTTAATTGAACTAGGACTACATAAAGACCATTTGTGTTAAGTGTCTGTAGAGAAGAGCAGAAACAAATACTTAGGATGACTTATGACATTTTATATGTGATATAACAATAAGCCAATTTACTCTTTTTCTTGGGACTTGTTTTTTGGGATGATTTGTCCTGTTTCTTCAGATGTCTCATTTGTCCAGTGTTCTTCAGATTCCTTAGCCTTAATTCTCCTGAAAGACAAAAACAAAAACACTTCCTGAAGCCTAACTTTGGGGAGGGTCCATTTTGGCAACTTATATATGACCAAATGAAAAGCAATTGTAAGTGTTATAAGTTAGTTTAAATTGAGTGTTCATGCTGGTTGATAAACTATCACCTCTTCTAATTAAGAGGTCTCTCTTATTCAAATCGAACCTTTATCAATTTTGGTGGTATCCATAGCTTTTATTTTTTTCTCCTGAAGAAACAAAAGCAAAACCTTATCCCCAATGTAACACATATCCTGGTTTCCATTCTGAGGTAAGCACATGTTTAAAGTATACAGGCTGATTTAATTCTACAGCTTTTTTGTTTTGTTTTGTTGTTGTTTTTGTTGTTGTTTTTTAATATCCAAAGTCTGTCTACAGCACTGAGAAAATTCAAAGTTGATAGAGCATTATGTAATCTATTTCTGGGTCATTTTATTACCCCTTTCTATTTATTTAGCATATCCTTCAGCATTTGATTTGATCTTTCTATGACTGTTTGGCCTGTAGGATTGTGTAATATACCTGTAATGTGCTTTATATTGTAATAAGAAAAAAAACTGTTTCATTTTAACAGAGACATATGCTAGAGCATGTCAGTTTTAATTTGTACAGGTATATAATAATGGCCATAACTTCTAGCAAATGTGTGCTTACAGAATCAGCCTTTTTGGAACTCAGAGCAGTTGCCCATTGAAAAACTGAATAGGTATTAAAAGTGTGGTGTACGTATTTCAATTTTCCAATTTCTGCAAAATAAAACATGTCCATCTGCCAGATTTCATTCCTCTGAGTACCCTTTCTTTGGGTTACATCCTGCTGGTAGTGGAGTCTGATTATAAAAGGAACAAGAAGGACATTTCCTTATAATTTCCTTGGCTTGTTGCCAGGTTATGGGAAAAATCCTTTTTTAAACCCTTACTATTGACATGATTTTTTTTATGAAATTCTGAGGCCTACAGCACATTTCCTATTAATAGTTAATTTAGCTTGTCATTACCTTGTGCTAGAGGGCCTGGTAGATCCATATGGAATCAGATGTGAGTTATACATAAGGGATGCTTCCTATTCCTGATTATATCTTATAACTAAATAAATAACGAAGTTAATTATGACTAATCAGGGATAAATTCTGCAGTCTCAATATATAAGACTATTCTTTCAGCATACTGAGGCAGTAACTATGTTGAGAGGTCCCAAAAAATCCATTAATACCATCAGAATAGCATACAATTCCAATTTTTGATCCAAATTATAAAGACTTTGAACCACTTTACTTAAATTTTCTAATTTGTAATCTGCCTTTCCTTGTTTGTTTGCATGTATATAAAATGTAGGGGCTCCAGATATGGGTGTTTTCTATAAAATGTGAGGCATGATCCAATCAGCTTTCTTTATAAGTTGAATTCTATTGCTTTGGGCATATTTGCTGTTAATGTCTCCAAAAAATTACTGCAAGTTCTTTGACAAGGTTCACTTTCTGATTATAATTTATCAATTTCATCGATAATTAAAGGTGCTAAAATTTCTGCTGGGTCTATTCCTGCTAAATGATGAAGTCTCAATTTCCCTATTAAAATCAAGTCAGAGATCTTTTCAAAATAAGTTTTCAGTTTTTTATGTAGACAAATTTCTAAATGGTCTTAATAAATAAAAAACATGGATCCAGAAATTTGGGTTAAAGTCTTAGAGAGATCAGGGAAATACAGAAAGCCACCAGCTAACCTCACCTCATGAACACCACAGATTCCAAGGAGCATTACTTCCTGTCTACCCAGGCTTATATGCCTTGCTTTTCTGCCCTCTCATTGACTCAGCCCAGCTACCTCACTTCCTCTTCCTACACTACTCTGTCACTGTCGGTCTGTCTGTACAGACCTCCAGGTCTCTATGGTTGATACTGGGATTAAAGGCATGTGTCACCACACTTGGCTCTGTTCCCTAGTATGGCCTTTAACACACAGAGATCCTGCCTGCTAAGGGATTAATGATGTGTGCAGCCTTACTACTTTGTTTACTTAAAATGGCTGGCCTTTTCCCCCTAGTCTCCAGACAAGCTTTATTAATTAATGCACAAATAAAATGTCATCACATTTCAGCACAAATAAAATATCACCATACTACTAATTGATGAAGTCAATTTCCTTTTAAAATCAAGTTAAATATTTTCTGCATAAGTTTTTAATGTTTTACTCTGTTTATTTGGTAGAAATATATACTCCAAATATAATATCTTCTCTCTGTATTAAAATTCTTGTAGGATAATGCTTAGAGGGTAAACAACCAAAATGAAATCAAGCTTTGAATCCATACAACCCATATGTGCATTATGTATTATCTTTTTCACCAAGGCCAATTCTCTCTAGCATCAGCTGATAATTCTCTTGAAATATTTAAGTCCTTATCACCCACCCTCTAAGGTTTTAAACAAATTACTCAGTTCATCATTTTTTACCCCAACAACAGTCTGTAGATGGGAAATGTCTCCAAATAATCGTTGAAAGTCATTGAGAGTCCACAATTGACCTCTCCTAATTCGCACTTTTGGGGGTTTAATTTTTTGTAGACCTATTTTATATCCTAAATAATTAACAGAATCTTCTCTTTCTATCTATTCAGGAGCAACTTGCAATCCCCAACAAAGCAAAATTTTCTTTACTTCTTCAAATATTCTCCCTAAGATATCTGCATTTGAATCAGCTAGTAAAAGATCATCCATGTACTAATAAATTATAGATTTAGGAAATTGTTTATGTATTACTTCCAATGGCTGTCATACAAAATATTGGCACAGGATTGGGCTATTTAACATTCCCTGTGGGAGAATCCTCCATTGATAGCTCTGTTTCTGACTTTTTCTTGTATGGGTATTGAGAAGAAACAGTATTTTAAATCAATAACTATAAGAGGCTATCCTTTAGGTAACAGAGTAGCCAAAAGAATTCCAGATTATAGAGAGCTCATTGGCTGAATTACTTTGTTAATTGCTCTTAGGTTGGCTACCATTCTCCACTTAGTAGATTTCCTTTTAATAATAAATACAGGAGAATTCCAAGGGCTGGTTGATTCTTCAATATGCTAAGCATTTAACTGCTCTTGTACCAGCTCTTCCAAGGCCTGCAGTTTCTCTGCTGTTAAAGGCCTTTGCTGATCCCATACAGGCTTGTCTGTCAACCATTTTAAATGTAGAGCTGCTGGAGTCTTTGAAAGATCAGCTGCTGTTGTGCTCCATTCTTGTACAATCTGGATGGCTGGTGACTATTTTTTTATAATATCTTCTAATATTTTTCTCAGAAACATGTGTTAGTTTATGGTTTGTTTCTGAGGTTGAAGGAATGTTAATCTGGGTATTCCATTGTAAAAAATCATGGCCCCATAAATTCATAACTATGTTATCCACATATGGCTTTAATTTTTCTCTCTGTCCTTTTGGCCCTATACATTCAACATGTCTTGCCCTCTGTTCCACTTGAGATAATGTTACAATCCCTAACAGCTGGACATTTACCTCCTAAAGAGGCCATTTTGCATGTCAAGATTCTGGTGCAATTATTGTTATATCTGCACCTGTTTCTACAAGACCTTCCAAGAGAATGTCATTTATTTGTGTTTTTAATTTGGGTCTTTGTTCATTTGCAGCAGTTTGCCAAAAAATTTGCTTTATGGTTTCTCCTAAGTTTTCTGTTCTTTCTGCTATAGCTGTCCTATCACCCCGAGGAGTATTTTCTTTTTTACAAAAGGCATTTGGTTATTTAATTGCTCTGGGAAGGGATAAGGACTCAACTGAATTTGCCATGGGGGCTTGTAAGTGGCCCCTCAGGGAGTTTCCCAACAGCAAAGGTAAAGGATTACATTGTCTGTCCCTTGTTGATCTACATTTTTTAGTCCAATTTTTGCCTTTACCATATCTTTCACATAATTCATAAAGGAAGAGCATTCTGTTGCCATTTTCCCTTGAAGAAACATTGTTTCTAGAAATGCCCTGTTTATAGCCCCTTTTTAGGTGACCTTGTTTACCACAATTGAAACACCTGACATTACTAGTTTTCTTCAAACCTGTGGATTTCACCTCTCCTATCCAAGTATCATCATAGTCATGAGATTCAATATTAATTTTATCTCTGATCCATTCCTCCAAGAATACTGATCTTACCTTTAACAGCCTAATTTCCTTTCCCCCTTGTCATGCTGCATTGACATTTTTTGTTTTGTTTTGTTTTGTTTTGTTTTTTGAGACAGGGTTTCTCTGTGTAGTTTTGGTGCCTGTCCTGGATCTTGCTCTGTACATAGGCTGGCCTTGAACTCACAGAGATCTGCTTGCTTCTGCCTCCTGAGTGTTGGGATTAAAGGCGTGTGCCACCACCACCTAGCGGCATTGGCATTTTCAAAAGCTAGAGATTCAATTATTATCTGTTAGCTTCTGATTTTGGTATCATACTATTTACTGCTGAAGTAACCTTTGTAAGAAATACATGAAGATTTCTTTTGGGCCCTGTATAACTTTTGTAAATGACTCAATTTTCTTTCCTACTTCTTCAATTCTGTTCCATATATTTATGGCTGCCATGGGGCATAGGATCAGGGTGTAGTCACCACATAAAGATTGTCTTTGTATATCAGTGTAATTGCCTTCTCCAAGAAACTGATCTTAGGAAATTTTCATACCTCTAGCCCTACATCGTTGTTCAGTGGACTGGCCTCTAGGACAGCTGTACCCAAGTCTTTCCAGTCCTGAGGGAAAATTCTATTACAATTTGACCACAGGTTTAACATCTGCTTTAAAAGTGGAAAATGCATATCATATGATACTATAGCTTCTTTAAATCTCCTCAAATCTAACATTTCCACTGGAGTCCAGTTAGTTCATACACAGCCTTGAGCATTTAGCAGTTCCTGCATTGTTACTGTATAGATTACGTTTGACTGTTTCAAAACCTTAGGCTGTTTCTCTGTAACTGTTAATTCAATACTGAGATAGGTTCACCTTGAAATTCTTCTGTCTGGGTCCAAATATCTCTATGATTTCTTTTAACAAGTTTTTCTAAAACTTTTATGTTGGCATTCAAATTAACCAACCTTTTTAATGCTATAACAAAAATGATCAAACAAATAATATTTATAATTGATGTTATGTTAAGCCCATCAACATTAATTATCCTCTCATTTAATTATTCCATTTTCAGACTACTTAATATGTTATGAAATAGACCAAATTCCTTCCATTGTAAAAATGTTTCCCATTTTTAATGTGGGAAAAAAATTCTCTTTTAACTAATTTTTCCCTTTAAGAGCTCTTAATTGATTCACAAAGTCTTCCAACTGCATAGAGCAGTAGAAGTTCAAGGGAGTTTCAAATCAGCTATCTAATATGGTAGCAGTTCAAGACCAGAATCCAGAGAGAGCCCAAAATCCACCAGGAGAAAAGAAGCCAAAGAGATTCCAGGCCATATGGAGTGGAGACTCCAGCTGTGTGTAGCTCGGGCCTGAGCCAGGAGTCTGTAAGGCCACTGGCAAGTGGCTTTTTGTGAATTCATGCCACAAACATTAGAGGACCAGTTGTAATATGAATTGCTAAAGAGTCTAATTAATAAAAAACCTGGAGCCAGATATTGAGGTAAAATCAGAGATCAGGGAATAGAAGAAGGCACAGCCAACCTCACCTCCCCAACTCTTCAGTTTCCAAAGAGATCTACTTCCTGTATACCCACACCTATATGCTTTTCTGTCCTTGCACTCTTACTTTCTCTCTCCACCCAGCTACATCACTTCCTCTTTCTACCCAGCTCTATCACTTCCTGTCTGTCCAGACCTCCAGACCTCTATGGTAGTGCTGGGAATAAAGGCATGTGCTATCATTACCTTACTTCTATGTTTAATATAGTGGCTGGCTTTTTTTCTCTTATCTTCAGGTATCTTTATTGGGGATACACAAATAAAATATCACCACAAGGTGCTTGTCACCAAACCTGAGAACCAGAGTTTTATCCTAGGACTCATATGATGGAAAGAGACAACTGACTTCTGCAAGTTGCACTTTGACTTCCTCATGTGTGCAGTTTCTTGAGGTCATGCCTATAGGGTGCAAATTCCTGCCTATGCATGTACACACACACACACACACACACACACACACACACACACACACATAAACACACACACATTAAAAGAAAACCAGCATAATGAAGAACTATAAATGTAAAACCTTTTTAGTTATTTTAGAAACACAGTTGTAAGCATAGTGTTTGTGGCCCTCATCTTCATGTTGTTAAAATATAATTATATATCTAAGGTGTGATCTATGAGAGAGATAATAGTTATGACTAATAATTATGAAACTTGAAATAGTGCTTCAAAATGCCAGGGGATATGTTAAATATCTTTGTATTTTCTTATTCCTAACTTTTAACTGTCCTGTGCAAGGAATTATTTTTCTTTCTTTGCATAAAGTAGGTAAGGTATTGTTTTATACTGTGGCTTAGGATTGCCTTGAACTCATGGGAATTGTCCTACCTCAGCTCTCTATGTGTTGGGATTATAAATTTGAAACACCATGCTAGCTGAAAAGTTCTGTTTCTATTCCCACCACCCAACTAAGTAAATTAATCACAGAGGAATAGAGGCTTGTCGAAAATTGATGAGCTACTAAGTTATACGGTTTAAATTCAGGCTAATGCTAGCGCTGACAGCATAGTGTATGTTACTGCCTGATGCCATCAGATAGCTGCTATTTATGATTTTTATAGTTTCAATGTTTGTTGGAGATGAGTGAGAGTAAAAAGTCGTGAATAAATGTGTGCATCATTCCCTTTTTATGCATCTTAGATGACTTAATGTTTAACCCCAATGTTGTTATTTATCAAAACATTATTTACTGCATTTGTTCAAATAGATATCTCTCAGCATTGGCATTAGTAACTTGCTGTGTGGTTGTTAATTTCAATCACTTTACATTAGGCCAAGCTGCCAAGTTCACCAGTGAGATGTAATGTGTCTCCAAAATAAATGCTGCTTTAGGAAAGATTTTCTGTCAATCATTATGTTCTTCACAGTGTTTTTAATGAGCCAACACAAGTCACAGAAAATTGCCCAGTCAGATTCATCAAGTAGATCCTTCCACATTTGTAACCAAGTCAATTAATTCAAAACATTAGTAGCCTACTCAAGAATTACAGCTAGAAATAATGATTGTTCCAAGTTAATAGAGGAGAGCTGAAAAGACAACTTCAAAAACTATTGCCCAAAGGAAAGTTCTTTAAATATTAGTAATAAGCATGTAATCAGAATAAGAAGAATTATTATTGGCACAAGCCAAAAACTTATTTCAAACAGCCTAGTGCTAGACTTTATTTATGCTATTATTTGTTGGAACAGGAGCTTAACCTGAAGACAATTTGATTGACTTCTGTATACTTCCTAATAGCAATCTTTGGAGCTATATTTGAATAATTGGAAAAAAGTTCCAAGAGACTCTTAGATTATGTATTTTTAATAATATGCCTTAAAGTTAGATTTGTTTATTATTGTTATTATTATTATTATTATTATTAATTTTGTATTCCTCATTGCACCATTAACACAGTACAGTTACACACTCAGAACACACATACAGTGAAAGCTATGGCTTCAGTGGAATTCATTTGGAGTTTCATTACATTTTAAATAGCAAATTTTAAGACTACACAAAAGACAATAACATATTTGAAATCTTCTAACAGTCAATTATATTATTGTTCCATTTACTTTTATTTTAGTGGTTTATACACCATAAAACTTAGCCATTTAAAGTGTATATTTCAGTAGCTTTTAGTATATTTACACAGTTGCACATCCATAACTATAATGAATTTGAGAGAATTTCTGTCACCTCCAAAAAAAAAATATATTGGGTCTGGAGAATTGCCTCAGTTGTTAAGCCCTCTTACTGGTCTTTCAGAAGACCTAAAATTAATTTCCCATCACCCACATGGTAACTCATAACCATCCATAACCCCATTTCCAGGGGATTTGACACCCTTTTCTGACCTCCAAGGATACCAGGTATGCATGTGGCATAAATATATACATGTAGATAGGACACTGATACATACAAAATAAATAAAATATATCTTTAAAAAATGAAAACAGAAACCTTATATGCATTAACTCTAAATTCCTATTCTCTGACTCCTGGGAAACACTAATCTGTTTTGTCTCCATAAACTTGCTATTCTAAACATTCTAAAAAGTTGAATTAATATGTAGCTCTCTTTGTCTTCTTTTAACTTAGATCAATGTTTTTAAGTTTCATGTTGTAGCTTGTAGAATATTCCATTCTTTAAATAATATCCATTAATCTGTTGATTTACATTTCTATTGCTTTGGCTATTTGGTCACAGTGAGTAATGTTCTGTTGCTATAAAGTACATTCATGAATTTTATGTGAACATAAGTTTTCTTTTCTTTTGAACATATCCTCACGTATGGAATTTTTTGCTCTTATAAAATGCTAAATTTAACATTTGGCAAAGTTGTACATTTCTCCCCAGTTTTATATTTCTCCTATCAATTCAAGAGGGTTCCAGTTTTTCAGATCTCAAACACTTTGCTATTGCCTGCTTTAAAACAAAACAAAATAAGTTATCCTAATTGGAGTAATGTCTACTACATTAAAAATTCTATTTGTGTTGTCTCACTGAGTAATAACAATGGTAATTTACTTGTTTTTTTTTTTAAACTGGGTTATCCTGAAAGTCAAGTTCATCAATTTTTTTCTGATGTTACATATGATTTTGGTATTATATCTAACAGTTTATTCTCAGATCTGAAGTCCTACTTTGATGCTAGTAACATATGAATTTGATCTACATTTTTTGGTACTTATTTCTTAGCAAGATGTAATTATGTTCCACATTTTAATGTGCTGCATTTTCCAAATCATTACATTCTATTTGTAATTATATATTTATAATTTACATACATATAAGTAATCAAGTATTGCTTATAAACATGTTATTCTCAAGTAAATAGATATTTTCCTAGCTTGCTCTCTCTCTCTCTCTCTCTCTGTGTGTGTGTGTGTGTGTGTGTGTGTGTGTGTGTGTGTGTACTATATTACCATACTTCAAGCAATTGCTATTCTTTGAAATCTGTTGAGATATATTCCTTTATGTCCCAAGATATGGTCTTGTTGGTGAGTATATTTTATTTTACAGGGGTTAGTAATTCCAAGTTATGCCACTTAGAAATATTTTGTTGGTTTTACTGTTCACTTCGATATAATTGCTGATTTTCTACTGTACATGAATTGCTGGTAACAGGACTCTGATTTTTTTTCAAATAGTTCTTCCTTCTCTTCTTTCTAGACTCTGACAACACAAATTTTAGATTTCTGTTATTGTTTCAAAGCCCTGTGCTATTTTTTTCACTTTCTGATTTCCTGTTCTCTTCACAGTTGAGATAAATTCCAGATTGGGTAAGTTGTAATAATCTGTCCTGTCCTTAAATTCACTGGTTTTATTCTCTGCCGTCACCAGTCAAACATTAAGCCCACTTATTGAACTTTTTTTTTCTTACATTTCAGTTCTATGATGTCGATTTGACTCCTTTTTACAGCTTCTATTTTTATGATGGTTGCTTTAGAAACCTTGTCAGATAATGCCAAGATATGATTCATCTTGGTGTTGTTATCAGATGATTGTCTTTTTTTCCCTCATTCATGCTGCAATTTTCTTGACTATTAACATGACAAAAGATTTCTTATTATATTGTAGACATTGTAGATATTATGAGACACTGAATCCTATTTAATCACCTCTTTTTAGAAAGCATTCACCTATTTCAGTATAGCATGAGAACAGTGTACTGTACATGTTCTTTTTCCTACTGTATCTCACCAATACCATATGGTCACAAGTAGTTAAAGTTGTCTTATTTCATGTGTGGGGGGCATAGCTGTAACTTTTACCTTGGTCCTGTAGACATGACTTTGGTGAAAGTAGGTCACAGACTTATCCCCCTTATTTCCTGTGTGAGATATAAGCTCTGTTTTCCACTGGAGCCTGGTTATACTACCCAAAGTAAATGGAGAAAATTGCTTCACACCACTCTGTGAGGGAACAGGAGCTCACTCTTCATATACTGCACCAATAAAAGATAAAGAGAACTAAAAACTAGCCCTACTTCCTTACCATCCCATTCATTTTCGTGGCACTGGTTGAAGACAAAATCCTAGCTCCCCAGTGGGGACTGTTGACATTAGGGACTGGGAGAAAAGTGAAGTGGATACTCCTTGCAACTTGCACTACTTTGGTTTAGTCTTGTTGATCTTAGGAAAATAAATGGCTTAGGTCACTACTGGATCCCCTAACTACCAGAGTCACTACTCTTGATTAGGAATGTCTAGTAAGAATGCAGGAATTAGACAACCTGCAACTATCAGGCAGTGCTGGAAGGCTAGGTCCCTGACAAACCCTGCAGACACTATCTTGGCAGGAGAACTAGAGCATGTCTTGTTTTGAATGGGAGAACCATGGAAGTTCAAATGTCTTAGTCAACCTTCTAACATTGCACTGCAAGGAAATTCAAGTGCTGCCTGATTCCACCCAGAAACAAACAATATTAGCTCCTGTCCCTAATCCAGGAAGAATGAAGAAAATACTGTGCCACTGTGTATTCTATGTGGCAAAGAGAAGCCTGAAGATTAACACACCCACTAAGCCCCACTGAAATCCTAAAGAAGAGTTTTTTTTTTTTCAATTCATACTTGTTTCGGTATAGGAATACTGTATTTTTAAGTTAGTAGACAACCCTTTCTCTAGTCCCTTGGCTTGGAGAAAGAACTCCTTTATTTTTAAGTTTTGTCTGTGCTTACTTAGTCTAATATGAAACTCCCTGTCCAGGATCTATGGGAAGTAAGAAGGAAACACAGAGAGGTTAAGACCATGCTGTTCTTCAAGCCTCAACATCCATAGACAAGCTACTTTTTTTTTTTCTAGTCTTTGTAATTTCCTTGTTTTTGTTTGTTCTACTGCATCCAGGGATATAGAAAAAAAAATATATGATCTTAAATGCAAGTGATGTGTCACGTTGTATCATTTGAATTTATTTTTTCTTCTAGATAACATTTTTAAGTTTTCCTATCAATCAAGTTGACACTGAAGTACCTATTTGTAGTAAAAAATGCAAAAGGTCAATGTTAGTAACATTTTCCCTGGAATATCTAAGAATATCAAAAAATGTATCTCTTTTATCCTTGTGTCTTACAAACAGAAGAATATGTTTTAGTGATTGCAAACAATGGATACAGTAGACTTTTTTTTAGTGTATAATCATCTAAAAATAGTTTAGTCCGTGATCTCAGAAAGAGAAAATAAACAATCACAGAAAGACCAATCACATAATTAAATGGATAAGTTTTGCTAGAAAGAGTGGAGAAAGTGGTTTTCTTGTAGCTGATTTTAAAGCAACATACAAGCAAAACTATATTGTAGAACTATAAATATTTTCAAATTATGGGACTGGAGAGATGGCTGAATGGTGAAGAGCACTAGCTGCTCTTCCAAAGTAGATGGGTTTAATTCTCAGCACTCATGTGACCACTGACAACCATCTGTATCTCCAGTGCCTTGTGGTTCATCACTTTCTTCTGGCCTCCTCAGGCATTTCATGCACATGGTGCGCAGACATGCATACAAGTAGAATACCCACACACATAAAATAAAAATAAATAACATTTCCAACACAAATCTCAAATTCAAATCCAAATGCTCCAAAAAACCTCAGTTAAAAATAAAACCCAGTGCTGATTATATAGCTCAATGGGTAAAGAACTCCCTTTGCTAGCATGAGGACTTGAGTTTAGATTCCCGGCATCCACATAAAAAAGATGGGTGCCAACAAGTATTCCAGAGAACCTCATGAATTCCCATCCCTAGATTCAATGCTATTGGCTATTGATAGCTACTCAGGAAGGGAATAATACATTTTCTTCAGGGATGCCCTATAACCATGCACATTCTGACAGCACTGAAGAGTCAATGGGTATTTTTTTAAAAAGAAAAAAAAATATTTGGGAAAGAAAGTGTGTGGGAGGAATATAAGTGTTGGAGGGGATGGACAGGGGTGGTTTTAATCAAAACATGTTATATGCATTGATATAATTATCAAATGATAATTAAAATTCAACAACAACAAAAATAGTAAAAAGAAAAACTAAGATTGGAACAATTGGTTATTATACAAGCTAAACACACAATCAAACAAAGCTGGATACAGGCACACATACCTTTAATCCCAGTACTGGGGAAGCCAATGCAGACAGATTCCTGGAGTTTGCTAGCTAGCCAATCTACAAAAATTGTTGAGTGTCACTTTCAGTTGTAGGTACTGTCTCCAAAGCTAACTTGGAGAATGATAGAGGAAGACAGCCAACATTGACCTCTGGCATCCATGTGCACACATACACGTGCATGCACATATACATAATAAATAAATAAGTAAATAAATGATACATCTCTACACATTTAAATTAGGGGTTTTAAAGCTAATTCCACATAATCTTTGGAAGCAACATATAAGCCATAGAATTTAGAAAATTTTGAATCAATTTTTTACTTTTCTGCCTATCATAATAACATTATTGACTTTCAGTCCCAAGATGATAGCAACAAAAAGGGTAAAGCTAGTACAGTTTTTGTGCATGTAGCTCATCTAATATTTCTTGTCAAATTAATGGAGTATGTAATGATGTTAAGTATCTAGAGAAAAAGCTGGAAGTTGCTACCTCCACCTTTGTCCTTAGTGATCATTATTTTAAAAGCTATCAAGAAACAGCATGAAATCAAAATTGACATCAGGATTGTTTTTGTTTCCATAATTCAATAGCTCAAGACAGATGCAGAAGAAGTGATTTTTCACATTAAAGTTTGCCCTGGAAAATGTAGGTCAGTGTTGGAGCAACTGCTTCACATGTAGTAGATGCCCATTTCCATCCCTAGTACCTAAAAAAATGTATTCTGGTGTTTTCTGACATCTCAGTTTTGTCAGTCTAGTGTTTTAAAAAATAAGTTGTGCTTAAGGAAAACATTAATTGATCTTTGTGCGTATATATTTGTATACAAATATACAGTATGATATAGTTCTGAAATTCATGGTGCATTTCTATATGGAGTCTCTAGTACAGATGGAGCAAATTCTAATTTCTAACTTTTAACAAAGGTAATGGTATATGTACATATGTATGTTTACATGACTTTTAGCAGAGTCAATGCTATATGTACATATATACAATGATTGCAGTTAAATCAGCAATTATCTCATCACAATAAATCTTAATATTAGTTATTTTCATTTAAAAAATTGTGTATTGTGGGGGCATGTGCATGGCAGAGCACATGTGTGGAAATCAGAGGATAACTTGCAAAAGTTGGTTTTCTCCTTCCACCATGTAGTTCCCGCTGAGCCATCTTCCTGGCCCTAGTTTCATCCTCATCATCACCTGTAGTGGGTAGCCATTTCAGCCTTGGCCTGGAAGTTTCAACCTCCATTGAGGCTTTGGTAATGGTCACGCCCACAAGGTGGGGCTGAGGGAGGAAGCTGAAGACCTAGGATGGAGAGGAGAGCCTTCTCTTGGTTCTGGGACCCTGGATGCTGGAGGTAGACCGAACAGAGTTCTCCAGAGAACACCGCCAGACTGCGCCATACCTTTGCCAGACCCTACAACCTACCCCTTCATTTGTAAGTTACCCCACGAAATAAACCTCCCCTTTAACTACGTGGAGTGGCCTTAATAATTTCACCAATAATCACCTAAGCTGGGAAGTACTCTTCCATCTATGTCTAAGAAAAAAATGCATCATTTTTCAAAATTTATTTCTGAGAGTGTGACCCACCTTAGGAAAAAGGAAAGAGGGGATTGTCAGAGTAGGATGTAATTATTCTGAGGAAATATTGGGTCTCTTGATGAGTAAACTCTTATTAAAGCAGTTGATTAGTAAGCTTGATAAGTTTCAATAAACATCAAGGCAAAAGTTTTGTAAGGAAAGTTTTGTTCAGCTTAATAATTATAGAAATAAAAAGACTAAGCAGAAACTTACAGCTTGCTTCAGGAAGGCTTTACGGAAACTGTGATTCTAAAAGGATACCCTCTGACTCACAAGAATCATCCCAGGCATACAGAGCAAGATGAGAAGGGAATAAAAAAAATGCCCAGGGAAAAGATTAAGAAAGGAAATATGTTTAGTCATAGAGCAAAGAGGGAGGAGAGTATCAGAAGCCCAGAGGAAGCAAGAGAAGCAATACAAATGGGAAGAACAGATAAAAGTGCTGGAGGATGAGGACTGGTCTGGATTTGTTTGAAAGGCAATGAGAGGAGGTTAAGTGATTTGCTAAAGGTCCCCTACTGAGTCACTGGCACTGATGCTTCCAGCCCTCCTATTTTGGGTCTCCTCTTTAGTTCCTTGTCTCCACACCGAAATAGACGTTCTATGTGATTTTCTCTCATTGCAAATCTTTTATACTTGAACTCAGAAAGCCATGTTTAGAGGACTGTGTAGGTGGTTGTTTTTAATGTTGAATTTTTCCCCTTCTTTGGGAAAACTGCTGGTATAGAAAGCTTCCTTGAATCAGTATTGAGACAAATAATAGACAAATGTGTTATTCTACTCAGACTGTCAAAATGAAAGTTTGCTTTGAAGTAGGATACTAGAATACATATGAGAGAATACTGCTTTTTGTCATAAAAACTGGCATCTGAGCATTCTTTGTGCTGTCAGAGAGAATGACAACTTAACGGGGCCAAAGTCAAACTGAGGGAATAGATTTATTTCTCTCTAATCACTGACACAACTGTGGCCTGAAAAGGACAAATGTTAGAGATACAGTGTCAAGTCAGAATCTGGAAGATAAAATAAATCACAAAATAATCCAAATATGCTTCAAAAATTCAAAATACTATTACCTCTTGATAAGAACATTTTATTAGTAAATGTCCCTAGTTCTTAAAACCAAGCTATTGATTTCATTCTGCAATTTTTGACGTAAGATAGTTAGATTTAACAGAAATCTTCCTATCTTTAGAATACTGCTGCTTAGTTCCATCCATCTGGAGTCTGATGTTTGAAATAGTTATTTCTAGAACTCTCTGTGGATACAAATCAAAACAATATGATACAAAAATCATTAAAAATGAAAACAAATGCATTTTTAGATTTTTTCTCTATGTAATTAATTCTGCATTTAATTACTTATTTTACTGAAATGGATTTTTAACACTGTGTGGTGCTCAAAGAAAAATAGTAAATGTAAAATAGAAAAGAATCTGAATGTGATTCTTAGCTGATAAATTTCCTACATTTGTATTTCTCTTATGCTGTTGTTTGTTTGTTTGTTTTTTCTCTTTTTAGCGGGTCCTGCCACCCATCGCCCAAATAAATCAAAAATGGTATGCTTATCCTTGCTTGTGAATGCTTGGCCTTAGCTTGGCTTAGTTTCTTGCCAGCTTTCCTTAACTTAAATTATTCCATCTACCTTTAGTCTCTGAGATTTTCCCATTCTCTCACTTCTGTAAATCTTATTCTTACTCTGTGGCTTGCTGTGTAGCTGGGTGGCTGGCCCTTGGAGTCCTTCTCCTTCTCTAGCAATTTCTTTCTCCTCCCAGATTTCTCCTCTCTGCCTTGCAGCCTTGCCTGTCTTTCCTCCTGCCTTGCTGTTGGCTGTTCAGTTCTTTATTAGACCATCACGTATTCTAGACAGGCACAGTAACACAGCTTCACAGAGATAAACAAAAGCAACACACCTTAAAATAATATGCTACTATGCTCATAACTTTAAAAAAATCAATTTAAGTGAAAATGTGCTCATATTCATAGGCTATTAGGGTAAAGCTTATTGACAAATTTTGCATACTTTAAGAGAAAACACTAAGGTCAACAGTTTTCAAGCCTTCCAGATAGAGATGCTAAATATCAACATTACACAAGTACAGATAATCACAGGCCACCATGTCGGTGCTGGGAATCAGACCTGGGTCTTCGGCAAGAGCAGTGGCTTTTGCTCTTGACCGCTGTGCCAATATCTCTCCAGACCTCTTAACAATAGATTTTTTTATCGCAACATCAATCAATAAAATAAGTAGTAAGCCTAAAAGCTAGGTAGTGGCATTAGAATCATTCACTAATGTCATCCCATATCACTCTACTACCTTAAACTTGAGCCCCCAAAAATGAACTTGAAATCTCAGTGTTGTTCTAGACCCTCCTTTAGGATTCTCTCCCTTTGAAATTCAGGTTGTCTCTATGAAGTTTTCTTTAGGTCCAGATGTCATAGTAATGGTTTACTCCTTCTTTCTTATTGGCAACTTTCAGGAAATGTTTCAACTGAGACCTTATACAGTTTTTCCAAGACAGGGTTTCTCTGTGTAGTTTTGGAGCCTGTCCTGGATCTCACTCTGTAGACCAGGCTGGCCTAAGACTCAGAGAGGTCCACCTAGCTCTGCCTCCTGAGTGCTGGGATTAAAGGTATGGGCCACCACTGCCAGGCAAGACCTTATACTTTTAAGTGAATTGATTCAAATGAGGCTTCTGTGTTATTATTCTTAGTATACTATGTCCTACAAGCACAGAATCCAGATACTAGAGCTGTCTGAAGCTAGGAAGAGTCAAATACCTTGGTTCTATCCTGACTCTGGCATTCACTTATACCATATCTTGTGTACATCAGTTATATTCTATTTTGACATACATTTATATATACCTACATATCTTTAATGAATTAATGATGCGGGTGGAGAAGGAAAAAATAAAAATCTCTTGAATCTTTTGAAATTCTTAGTAGAATATGATAGATAAGATTATAGCTTTTAGTATCTTCATTAATAGCACATAAAGAACATTACTACATAATTGCTGTACTGTAAATGAAGACCAACTATATTATTTGCAGATCTCAGATTCAATGCAAAGTGAAGATGGGGGACCACATTTCAAATGTTAAGAATTTGATGGTGGTAATGGTAGTGCATTAAGCATAAGTCAGAGTTTTATGGACACCAGGCCCTCTGCAATTGCTCAAGTTGCACATCTTAGAGTAGATCCTGCCCAAAGCATCACTCCTTGCATGAGAAAACTTGAAGTCAAAACATAAAATTGTAGAATGTTCAATTTGATTTTCATTTTATATTTCAAAAAGGTATAAAGGTTAATCATCATGTGAACAACATCAATCTTTTCTCCTTTCTTCTCTATCATATGTCTTAAGCAGTCCAATCACATATCAGAAAACAGAAATTCACTATAGGGAAGAAAAATGAAGTAATAACATAACACTCTTTATTGAATACAGTATTTCTTCAGTTAATTTTTATGTTACTCATATATGTAGTTTAAGAGAAACTAGAATCCAGATCATTCTTGTTTGTTCTGTCCTCTTCCTACCCAGGCTCCTTCTTCAGGTATTTTATTTTGTTATTTTCCATTGCAGGCAGATTTCTTTTCCTTTTTTTATATGTATTCCTCTCCTATATATTATATGGCTGCAATTTTCCTCCCTCCTCTCCTTCTAGTCCCTCCACTCCTACCTTCCCTCTCCCTCAATCCACTCCTCCTCCATTTCCTTTCAGAAAAGAAGAGCCCTCCCAGGGATATAAACAAACTGATATAACAAGTTACTATAAGACTAGGTACATACAGATCCTCATATCAAGGATTGGTGAGGCAACCCAGTAGGAGGAAAAAGGTCCCAAGAGCAGGACAATGAATCAGAAGAAGACCCCACTCCCACTTTTGGGAGTCCCACAAGAAGATCATGCAACATAACCATGACAAATATGCAGAAATCCCAGGTCATACAGGCTTCCTGATTGTTGCTTCAGTATCTGTGAGTCCCTATGAGCCCTGCTTAATTGATTCTATGGACAGTGTCCTCCTAGTGTCCTTGACCCCTCTGGCTCCTACAATCCTTCCTCTCCCTCTTCCATAGGGTTCCCAGAGCGTCACCTAATGCTTTTTGGCTGTGGGCCTCTGCTCCTATCATTTGCAAGATGAAGCCTCTCTGATGATGATTATGCTAGGCTACAGTCTACAAGTATAGCAGAATATGGAATCCTTTCATTGACTTCTTTTTGCCAGTTGTGCTTGGTTCTATTCTAGATGTCTGAGCTATCCAGCCTCTGGTTCCTGGCCCTCTAGGCAGTGTCAGATGTGGGCTTTCCTCTCATGGTGTAAGTTTCAAGTTGGACCAGTCATTGCCTGACCACTCCCACAAGTTCTGTGCCAACTTTACCCTAGCACATCTTGCAGGCAGGGCAAATTAGGTAGAAGGCTTTATATTGCAATAAAAGCCATATGGTATTGGCATTAAAACCGACAGGTTGAAGAATGGAATTGAGTTAAAGACCTAGACATAAATCCAAGAACCTATGAACACCTGATTTTTTATAAAGAAGCCAGAAATATATGATGAAAAAAGGAAAGCATCTTCAAAAAACAGTGCTGGTCTAATTGGAGCATGTAGAAGAATGCAAATAGATTCATATCTATCACCCTGAATAAAACGCAAGTCCAAGCAGAACTAAGACCTCAACATAAAACCAAGTAAACTGAACCTGATTGAAGGGAACACATCAGCCTTGAACACTTCAGCACAGGAGACAACTTCCTGAACAGAACAAAAATAGTGCAGACACTAAGATTGACAATTAATAAATGGGACCTCATAAACTGAAATGCTTCTGTAATGTATAGGACACCATCAATAGTACAAAACAGTAACCTACAGAATAAGCAAAAAATTTTCACCAACTCCACACACAATAGAAGGCTAATATCCAAGAACTCAACAAACCAGAATAAAACAAACCAAATAATACAATCGAAAATGGGGTACAAATCTAAACAGAGAATTCTCAATAAAGGAATCTCATATGGCTGAAAAACACTTAAAGAAATGTTCAACAGCATTAGCTATCAGGGAACGCCCAAGATTAATAACACAAGTGACAGCTCATGTTGGAGAGAATAGGGAGCAAAGGGAACTCTGTTTCATTGCTGGTGGGATTGCAAACTTTTACAACTACTTTGGAAATCAATATCGTGAATTCTTGGAAAGTTGAGAATCTATCTACCTTAAGATCCAGCTATACCACTCCTGGGCATATACCCAAAGGACAATCCATCCTACCACAAGGACATTTGCTCTACTATGTTCATACCAGCTTTATTAATAGTAGCCAGAAACTGGAAACAACCTAGATGTCCTTCAACTGAAGAATGGATTAACAAAATGTGATGTAATTACACAATGGAGTTGTAATTACTCAACAGTTAAAGGAAAATGACATTATTAAATTTGCAGGCAAATGGAACTAGAAAAAATCATCCTGAGTGAGGTCAGCCAGACCCAGAAAGAAAAACATGGTATGTACTCATTTATAAGTAGATATTAACTATAAAGGATAATCATGTTACAACCCACAGACCTAGAGTGGCTAAGTAACAAGGAGGGCTCAAGGGAGGATACATGGATCTTCCTAAGAAGGGGAAATAGAATGGATTTCATAGGAACTGGAGACAGATGGGGATGGGAATAGATGGGATTTATAGGAACACAGAGGGAAAAAGTACTGGAAGAGGCAACTGGAACTGTGGGGCTTTTATAGAGGGTGGCGATGTGGAAACCTAGTGCAGTGGAAACTCCCTGGAGTCTAAGAGGATGATACTAGTAATGGAGGCTATGAAGCCTGAACTGTCCATCTTCTGTAACCAGGCAAGGCTTTCACTGAAGGGACTGGAACACCAACCCAACAGGAAAATTTCTATGGAATCTTGGTAACTTGGGCTCTTTACTAGATAGAGTCCCATTGATAGGAGATTGCAAGTTGAGAGAAATTTCTAGGCATTTCTCTATTTTGTGTAGCTCACTGCTGATCTTTAGCAATGACAGCAGCCCTACTTCCAGACAATCTCCATGAGTCCTTTGTTTGGAGACCTCTACTGGGTCTTTAATGAGGCTTATGTAGGCTAACCACTTCCCTGTGCTGCGGCTTATTAGGTGGCTCAACATCTCTTTTTTTATTTTGTTCCCCCTAACTCTACTAATTCTTTTATGTCATTGTGCCTTGTCCTGCACAGCTCCAAGGAGTGACCTAAATGGGTGGGGAGGGTGTGATGAGTAAGTAAAGAAAGGACAGACAGAATTACAAACACAGAAAAGCTGGAATGAGGGGGACTGGGCTCTCTGATGGAGAATCTGTAGCAATCCAGAAGCTTGGTGTGTTTATTATATATTATTGAACAAGGGGGTGGGATTGCTACATACATCTCAACAAGGAAGTGAAGTTATTACATACATATAAACAAGGAGCCAGATGTGGCTAATCTTGGAATGAGTAATATCTGTAGGGGAGCAGTCTTCAGGACCATAAATATGAAATATCTGGAGGGAGAAAACTAGAATGGATATTTTCTGCACACATTATCAACATCTGCTCTGGGATCAAAGGAAGGGTTTCCCATCCCTCTGAGCATCTCCCACAGGGCTTTGCTACTCTCACAGGCTGAAACATGAGCATTCTTGATGTGCCCATGTCAAAAACACATATTTCAGGATTTCACTTGCTCCCTATATCTCCCCCTTTCTTATTTCTTAAATGTTCAGGATGGATCTTCAAGTTTACTCCAGGGTTAGTCCACTGCAATGCTTGACAGTAGACAGTAATGATGATAAGAAGGAAGAACATAATGTCCAACATATGCTCACTATGTCCCAAAGGAAAAAAAAAAAACAAAAGGGATGTTTTAATAGTTTAAAGGGATTGAAGCCTCAAACCTCCTCAAGGGTCATTTTTGCAATATTAACAGTAGAAACTAATCTGAAGTCTTTTGCTTTTCTAGGATGTACTAGTATAATTGGGCCACATCCATGCTATCATCACTGAAAGTCCAACACCCTGGAGGTGGCTCCCAATTAATTCCCAATTATATTTGCTCTCATAATAAGGAGCTGCTGTACACATATGTGTTGGTAGTCTGTGTGACATATTAAATCCTGTGTATAACACAGAGCTGTAGCCCACACTGAATAGCTGAACAGAGCCCATTAGTACTCCATGTGATTAAAACGAAGGGGCCCATTAGTCTAAACAGGTAGGGGACGAAGTGATCAAGCCACTGAGTAAAAGGGCATAGGTCCAGTTGGCTTCTCCCCTGATAGGGCTTACTTGAATGCATACAATTACCAGAAACATCAGAAATATAGCTGCTGGGTTGTTTACAAAACAAAACAAAACAGCAGCATTTAAATCTACCAAGAGTTTTTCCTTTGGCTATTTGCCTACATTGCTAGTGTGTTCCCCATCCCTCAACAGACCACAGGCACCTTGGTGCTAAGGTCACCTCTGCATGGTTGAGGGTTCCTGTGGGTCCTGCTACTTGTGTGGGGCATCGAAAAAAGCCATCTTACCAAGAGTCCATTTGGTGCCCAGACAGCAGACCATGTCGGGCAGTCTGGGGGACCATCCAGAACTCCACCACTGGGGCCCATCAAGTGAGCACTGCTTGTTTTTTGCCAAGTGTAACATTAAAACAGTTAAACCGAAAATAAAAATGTATATCCACCCCTTGTTATAGTAGGTAACCATTCCAGCTTTGACCTGCAAGTTCCAACCCCCATTGAGGCTTTGGTAACTGTCACGCCTACAAGGCGGGCCGAGAGAGGACCCTGAAGTCCTGAGAACTGAATGTGAGGGCTCTCTTGGTTCCTGGACCCTGGACGCTGGAGGTAGACCTAGCAGAGTTCTCCAGAGAATACCGCCAGACTGCACCACATCTTTCCAGACCCTGTTACCTATCCCTTCACTTGTAAGTTACCCCAAAAAAATAAACGTCCCTTTTAACTACGTGGAGTTGCCTTAATAATTTCACCAATACCTTGTTTTTGTTGTTGTTTGTTTGTTTGATGATTGATTTTCTCATATTATTTTTATTAACCAGTTCATCACACATTTCTCTGGAAACCAAAGGCATGTATACTGAACGCAGCCCAAAAACCAATGAAGCTGCAATGCTCTATCCCAGTCCACAGTTGCTCTCAAATCTCACCCAAAGCGCTGACATTTAACTATCTACCTCTAGGTTCTACTTGTCCCCAAAATCTCTCTCAAAGCACTTACACATAACTATCTCTAGACTCCACTTAGCCCAATGTTTTACACTGAACAAACCCAAATGTTTTCCTCTATCCCTTTATTTGTTCCTAGGAAGTTCTTTCATTCCCTTTACTCCTCTCCCCATATAAGCTTGCTTTTCACAGGAGTGTTCCGTCATCTGACTGATGTGAGTTCCCCATAGTCAGTGTCCACAGTAGAGGCACCTATGTCTGTCCCTGTTGAGGCACCACTTGCCATATCCTGAAGTGTCTCCAGGGACTGACCTAACAGGGTGATAAGGGAATGAAAAACAGACAGACAGACTCACAGACACACAGAAAATCTGGAATCGAGTGGACTAGGCTGTCTAATGGAGAAGCCTTAGCACACCAGAAATTTTTAGTCTGCTTATTATGCACAGTTGAACAAGGAGGTGGAGTTATTGTTTGCATCTGAACATTAAGCAAGGCTATTACTACAGGTAAACAAGGAGGGAGGATTATTGTATGCAGCTGAATAAAGAAGTAGGCTTAGCTTATCTCAGGAGGAACAGTCTAAGGGAGCTAAATATCTAAATATCCAGGAGTAGGGGGATACCTACAGTGGACATTTTTCACACAACTATCAATATCTGCACTAACATGAGGAAGGCATTGCTATCCCTCTGAGCCTCACCCAGGGAAGGCTCTGCCACTCCATGGGTATGAGTATTTGTTGGAGTCCTTGGCATGTCAATGATACACATCCACTTAGAACTTTATTTGGTCTTTTTGCCATGTTTCTAGTAAACTATCCTTATTCAAATCTATGGAGTAAAATATTATATTTGTGAGATCCCTAACTGCTACAAATGATTAAATTTAATAGTCTACTACAAAAACTTTTTAGATTATTTTCTCCTGGAAGGACTACTCACAATGCCAGTTTATCCTTTAAACAAATTCTAAATACTAGGGTGTAGTGGATAGCCATCCCAGCATTGGCCTGGAAGTTCCAACCCCCATTGAGGCTTCAGTAATGGTCACACCCACAAGGCAGGGCAGAGGAGGAAGCGGAAGACCAAGGATTGGGAAGAGGGCTCTTGCTTGGTTCTGGGACCCTAGACGCTGGAGGTAGACCGAGCAGAGTTCTCCAGACTGCGCTATACCTTTGCCAGACCCTGCAACCTATCCCTTCATTTGTAAGTTACCCCAAAAAATAAACCTCCCTTTTAACTATGTGGAGTGGCCTTAATAATTTCACCAATACTAAGGTGCTTATTGCTTTTAACATTTTCTGAGGCTATTGTTATAATGAAACCTATGGCCTAAAAAGCACTTTGGAATTCATTCTTTACATACTTTCCAGGACACAACTTTGTGAGTTCAGTCTAGTGTTGTTTCTACTTGTTGTGTGATTTTCTTTCTGGTTCCCAAAATAATGCTGTGACATGAAAAATACTTCTGGATAATTCTGTTGTGATTCTGCAGCTCTTTCAAATGAAGTAGCAATAACAGTATTTAAATAATAATAAAACTGAGGGAGGAGTATCCCACAATAAATTTCTTGAGAAGAAATTAGTCTCTAAACATTCAAACTTTTCAAAGAAATTCAAGTTTAGTTTGAAAATCCTTCATAAAGTAAAGTTGGATCTGACAGATATTGAGCTAATTTATCACCTGTGTTTTGTGTAAAGCCACACGGGACATGCAAACAGAGATAATTTCAATGTGTTTATTATATAGCGAGTTTTACAGATCTGAAGATATTTAGCATGTATGAGATGTATGATATAGAAGACAAAAGAATATAAAAGTGTTATGCAACACATAAAATGGGAAACATTAAATTATAAAGCAGAGTCTTACAAATTCAGCATAATATCTTTAAAACAGTACAGTGTAAAATGCAAATATATTAAAATAGATAGTATTTTCAATGAGGAATTTCTACATGCCATTCTATTTCCATATTGATCCATAAGTGCATTGCTATACCTGTTAAATAACAACAGGCTTTGTAGGAATATTTTACAAGTTTCTTCAGTGATACAACAATATGCTTGCTGAGTATGTACTTTGTGCCAAGTGCTATGTTACTACCTGCAGAAACATAAAAGCATAATAAAGTGACAACTCAATTTAAAAGATTTTTTAGTGTTTGACAAATTCTGCTTGTATCTTGACTAGTCTCCCCTCCCCCCCCTTCTCCTACTCACTCCCCTCAACTTCCATCTGCCCCTCCCATCCATCCCTCTTCTATATTCACTTAGAAAGGGGCAGGCCTCTCGTGGGCATCAGCAAAGCATGACGTCAAGCTTCCATAAGATCAAGCTCCTCACCCCTTATTCAGGCTGAGCAAGGCAATCCAGAATGAGGAATAGGTTCCCAAGAGCCAGCCAATGCACAAGGGACAGCCCCTGCTCCCACTGCTGGGAGTTCCACAAGTAGACCAAACTACACAACTGTCTCATATATGCAGAGGGCCTAGGTTAGTCCTATGCAGGCTCCCAGGTTGTTGATTCAGACTCTGTGAGCTCCCAGGAGCCAGGTTAGCTGTTTCTGTGGGTTTTCTTCTGATGTCCCTGAACTCCTGGCTCTAACAGTGCCACCTCCCCCTCCGCAAGATATTGTTCTTCATAATAATGTGTATCTAAGTTTGTCTTTGTGTGTGTGTATGTGTGACCATGAGTGCATGTGCCTGCATAGGCCTGAAAAGGGCGTCAGTGGCATCTGTGAACCACCATACATGAGTTCTGTGACCCAAACATGAGTCCTCTTGGAGAATATCAGGTGCTCTAACTTACAGAACCATTTCTCCAGGCAGTTCAACAAATTGGAAAGAGCTAATAAAATTTTTGAGAAAAAAAACTTGGCAGTATCCTTCACAAAACCCTTCAAAATAAATTTTAAACATGTTAAATTATGAAAAATAAATTATTATAAATGAGACAAAATAGGTTTACACTGATTTAAACATTATATTGTATGTTAAGGTAAAAAGTGTTATATGGTTCTCTGCTATTGTTTATGACTTTTTACATTTTTATGTATCAACTAAAATTTTTCAAGTTAAATTGTTTAATTCCTGAAAATGTGAATTTTATACTTCATTATATACTTATATGAATAAACAAGTATCACCTTTTTTTCACAAAGAAGTCTTTCCAATTAAAGCACAAATACTAGAAGTTATATGATAGTTATTAAGCAAATACTTGCTATATTTACAATATTGATTCTAAACAATAAAAGAAGAGACAAATAGAAAAATTTAGCAGCATGATGAAAATGTATGGCTAAATTTTCAGTTAGGCATATATTATTTCAGCACAATCTAAATTAATAATAAAAGGATACTACTGTATAAAATGCACAAAATAAATATTCAGATAATTTACATGAATGTGAGTATATATTTCCTAAAAGAAAATGAGGAGATACTTAACTTTTCCATTTCAAAAGTCTGATTCATAATAATAAGCAGCATTTTAAAGCAAGGTGTCAAAACTTGGAAACATTTTTTATTTTACAACCAGACCACAGTTTCCCCTCCCTCTTCTCCTCCCAGTCCCTCCCTGCCCACCTCCCCTCTGTGTCCCCCCTCATCCACTCCTCTTCCCTTTCTATTCAGAAAAGTACAGGTCTCCCATAGATATCAACAATATATAGCATATCAAGCTGTAGTAAAATTAGGAACCTCCTCTCCTATTAAGGCTGGACAAGGCTGTGCAGTATGAGGAATAGGGTCCCAAAAGCTAGCAAAAGAGTCAGAGACAACCCCTGTTATCACTGTTAGGAGTCCTGCAATAAGACCAAGTTACACAACTGCAACATATGTGCAGAAGAACTAGGTCAGTCGCATGCAGGCTTCCTTGTTTTTGGTTCAGTCTCTGACAAACTTTAAAACTTTTGATGATCCTGAGTGAGGTAACCCAGACCCAGTGTACAAACATGGTATGTACTCACTCATAGGAGTATACTAGATGTCAAGCAAAGATGACTAGACTGCTACACAACTCCAGGGAGGCTACCTAGAAAACGAGACCATAGGAAAGACCCAGGGATCATCCAATGACAGAGAAATGGATGAGATCTACATGAACAACCTAAACATGAGTAGGAGAAATGAAGGGCAAGGTTTGAGGGAAAGAAAGCTTAGGGGAGCAGGAGATCCCAGCTAGATCAAGAACAGAAAGGAGAACAAGGAGTTGGGTGTTTGGAACCTTGGGCTTACCCAGGGACACTTTGCTCAGCCTGGAAGGAGGGGACTGGACCTGCCTGTACTGAATCCACCAGGTTGAAATGAATCCCCAGAGGAGTCTTGACCCTGGAGGAGATGGGAATGGAGGGGAGGGGCTGGGAGGAAGGTGGGGGTGGGGACTGTAGGGGGAGGACAGGGGAACCCATGGCTGATGTGTAAAATTAAACCACAAATATAATTAAAAAAGGGAAAAAATAAAATAAAAAATAAAACTTTTGATGATAACCAGTATTCATAAAATATAGACATAAATCTTGAATTTGTACTGACATTTGTTAAATTGTCTATAACTTTAAAAATCTAAATGCATGTATATTTTCATAGAAAAATGTCCACTTACAGTTTTACTCATTACTTTTCATAATTGAAAGTTACATGTATCTCATTTCCAATGAGAGAGAAAAACCAAACAAAATGAAAATACAGTATAAAATAGTGGCAGTATGTTTAGGGCTATGTCAGATACTTTTAGAACTTGTTAAATGAAGTCTTCAATGAAATTTATATCAGCGAGTCAAATAAATTTTTAAATCAAATATTCTAATAGAATGCAATCCAAAACTTAACTAATTTGATATTTATGTGCTAATGAATAGAGAAAAATATTGAAAATATGAAGTCTTTTTAACCAAAATTAAACCACTATTTTCAAATAAAAGCAGAAATGTTAGTGTGCAAAGTAAAAACACTGTGATTCATAATGTAATAGTCTCAAGTCTGAGATGGGGTGTATCAGGCATCATTAGTTACTGTGTGACATAAAGGCAGTCATAGTGCAAAGTATACATGTGTGTTCAAAACTAAGCCCACAAGGATGTTATGCAATATAGGTTCATTAATATTTAATTTTAGGTGGTTGTATATTCAACCATCAAGTTTTTGTGTGTGGATTCCATATCCAGTTCTACCTCACAATATAAGAAACTGGGCTACAAAAGTTTTTCAAGGTAAGAAGCTAAAAATTCTTAGGGTAGATCATAGTTATCAGAAATCTAGCTTCTTTGTATATTTCTAGAGTTGTAACTAATACACTGTTTCTGTCCTCTAGGCTTACTACATACCAAAATATCTGTTGTGATTCAGCCAAACAATATTTGTTCTTAATTATAGGAAGTACAAAGTGTGAAAGAATAAGGTTCATCCAGATGATTCAGCTACCTTACATCCAAATCAGTGAGACTATATCCTGGTGAAGCTAAGAGAATATTAGACCAAATTTTGCTTACAAATAGAGGTATGTTTCTTGCATAGTAAGGAGACCAGAGAGGTAGTTAAATACAAAACTTATTCAATAACTCATTGTTGGTATCAAGGTTACATGCTCTTTTCATTGTTCCCAGATGTCATTCTCAAGACATCTTCCAAGAATTTCCATTACAATTGCAAGGTGGTTGTGGCAGCTCCAGGCCTATAATCCACACAAATCAGCATCTCCAGCAGGCAGGAGGTATTCCTTAAGTGCCTTTGTAAAAGGCTTAGTAACCTTTCCTTAAGGCTTTTAATATATCACATGAGCAACTAAAAATGGGATTTCTTAGTACTTTGAGTTGTTATCATGAAGAAATAGTAAAGTTAGCAATAAAACAAGAAAGAAATGAACGTCATTAATAAGTTCCCAATAGAGCCTGTCACAAATGGTGAGAGAGAAAAGGGATACTACAAAGGTTAAATGTAAACTTAAAAAAAAAAATGCTTGACAAGTAGCTCCAGGACAATGGCTTGGAATTCTGTCCTCATTATAAGAACATTAATAATGGAATATTGTTCAACCTTAGAATCAAGAAAGAAAGATACAAATGAAGATATATGCACAAGCAACTATCAAGATAGGAAACTGAAGACATTTTCACTTGAAATAACCAAGTAATAAAATAGAGTCAGGGAAATTATTTCTCTATTGGTAAATTATTGTAAAGCATTACATTGAATGCAAGCGAGATGTCTATTCAAAATGGGCTTTCCTCCAAAACTCAGTCCTCTGAAAAAAATCTCTATCCATATTGAGAGAAATTGCCAGACATCCTTCCTTGTTCATTTTTAAACAGAGCACAACTGTAGCATATTCTCTCCCTCAGTATCATTAGACTTAACATGGTGGAAACTTCTACAGACCAAAATTATACCTAAGATAAAAATAAGAATACAATACTATTTGTTCTAGAAAAATCATCCTTTCATCTGTTATTTTTAAGTAGAAAAGAAACAGAATATGACATACAATTTTGATTTTTACAAAATGAATTATAAGAAGAAAAATTTAGTGAAGGGAACACAAATCATTAACTTAAATTCTGAAATTTCCTTGAAAAAAAATCTATTTTGTTTAATTTGTCAGCAACAGTTTTCCTGCTGTATTTTTCGTTCCATTTTATTGGTTGGTAGATTTGAAAACTTAACATGCATTTATGTACACAACAGTCATCTTGTAAAGCTGCCAATAATTTGGCTGGTGAGATGGCTCAGTGAATTAAGGCACTTGCCACCAAGCCTGATAACCTGTGTTCCATCTTCAGAACCCACAGAGTGGAAGGATATAACTGAAACCTGAAAGTTATCCTCGGACATCCACACATGCTGTGGTACAATAATACACACACACACACACACACACACACACACACACACACACACACACGCACGCACACACAAAGTAAATATATGTAATAACACTGTTAAAAACAGCAAAAATGACATGCATCATAATAAAACAAATTTGTCCTATGTTTCTAAGATTTATGAAGTATATTCTTGGACTTACTCTGTATTCTAGAACTGTAAATACTTTGGACATAAAAACATACTTAAATGGGTAGGATTATGGCCCAGTGTAGTGTAGGCTGCTTGCTTCAAAGTGATAAGTCCCTGGTGCCATCATCAACACTGCCAAAAAGCCATAATGGTTAATTTCAACTCATTCCCCAGTATTTCACAATTTTTCATAACTATGTAATTATAGGCTAGAACATTTATTGTCTATATTATTCTTTCAAAGTTGAGGGATCCCTTTTACCCAAATGATGGTTTTATTTTTATAACAATAATGATGCAACTAGAAGATTAATAAGAACTGAGAGTATTTATTGTTCAAATTATACATGCCTCATAAAGGAATAAAAATGTCTGAGGATCCATTTATTCTAAAATTCCTGATAACTTGTCTCTTATTTTTTAGAGCCAGGTTCTGGAATTAAGCACAGTAATGTGGGAGTAAAACTTCTTAGTTAATTTATAGTCTGACTAATTGTTTCATGGAATTACAAGTTCAATGCTTCAATGAATAGGAATACAGCCAAATGCTTTTCAGAAACTATTTGCTCATAGAATTTCAAGCATTTATGGTAGAAGGCTCTTATGAACTAGTTAACATTACAAGATTTTTTTTATATTCATCAACTTGAAAATGATTAATGAAAATTGACCACATCAATAGTCACCTTATTACTAGTGGTTTTTGGAGTCTCTTTTATTTAAAAACTTAGCAAGAAAATCAGTGACTTTACAAGGTAAACATGATAGAATATTTTATATTTACAACTGTAATATCTATTCTAATTTGAGTCAATTAATTTGTCTCCATTAATGATAAAAGTTAATAGGCTACTGGTACTATTTATTGTGTCTTTTTCATAGACAAATAAATATGAATAGACCAAAATTATGTTTTCTGCAGATAAACAGATTTCCCTGATTTTTATTTCATTGCTAATCTCACTCAAGAAAAACAGTCTTAGGTGGTAAGATGATAGCACTGAGAATTATTATCTTCATGGTTATATGGAGATACAAATATTACAATAAGAAGTTCAGCTACCAAGTCATATATTTCATAGTTTTTGTACTATTTTTCAATAGTGACAATACAATTCCATGATGCATCTCTTATAGACTTGATTTATTAAAGTGTCATTTGAGGGACTGGCGATATGATCAGTAACAACAAAATAGATTTTTTTTTTTAATCGGGAGATAATTTGAGGTGGGACAGCAGTTCAGTTAGATATTTTTAGCTTGTTCAAAGAATACACATCATGTGTACATACTTGTAAGGACATTCAGGGAAGATAGGAAAGCAGATTCCCTCTCAGGCCTGAAGGAAGCAGTTGCCTTCTCTAGGGTGACCAGTTAGAGCCTTGTTGGGTATCTCGTGTGTGTGTGTGTGTGTGTGTGTGTGTGTGTGTGTGTGTGTGTGTGTGTGTTTGCATGTGAAAGTGTATGCATGTAAGCTTGTGTGCATATTTGTATGGGTTGCACAGGTGTCTTGGCATATGTGTGTGGATGTTAGAAGACATCTTTCAGTGTCAGTTCTCACTTTCCACCTTCTTTGAGGCAAGACCTTTGGATTTTTGCTGCTCTTTATTCCACGGCTTCTAGGAAATATCCTGTCTATAACTCTAACTATTGGAGTGCTGAGACTACAAATGTTTAGTTTTATGTGGATTCTTGGAACTCAAACTCAGGTCATCACAATTAATTCATCAGTGCTTTTTCCCACTGAAATATCTCTCCAGCTCCTGCCTCTGTGAATTCATATAAAAAGGTTTTAATATTCTCTAGTGTAAGTATCTGCTGTCTTAGTTATCCACATACCCTGAATGCTACTTCTTGATATATTCTTTTTTTAGACTTTTCTTTTCCTTTTCAGTATTTTTATTTTTTAATTTTTTTTATTCATTTTACATACTAACTGTAGATCTTCCTCTCATCCCTCCTCTGTCCTCCTCCTGCCTCTCCCCACACATCCCCTCCTCCAGCAGGGTAAGTTTTTCCATGGGTACATTCAGTTGAGGCAGTACCCCAAGCCCTTACCCCCTGCATCAAAGTGAACAAGGCAGATCTCACCATAGGTCATGGGCTCCAAAAAGCCAGCTCATGCACCAGGGATAGGTCCTGATCCCACTGCCAGGGGCCTCTCAAACAGACCAAGCTACACAACTGTCTCTTGTATGTAAAGGATCTAGTCAGAACCCATGCATGTTTCACAGATTTTGGCCTAAAGTTTGTGAGTTCCTTTGAGCTTGGATCAATTGTCTCTGTAGATTTTCCCATCCTGATCTTGAACCTCCTTGCTCATGCAATCTCTCTTCCATTGGATTCCTGGAGTGTAGCATGGTGCTTGGCTGTTGATCTCTACATATGCTTCCATCAGTTACTGGATGAAAGCTTTATGATGACTGCTGTGGGATAATGCTTCTGTACACTGGTTTAATAAAACTTTGATTAGCCAGTAGCCAGACAGGAAGTATAGGTGGGATAAGCAGACAAGGAGAATTCTGGGAAGAGAAAGGCTGAGTCAGAAGATACCAGACCACTATCCAGGGAGCAGCATATAATGGAACACAGGCAAATTCACTGAACATGTGGCAACATATTTATTAACAGAAATGGGCTGAGTTTAAGTGTAACAGCTAGTCAGCAGTAAGTCTGAGCTAATGGTCAAGCAGTTTAATTAATATAGCCTCTGTGTGTTTATGTAGGTCTGAGTGGCTGCAGACCAGGTGGGACACAGGAAAACTTAAGCTACAAATGGCACCCACATGTTGTGGTGGCAAGAGTTTCCACATAAAACCTGAGAGAGCTTAATAAGTGATTATAAATGTAGCTAAGAGCACCTTCCTAGTTCATGTCACTCATGGCAGGCCTAGGTACAATGACATGTCCCCTGGCTGTGGCAGGTTTGCAGCATGTGTTTTGGAGCTACATCCATAGCAAATTCCCACCAAGTTACACAGAGGTTTCTGCAACAGGGTTCATGATAGATATAGCTTTTGCTACTAAAAAAAAAAAAAAAAAAGAGGTTTCAGGGCCTACATGCTGCTTTGATAGAAGCATAGACCCACTGCTTCCTAGAGTCAGCTGTGAGCTTCATTCCCAGAGATGGCTGTAAATGTAGTTCCACCATGTTGGGAAGCTGAGGTGTGTCAAGCCATCAGCCAAAGCTGCTATTTCAGTCCTAGTAATGCTGCATTTTAAAGCAATAGATTCACAATAAGGCAGATTTGGATGGAATAAGACTTTAAATGGCTTACAGTGTGTATAAAAACATACGTAGGCTAGGAAGAGATAGGAAAAGGAATATAGATAGTTATATAAAGTAATAGAAAGCTTTAAAATACAATATCTTTAAAGAGAAAATAAAAGTAATGTAAAAATAAACCACATAAAGATGGATATTATACAGAGAATCTGGATTCCTTTTTTCCATTGTGCAGTTTTGGTTTCTTTGTCAAAAATCAGGTGTTTGTAAGTATATGAATTAATGTAAGGATCTTCAATTTGATTCCCTTGGTCCACCTGTTGGTTTTAATGTCAATACCAAGCTGTTTTTATTATTGTAGCTCTATAGTAGAGCTTGAGGTCGGGGATCGTGATGCCTCCAAAGGTTGTTTTATTGTACAGGATTCTTTTAGCTATCCTAGGTTTTCTGTTTTTCCATATGAAATTGAGTATTGTTCTTTCAAGGTCTGTGAAGAATTGTGTTGGGAATTTGATGGGGATTGCATTGAATCTATAGATTGCTTTGGGTAAGATTGGCATTTTTATTATGTTGCCTCTACCTATACATGAGCATGGGAGATCTTTCCATTTTCTGATATCTTCTTCAATTTCTTTCTTTAAGGACTTAATGTTATTGTTATACTCATCTTTCACTTGCTTACTTAGAATTACCCCAAGGTATTTTATATTGTTTGTGGCTATTGAAAAGGGTGATGTTTCTATAATTTTTTTCTCAGACTGTTTATAGGAGGGATACTAATTTTTAAGTTAATCTTGTATCCTGCCACATTACTGAAGGTGTTTATCAGTCATAGGAGTTCCCTGGTAGAATTTTTGGGGGTCACTTATGTATACTATCATTATCATCTGAAAATAGCAAAAGTTTGATTTCTTCCTTTCCAGTTTGTATCCCCTTGATCTCCTTTTGATTTCTTATTGCTCTAGCTAGAACTTCGAGTACTATATTGAATAAAAATGGGGAGAGTAGATAGGCTTGTCTTGTTTCCAATTTTAGTGGAATAACTTTGAGTTTCTATCCATTTAATTTTATGTTGGCTGTCAGCTTGCTGTAGATTGCCATTATTACCTTTATGTATTTTCCTTTTATTCCTAATCTCGCCAGGACCTTTATCATGAAGAGGTGTTGGATTTTGTCAAAGGCTTTTCCAGCATCTAATGAGATGATCATCATGTGTTTTTCTACTTTTAGTTTGTTTACATGGTGGAATACATTGATAGATTATTGTATATTGAACCATCCCTGCATCTCTGGAATGAAGCCTACTTGATTAAGGTGGATGGATTTTTTTGGTGCATTTTGAATTTAGTTTGCTGTTATTTATTGAGTATTTTTGCATCAATGTTCATGAGGGAGACTGGTCTGTAATTCTCTTTCTTTGTTGCATCTTTATGTGGTTTGGGTGTCAGGGTAACTGTAGCCTCATAAAAAGAGTTTGGGAATGTTACTTCTGTTTCTATTGTGTGGAACAATTTGAGGATTACTGGTTTAGCTCTTCTTTGAAATTCTGGTAAAATTTTGCAGTGAAACTATCTAGCCCTTCGTTTCTTGTGGGGTGGGGGAGTTGGGAGGCTTTTAATGACTGCTCCTATTTCCATAGGGGTTATAGTTCTATTTAAATTGTTTATCTGGTATTGATTTAATTTGAGTATATGGTACCTATCCAGGAAATTGTCCATTTTTTTTAGATTTTTCCAAATGTATGGAGCACAGGTTTTTGAAGTATGACCTGATGAGTCTTTCTGGGTTTCCTTGTTGTCAGTTGTTATGTCTCCCTTTTTCTTTCTGATTTTGTTAATGTGGATTCTCTCTCTCTGTCTCTCTCTCTGTCTCTCTGTCTCTCTGTCTCTCTCTCTCTCTCTCTCTCTCTCTCTCTCTCTCTGTCTCTCTCTGTCTCTCTCTGCCTTTTAGTTAGTTTGGATAAGGTTTTGTCTATCTTGTTGATTTCCTCAAAGAACCAACTCATTGTCTCATTAATTCTTGTATTGTTCACTTTGTTTATATTTCATTTATTGCAGCCCTCAATTTCATTATTTCCTGGCATCTACTCCTCCTGAATGAGTTAACTTCTTTTTCTTCTAGAGCTTTCAGGTGTACTGTTAGGTTGGTAGTGTGAGATTTCTCCATCTTCTTTATGTAGGCATTACCACTTTGAACATTCCTCTTAGTACTGCTTTCTAAGTGTGTCATAAGTTTGTGTGTGTTGTACATTCACTTTTTTTTTAATTCTAGGACGTCTTTAATTTATTTCTTCCTTGACTCAGTGGTGATTCAAGTGAGCATTGTTTACTTTCTATGAGTTTGCAGGCTTTCTGTAATTTTTGTTATTGCTTAATTCTAACTTTAAGGCATGGTGGTTCAATAAAATAGAGAAGGTTATTCCAAATTTTTTCTGTATCTGTTGAGATTTACTTTGTGACTGAGTATGTGGTCAGTTTTAGAGAAGGTTCCATGGGGTTTTGACAAGAAGGTATATTCTCTTGTGTTTGGGTGGAATGTTTTGTAAATATCTATTAAGTCCATTTGAATCATAACACCTGTTAGTTCCCTTATCTCTCTGTTAAGGTTCTGTTTGGTGAGAGTGGGGAGTTGAAGTCTCCCACTATTAGTATGTGGGGTTTGATGTGCAATTTAAGCTTTAGTAATGTTTCTTTTACATATGTGTGTGCCCTTGTATTGGTGGCATAAATATTCAGAATTGAGACTTCATCTTGGTGCATTTTTCCTGTGATGAATATGTAATTTCCTTCCAGATATATTTTGATTTTAGTTTGAAGTCTATTTTGTTAGATATTGGGATAGCTACCCCAGCTTGTTTCTTAAATCCATCTGACTGGGAAGACTTCCCAGTCCTTTACTCTGAGGTAGTGTCTGTCTTTGAAGTGGAGGTGTGTTTATTGTTTTCAGCAGAAGGATAGATTCTGTTTTCATCCATTCTGTTAGCCTGTGTCTTTTTATATGCATATTAATTCCTTTGATATTAAGGAATATTAATGACCAGTGATTATTAATTTCTGCTATTTTTTGTTTCTCTTCTTTGGGATTTATTGGTGTGGAATTATCTATTGCCTGTGTTTTCATGGGTCTATCTAACTTCATTGGGTTGGAGTTTTCCTTCTAGTGCTTTCTGTATGGCTGAATTTGTAGATAGGCATTGTTTAAATTTGGTTTTATCATGGAATGTTTTGTTTACTCTGTCTATGGCAATTGAGAGTTTTGCTGAGTATAGTAGTCTGTGCAGGCATCCATGGTCTCTTAGTGTCTGCATAACATCTGCCCAGGACCTTCTGGCTTTCAGAGTCTCCATCAAGAATTCAGATGTTATTCTTATGGGTCTGCCTGTATATATTATTTGGCCTTTTTCCTTTGCAGCTCTTAATATTTTTTCTTTATTCTGTATGTTTAGTGGTTTATTATGTCGTGAGGGGAATTCTATTTTGAGTCCAGTCCGTTTGATCTTCTGTAACCTTCTTGCATGTTCATAGGAATTTCCTTTTTAGGTTGTGAAACTTTTCTTCTATGATTTTGTTGAATGTATTTTCTATGCCTTTGAATTGGTATTGTTCTCCTTCTTCCATCCCTATTATTCTTAAGTTTGTGTTTTTCATGGTGTCACAGATTTCCTGGACATTTTGAGTTATGACTTTTTTGGCTTTAGTATTTTCTTTGACTGATGTATCTATTTCCTTCATTGTATCTTCCATGCCAGGCATTCTCTCTTCCATCTCTTGTATTCTGCTGGTTATGCTTGCATCTGTAGTTCCTGTATATTTATTCAGATTTTCTATTTCCAGCATTCCCTCGGTTTGTGTCTTCTTCATTATTTCTATTTCAATTTTCATGTCTTGAACTGTTTCATTCACCTGTTTAATTGCTTTTTCATTATTTTCTTGGCTTTCTTTAAGGGATTTATTGATTTCTTCCATTTTTTGTCATTTCCTCAGTTTCTTTACAGGAATTTTTCATTTCCTCTTTAAAGGCTTCTTCAACTTCATTTTTGAGGTAGTTTTCTTCTATTTCTTCTACTTTGGGATGTTTAAGTCCTGCTGCAGTAGAACCACTAGGTTCTGGTGGTGTCATATTTCTTTTTACATTGTTGAGTGTATTCTTGTACTGCCTTGCAACTTGACTTGCTAAATGGTCTTATTAATAATAAAAAAAAAACAAGCAAGCTTTATTGGGGTACACAATATATCACCACACTGGCATCTACCCATCTCTTCCTCCAATTGGCCCAAATGGTGTCTGTCTCAGGGAGCAACACTTGGTCCAGTCAGAGCTCTTGGTCTAATCAAAGCTGGCAGAGTCAGTGTCAGGGAGCAGTTGTGGTCTTGGAAGATGGGTGAGTTGAGGAGGTAAATTAGGGCTTGTAAATTACAGGGTCCAGTGGGTGATGGTGGTAGTAGGGCCTGCCTGCAGGAGTCCTGTCTGCTGGCCTGAAACTTGGCCTAAAGTCAAGGGTGATTGGCTAGGAGAACAAAGACTCACCTCTTGGTCCAATTGGAGCTGGCAGAGTGTGTCTCAGGGACCAGCTGCAGTCTCAGAGGATGGATGGGTTTTCCTCTCTGTATTCTTAATATTTTCCTATGGGCTTTGCTCTGTGACATAACATGTCTTGTTACACTTTTTACAGGGATTCCTACATTTTCTTCTCATTTCTGAGTCCCATCTCTCTGTTTATGTTACAGAAACTCTAAGATTAATGATTTGCTATTTACAAATAGCCATTCTTTAACATGATATGTTTATGGTTTAGCCAGGTATGGTGGCATACACATATAGTGCCAGCTACTTGGGAGGCTATTGTAGGAAAGTTGCCAGAAGTCATTAGCAGCAGACTCAGCAAGACTATGTCCTCAAAATGTATACTAGATCAAGCACTGTTCTGGGCTCTCTCTTTGTGTTGATCTCAATCATCAATAAAATATAGTGTGGATATATGTTCAACTTTCTCATAGAGGATCTGGTTAAAATGAATGTACAATATTCACAGAATCTACTTCATAAATATACATTGGCAATAGATATTCAGTTTATTTTATATAATGAGTTACAATTCCAGTTTTAGGGATGTAGTATCATTTCAAAATAGTCATTCTGTCATTGTACATTTGTATGGAAATGTGTCAACTTCACCCGCAGGAAGTGAAATACAAATTCAGATGGCAAAAAAATATGGACTATCTTAGAAGCTTGACAAAAATAAAATGATTTGATTTGTTTTGGTAAGCATATACTTGACTGGACACCATGAAATAGATATTTCACCTTATCTATGGCAAATGTACTCATATTTATGATTTCATGCTTCATTAATACATAAACATTCTGGTGTCATCTTCTGTCTAAAGCTTCAGATAAAGTGCTATTGAAGCATTCCTCCTTCTACTGGGGTATACCCAAATCAGATCTAAAGAAGATGAAACAAAAATAAAATCTATGAAAACATCTACTAGTGTCTCATCTTCTAGACAATAAGAACACTTACCTTCAGTGTATGTGAGCACATTTTTCCTTCCACCTTACTAAGTGTTTTTTTTTTTTTAATCTAATTGGTGCTTCAGTGAATAAACAAATCAAGAATGATAGAGGAATTTCAAAACACAAGTACTTTTGTCTCCTGTACAGTTCAGCATGGCCAAGTCTCAGAATTTACCATTATTCATTCTAAAGTTATTTCTTGTTTTGCATGCATATTTTTTATTTGGATTTGAGGATGTAGAATTTAACTGATTATTTTAGTGTGACAGATATATCTGGTCTGGTGTATCCTTTTCCTGAAATTCCCCTACCCCAGCTCATAGAGTCTACTGAACAGGGGGAGCTAGATAACCCCAAGCTGGCAGCAGAACTTGTTAGTGTCTTACATGTGTTGTTAGCTTTGAGTTTTGTACTGGTTAGTTTTATGTCAACATTACACAAGTTATAGTCATCTTAGAGGAAAGAACCTCAATTGAGAAAATACTTCCATAAGAACAGGCTGTAGGAGGCCCTGTAGAGCATTTTCTTGTTAGTGATTGATGAGGGAGGGCCCATCCCATTGTGGATAGGGCCAGGTCTGGGATGGTGGTCCTGTTTTCTACAAGAAAGCAGGCTGAACAAGCCAGGGAGAAAAAGCCAGTAAACAGCATTTTTTCAAGGCCTCTGCATCAGCTCCTACCTCCAAGTTCCTGCCCTGTTTGAGTTCTTGCCTTGATTTATTTTAGATGATAAACAGTGATGTGAATAAATAAGCCAAATAAACCCTTTCCTCCCCATGTTGCTTGGTCATAACATTTCATCACAGCAATTGTAACCCTAACTGGGACAAGTCATATATTCTTCTTCCATGGTCTCAAAGAGCCACTGAGGCCAGGAACCAGGTAACATGCCTGTATGAAGACCCTGAGATGCCACTGTATGTATCTGTGAAAGCAACTTCTGGGTTGTAGGGGAGACCACTCTCCAAAATGTTGGAGTTATCAGAGCAGTAGATTATTTGTCAAGATCTGCATGCAGGTAATGGAAGTAGCCAAAGTGATGGCAGCAAAGCTGGAGAGGCAGAGCCATCTAAGCACTTTGACACCCAACATGGAGCTACACTGTTTTGAGTTTGTACTGCTGGGTTCCAATCTTGCATTGGTCCAGTAGAAACCCAGTGCATCCTATGCCTCCCTTCTGGAATGGTAACCAGTATATTTTGGAAGTATGCAATTTGCTTTCTGAAGGTGTGACCTTACTGTAGGAAGTATGACACTGGTGCAGGGCTTGAGCACATATAGCCTCTCCCTACTTCCAGGTCACTCTTTGTTTCATGCTGCAATTGAAGATATAAGCTCTCAGTTTCCTGCTCCTATTGCCATGCCAGCCATGTACAGCCATGCCTCAGCAATTCTGGATGATTATCCCCTGTAACTATAAGATGAAAAATAAAAAAGATTAAAAATTAAAAAAAACTTCCTTCTATAAATTGCCTTGATTATGGTATTTTTCTTAATGACTTATATCATCAAGCATTATCTTCTCTCATATATATATAGATATAGAGATAGATATAGATATAGAAATAGATATACATATAGAGATAGATAGAGATAGATATAGATATATAGATATAGATAATCTTGTCTAGAGTATTTCTCCTTCAGATTGTGATTTGTATGAGTTTTGATCTAAGCTTTGGGTTAAGTTTGGGAATAACCCACACATGCCATTTTTGAGGTTAAAGATGGATGAGTAGTTGTTGCTGGGCCCCATTACTTTTATAGCAATCACAGTAGTATATGTATAGGTCAGCATTCCAAAGCATGTTCACATTATATTCTTGTATATTATCTGCTACATTCTATTGCCATAGCAAGACATATGGCTAAGAACTAGTCACTATGGCAGATTATTATTGTGTGTTATAGATAAGAAGGAGCTAGAGAACTCTATTTGGTTGAATAACAATCTTTTCTACCTTGTCCTATACTCAAGTAGCTCCTCTCTGAATACAAAAACCTTTAAGTATACATGCAAAGAAATTATATGCAGATGAAATAAATAATCCTTATGACAATGGTACCATATTATGTACACAGTACGTATGTTGGCCCTTCTCCCTCTTAAAGATGTACCTCAGTAAGTATTGCTTGCCCATACACATATAATTGCCTCAGTTAACTTAATAGAGCTGTTTATTATTACATAAAATGGATACACACCCATTTATTTTAACAAATGCTCTATAAGTAGGCATTTGGTTTGTTTCTATTCTTTTGCCATTTTAACCAATGCTGCTAAGACTATAATTTACATATGTTTGCAGATACCTCTAGAAAGTATTCCTAGAAATGATATTGCTAATTCTAGTGGTTATTGCATTTTAGTTTGCTAGGTTTTTCAGTGAACTTTTCTTGCATAAAAATCAATTAAGACTATGTGAAAAATGTAAAGATATGCCTAATTACTTACACCCTTACTCACCCAAATGAGGCCATTTTATCTTTGCTAAGCTTGTAAATTGAAAGAGATCCTTTGCAACTTCAATTTGAATTTTACTTCTTGTGGGGGAAGATGCCACATATTCATATGACAAAATAGTGTGCCTGCTATATATGTGGCAGCTATCTCTGGTCTGGAATATCTTTCCAAATCCTCCTCTACCCCAGACCATAGAATCTATTGAACGGGGGAAGCTGGATAACAATATTTGCATTGTCTTAAATGCTCCTTCAGAGTGAATCCTACTTTCAACTTGTAGGATCTTGAAATAAAAACTTATGAGAGCACATGAGCAAAAATAATCTGATTTTATATGCCTAAATTAAATTATAAAGAAAACCAGCAGCTATTCCATAATCTTAAACAATTAAGAAGCTAGGAAAAATGTAATACAAGGATGAAAACCAGCAATTACTACTGATTCTGAAGCAGCAGTCATTACCTTACCTGATGAAAACAACAACCAAATAACCCTGTTTAACCAAAATGCTATAGTACCTTACAATTACCAGGGACAAAAAGACAGACAAGTCCTTACAATCAATTCTACCCTGTTCATGAAGTTTATATAGTCAAAATCATAACACTAAGGATAGCAAGTAAAGTAGAAAGAGATACAGTCTCCGCAAATTTTGTGTTCCTAAGAGAAAGATACTTCAGAAATAAAATGATGAAAATTAACTGTGCCTATTTAATTCATTGTGCTGTGACCCTCCTAGGTGACATTTTTCTTCAAGAAAATTTTATAGACACATTAAAATTTTTATTCATAACAACTTGGAATTACCCTTTAAGATACTAAATAAGTGCTGAAATCATGAACTCAAAAGACTGTTACAGCTAAACTTATAACTGAAGCTACTGTAGTGGGTAAGAAAGTTAAACTATCACCAATTATGTTTAACCTTTAATGTAACAATTGTAAAACTTACTATGACTCACTAGTGGCTGATTAGAAGGTTGGGTTGTCAGTGACAGATAAGAAGGGTCTACTCTCTCCCAATATTAGAGCTGCATCATTCTAAATACATTATAAATAGCTTGTGTGAGTCTCTGGGCGCTCATTATTTAATTTATCAAAACATTTTAGATTATTCCTTTAGAAGTAATATCGTTATTATTACAGAATTATCTTTAAATCATCATCTTTGGTGAATAAGGTAATTCAAACAATTTAACTTGAATGAGAGCCAAGGAAGACATGTCCATATTAAACTTTATAGTATAAAGACAAGCTGAACTATGTGACTTCCTTGTGATCAGGATATGCCTCTTTTGTTCATATTCCAAGTAAAGTCACCTAATTTTTATCTGTACCAGTCCTTATGCAGACACTTGAAATCTTTTTGACTGTTAAGGCCACTACCTCTATGTGTCACTATTTTATCAAATATTGAAGACCTAAGTAGACCCAACAAGATCTCCATCATGATTCTGTTTCTAAAAACAAAATTGCCTTAAAGGATTTAATGTTAGTATTAGAATTAGTTTTGATCACTACATTTAAAAGTAGTGCAGAACCAATGGAAAATGCCATTGATTTTTGCTGGAATGTATTTATTATAAGTTCTTAGCTGTTTTAACAAAGGATGGAATTAGTCTTTTTTTTTTCTTTTCTGTAATTCCTTAAAGACTCATACTCCTCCAATTGTTCTCTGGGAAGAAATTTTCATAGCATAAACCCATTGAGGTATCAAATATCTAAGTTATCCCCTATTCCCATGCTATCTTTTCTTTTAAAGATTTATTTCTATTGGGCTAAGAATGATGCTGCACACATTTATTCCCAGCACTTGAGAGACAGAGGCAGGTAGATCTCTGTAAGTTTCAGGCTAAGCAAGATTGCATAATGAGACCCTGTCTGCAAAGAAGCAAGAAAGGGATTCATTTTTATTTGTGTGTATGAGTATATGCCTCCTGGGTGTGGTCACCTATGGAAGCTAGAAGGGGGCATCAAATCCCCCAGATCTGCAGTTATAATCAGTTATGGACTGCCTAATGTGGGTGTTGGGAAACAAACACCCGTCCTCTGAAAAAACAGGAAGTGCTGAGCCATTTCTGTAGCTTCTCTCATGCTGTCTTTATTTAAGGCAGAATTTGTTTCCAAAGTAATTATGCTCAAACTATGTGCATTCAAGCAAAAGTGACCTAAACTCTAAGGTTGATAGTGTTTTTACCCAAAGCTTTCTCACCCACATTCACTGTAATACTATGTTTCTTAACAAATGTGTTCTGTCAATAGAAACGGAAGATGAATGAAAAGCCATAGGGACAGAAACAGTGGGAGGGGAAGCTGTAGATAGAAAAGAAATAAAAGAAGATGGGAGTGCATATGAGCATAATGTCTTATACATTCATGAAATTGTCAAGGGAAATGTAAAATTTAAAAACAAATATAAGTTTTACATAAATGTACACATTACTATTAAGAAATGAGTAGTAGGGATACAAAAATATATGTCACTGAATACCGCCAATTAATGTAGCAATGAAGATTCTTCAGTTACCCACTTTTGTATAGTCGGCTCATGTGAGCATCTCTTTCCAAATTTCAAGCACTGTAATTGAATAAATGGTTAAATAAGTCTCTGACTGCTTTGTTTCTTTCAAATCAATCAGAGATAACTGGCTCCCCTCTACCTCAACTGGCTATGCAGCTTCAAATACCGATGATCTTTGTAATTTAGCTCATTTGGACATCTTCATTTTTTTCATTTACTCTAACCTAGTAAATTCAATCTTTAAGAGAATAGATCTTAATTTTCTCCCATGCTGATGAACTGACTAGATTTCCTGATATTTATTTAAAGTTGATATTAATATCCTGATCCTATTACAAAATTCATTATCAAAGGTTAAATTAGATGATGGGAAGAAGTTAATAGTTCTTAATTTTTTATATTCACTTGTTTATAAATCTAGAGAGGTTTCCTGTTGCTTAGTGCCATTAATTCACAGACTTATCTTAACTCAGTTATCAGTCATCCTTCCAAGTGTACTGGCACAGCTATTTTGGAAATTTATGAATAATAACTAAAATATAAAATACAAAATCATAGTGCCAGTGAGATGGCTCAGTAGGTAAGAGTGCTGGCCCTCTAGTTGGAGGACTTGAACTCATCACCTAAACCTATATGAAAGAGAACCAGCTCCCCAAAATATTCTCTGACCTCCACATATGCACCATGACATTTGTGTACCTGCACATACACACATAAATGAATTTAATAAAAAGAAATATAAGACATATAACCATTATAGTAATTATAGATAAAATATGTCTGATGTCTATAACTCTGAAAATAATACACATGTGATTAAAAATAGCTGTATATATGTCATTTATGAGAAGTGTGAAGTAAGCAAGCATAAGATATGAGAGAAAAATATGAATACTATCTTAGTTTCTTTTACATTGCTATGATAAAGCTAGGGCAACATATAGAAGGAAGAGTTTACTTGGCTTACAGTTTCAGAGGGCAAAGAGTCTGACATGGCCAAGAAACATGGCAGCAAGTAGCAAGTACATCCATAGGAAGAGAAAATTGTAAGATTGCATCTTGAATCACAGACACAAAGCAGAGAGATTGAAATCGAGTGTCTACAATCTTTAAACTCTCAGAGAGTTCCCCAGTGACATTCTTCCTCCAGGAAGGCCTCTTAAACCTATCCAGTCACCAATAGAGACCAATTATTCAAATGCTCATGACAATGGTGAACATTTTCTTCAATCCAGTACAAATACTAAGAACTATTACATTACCATGAAAACCAACTAAGAATGGTAAGATGGGCCACTCTAGAATGGAGCAGGGCTCTCTGTGTGTACATTACCTGTGGTCAAAATATAAGAAGGCATACTTCTCCTCTGAGACATCCTACAACCCAGGTGCAGTAGGACCCATCCTGCACCCCTGTGGCACCTCAGGCTGTGATTGACAGTGAGGGTAGATGCAAAGGCTGTCAATTTTAAACTCTGTTAACAGAAGGGATTAGGGTAGGAATAAAAAGTGAAACCCTTCACTCACAGCTAGACACAACTACATCTCTTAAGTGAGTTTTGACCAAAAGCATACATATATTGGGTTGCCATCTATAAGCTATGTGACAATATACAGTGTATACCATGGAGACTTGAAAAAGAGCTCCTGGCCACAGTCAATCATCCAGACTAAGAATGTGCCCCTACTTACCATAGATGAACATTCTTCTCCATTTTCATCTTTTTGTTTTCTTCTGTGACAAAGTTTCAGTACGGAGCCCGGGCTAACCTTGAAGTCCAATCCCCTGCCTCTACTTCCAAAGAACAGGATGCACAATTAAGCTCATTTTTTCTCAGTTTCTACATGATCTGACCTCAGCAGAGTTAGAAGCTCCCTAGCACCCCAGTGACAAATAATGCTGTCTCCTGGATACCAGATACATACCAAGATGAGTATATCAAAAGGGTTCTATGATGTTAGGGCACTGGTCTTCTGAAAAATCAGGAGAAAAAACACTCATTGGGCAGGGACAGTCTCTGAAACATACACCCAGCTCAATTCCTTCCTCACTCTGCTTTATGGCTTATGATATGAACATTCTTCATCATATTCCATAATCTCTCACTACCATGAACTGAACTGTCTGAACTGTCTGTCCTCTTTGCTCTTTGTCTACAGACAGGAAGGGGGCAGTGAGAGAATATAAAAAGAAAAAATGTCATTTTCCTATAGGCTATTTATAAAGAGAGGTTAAGCATTTCAAATACAATAATTAATATTTATGAAAATTTTATGATATAGATATCTATATTTTAGAGATGAAGAAAATAGCTACTAAGATGCAAGGCTTGCCCAATGTTATATAATCATGAAGCAGCTGGACCAGACTGCATAGTAATGGTTTCCAAGGAGCACAAAATTATTTATTTCCCTATGTTGCTTGTATTTTTTACATCATAGCTAGGAAACTGTTTCCTAACCCAAGATCAAAAAGATTTACATCTATTTTTTCCTTCCAAGAGTTTTATAGTTTTAATTCTTACACTTAGGTCTCTGATACAATTTGAGTTAGTTTTCTAAATGGAGAGAATTATCAATTCAATTTTATTTTTTGTATGTGGATAATCGACATGCTAGGTACTTTTTATTATCAACCTGATATGAACTAGAATCACCAGGAAGGAGGAAACTTCAATTGCGGAACTGCTTAGATCAGATTGACCTGTAGCTACATCTGTAAGAGATTGCCTTGACTGATGATTAATATGGACAGACTCAGCTCACTGTGGGCAGTATCATCCCTAAGCAGGAGCTTCTGGGCTGTGTAAGAAAGCTAGCTCAGTAAGAGCTAGTGAGTAGCCTTCTTCTATGGTTTCTGCTTCCAGTTCCTTCTTAAACTCTTGTCCAAATGCCTTCAATGGTGGATTATGACCTGGAAGTGTAAGCCAAATTAAACATTTCATCTCCCAAGTTTCTCTTGGTGAGAGTGTTTTATCACAGCAAAGGAAAACCAACTAGAACACCTGGTTAGATTTTGTACATTTGGACCCAAACTTTAGCAGTTCACAACAATTGTCATTTCTTTCACAAGTATATGGGTCCTCGGGGAAGTTCTGATCCTGGTCATTTTGCTTTATCTCTGTGATTAACTTGACCCAGTTTTAATAACAGGATGTCCATGGTGGGCTTTGCATGTATTTAATGGTTGTCAAGGTAGTTCTAGTGCCCCTCAATTATACTGGCTCATCTCCACATTCCTTGGTTATTCAGCTTTAAAAAGACTAGCATGGACTTCTTCATGTGATAAACTGAGGGTTCTAAAGAGGAAGTGAAGACAAGCTTTGGTCATCAAGCACCTTTATAATCTCTGCCAATATCCTGTTTGCTAATGTCATGTTATTCACAGTCACACACACTGAGAAGTCCAGAGTTAGTGGATATTGGCACACCTCTACTACAATGCTAGCTGTCAATTATGAGTAACACATGCCAAAATTTCTGGTGTTTCTTGTGCTTAATTCTAAAACTACTATAGTTATTCTTTTTCACCAGATTAAAAAAATGTACAGGTCTTCTTATCAATCCCAACTATTAATATCTGTCTAAGTTTCAACTATATCCTAGCAATTAACATGTTAGTACAGTGTAGCAACTTAATAGATATAGGCTGGCAAATGAAATTATAGAAAAGGTATACAAGATTGCAAAATGTGGGCCTAGTTTTCATATGCTGAGAAGTGACATCATTCACCAGATAGACATTATCCCTATTTGCTCTATGAGTTAAAAGTGAAACAGAGAAACTAGATAACCCTGTGTGCTCAACATATTTCTGTAGCCTTCTCTGCTATTGGTTGTATTTTCTTAATTTTACTATACCTGCCTTAATATCAAAATATTAGTCATTTGCACTCATTTTGACTGTATTCTATTAAATACTAGAATCTGATTTAAGAAGTAATTTCCCTCCAAAGAATTCTTCCTCCAATGTCAGGGAGAATAAGAGGAAGCAACAAGAGGTGAAATCTCAATATATATATATTATGAAATATAGATGAAATTATAAAAAAATAGGCAACCATTTTCCTTCAACCAAACAACCATCTAAAGCTTTGTTTTCCCTATTATGAATGAATTAACACTCTGATGGTATTATGAATTTTTAATAATGCAGTTTCTGGTTAGTAAAACTGGAAATTATTTTTGAAAATTAGGAGTTGTTTGAGACTTTAACCCATTTGGCAAGATTTCACTAAGTATTCTCCCTAGTACAAATAAAGATGGGCCTAAGAGAAAAGCTTGACTCATGATCCTGAATAAATAATAATTGCCTCCTGACCCTTATTCAGCTAAAATGAAGTATTCATTGACTGTTCAGGCACAATTTAAGCATGTACCAAGAATCAGCCTCCATAGATTGATACATACTTCAAATAAACAAAAGTTATTCTAAAGGTGTAATGTTCCAGAGTTCCAAACTATCTGTGATGCAGTAGCTCAGCCTACATTGTATTGCCAACTTAATCCATTTCTCAAGTAAAAGCTTTGAAAGTAAGAATTAATTTGTAACCATCCCTGATTTTTGTAGCACTGTATAATGTTCAAATAATTTTCATGTGCATCATCTCCTATTTGGTTTGTGACAGCCACTTAATATGAAATATGTTCTTACACACTTCCTTTTTTCATGTCATAACCTTTCTTCTTGCGGTTTTTCAGAGACAGTTCAGTCTTTATAACCCAGTCCATAGCAAAGTATCAAGGATTCTCTATGGTGTAATACTTTCAGAATTTTTTAAAAGTAAATGCCTCAGGCTATTTATCATTTTACAGCTATCTTAGATCCAGCCTGACACATAACTTAGAAAGACATTCTGTTACATTTCTCAGAAATTATTGTCATTTAATCTTACTTACATCAGTCCCAATTGTACCTTACCCATATCAACACCTACATATCAAAAATTTTTTATGATAAAGAAATTTCTTTGAAGGTTCTATTCTGTAGGTTCAAAAGAATAATTCTTGTGTTTGTAAGCTACTTTTGAACTTTAAAGCAGTTTTATGTATTTTATCTCATTGGACATATATGCTCTCTGAGAGAAATAAAATAATAATAAAGAAATGTGATTTGCAGCACTTTCCTAATCATTTTAGATATCTCTCAGAGTAATTGACCTGGCAGAAATGAAGACATTCTAAAGAGATATTTGTCTCTCAATCTGACAATCAAACTATTGAAACAGTGAACCTCAAAGAAATGGAAATTCCCCAGGAATCACATGCTTGGAGAAAAATAATAGACCACAGCCAGAGGAAGAACTTATTTCCCTGAACGAGATTTCATAGCAGTTCTAATAACCTATCCAACCAACTTACAGACTGATAGTGAAGCTCAGACAATGATGGTTCAATATCAAATGGTACTATAACTTGCCTAGGACTGATTCGATATGCATATCCTTGGCTCTCTAATTAAACTTTAATCTCACTTCAGATACCCCAAGACAGAATTAGACAGTTCACTAGTATGTTACTCTTAGTCATTTTTCCAAGTATGGCCAAATGGAATAAACCTCCTCTTTCTACTATTAATTTGACTCTTTTAAATGGCGTAATGAGGATGGGTGCTCAAACTCAGTTTTAGGAACTGTCATAACCCTACATTCGATAACATCAGCATAGGTTTGAGCTTCATAAAATTTTTGGTGATCTTACTTATATCAGTTATAATACTTAAGGGATTCTGCTAAGAAGATGATTTGAGTTTTATGAAAAACATACAATTAATCAGTTTTTTAAAGGTAGTGAATATCTACTTATCATACGCTATATTTTGTAACAGGAATCCTAGAAAATCAGAACAATTTGAATAACTTAAAAAAAAACTTTAATGTGTAGTATATACCTTAGTATCTGTTTATATATGCCAAATCTAGGCCTACTCAAAAGCCTAAATTGAAATATCTCTAGAAGTTTAAGGAAGGGCTGGACAGTGGTGGCACATGACTTTAATCCCAGCACTGGGGAGGCAGAGGCAGGCAGATCTCTGTGAGTTCGAGGCCAGCCTGGTCTACAAAGTGAGTTCCAGGAAAGGTGCAAAGCTACACAGAGAAACCCTGTCTCAAAATACAAAAAAATAAAATAAAATAAATAAAAAAAATTTTAAAAAAATTAAAAAATAAGAAGAAGAAGCAGAAGGAAGACACCAGAACTCTCTGTCATCTGGTAGGTTGTTGAAGACCTTCAAGTACTAAGAAATATTGTCTTACAATGAAGGTGATTTTCCTAGGATTCCAGCTGCAAATTAAACTGAAGTTTGGTACCTTTAGAAACTCCCAGAACTCTTTAAACCAATTAGCATACCATTTAGAAAGTAATTCAAATTTAAGAAAAAGAACAATGGGATTTAAATTTTCATCAAAACATACTTCTGTGCAGTGCCCTGTATTTGGTGCTTTAAAAAAAACTATAAAAATTGATACAATTTTATAATAAATATTCAATCTGTAATGATGAGCTCTGTCAATCTTAGAAAAAGTAAATGTAGAGTTTAATTAGAAAATAGATTTATTTTTGAATGTGAGATGAAAGCTGGATAAAATGCATTTCAACCTGCTTTGGGAGGTACTGTTCAAGATATGTCATTGTTACAATTTGAAAAGTATTATTCACGAAGAAGACAGATTTCACTTCAGCAGGTTTGACTGTAAGAAGACCAAGACATAAAAGCTGCATGCAAGAAAGGTAAGCCACAGATGATTGAGCTTTAAAATGATCGCATATCTTTAAAGTTAGCTAAAGAGTTACAGTCAAATCCCAATCTACCCCTGCAAAAAAGATAGACTAGGAAGTCTTCACAATATGGGACATTTCATTTGACATAAACTTAAGTAAGAATGTTTCCTATTCCGTGGTGCTTCTCTTGTCTTATTTCTTCAAGAACTATGTTACTATATTTTTTTTAGAATACTGAAGATGTCAAGATAATATTAAGTTAGATTCATTGTCTGAATGTCTTTCATGGGTTTAATTCAGTCCATTCTATAAAGTGGCAATCAACCAATGTCTATTTCACTCTTAAAAAGAAAGAAATTTGTTCTAGGCATTCTCAGAAGAGTATTTCAAAACCCACCTTTGCATATAGTTTGCCAGACTGGGTTAGTTCCCATCAGCTAATGTCATTAAGATCCAAGTGTTTCCTGACTAGACTGCATTTGTTTAACAAAGTAGAAAAATGCTATGTGTATTATACCTTGCATTCTACCACAGGTTAAGTAACCCTCTACCCGATAACACACACACTAATGGGGATTTTATTTATAAGGGCTCTAGAGTATAATAACAACTTATTCACACCAGCGTCACCTGTTACTAATCTAGATAGTGCAGCTTTTCACTGTGTTGTTTGGTCTTATACCTAGATTGAGTTTGGTTTTGTTTCTTTTTTAATCTTTAAGGGGAAAAACAGTACAAGGTTTGTTTTTTTCCTTGTAGAGTTTAAACATGGGGGTAAATGACTACAGCTTCAGCTTATTGGGCCTCTGCCAATAAAGATGGGTTAGGTTACACCTGGTTACTGTCCTGGCAAAATCCTTTTTATAGAGATGGCCTTCAACTGGTTTTTAAAAGTATCCTATTGAAGTTTTTAGGTCAATTATGTATGTTGACTAAATTTACAAATAAACTAGTTTATTCAACTAAAAAAATATTTTGGTATCCAATAGGTCTGATCTCATTAAAGAACTAGATGGCTATTAGTTGATACAGCCTATTGTAATTTAGTATAATTAGGACCATCACATTAGTTCATGTATCCTCATCACTGACAAAGTCAGTCAGAGTATATACTTTTTTAAATTAAAAAACTGTGTATGGTCATTTTCCATGAACGTATGCTTTTTTTTCTACTTCTATAGTATCTCTATTTTTATTAAGAAATGTTGTATTCATTTTACATATCAACCACAGATTCCCTTATCCTCCTTCCTCACACTCTCCTGCCTTCCACCCCAACCCACTCACCATTCCCACCTTCTACAAGGCAAGGTCTCCTATGGGGAGTCAGCAGAGTCTGGTACATTCAGTTGAGGCAGGTCCAAATCCCTTCTTCTGGAGTACCCAGGGTGTAGGGGATCAGCCTACATCTGACATGGGATCTGAGGGGGAAAAAATTCTACGTACACTATGTTTTTATGACTGTTGACTTATTCCTCTAAAAATTACATCAATACAGCTACAGCTCCATCAGGCATTCAAGGCAGGAGACATACCAAGCTCTTTATCTGTCTACTTTATTTCTCTGAGATGAAATCCTGTTTCCATAACTACAGTTCCATCCAGTTCCCTAGCTCATAGCCCTGCTAAGGACTAAACTCCTATGCTTCCAGCCTCATCTTTGTTCTCTGTATCCTCTATCTCCATCTCTGCTACTCTCTACTCTTGGCACTCAGAAGACTCTAACCTAGATCTGCTAACCTTCTATGGAATCTCTTTCTTCTCTCTCCCTACGCTGTTCTGTCCTTGTCTACAGAAAATGCCTGCCCTTTCTTTCCCTCAGCAAGTGGTTTCCTTCCTCCTCAGAAATGTTGTTTTACCTCTCACCTTGATATGTAAAAACCTCTTCTGTTCTCAGTCAAATGCTCTGGAGAACCACCAGGCCTCCTCAAGGCCAGGAGTGGGAGGGTGGGGGTGGGGGTCTGAGCTTCATTAACACAAGAAACAAAGCTAGGCATATCCAGACAGCTTGTCTCCTAAGCTCAGCAGGGGAGTCAGTAACTTAGTAGGTTCTGCATGTCTCGGGAGCTGAACTGTTTACCAATTGGTCTGGGCATGCAAGGATTTCATAGCAGAAGACAGCTGGAATATTAAATACTGGATAACACCAAATATTCATACTAAATGGCTTTGCCTTTTGACAGAACTTTGGCCAAAGATTAGCTTTAATACACAGCTGAATCTCTGTGATACATTCTTGCAACCTGCAAGACCTTCCCCTACCTCAAGGCTGTGCAAAGCATCCCACCACAGGTAGTGGGCTCCAAAACGCCAGCTCATGCACCAGGAATGGATCCTGATCTTATTGCCAGGGGGTCCCTTAAGCAGATCAAGCTACATGACTGTCTCATTTTTGAAGAGGGCCTAGTCCAGTCCCATGCAGGCTCCACAGCTGTTGGTCTAAATGCTTATGTACCATGGGTATGTAGTCCCCACAGAGCACAGTGCCCACTAGATGTTGTTGTCTGGTCCATTGGAACTAGAGTCACAGAACCATGTTAGCTAACATGTGGATGCTAGAAACTGAATCTAGGTGTTCTTCAAGAAATGTTCTTAATCACCAGCATCATAGTTTGGGTATATTCTCACATGAATAACTAAGATGAGAAAGTGCCAGCCTGGTCTCCAAAGTGAGTTCCAGGGAAGGCGCAAAGCTACAGAGAGAAACTCTGTCTCTAAAAACAAAACAAAAACAAGAAGACAAGTGGAAATGTGTGGAGGCTTGTGAAGCCTAATCTCAGTATTGGTATACTATCACTTTCACTTGTACAGCAGGCTAACACAGGATGTAAAGCAGTATAAATTCAAAGCAAGAAGAATAAACTATGCAATTAGTAAGAGGAACTGAGGGAATAAATATAAGAATTAAGGCAAAAATTAAACTACAAAAAAGAACCCAAGTTGCCAATCAATAAACAGTTTAATAAATTAGACAGTTCTCAAATGAAGAAACACAAAGGCATTGAAATAAAAAAAAATAAGTGTTCAACATCTTTAGCCAGAAGAGAAATGAAAACTGAAACCCCTTTGAGTTTCACTTTCATCCCAGTCACAATGGTTTCCACCAAATAAACAAATGAAAACAGAAGATAATGAAAATGTGGTAAAGAGGAATTCACTACTGGTGGCAGTGAAAGCTGCTATAGTCGCTGCTGAAATCAGTGAGGAAGCTTCTCAAAGAAATAAAATCAAAAAATCAAATCAAATAAAAACTGGAGCAGTGCTTCATCAGGTCAGAGTGGTTGCTGCTTTTGCCAAAGACCTGGATTGGCTTCCCAAGACCCACATAGCAACCTACAACCTTGGGATTTGATACCCTCTTCTGACGTTCATGTGAACCAAGCATATACATTCATATATAGAAACATACATATATAGAAACAGACAAAACACTGATAAACATAAAATAAATAAAAAAAATAAATGAATGAATAAAATCAATAAAAATGAAACTAACTTATGTCTCAATTATCCTGAATGTATACTCAAAGATTCTCTATCCCATCACAGAGATACTTGCACATCTCTGTGCAAGAAAGATGAATGGTTGGTAAAAATGTGGTGCGTATGTAGAATAAATTTTATTCACCTGTAAAGGAAAACAAAATTTGCAAGAAAATGAGCAAATCTTGAAAGCATCATACTAAATAAGCTTACTTAGACTCAGGAATATAAACACTAAATAGTCACATTCATAAGCAGATCTGAGCTTATATATATTTTTGTTGCGGTCCACAGAGGCTTCCTAGTGAGATCTGAACTTGTTTTACACAGCAGGGCTGCATTAGAGGATTGCTTGACCACATGCATGGTCACTGGGTGGCTGGAATGGTCTGCACTTGGCTGTGCTGGGGGAAGGTGTTTTACTCCACCCCTTGGCATTACTTTAAAAGCACTTTGACAGAGATAGTCAGGGCCTGATGGGTTAGGATCCAGGCCCTCCTGAAGCTATCCTGTGTTTTCTGTCTGTCTGTCTGTCTGTCTGTCTCTAGCTATCTTTCTATCTATATTTCTTGTTGCTCCTGCTCAAGAAAAGTGGGGGTGGGATGCCCCCACACACACATATTTTGGGAGTGAGTTTGGGTATAGGGCATGAAAGTAGAAAAGGGACCAACCACAGGAGGAAAACAGGAATATTTGAGGAAGGTCAAGGGAAGGAACTAAAACACATATGACATGAAAGCAGAAAAGGATTACTGGAGGTAGACGAATGCAAAGATGCTTAGAAGGATGAGGGAGAAGCAGGAGCAGAAAGATTAACAAAGCATATTATGTATGAATATGCCATAATAAAATCTATTACTTTGTATGCTAATTTTAGAAAAGAAAGACCAGTGTGTTATAATTTCTCACTGTGTGAAATACTGAATTTTTTATTCCTTAAGAACAAGATAGCATACTATGGAGCATAGATGATAAGAGCATATGATTTGACAGCAAGTATTAAGTGTGGAAAAACTATTAAAATACAAATTGTTGACTTTTGTCCCAGACGGTGTGGAAGGAGTTCCTTAAAATTTGCATTTCAAGTGAATTCCCAAAACTGCTGATAAGGTATCAAGGCAGTGCATTCTGATGAGAGCCACTATTGGGAGACCTTGGAGTTAATAAAATTTATTGGGATTAAAACACATAGATAGGCACTGGCATTTATAAGGTGATTTGAAGTAAAAGGTAAATGAAAGCCTTTATTAAAAATCTACACATCTTGTTAAGAATAAACAGGCTAGCAAGACAAAGCATCTCCCTGTAACTTGATATGCCATGCTTTGTTGATACTCATGGGAGGCCTACCCCTTCCTAAACAGAAAGGAAGGAGTGGATTGGAGATGGGAACAGAGGAGGGTGGGGTGACGGGAGGGACTGGTAGGAGAGGAGGGAGGGGAAACTTTGACCAATCAGGTTGTAAAATAAATAGATGATAGATAGATAGATGATAATAAATAAAAAGAATAAGCAGGCTAATCGGGGATCTTTTCTGAAATCCTATTAATATCCTGTTTAACTGCCCCAGGTCACTAGAAAACAAGGGAGGTGGAAACCAATGAACCTCAATTGCTAAAAAGCCATTCAAAAATCTCTATATTGGCAATATATTTTAATAGTATCACTGTACTGGAATGTTAAATGAAAGAAGAATTTGATTTACCCATCACATTTTAAGTCAGTGAAAGTACCAACTTATAATGTCAAATCAGTTGTAGGTTGGGGAACTGAAGTATTGAGATCTGATATACTGTGTGAATATTCCCTGTTTCTGTAGAACAATAGTACAAGGCAATATGTTAAGGAATTATTTTGAAGGAGGGGAAATCACAACGAAGTAAATAAAGGCTTCATTTTAGAGAGAGCTGGAAAGAGTTGTTAAAGTATGTAAGGTGGGAAAGGACTGTTGAAGTAGAACAGAAAATAATGTAAAGTATAGAATATTGAGAGTCAGGTGAGATTTAGCTCAAGGTGACACAGTAGGTCATAAGTTGCTACCACAAAAGTGAAAAAAGCATTAAGGCTTAATCTTTAAAAATAATGCAAGGTCCAGAAAGATGTCTCTGTGGCTAAGATCAAAAGCACAGAAGACAGTTTATGCTGGAGAGGATGTGGAGGAAGGGGAACTCTCCTCCACTGCTTGTGGGAATGCAAGCTTATACAGCCACTTTGGAAATCAATATGGAATTTCCTTAGAAAATTGGGAATCCATCTCCCCCAAGACCCAGCTGTAGCACTCTTGTGCATATACCCAAGGAATGTTCAATCATACCACAAGGGCATTTGCTCAGCTATGGTCATATCAGCATTGTTTGTAATAGCCAGAACCTGGAAACAACCTAGATGCCCTTCAACTGAAGAATGGATAAAGAAAATATGGTACATATCCACAATGGAGTACTACTCAGCAGAGAAAAACAGTGACATCATGAGGTTTGCAGGTAAATGGATGGATCTAGAAAAAATCATCCTGAGTGAGGTAACCCAGACTCAGAAGGATAAACATGGTATGTACTCACTCATAGATGGATACTAGATGTAAAACAAAGATGACTAGACTGCTACACAACTCCAGGCAGACTACCTAGAAAATGGGACCCTAGGAAAGACACAGGGATCACCCAATGACAGAGAAATGGATGAGATCTACATGAACAACCTGGATGACAGTGGGAGTAATGAAGGGGAAGATTTGAGGGAAAGAAAGCTTAGGGAGCAGGAGATTCCAGATGGATCAAGAACAGAAAGGGAGAAGAAGGAATAACAGACCATGATAAATGAAGACCACATGAGAACAGGAATAGGCAGAGTGCTCGAGAGGTCCCCAAAAATCCACAATGATATATCCTCTGTAGACTGCTGGCAATGGTGAAGAGAAAGCCTGATCTGACCTAGTCTGGTGATCAGATGGCCAAACACCCTAACAGTCATGCTGGAACTCTCATCCAATAACTGATGGAAGTGGAGTTAGAGATCTTCAGCCAGGCCCCAGGTGGAGCTCCAAGTGTCCAACTGTCGAGAAAGAGGAGGGACTGTAAGAGTGTGAATTGTTGAGACCAAGATTGCAAAAAGCACAGGGACAAATAGCCAAATGAATGGAAGCACATGAATTATGGACCTAAGGCTGTGGAGCCCCCAGCTGGATCAGGCCCTCTGGATAAGTGAGACACTGAATAGCTTGAACTGTTTGGGAGGCACCCAGGCTGTGGGACCAGGACCTGTCCTTAGTGCATGAGCTGGCTGTTTGGAAGCTTGGGCTTACACAGGGATACTTTGCTCAGTCTGGAAGGCGGGGACTGGACCTGCCTGTACTGAATCCACCAGGTTTAAATGAATCCACAGGGGAGTCTTGGCCCTGGAGGAGATGGGAATGGAGGGGAGAGGATGGGGGAAGGTGGGGTTGGGGGTGAGAGGGGGGAGGACAGGGGAACCCATGGCTGATGTGTAAAATTAAAACAGAAATATAATAAGAATTATAAATAATAATAATAATTATAAAATAAATAATACATTTCTAAGCAAGTTCTTACTCTTTAAAAGTAGATTTAATAATCTCCCCTTTCATTCTGTCATATCTATAATGTATCCCTTTTTTTCTTTAGAAAGAGATCTCATTTATAATCAACCTGATTTAAATATAAATATTGGTTTTTCTCTGTTCCACACCAGAGGGCTCTTCTGATATGGGACACAAGAATCTCACAATTTTTTTTTTTTTTTTTTTTTTTTGCTTTTTAGCGTAAGTTTGGGTTTAGAGAAGGAATAAGCTAATTCCATCTTCAAAGCCTACTTTGTATATTTGGGAATCTGTGTGTAGCTTCTCTTACTACTTTCTCCTCGAGGAGGGCACTGTATCTTATGGGGACACAGAGAAAATTTTAGGATTATGGAGTAGTCTGTGAGGGTGTATCGTCTGAGCCAGTTGCATTAAAACCATTCTGGATGTTGGATCATCTGGGCCATGGTGTCATTGGAGACCTTTCAGGGGTTCTTGGCTGGTCAAACCTGATGTATCTTAATCTGGAACAAATCCATAGCCTCTGGCTTTCTATGGAAACAAAAGCAGAGCCTCCTTTCCAAAGCAACATATCCTTACATGCAAATTTTGAAGTCAAGGTACCTTTAAAATACACATATTGGCTTAACTCAACAGCTTTTACAATCAAATGTTTTTCTGCAGTTAAAAATCACAAAGACACCACAATCCAGATTCTCTGTGTGACATCCATCTTTATTCAGCTCATTTCTTATATTGATTTTACTGTCTCTTTAAAGACTTTATTTTTTAAACTATGTCTTTCTTTATATAACTGTACAATCACATTTTTTGTCTCTTTCAAGCCTACATATATTTTACATTGTAAACTATTCCGTCTGAATCTGTCTTATTGTGGACCTATTGCTTTAAACTGCAGCATTACTAGGGCTAAAATAGCAGCTTTGGCTGGTGGCTCTGCCTACCTCAGCTTTCCAGCATGGCAGTAGTACATTTACTGCCAGCTCTGGGAGCCACCAACTCTTAGAAACAGTGCATCTCTTCTTTTATCAAAGCAGCGTGTAGTCCAGAAAACTCTTTTTTTTTCTTTTTAACTAGCAAAAACTATATCCAACACACAGCATAGTGCACAGCTTGGAGACACCTCTGTGTAACATAGCATAGGTCAAGCCTGCATGCCACAAACCCACCATAGAGTAGCTCAAACTGGCAAGCTGCTGCTAACTGGAGAGATACAATTAGAAAGCTGTTTTTAGCTCCATTTTAGAATCTTTTTTCTCAGGTTTTAGGTAAAAACTTGTCAATCTGTTGGGTGCCATTTGTAGCTGGTGTTTTCCTGGTCCTGCCTGGCCCGTGGTCAGGACAAATCTCTCTCATCTGCCAATTTTGCAGCCGCTTAGACCCAACTGAGTAAACACACAGAGACTTATATTGCTTACAAACTGTATGGCTACAGCCGGCTTCTTGTCATCTAATTCTTATATCTTAAATTAACCCATATCTATTAGTCTATAAATTGCCACATGGCTTGTGGCTTTCCGGTACATTACCATTACATCTCGCTTTTCATGGCAGAGACTGGCAGCATCTCTCTGACTCAGCCTTCCACTTCCCAGAATTCTCCACTCTCCTTGTTGCACCTATACTTCCTGCCTGGCTACTGGCCAATCAGTATTTTATTTATTAATCAATCAGAGCAATACACTTAACATACAAAACATGCCACAGCATCCAAGCTGTAAACCTCTTACTTGTTTAGTAACTACTTTAACCACAGAGCAATACTCCCAGTCTATTTAGTTCTTTTTAAAGTTTTCTTATTTGGTATCCAATTCTTAATTTTAAATGAAAAAAGAAACATTTAATAAGTAAATAAAAACTAAAAACTAGTTTTTGTCTGTATATATGTATCACCTATGCTATATATTTGAATGGAATGTTTACTTTTTTTATTTTATTTGAGAAAGGGTCTCACTCTGCAGTTCTGGCTGACCTGGAACTCCCTAAGCAGAGCGCTGCCTGATTCTGCCTCTGATGTGCTGGATTTAAGGATATGAACCATCAAGTTCAACCATTTAATTATTTGAAAGATATTATACTAGCACCAATTTAATGACATATAACCATTAAATGGCATTAATTCAATCATAAACATACTTTAATTTGCTTAATTAAATGCTGAATTAGTTATGGAGGTACTAGTTTGCCTTCATTTTGGTTGGTAAATGATAATTCTCCTCTTATCATAATTTAATTCCTAGACTACAAAATGCATTGGTAATTTGACTTTCAATTTTGCTGAAATACAATGTATATTATAATTTCACACTGGAGTTATTTTTATGTTTTTATTCATTATTTCAGTGTTTTCCCTATGAAATTTCTCACCTTCATTTTCATTCTCTTCTATATGCAATGAAAATGTTTTATTTAAACCTAGGAGAATTAATAGATTATTTTGTTCATAGCAGTTATCACACCTTCATAGTTACTTGTTTGTTTATTTCCATAAGAATCAAAGAAGAAAGGTGCAGAAGGACAACTCTAAAGATAGTGGCTTTGCATTAATCTACAAAACCTTGTTTTAAATGTAAGTAGGGAGAAATTCTGAAAATGATTGAAAGATAAAATGTCTAGAAAAAGATTTAATTGATTAATGTACACGCACAAACTCATGTATGTATGTACACACACATATTTTCTTATCTGTCAAAATAAGATGAAATTATTAAGGCAGGCTATAGGTGAAAGGAAGATATGCAAATAAAAGGAACAAAGGAAGTCCAGTCAAGTTCCTTAAGTAGTTTTTCCCTGTGATTTGACAATATAGGTCTTCAGATAAATACAGAATCTCTCTTACAGTATAAAGATAATGTTGCCTTTTATTAGGCTTTTCATAAAAGCTTCTTTTCTTTCCATTTGACATCAGTGACAATGATTTGAACAAATGGTTAGATTAAGCTGTAGGGTTAAACTTCTGATGTCTAGACAACTTAGAATCCAATTCAAATAGAAATCAAAGCCCTTAGATGGGTGAGAAATTCAGGAAATTTGTTCTATCAAGTAAAATAAAGATTGTAGACCCACATAACTGAATGCACTTTCACTTAAAGAATGATGTACTACCTGTTTTTTACATATGAATTCCAGAATATATCATTTTGATTCAGTGCATCCAGCAGTTAACCAAATGTACCAAAGTGAAGCAGAATTATAAGTTAGATCAGAGTAACATTTTTCTGGAGTTTTTATTGCAGAACCCATTTAAATATAACAAAATATATTGCACATCTTTCCATATGGGTTGATTTGATTGGATTGGAGACAAGATGACAACAAAATCCCCCCTAGAATCTTTCTTGTACTACTGTGTTATACCATTGTTAACAACATGTGAGGCATCCATTTTCCTGACAATCACAATCCAGTCATATGCATTGTGAAACTCCTCTAATGGAACTGGGGAGTTGGCTCTGAGTCTAAAGATGATTGTGTTCCATTGCTGAATTATAAGGAACAAAAAGAGAACTGACTCCTCCAAGCTATTTACTAACCTTTACACATGGGCCATGGTATATGTGCCCTGATCCCAAATAAACAAATAATTGTAAATAAATAAATAAGCAGCCCATTGTACACACTTGAGAAAGAATTTTGACCACATTCTCTGTTTAGTCTCTTCTAGCATTTATCTTTTTATTTTAATGACAGAAGCTTTTAAAGTCTTAGATCTTTGGAAGAAATAATTTATATATAAAGTTAATTCCAAGTTAAACTTTTAGTTCCCACTATTACACAGAATAAAACCAAAACACATTTTTGCAGTATTTTGTGAACTATACAATCATAACGGGTGAATTAAATTTCCAAATGGACATAATGAAACTGACAAGAGCAAAAAACAAAAACCAAAAAGGATTGTTGTAGGACTACTGTGTGCTAGCCACTGTAGTAAGCCTTTTGTTTGCTTGCTTCTTCTGTCTGCTCAGCACTCTCATGACAGGTGCTGTCACCATCTTCATTTGGCAAAAGTGACTGAGCAGTAGAAAAATGAATTTCCTCTATCATCCTTAGTGAGTTGTTGAACTCAAGAAGTAGACAATTTTCCTTACTGAAAATGTCTGTCCTGTTTTCCATCACACACACATGAGTGAGAGAAAGAGAGAGATGTTATTGGTTTGGCTAAATGTTGAGTTACACTATCCCTTCTATGAGACAATAGTTGGAAGATGGCAGATAGTGAAAAAAATGGAGATTCTGACAGTCACACAATCGGTATAGTTTTTTTTGTTTGTTTGTTTGTTTTGTTTTGTTTTTTTTAAATCATAGCTGGTATTTTATTTTAAGCCTCTAGAAAATCTTTTCTTTGAAGTTCAAACATGTGTGGGGAAACAAAATGGTCTAAGTAGATAATACAAAAATATTCCAAGGCTGGTATGTTTCTCAAATGTTTAGATATTCTTCTCTCTACACATTGCATGTACTATCTAATGAATCCTTATCTTTATTTTATAAGGGATTTTTTTTATCATAACTAAATGGCAAAGGCATATAGTATTTTTCTCCTGAACTCTGCATCAAATTACTATTGATAGATTAGGTTTATCAAAATAGAAATGACAGGAATGAGTTTAACCAAATAAACTATTTGCCATAGCATTGTTTCTGAAGTAAAAATAAAATGTTACAAATTTATGAAATATTTATCTTTTCACCATCAATTACATGGTCAACTTAAAGCTTTTTGACAGAAACATAACTATGTAATGTTTCAGGAAAATTGATTGATTTTAATTTTTTAGAATTGTTTTTAAAAATTCCATGCAATATATTTTGATCATAGTCTTTCTCCTCACCCAAGTCCTCCCACCTCCCTAACAACTGAACCAAAACCAAAGAACAAAAATCAAACCAAACAAACAAAAACATGGAGTTTGTTTTGTGTTGTCCAATTACTCCTAGGCATGTGAAGCTGATATAAGGCAGATTTTCTATTTCTCATCTAGTATCAGCCAATCTTTGCCTGCAATGAGGTAGGTTAGGCAGGTTCTTCTGCATTCCCCTGAGACAAGTGTCATTTCTTATGAAAACATGGTCAAGTTCCAGGTATGAAAAACTTTCTTGACCTCCTCCCCATTTGTAGGTGATCTTTACTTTGTATCCGAGAGAAGATCTAAGTTTGGCCCTGTTTCAGATCCTGTGTCTGTGACTAAGTAAAATATGTGGTAACCATCTTGTGTTGTGGGATGCTCTGTATTCTGTGAATGAGTTGCTCTGATTGGTTGATAAATAAAAAGCTGATTGACAAGTAGCCAGGGAGGAAGTATAGATGGGATAAGCAGACAAGGAGAATTCTGGACAGAGGAAGGTTGAGTCAGGAGATGCCAGCCCAACGTCCAGGGAGCAGCATGTAATGGCACATAGGTAAAGCCATGGAAAATGTGGCAACATACAGATTAACAAAAATGGGCTGAGTTTAAGTGTAGGAGCTAGTCAGTGGTAGGTCTGAGCTAATGGCCAAGCAGTTTTAATTAATAGAAGCTCCTGTATGTTTACTTGGGTCAAAGCAGCTGCAGGACTGGCAGGTGAGAAAGATTTGTCCTGACCATGGGCCAGATGGGACAAAGAAAAACTTCAGCTACAGTCACCCTCAATCCTGCACCCAACTCACTCAACCATACTCCTTATGTCCTCATCATTCCTCTTCCTTCCAACAGTTTACCCAGGAGTTTTCCTCTATTTTCCCTTTGCAAGGCAATCCATGCCTCCCTCTTTGGGCCTTCCTTATTACCTAGCCTCTATGGGACTGTGGATTACATCATGATTATCATTTACTTTACAGCTAATATCCACTTATGACAGAGTACACACCATGTTTGTCAATCTAGGTCTGAGTTATCTCACTCAGGATGATTTTTTTCTAGTTTCATCCATCTGCCTTCAAATTTCATGATGTTATTGTTTTTTTACATCTGAATAATACTCCATTGTGTAAACGTACCACATTTTCTATATCCATTCTTTGGTTGAGTGGCATCTAGAATGTTTCCATGATCTGGCTATTACAAATAACCCTCCTATGAACATAGCTGAGCAAGTGTCCTTATGGTATGATTGAACATTCTTTGGGTATATGCCAAAGATTGGTATATCTGGGTCCTGAGATAGATTGATTCCCAAATTTCTGAGAAACCACCATATCAATTTCCAAAGTGACTGTAAAAGTTGGCACTCCCACCAGCAATGCTCTACACCCTCTCCTACATAAGCTATCATTAGTGTTTTTGATCTTAGCCATGTGGACAAGTATAAGATATCTCAGAGTTGTTTTGATTTGTATGTCCCTGATGGCTAAAGATGATGTACAATTCTTTGTTTCTTGGCCATTTGAGAATTCTGTTGAGAATTCTGTTTATATAAGTACCTATTTTTTAATTGGATTATTTGGTATTTTGATGTCTAGTTTCTTTTGTTCTTTATATATTAATCAATTAGCCCTCTAATTGTCAGATGTGGGGTTGGTGAATATCTTTTCTCATTCTGTAGGCTGCCATTTTGTCTTATTGACAGTGATCTTTGCCTTCCAGAATCTTTTTAATTTCATCAGATCCTATTTTTTAATTGTCAAACTCAGTCTCCTGTGCCAATGAGTTTGAGATTATTTCCCACTTTCTCTTGTATCAGGTTCAGTTTAAATGAATTTATGTTCAGGTCTTTGGTCCACTTGGACTTGAATTTTGGGCAGGGTGACAGATACGGATCTATTTGCATTCTTTTCCATGCCAATATCCACTTACGCCACCACCATGTGTTGAAGATGCTTTTTTTTTCCATTGTATAATTTTGTCTTCTTTCTCAGAAATAAGATGTTCAAGGTATGTGGATTTATATCAGGGTCTTCAATTCCATTCCATTTATCCACCTGACTATTTTTATGCCAATACTATGCTGGTTTTTGTTACTATAGTTCTATAGTAGAGCATGAAATCAGGGGTGGTGATACCTCTGAATGTTCCTTTATTATATAGATTTTTTTGGCTGTCTTAGTTTGCTTTATCTCCATATGAAGTTGAATATTGTTCTTTTGAGTTCTGTGAAGAATTGTGTTGGTATTTTGATGGGGATTGCATTGAATCTGTAGATTTTTTTGTAAGATTGCCATTCTTACTATGTTAATCCACGAGCATGGGAGATCTTTCCATTTTCTGATATTTTCTTAAATTTCTGCCTTTAGAGACTTAAAGTTCTTGTCATACAGGTCTTTCACTTGCTTGGTTAGAGTTATCCCAAGATATTTTATATTATTGTGGTTATTGTAAAGGATGTTGTTTCCCTGATTTTTATTCTCAGCCCATTAATCATTTGTATATAATTTCTCAGGACTACTGATTATATTTTTTTAGTTAATCTTGTATCTAGCCACATCACTTAAGGTATTTGTCAGCTGCAGGAATACCCTGGTAGAATTTTATGGGCCACTTAAGTAGACTATCATGTCATCTGCAAATAGTGAAAGTTACTTCTTCCTTTCCAATTTTTATCCCCTTGATATTCTTTTGTGGTCTTACTGCTCTAGCTAGAACTTCAAGTACTATATCAAATAGATATGGAGAGCATGGGGAGCCTTGTCTTATTCCTGATTTCAGAGGAATTGTATTGATTTTCTTTCTTTCCATTTAATTTGATGTTGACTGTCTGCTTACTGTGTATTGCTTTTTTTATGATTAGATATGTTCTTTGTGCCCCTGATCTCTCCAGAACCTCTATCATGAAGGGGTGTTGGATTTTATCAAAAGCTTTTTCAGCTTCTAATGAGATGATCAGGTAGTTTTTTTTTCCAGTTTGTTTATATGGATTATATTGCCAGATTTTGTATTTTGAAATATCCCTACATCTCTGGGATGAAGCCTACTTGATCATGGTGGATGTTCTTTTTGATGTATTCTTTGATTTGGTTTGCTAGTATATTTATTAGGGAAATGGGTCTGCAATTCTCTTTCTTTGTGGAGTCTTTGTGTGGTTTGGGTATCAGGGTTACTGTGGCCTCATAAAATCAATTTGGCAATGTTCCTTAAGTTTCTATTGTTTGGAACAATTTGAGGAGTATTAGTATTAGCTCTTCTTTGGAAGACTGATAAAATTATGCACTGAAAACATTTGACCCTGGTTTTTGTTCTTGTTTTTTTTTTTTTTTTAACTTAGGGGTTATAGGTCTATTTAAATTGCTTAGCTGGTCTTGATTTAATTTTGGTATGTGGTACTTATCCAGAAAATTATCAGTTTCTTTTAGATTTTCCAATTTTGTGGAGTATAGATATGTGAAGTATGCCCTTATGATTCTCTGGATTTCCTCTTTTCATTTCTTATTTGGCTAACTTGGATGTTCTCTCTCTGCCTTTTGGTTAGTTTGGATAAGGGTTTTTCTACCTTGTTGGTCTTCTCAAAGAATCGTCTCTTTGTTTCTTTGATTCTTTGTATTGTTTTGTTTGTTTCTATATTATTAATTTCAGCCCTGGGTTTGATTATTTCTTGCCACATCCTCCTCCTTGATGAGTTTGCTTCTTGTTGTTTTATAGTTGTTATTGTGAGATTTTTCCATGTTCTTTATATAGGTACTTAGTGCTATGAACTTTCATATTGTTCCAAAAGTTTGGGTATGCTGTCCATTCATTTTCATTGAATTCTAGAGAGTCTTGAATTTCTTTCTTTATATTTCTCATGAACCATTGGTAACTCAGTTGAGAGTTGTTCAGTTTCCATAAGTTTGCAGGCTTTAGGTAATTTGTGTTGTTTAATTCTAACTTTAACTCATGGTGATCCAATAAGATATAGGGTGTTATTCTACTTTTTTGTATCTGTTGAGATTTGCTTTGTGACTGAGTATGTGGTCAATTTTAGAGAAGGTTTAATGGGGTGCTGAGAAGAAGATATATTCTTTTGTGTTTGTGTGAAATGTTCTGTAGATGTCTGTTAAGTCCAAATGAGTCATAAGATCTGTTAGTTCCCTAATTTCTCTACTTAGTTTCTGTCTGTCATGCCTTTCCATTGGTGAAAGTGGGTTATTGATGTCTCCCACTATTAATATGTGGAGCTTGATGTGTGATTTAAACTTTAGTAATATATGTTTTACAAATGTGTGAGTCCTTTTATTTGAGGCATAGATGTTCAGAATAGAAATTTCATCTTGATGGATTTTTCCTTTGATGAATATGAAATGTCATTTTTCACCATTTTGATTAATTTTAGTTTGAAATTTATTTTGTTAGATATTAGGATAGCTACATAAGCTTGCTTCTTAGAATCATTTCATTTAGAAAATCTTTTCCCAATCCTTTACTCTGAAGTAATGCCTGTCTTTGAAGTTGTGGTGTGTTTCTTGTGTGCAACAGAAGGATCGATCCTGTTTTTGTATCCATTCTGTTAGCCTGTGCCTTTTTACTGGCTAATTGATTGCATTGGTGTTAAGAAATGTTAATGACCAGTAGCTCTTAATTCCTGTTATTTCTTTGGTTATGGTGGTGGTAGTGTAAGTGTGTGTGTGTGTGTGTGTGTGTGTGTGTGTGTGTGTGTGTGTGTATGTGTGTGTGTGTGTGTGTGTGTTTCCCCTCTTTGGTATTTTCGGGTGTGAGATTATCTTTTGCCTGTGTCTTCATAGGCACAGTTAACTTCCTTGGGTTGGAGTTTTCCTTGAAGCACTTTCTGTAGAGCTGGGTTTGTGGATAGGTATTGTTTAAATCTGTTTTTTGTCATGAAATAGCTTGTTTTCTCCATCTATGGTGATAGAAATTTTGCTGCTTATAGGAGTATGGGCTGGCATCTGTGGCATCTCTTAAAATTTACAAAATGTCTATCCAGGCCCTTCTGGCTTTTAGAGTCTCCATTGAAAAGTCAGGTGTAATTCTGATAGGTTTGTCTTTATATGTTATTTGGCTTTTTTTTCTTTGCAGTTTGTAATACTCTTTCTTTATCTGTATGTTTAGCGGTTTGATTATTATGTGTTGAGGGGACTTTTTTTTGGTCCAGTCTATTTGGTGTTCTGTAAGCTTCTTGATCTTCTTTATAGGAATGTTCTTCTTTAGATTGGGAGCTTTCTTCTATGATTTTGTTGAATATATTTTATGGGACTTTGAGTTGGAATTCTTCTCCTTCTATTCCAAATTACTATTAGGTTTGGTCTTTTCATGTTGTCCCAGATTTGCTAGATGCTTTGCATTAGAATTTTTTTTTTTGATTTAACATTTTTTTTGACCAATGAATCTATTTCTTCTATCATATCTTCAACACCTGAGATTCTCTTCTATCTCTTGTATTTAGTTGGTGATGCTTGCATCTGTAGTTCTTGTTTGTTTACCTAGATTTTCCATTTCCAGAATTCCCTCTGTTTGTATTTGTGTTTTCTTTATTGCTTCTATTTCAATTTTCATGTCTTGAACTGTTTCCTTCACCTGTTTGATTGTTTTTTCTTGGCTTTCTTCATTTTCTTTAAAGAATTTACTGATTTCTTCCAATGTTTGTTTGTCTTTTCCTAGATTTATGAAAATTTTCATTTCCTCTTTAAGGTCCTCTTTCATCATTAGGAAGTTATTTTTAAGGTCGTTTTCTTGTGCTTCAGCTGCATTGGAATGTTCAGATCTTGCTGTCCTAGGATCACTAGGTTCTGGTTGTGCCATATTGCCCTTTATGTTATTGAATATATTCTTACACTGGCACTTTCTAATCAAGATTTGGGATGATTATAGGTCTGGGTGTTGATTCTTGTGTTAGTCTTTGTTGAGTGGATGTATTGTTCCTTTGTTTTCTGTTTCCTTTCTTCTCTTCTGGCCTGAATGGCCAAGAATTTTGGTAACTGGCAGGACTTCAGCTCCAGTAAGGTTGTCTCAACTGAGTTTTGTGAGGGTTTGGGTGACTAGATCCAGCACATCCTCCTGCTCTTTCGACTGGTGCAGGGTTTACCTGTGCCTATGGAATCTACTAGAGTTGCCATGGAAGGGTTGGCCACAGAGAGGATGATGAGGTGGGTGGGGTGGGGTGGAAGAGTGAGTGGATCTTGGGGAAACAGAATCTAGTGGATGGAAGCAGTGGTCCAGCCTGCAGGCAGGTCTCTCTCCTGCTGGGGACTGCATCAAAGAAGTGGAATTCCTCCAAAGTTGGGGTCAGGGCCAAGCTGCCTTGCGGGTGTTGATATGGGATAGGGATGGGCACAGGATGTGCTCTGGAGCTTATGGTCTGGAGGTTGGAGCAGATCAGCTAGTTACTCCCCAGTTGTTTCAAGTTGTGTGGGTTGTAGCTGTACCTATGGAGTCTGCTGGAATTGTGGGGAAATATGATGAGGTGGGTGGGGTTGGGTGGTGGAGTGGGTATTAGGGGAACAGAGTCCAGTGGGTGGCAGCAGTGGTGGTGTAGCCTGCAGGCAGTTCTCTCACCTGCTGGCCAGCTGGTGGGGACTGCTGCAAATCTATACTCTTATTCCATTCCCATATCTTCACATCTCTTCCCCTGTAGGTGTCAATCTTTTCTCCTTTTCCTTTCATTTGCTGTACCACTTTCCCACCATTGCTCATGAGGCCTTATAATTACTTAGTTTTCTCTCTGGGAGAATCAACAAAATGAACAGTTTATAAGATTGTTGTGATCTGTTAGGTCTCCGTGAAAACCATGCTATTGGTATTGTGCTAGTCATGTCCACTGGCATCATACCTACTGATTACTCAGCTCTCACCAGCAGAATATATTTGATTAGGCATTACAAGAATAATTAGTGTTTTTGGTAAGTGGCTCAAGACAAAAATAATTTAAATTTAACCTGCTTAAAGACAAAAGGCATAGCACAATATAATGTTAGTACATTATTTAAACCACTTTTATAGATAGCTGTGAATGTGTGACAGCATTTAAATGACACTATTATATAGATTAATAATATAACTTACTCAAGGTTTTACATCTTACCTTTAGTTTCAAACTGAATTTCTATTAAGCTAAAAACTGGTATTTTGCAGACTGTTTCTATGCTGTGCACTTTAGAGACTATTCCAATGAGTACATGAAAAAAGGTAGTTCATGAGTATCCTGGGATGTGGGTATGTTGTGACCTACCTACAGGATTTCAGTAAAAGGAATGGTTTTTGTTGTTGCTGCTGTTAATTCTTTCAAATATGGAGATAATGCATATTTTAATTAAAAACATTGATTTGCCTTTTATATCTTTATGAAAACATTCTTAACAGTTTTATCACTGTGTCTGATTTCTTGTACTGAACCGTTCTGTAAAAATTCTGTGGAAAAAAAAAGACTTACTGAGAATACATGTATATATAGCAGTTGGAGAATGTGCTTTTCTAGCAAAGTCTTCATATAAAATCAGTTGGTGCCAAGTTTTATGACTTCAATACTTACAAATTTTCAAAGTACAAAAGAATACAATAATTCTAGGATCCATTTTTTTGTAATATGAAATAAAGTATCTCTAATAAGTCAGATCCATATTATAAGGAGCCAGATAATTCAATAGAATTTGCTGATAAAGTTTCTTCCTGGTTGCTTGGGCCAGTTCTCTTTTTCAAATATATCTGAACTAGTGGTAAGCATGATTTTCACATACACGCAAACACTCAGAGCCTCGAAGTTCTGAGAAGGTGGGTCTTTTAGTTATTTCTCTCCTGAGACTGACCAAATAATGTTTTACTAGCTGCTCTAGGGTCACTGTCACAAATAAGTGAATTAAATGAGATAAGCCTAGTGGGACAATGATGAGTCGCATTAATAAAGTCGGGTTTTTGTTGTTGTTTGTTTTTTGGTTTTTTTTTTTTTTTTTTTTTGGAGTGGGATCCTTCCTTTTTTTCCTGTCTTAGCAGATTCAGAATAACTTGCAAATTTCTTCCATGCCACCTGTGATGTGAGAGAATTTCTTATCTAGATTTCCACTAGTCTTTACCTCAAAACATTTATACCTTCATACTAACACTCTTCCACTTAGATCCTAAACTTCTTTCTGAAGATGAAATAGCCTAGCTCTTCTTCTTTTATCTATGCTACTAAAATAAATTAGGCTCTATTTTTATAGGTACTTGGCTTTGTTACATAAGAAAAAACATCTTAGTTTGATATTTTAATTTTGCTTTTGTAGCTTGAGCGTTTGTGCAATATCCAATAAATCATTCATAATACCAATGCCAAGGACATTTTCTCTTATGTTTTTCTGCATGAGTTCTGTGGTTTCAGGTACCACATTTAGTCTTTCATTTATTTTGAGTTGATTTTTCTGAATTATGTTAGGGTCAATTTCATTATTTACTATATGGAAACTCAGTTTTTATAGCCTCATTCATCAGAAGATTATATTTTCCCAGTGTCTTTTTTCGAATGTCTTTCAACAATAAGTTTACCATATAAGTTTTGATTTATTACTGGTTGTTTTATCCTGATCAGTGGTCTATGCATGTTAATGGAAGTATCAAACAGCTTTAATCCCAGATGTTAATAATGTAATTTTATGCAAGGATTGTTATGTCAGTTATGGGTCCATGTGAATTTTAGAGGTTTTTTTCTTCCAATTTCTGTTGATTCTGATAGCAGGTGCACTGAATCTATGCATTGTTGTATATAGTATTGACATTTTTAATATCACTGATTCTTCATGAACATAGAATATCTCCCCATTATTTGTGTCCTTTTCAACTTTTTTATAGTTTTCAGTGCATAGGTCTTTAACTTCTTGGTTAAATTTATTCTTAGCATTATATTTTTAATGTTATTATTAACAAGATTGTTTTCTCGATCAACTAGGTGATTAATTGGGAACACAGGAATAACATGGATTTTTATGTATATTATATGTCTTATAGCTTTATTGACTTCACTTGTAAGATCTAGTAGCTGATATCATTATTTGAGATAGTTGCCTTAATAATAATGAAACTGATCATTGTTCATTAATAAGATGAAGAAATTGCAATAAAATAAATAGAAAAGTTTTAAAAAAGGTTATTTTGTTCAATCATATACAAATTTAAGCTTTTAGATGATTTAGAGAAATTTTCTAGGAAAATACAGTTTACCAAAGAGATACAAAGAAATATCAAGTGAAATTTTAGATAGCATAAAACAATTAGAAGGGTTTTTTTTTCTACTGATCATTTTCTTAATAACAACTGAAAAGATTCTTGTAGGATGAATTGATATTGATCCTCCCAGAAACATATCTGAAGACAGGATTTTAAGCATATAAACTTTATTCTAAAAAAAAAAAAAAACAAAAAACAAACAAACAAACAAACAAAAAAACCCTTACCCTATGATTGCCAGATTTCCCTTCCTGTTTGAGACTAAGGCTAGGGAAATGCAGAGGAAACAAGATCAAGTTCTCCATCTTATATATGCACATGTCTTTTCAGATGCATATTGTATAAGGTTAGGCTTTTACCCAAGAATATTGTAGGCATTTTTATTTGTTCATATGATTTTTTGACCTTAAAATGAACTATTTTTCAATTGTTCATGGAGCCTTTTCATTGGGTATAGTTCTAGGTAATTTTCTTTTATGGCATCACTGTAAATAAGATAATTTTTACCACTAAAGTTTTAAATTGGGTGTTGCTTTCATGCTAAATATTAATTTAAATTATACTTTATTATTTGTGTGTGTACTCCTGTGCCGCAACACATATGTGGAGGTAAGAGAACAATTTGCAAAAGTTGGCTCTTCCACTTGCAGGCCCATTTAATTGTTTTTAATTTTTGAGAATTTTATACAAGTATACAATGAAATATGATCATACACACACCCCATATTTTGACCAACTACACCCATATTGTATCCAATATGCCGCACTGCCAACTCAGTGCCCTTGTATTGATTACCCACTAAATCCAGTTAGTGTTGCTCATCTGTGCATAGCTGTGGGGACATGCATTAGAGCATGGGAAATTTTTCAGTGGTCATATCCTCAATAAAAATGATTTTCCTTCTCTTAGCAAAAATCAGCTGCCTTTGCTCCTCAGTATGGGGTAAAGGCTTAGAGATCATCTACCCCATCTATGGCAGGATTTTAACTGGCTTGATTTGGAGTAGGTTTTGTATAGGAAATTATAGCTGCATTGAGTTCACAATTCCTATAGCTATGTCCATCTTCCAGCTCTTATTTTCTTTCTGCTTGCTTTTTGCACAATGTCTCTTGAACCTTGGTGGTGGCAGGATTAATACAATTGTCCCATTTAAGGCTGAGTACTCAGTCTCTTATTTTCATCTCCCCATTAACTGATATTTCCTATTCAAAGAAGTTTCTCTGACCACGAGTATGAATGTGTTTGTTTATAAGGCAATTTGACCTGATAACCACTTAAAAAATAATAATAGCAGGTTCTACCCTAGAACTTATGACCTTTTCAGTCGTGGACTTTTGACACGTTATATTTTGTTGCTCTAGGACAAGTATTGCTTTTATACATTCTCAAAAGTCATTGATTTTCATATATACAAATTTAATTTCTCCTTGTATGTGCTGAGCAAGCACCCAGGCATCCCTCCCCCGCCACACATCCTTCTTTTGAGTTTTTAGAGACAGAGTTTCTCTGTATAGTCTTAGCTGTCCTGGAACTCAATCTGTAGACCAGACTGGCCTCCAACTCAGCTCTGACTGACTATGTGAGCTGGCGTTTCAGCCAAAAGCAGCCAATCTGCAGTTGCGTGTAGCTACTACAATTAGCGGTAGCTCCCGCAGGCCTGAGTTGTTTGTAGCACCGGCTTTTTAAGCAAGTAACTCCAGCTGCAGCAGTAACTGCTTGTAGCTAAGGTAGGTTGGGCCTGAGTCCTAAACCGAGCTAGGCGTCGGGTTAGGGAGCCTGGCCCGCCCAGGTGGGAAGCCTGACCCACTGCCAAGCCAAGCGGTTTTTTAATGAATTCTTGCCACGTTGGGCGCCAAATGTAGATGTAACGGTCTTGTTAAATAAACACAGAGCCAGTGGCAGAGTTAAAAACCAAGAGGTCAGAGCAATAGCTGAGAGCCTTACCCTTCCTTGCTTCTGTAGTCTTTCCTCTCCGCCAGAGACCTACTTCTGTGTGTCCTGTCTTTTTTATGGACTTTCTATTCTGTTTACTCTTTGGTTGTAAACCCAGCCACATGACCTCCTTGTCACTGCCTGTCTGTACAGACCTCCAGGTCTTAAAGGTCTGCCATGCTGGCTGTGTCCTTGAACACACTGAGATCTACCTAGCTCTGCCTCCCAAGTGCTGGGATTAAAGGAGTGCACCACCACCACCCAGCTTCTGCTCTGGCTTGCTCGGATCTCAAGGCAACTTTATCAACATACAAATAAAATCACATTTCAATACAAATAAAATATCACTATATGCCGGCCTCTGCCTTCTGATGGCTGGGATTAAAGACATGTGCCACCACTGTGCAGCTGGTATCTTCCCTTTTAAAAAGTGTTTTCATCTCGGACAATCTTGGAATGGCTTTCTAGTCTTTTATATTTAGCAGTCCAGTGAGTAAACAGAAATAAATTGGGTTCTCATGTCTTATTTTCTTTGGCTTATGAATGACACATGCCATTTATGATTATATTTTGTTGACATACATCAGTTCTTTCTAACAGTTGGTTGTAACAGTAAAGATACTTGGAAATTCAGTGTTCACTAAGAGAAGACAATAACTCTCTAACTTAACACTCAACTGTAATACAAGGATTAAACAAACATTTAAAGATTTTCTATTTTGTGCGTTTCAAAAAAATCTGAGAAATCTTAGACATCACGTACTACTTAGCAGAAGTATTCATATTTATCACATACCTTAGTCCATCATAGTAAGCAATTAGCATAAACTAAAGACATTCACACTAAAGTCAGGATCTAGCTAGACATGCATGATCTTGCTTTTTTCATTGAATTTTACAGGAACTGTTCACCAATACAAAGCAACTAGAAAAATAAACTTGTTGTTATAATTATTACCATTTTTTATGTATTACTATATGTCGAAAGTTCAAGAGAAATTATTTGAAAAATAGAAAAAATAGTGAGATAAAGTAGTAATTGTTTTTACTAAAATTATGTGTGTGTGTGTGTGTGTGTGTGTGTGTGTGTGTGTGTGTGTATGTATGCTTTGCCTGCATATATATATTTGCACTATTTGAGTGCTTAGTGAACATGGAGGCCAGAATCAGGCATAGGATTGCTTGGAACTGGAGTTACAAATGCATGTGAGCTGCCCTGAGGGTGCTGGAAATCAAACCCATATAATCTGAAAGAGCAGTCAGTAAGTGCTCTTAATCACTAAGGCATCTTTCTCACCTCCAATTTGGATAGGGAGAACAAAAAGAAAATATCTGAAAAAAATAATAATTTTATATAATTATGGTAAATATGTGATGTTTTACTATGAGACAAGTGTGGTGAAAATAAGATGAATATGTATACAAAAATCTTTAAAATGTAAAGCATTGTGGAGGAACAAACCCTAGAAGATGTATACCGAAAAATCAGCCATTTAAATGACATAATATTGTTATAGTAATAGAAAGACTCAAATAGAAGCTTTAAGAATAGGCATTTTACATTACAAAATACGTTATAATGTTGAAAGAATGGAATCATAAAATAACAATAAAATATTTTTAAAAAGGTAGTAAAAACCAAGATTGAAATATGACGAAAATAAAATTGCATCTATATTTAATACTTTATATAAGGTTTCACTCTAATCATATAAATTTTAAGTTTATAAAACACGAAATACATCAGTGTGCTAGAGCTTCCATGATCAAATACTGTATACTGGATTGCTTAAACAACAGATTCTATTTTTACAGTTTAGAAGCTATGGTCCTAGCACCATTAGACTGAGTTTCTTTGAAAGTTCTACTTCTTGGCTTGTAGAATGCCTCCCTTTGACCATTTCTTCATATTCACACTTGGCTTACTTTGTGGTCTGTCTTCTAAGATCTTCTTATTGTAAGAAGAATAGCCTTAGAGGATCAGAGAATACCCAGTATTACTTTACCCCTTTAAAGGGAAATCTCCATGTCCACTAACTTCTTAATTAGTGTGAGACTTCAATGTACACATTGTGGTGGGAGGTACAATTCTGTAGAGAACTTAAAAAAATGACTAACCTTGCCCATATATCAACAATCTCCTCCATTTCCAGAATTTTCTCTCTTTTTTTTATGGTCAAGAAAATCATTACAAAACTTGGGCCTTAGGCCAAGCACATGGGACCTGGTTGTGTGAATAACATGTGATTGAGACACGTCATACCTATTTGTCTATGTACTGTCTACTATGGAGACCTATAGCTTATGATACAAAGAATATTTACTGTCTAACCTGTGGGGCATTTACCCATCAACCCCACAGCTGCCCAGAGTTTTCTTGAGTGTGAGCAGCAGGAAATATTAGATAAAAGGATTTATACTGCGGAGATAAACAGATAGAAAATACAGGGTAGCCTCGAGAGGGCCTGGAACCTTTTCCAACATCCCTGACTGTCTCTGCCCCAGGGTATTTATAGAGATGCCAAGGGGTGGAGCAAAAGACCTCCTCCCCCAGCACAGCCAAGTGCAGACCATTTCAGACACCTGCACTCAGGCCCATCGCCCTAATCATCCTCTATGCGGACCTGCTGGATAAAGTCATGAGGAACCTGAAAATGGGCTCTCACACTAACCCTTTCCAATAAAAGTGCATTAAAATTGTGGACTAAGGTGTAATGAACGTTTTTAACATCTTGCTCTGTATTGCCAGCACCCAAATAATGAAGTGGAGACTTATTATTCTTTATGAAAGCTTGGCTTTAGCTTAGGCTTGTCCCCTAACTCTTATAATTTAAATTAATCCATTTATTTTAATCTACATTCTGTCCTGTGGCTTATCATCTCATCTCTCCATACTGTTCATGCTGCTTCCTCAGGACTGGCTGGTGACTCCACCTTTTTGTTCCCAGAGTGCTCTCTTTGCCCAGAAGTTCCACCTATACCTCCTGCCTAGCTGCTGGCAATTCAGCTTTTTATTACACCAATCACAGCAATACATTTTCACACAGTGTACAAATATCCCACAACACTAAAGAACAGTCAGAGTAGATGTTACACAATGTGTAGGACATAGATTTAAGCAATGAAGAAACTGGCAGGGTTGTACCATTTTGCAGTGTGCATGGGGCAACACAAGCAACTTGTCTTTCAGGCAGCAAGAATATATCATAGAGATTCAGCCGTATATTAAAGCTGAACATTGGCCAAGAGTCTGTCAAAAGGCAAAGCCATTTATTATGAATATTTGGTGTTACCCAGCCTTTAATATTCCAGCTGTCTTCTGCTATGAAATCCTTGTGTGCCCAGACCTATTGGTAATCAGTTCGGATCCCCAGATCCGCTGAACCTACTAAGTTACTAACTGCCCTGCTGAGTTTAGGAGACAAGCTGGCAGGAGACACATAGCTTTGTTTCCTGTGCTAATGAAGCTCAGACCGTTCCCTCACCTTGAGGAGGCCTAGTGGTTCTCCAGAGCACTTCACTGAGAACAAAAGAGGTTTTTACATATCATGATGAGAGGTAAAACAACATTACTGAGGAGGCAGAGAACAAGGAGCCCAGGGAAAGAAAAAGCAGGCATATTCTGGAGAGAGATAGAACAGCATGGCAAGAGAGAAGAGAAGATGACAGAGGTTCCATAGAGGGTAAGCAGATCTCCAGTAGAGTTTTCTGAGTGCCAGCAGTAGAGAGTAGCAGAGATGGAGAAAGAGGATACAGAGGATGAAGATGAGTCTGGAAGCATAGGAGTTAGTCGTTAGCTGGACTATGAGCTAGGGAGCTGGACGGAACTGCAGTTAGGGAGACAGGATTTCATCCCAGAGAAATAGAGTAGACAGATATAGAGCTTGATATATCTAGAGTTATTCCTGCCTTGAATGCCTGGTGGAACTATAGCTGAACTGATGTAATTTTGTCTTAGAAGAATAAAGTTAACAGACATAAGAACATAGAGTACGTAGATTTTTTTTCCCCTGAGACCCCATGGCAGACATAGCAGAGCCCCCTTGGACCCCTGGGGAACCAATAAACTTGCAACCCCCAAAATATTCACAATGAATGCAGACCCTCTACTTTCAGAAATGTAGTCTGAACAAGACAAGATATGTTCACTGCTGAGAGTTGTTTTTTTTTTTTTTTCCGTAAAAGGAAATGTGATCTTTACCCCCAGTACCTGTAAATGTGGCTTTATTTGAAAGTAAGATTTTTGCAGGTATAATGATGTTATTAACAAGGTCATTATGGTAAGTCCTTATCCAATATGAGCAGTGTCTTCATAGGAAAAGAGAATTGGTAGCATATGTACAAGATGAAGGAGCTTATGGGAAGATACCCAAACACAAAAGGAAGATGACCATAAGATAATGGAAGATGTGATTGGAATAAAGCTTCAACGAGACAAGTGGAAGTATTGCTGCAAAGCAGAAGCCAGAGGAAACAAGGAAGGTGATTCCTTAATTTTTAAATCCTCTTCCTCTGAAACTGTGAGAATAACTTCAGATTACCACTCAGATTGTGGTATTTTGTTCCAGCAGCTCCAGGATAGTAAGAGTCACTCACTCCATGATCACCTTGAGTCTTAGCAGAAAAAGTAAGCACTAAGTGATAAGTGATCTTCTGGATTGAAACTGCCAGAGAGGTAAGACCACCACCCAAGAGAGACATGTGCATTAATGAGGGCATTGTCACAACTCATTTGGTGGTTTTTCTTAATTGTTACATTTTTTGCAGAAGGTGGGCAGCTATCACTTACCACCTTGTTTTGTAATAAATGATTCCGTGTTTCTTTCGCTTTATGTTTTTATTTTTTGTTGTTTTAGGTGGAATCTACATCAACCTATGAAGATGGTTAAAAATGGCAAGATTATACTAGTCTTTCCTCCTCTGTATCTCCACTTGTAGAACAACTAAAGCAATCTCTGAGGGAGTTCAGAACATGCTGCCCCCCAAATATCTTGCTCTAGAATATTGATTATTTTGAGCTGAAAGCACTTGAGAAACACCAGATACATGGAGGGCTGTCTGACCTCCCATTTCTACCTAAAAGCAGGTCAACAAATTCTCTGTGAAGAAAGGTGCCGTGCCTCAGTACCAGGAAAAGAACACTTATCTGAGACTCGAGATGGAGTTGAAACAGAACTGCACAAACAAACAAAACAAATCTTTTATTTTCCATTTGTTTCTGTCATATATTTTCCAGCTAATTATCCACAATTTAAGCCCCTAGCCTAAACCTGTTTTTCTTTTTGCTTCCCCACAAATTTGTCATTTCCTCTTTTAAAATGTGTATAAACCCTGAGGCATCTTTGCTTCTTCATTTTTTCCCCCTATAAGAAATCCTATGTTCGTTAAAAAATGTTAGATTAAGACTGGGTACTTTTTCTCCTGTTTGTCCAGTGTCAGTAAGAGTCTCGGGGCCTACTACAAAACTAAATGTAGAATCAGTTTCCCTACCTTACTTCTGCCATCAAATTCTTCCAGGCATGCAAACCTTTAAAAAGAATCAGAGTTGGGGATTTAGCTCAGTGGTAGAGTGCTTGCCTAGCAAGCGCAAGGCCCTAGGTTCTGTCCTCAGCTCTGACAAAAAAAAAAAAAAAAGAATCAGACATAGCTTGCCCATACAAATTTATGAAGTTCTAGATCTCTGCATTTTTAGTCTCCTTCACAAGGAGTCAGCATGCAAGATCCACTTGATACACAGAAACTACACTCTGAGTGCTGGTTCAACAAATTTGGAAATAAGACCATAGATGGTCAAAGGCAGCACACCTTCACGTGGCCAAACAGACCTAGGAGAAGAATATTCAGTTTCACCTGAGTACATAATGACAGGATGCCTATCCATTTTCTCTCAGCAATATCTACATTCAAATGTCATTTATTTCAAAAACGAAAAATAATTTTCAGTCAGTAATATGTGAATTATTCAACTTTTTCTGTTGTTCTCAGACAAGGACACCAAAACATACACTAATTAGAAAGTCATATTCTAATTAGACCATCCAAATATTAATTAACCATATTTGAAGTGTGAATGCCTAATTAGAGCCTTTCAAAGATAATCAATAGTATAGGATTAAATTCTACTCCAAGGTATTATAGAGCAGGAAAAATACAGTAGGTTAAATTTATAGGGGTAAGACTGTAGATTTTCCAAACGATGTCATGTATCTGAAAACAGAGCAGAGGAATGGACTTACGTCCAGATTTTGTAAAGTCAAAGAAGAGACGAATGTTTGTAAACATTAAAATATTCATCCATTTAAGTATGTCTGTAACTAGCCGGGTGGTGGTGGCGCATGCCTTTAATCCCGGCACTCGGGAGGCAGAGGCAGGTGGATCTCTGTGAGTTCGAGGCCAGCCTGGTGTCCAAGTGAGTTCCAGGAAAGATACAAAGCTACACAGAGAAACCCTGTCTCGAAAAACAAAACTACAACAGAAAGTATGTCTGTGACAGCTTACCTCAAAGTGAGAACTAAATATTTTGTGGAATATTCTTTTCATTTTACTACAAGCTGATTGAAAATGTTCACACAAAGATTTTGGATAGTTAATCTTGTTCTTGTTGATTGTTATCCTAAGTATGCATATTATGTCTTCTTTGCTACTACAATTAATTATGTTTACTTGGGTTGGTACTTTTTCTATTTATGTTTCCTCCTGTCTTCTACTTCTGAAAAGAAGGAATCTTTTTTTTTTTTTTTTTTACTTTTTTTATTAAGGTAATTTTTTCATTCATTTTACACTCCAATCAAAGATCTTCCTTTTCCCTCCTCCCACCTCCATCCTCCCCCCAATCCACTCCCCCAACTCATCCCTCACTCTCCCCCCCCCCACACACACACATAGGGAGGCACATTCAGTAGAGGCAAGTCCAAGCCTTTCACCCTGCCTCAAGGCTGCACAAGGTGTCCCATCATAGGTAGTGGGCTCCAAAATGCCCCATCATGTACCAGATTTGTATTCTGATTCTACCACCTGCACCCCCCCCAAGCAACTCAAGCTACACAATTGTCTTACCCTGTATAAGGCCCAGTCCAGTCCCATGCAGGCTCCACAGCCATTGATCCAACTTTCTTGAGTTCCCACTAGTTTGGTTTGGTTGTCTTTGCAGGTTTTCCCATCATGATCCTGATGCACTTGCTCATAGAATCCCTCTTCTCTTTCTCCGACTGGACTCCTGAAGCTTTGCCTGGTGTTTGGCTGTAGATCTCTGCATCTGCCTCCATCAGTCATTGGAGAAAAGCAAAAAGGAAGGAATCCTGAAACTGTAAAAAAATGTATTTCATACCAGACATAACTGGAAATGTGATCATTTTATTAATTTAGCTTCTCTACTACAGCATGCTGTGAAATTTCCACACTCCATTTAACTTCCATAGGCATCTGTTCACATGTAAATAACTCCCAGGATACCTAACTTTCTTTGATGATTTACCCCAATTTAAAACTAATTATCATACTTTCCTAATTGTGAGACTTAGTTACATGGAAAAAGATGACTTGCTTGATTTTAATTCAGGATTGGTGCATGCTGTAATTTAACACTGAATAGTGTTCTATTTCATTTTCAATAAAATAGAGAGACTATTATTGGCTATCATCTTAGTAGTGAGTTGACTAAAAGATAACTAGACAAAATGGAGAAATATTTTTAAATTTGTGAGATTTGATTTTGATTTGACCATTTTGGGGCCTGATAACAGTAACAAATCAAATAGGAATATCTAAGTTCCAGAAGGTAGAATTATAATTCCAAGAGAGAGGAAATTATGTTGTTAACATGATAGCCTTTAGGGAAATGGCAAAGATACTGAGGAGGCAATGGAGTATAATCAGAAAAATTCTCCAAATTTAGAGAGGAAATTAGAAGACTATGACTGCTACTTGCTGACTGCTTCACCTTAGGCAACTCACTTAGTTTCATTGAGACTCAGGTTTCTTTTATTTAAAGGTAGAGTAATTATACCTCATAAATCCTGTGGCATCAATTTCATTCTTTATTTGCAATTTCGTCCCTACTTCCAGAGAAAGTCAGCTTCCCTAGTGACTTTTTTGTGGTGTGTGTGTGTGTGTGTGTGTGTGTGTTCAGTTATTCAATGTAATATTATCCCTCCAAAGAGGCTATATAAAAATAGACACACAGATGAGTATGGCTATGTCCCACTAAAAATTTATTTATGAAATCTAAAACCAGCTCTGAGCTGCATTTAGTTTATGGGACTTAGTTTTAGCATATCTATAGTATTTTTCCCATGACTCTTTCATTTACTCAGTCACTCAAGAAACTGAATGGTCTTGGGAGAAGAGATGTGAAGCACTATGACTTTATCTGGAATTCTCATTTCCCATTTGCATTTGACCCGGAACAGTATGCAGAATGTTCCTTATCTTTCCTGTGTTCATTCATTGAGGCAAGGAGGATGCCATAAGATCTCCTATAACCAACAAAAATAATGATCAGGGCCAAACACAAACAAATCATTTCCTAGAATTCTGTTTACTGAAGGTTCAGAATCTGAGATCCAAGAGTATGAAATACATGTAAACTGTGCTTGAAATTCAGTAGCTCCATTTTTTTCTTTGGCTAAAATGAAGGTGTACATGCATGCATGCATTTTCTATACATTTGAAACCTTGGTGTATAATGTACTACTGAAAACTAGTTGGCTCCAAAACTGTATTGAACTGCAAAATCATAGTCTCATTCTTTCAAAGATTCAGCAACTTCCTTAGGAGGGCAGAACACACTTACATATACATAAGAAAAATATCCATAAGGATGACCCCAAATTAGACTTCTAGCAATAGTGGAGAGGGTGCCTGAACTTTCTTACCCCAGTAATCAGATTGGTGAATACCCTAACTGTCATCATAGAGCCTTCATCCAGTAACTGATGGAAGCAGATTCAGAGATCCACAGCCAGTACCAGGCTGAGCTCCAGGAGTCCAATCAAAAAGATGGAAGAGGGATTCTATAAGCAAAGAGGGGGAGGGAATGTTCCAAAAGGAACTCATGAACTTTAGACTGACAGCTGTGGAACCTGCATGGGACTGGACTCGACTGTATGCATACAGGAGACAGTTTTGTAGCTGGGTCTGTTTGAGGGGCCCCTGGCAGTGTCATCAGGATCTATCCTTGGTGTATGAGCTGGCTTTCTGGAGCCCATTCCCTATGGTGGGATGCCTTGCTCACCCTTGATGCTGTAGGGAGGGGCTTAGTCCTGCCTCAACTGAATGTACCAGGCTTAGCTGTCTCCCCATGGGAGAGCTTAGCATGTTGCAGGATGAAATGGGGGTGGGGGAAGGCAGAGGGGAGGTAGTGGGAGGAGGGATGAGAGGGGGAATCTATGGTTGATATTTAAAATGAATAAAAATAAAAAAGAAAATACTCAATAACATTTACAAAGTTAAACGTAAGAGCAGTACCTCTTTATAGACTAGAAGCTGACAGCATCAGGGCTCGCAGAAGATTCTGTAAAGGATTATCAGACTCAGGTAACAGATGAAAGAGGAAGCAAGGTGGTGGGATGGTATTTTGCTATTCCCTTAATTCCTCCCCAAACAAGAAGATTAAAAATCTTTCATTTGACAACAGTGGTTCCTTCAAATATAATGCTGTTAAGATCTTTAAGTGCTGAAAAAGATGGTGATCTATCAGAAGAAAAAGTAAAGCTTAACTTACTAGCAAAGTTGTATAGAAAACATTAATTGGTATTCATTTATCTGTTTAGGTAAATTAACATATGAACATTTAAGTTAAAAAAAATAGTGGTGTGCTGATCAATATTCAAAACCTAATTTAACCTTCAGATCCCAAAGATGCCATTTTGTGATACTCAGTATGCATTTCCACATTGACAGAAAATTGCGCAAATTGTCTTTTGAATATTTCTTGAAAATTTTCCTTTATATTTTATGAAGTTATTTTGTATAACTAGGGATTGAACCCAGGGTCTTGCAAAGGCTAAGCCACCAATCTACCATTGAGCCTCTACTTAAAAAAAAAAAAAAAAGTGGAGCTGGAGAGATGGCTTAGAGGTTAAGAGCACTGGCTGGTCTTCTGGAGGTCCTGAGTTCAATTCCCAGCAACCACATGGTGGCTCACAACCATCTGTAATGAGATCTGGTGCCCTCTTCTGTCCTGCAGGCACATGCAGGCAGAACACAGTACATAATGAATAAATAAATCTTTTTTAAAAAAGTGTAAATATAAAGGTTCTACATATAAAACTTGAATAAAATGTATGCAAATGTATATTCTGTAAAATTTAGCCACTAACTGTAGCTGGAGACCTTCTCTCCAGCCCCCCCAAGCCCTGTTAGTCCAACAGCCCACTTATAAAATAAACACACAGACACTTATATTATTTAAACTGCTTGGTCATTAGCTCAGGCCTACTGTTGTCTACCTCTTACTCTTATATCTAGCCCATTTCTATTAATGTATACTTTGCCACGTGGCTTGTGATTTACCGGTACCTTACATCTTCCTTGTCCTGGTGACTGCTGCAGTGTCCCCACCTCCCTTCCTGTTCTCCCAATTCTTCTCTCCCTTAGTCCCGCCTATACTTCCTGCCTGGCTACTGACCAATCAGTGTTTTATTTACCAATGAATCATCCACAGCAACTAACATTGCATGAGCAAATGTTTATTTATTTATTTTGTTTTTATTCTTGAGAATTTTAGACATCTGCCATGAAATATTATCCCATCCAACACCATTCTCTCCAGTTCCTCTTATATCTCTCCCCAAAGCATCCTATTTCCAACTTCACCTTTTTATAACCCACTTAGTTCAATTTTTGCTGTTTATATGTACATAGATTTGTGAACATCCACTCAAATATAAGACTTACCAGTGGCCACACCCTCTCAAAATGATTCTCCCTGCCCTGACAACTTTCAGTTATTATTAACTCCTCAATAAGCCAGGGGCAAGGGGAGGACTTAGAAAACAACTCTCCTTTTAAAGTGAGATAAGTGGTCCTTAAATTCTCTCATCAACCAAATTTGACATACTATTTTCATTTTTGTTTTGTCAGGAACATGCCTGATACAAAAATATCTAGAGTATGTAGAAAGGCTATACTTTCTCAGTGCACTTCTACATTTGACACTTATGCATAAGTTTAATAGAAGAATCAAGTGAGTTCTTGATCTTTTGTACTTTTCTCAAAGTTGGGAGTTGTCCACTTTCCAACCAATAATATATCTAGCACTTTGTCCCAGGTTTGAGTAATAAATTTATTGGAAACCTCCGTTTAAATGCTTCTTGTCCTCTTGTGTGTGTGTGTGTGTGTGTGTGTGTGTGTGTGTGTGTGTGTGTGTTTGTATAAGTGGTGAAATATCCAAATGCCTAAGACCAGAGACTTTATTGAGTTTCAAAGGCAGGTGTTCTCAACTACCTTTCATGTTTACTGAATAACTATTTACTTACAGATAGTTGATGTCACATCAGGTATGGTTAAAAGTGTCTGTAATGCTATCACTTGGGGGTTAGGAATGCAGGATTCTGGAGTTCAAGTTACCCTTGACGACATAGAGACTTTAAGACCAGTCTAGGGTACATGAGATCCTGTTTCACAAAAAATTAAATTAAATATCACTGAATTTAATTTACCTAGCAGCTTTAAATATACTGTAGTAAAATATTCACAGTATTAAATTCAGATCTACTTATATAATTCAGCAGAGTTATTATATTCATAATATTATATAAACATTACCCTTTTCATTTTCCTCATCCCATATAGGAACTCTGCACAAGTCATAATTTTTCATTAATTCCTCTCCCATTCCATGGTATGATGTATTCTACATTTGGTCTAAGTGAATTAGCCTGCTCTAGTTGCTGCATTTATATAGGTGAAAGTGTACAATATTCCTGACAAAGTATGTTAAACATAATGCTGTCAAAGTATCACTATAGTATAATATCTACCAGAATTATATACATTTTTATGTTTGAATGACATTACATTGCATATAGATATAAAGATGACATTTGTTGGACACTTTGGTTGTCTCCACTTTTTTTTTTTTTCATGAATGACTATGCTATGAATACTGGTGTTGAAATACCCAACTTGCTTTCTAAATTATACAATAAACCTTAAAATACTAAAAGTTGAAAATAGTCACGAGGAATTTTCTTATTTGTAAAATGGTGATACTGACAGTATTCATTTTACAGGTTGCTAGGAGCATGGAAAAGGTGAATTTTCATTACATGCCTAGAAATGGTTCAGCCACAGAATAAGTATTCAAACATACAGCTCTAAGTATCACTAGTGTCACCATCTTTGAGCTTTTAGGAATACTGCACTGCTACAGTAATTGTAATTTATTATTTACTTTTGAAAATCTATCTAAGCTTGCCATGAATCCTACAATATTCATTTTCCAAAGACGCACACTCTTCAATTTCTCCCCCCTCATGGCTGTGTTTGTCAAGAGAATCTACTGAGCACTCTCCCACTGATATATAAATTACTAGTAGATGCTAACCATAAGACATTCTTCTGATTCAAATAGTCTTGCCACTCAGGTTTTAAGCTTGTGAAACTTCAGAAAGATACAACAACTTCTATAGTTTCTACATCCTTTCCCTTTCAGAGATGACAATAGAGCTTAAGATTTGCAACTTCTTCTCAAGTAATAGAGAATTTCAAAACAAATACAGAATTTCTAGTGATCAGAGAATCACAAATTTCTAAACCAAGACCATATAGAAATGTAGCCAACAGTTGCATTTCAGAATGCAATTTAATATTTAGTAAGTTTGCAGAAAATCAGCATAAATGTTAGCATAATTTTCTTTGCAGAAATGGGATCTGTTTTATTGTTTTGTTTAGTTTTAATAAGTGATGTAAATATTAGAACAGTGGTGTACCAATAGGATATATTTTTAAAAGTAGCTGTGCTTTGTTTTAAGAAAAATTAATATACATAAATAAAATTTAAAAACCAAGCCCATAACAATAATAATAACAAATCATTAAAATTCACAAATCAGATAGCTATTAAAAATCCCCAAAAATGATTTAATCACTGGCTTTTAAAAAATAATACGCATTTGTGATATATTTTAAGAATATTTTCTTTGCTAGAATCTGACTAGTATTATTGCTTCAAGACAAATTCAGCTCTCTCTATATTTTAAATAGAATTTAAAGTTGGCTCAAGAAACACTTCCCATTGATTATTAAACAACAATAGTTCCTGAAGTGAGTCAGATTGATAACTATTTTTTTGCTTTTCAAATACTCCCATCAGCAACTCTGTTTCCAGCTCTGCTAACATCCTTTAAAGGGTGAAAAAGGAATACGAAAGTGGTTAAAGTTATAGCATTTGTTCCTGAATCTAAAAAAACTCTTCTTAGTTCCAAACTTTATAAAACAAACCCTTAATTATATGTGTAAACTTTTGAAGAACTGTTTCTGTATAAATCAGTAATATGTGTGGCCATTAACAGCCTTTACGAGTAATAAATGCTACATGGAACAGTCAAAATGAGTTCTGTATAGGGGGAACAGTAGGCCAGACATTAAAAAAAAATATGTTTAAGACACTCTCCTGACCAAAGGAAAATCAGATTTGGTAGACAGTTTGTGCTGTTATTAATTTATCTATAGCTCTTACAGTCTCCCCATGGAGGTTTACTCAATTTTGCTTTCCAACTACCAGCATCTGCATCTCCTTGACTGAGGTCTTACTGGAGTCCACTCTTGGCTAGCAGCACTAGAAAATGATCACATATCCTAAAATCCTAAAGTATTTATCAGTTAGACTTGGTCTATAAATATTCCAGCTCCTTATCCCTTCAAAGGATTAGGTAATTTTCCCTGGGGTAAAAATCCCCAAGCACATTAGCTAATCCCAAATTGCTCACAGTGATACTTGTTCCACAACATAGCTTTTATCGACTGACTTCCTTTTCCCATGTCATCTAGTATTTGCAAGGATCACGTAGAACATATCCTACATCCTGTCAAATCATTATTTCAGCTGTGTGTTAGTAGGAGCTAAACTTAAGTGTTACTTGTGAAATTGACCCTTGTCTCACTCCATCTCTACCCTGTTATCTGATTTAAATATTTTCTCTTTTTAGGCTCCACTCTGTATTCGGATTTACTGCTAGGTCCAGCCAAGATAATATGCTATTATTACATTGTGATTTATATGTTTTTACCTAATCTTACCAAAACAATGGACCTTGCTTAAATTATGAAGCTAGCAATCCTTTCCTCCAGGTACCTCAGTTGCATAACACTACATCCAGCACATGAGAATTTCATTATATGACCACTCCTGATAGATCTATGTTTCTTTCTCATTTCTTCCAAAGGGAAACCTTGCATTTATGGTGAAAATGCTTTACTGGAATCTTCCTCCATGGGCTCACTAGAGGAAGTAGTCTCTGCTGTGTGATCTTGCAAAGGCACTTCTCAAACACCATGTATGATATTGTTAGATATTGCCTTCTCTGCTTCCCTGTTTTTATAGTAGCTGCCTTACAGTTTTGTAAACTACTCAATGGGTAGGACTGTACTATACTGCATATTATGTGTTTCAGATTCTAGCCCCAAATTTTACATGCAAATGACATTATTAATTGAAGACAGAGCAGTAGGCCATTTTTGGTTTTATTTACAATCCATGCTTGTTATTTCCACAATAAATAAATTTTGCCACCTCCTTTAAGGACACAGCCACAAGGTTGCACCCCACAGACTGAGAACCACTACCCTAGCATTTTTACAGGCAGGGCAGATTGTACATCAAAAGTCTTGTGAATGGTTTGGTGCTTTCATTTCTATTTTGGTAGTCTGCAGAGTACTTTCCTGCACCAAAGACACTAGAACATAGGGGTGAAGACTCGATGTAGGCAACATCTGTACTTTTCCATGTTCAATGAATTGTGTGGGTGTTGTCCCTGATAACGAGGTCCCGTTGTCAGTTTGCAGATAGCAAATTGTTGACTAAGCAACAGCCTGGGTTGTTTGGGAATTTTCATGGGACCCACTAGACCAATAATGCAATTGACTGCAACCCAGTCCTGATACTGGAAGCCTCTTTAGTGATGAGATGGTCAGTTGGGACTCTGTAACCTCAATTAGGAGACATTGTTAATATCCCTTTATATATAATCCACTGCATTAGGTTTCCATAACATCCCTCAAATGGTCCTCAATTCCTGAATTCCCTCGATCAACATTATCTGCCATCCCCTTTCCCACCTAATCTTCCCATTCCCATCCCCAACTCCCCAAGTCCACCTGTGAAATCTACCCCATTTTCTTCATCCAGAGCTATCCATTTGTCCCCCTCCCCAGCCCCTTCCTCGATACCTAACCTCCCTGGGTCTACAGATTGTAGGTTGGTTATCATTTGTTTAATGCCTAATAACCACATATAAGTGAATATACAGCATATTTATCTTTCTGGGTCTGGGATACCTCACTCAAGATGATTTTCTAGTTCCATCCAACTTAAGGCCCACTCCAAGAGGTGGAATCCATATGCTAGACTCCTTGGGTGACTAAGAACCAGAGACTAGCTAGCACACAGAACTAGGGTAAAACCAAAAACTGCTGATCTAAAAAAAGTATCGATAAAATGACCCTTAATGATATTCCGCTGTATTCATATCTGTGCCTTATTTGGCCACCATCAGAGAAGCTTCCTTCTGTAGCAGATGAGAACAGATCCAGAGCCCACAGCAGACGTCACATGGAGAGTGAGTCTTTGGAAACCACAGGTCTAAATGGGATGCCTCCATCAAATCCCTCCCCTGAGAATCAGGGAACTCTGTGGAAGAGAAGGCAGAGTATAAGAGCCAGAGGGAATGGAGGACACCAGGAGAACAAGACCCTTTGAATCAACTGAGCAAAGCTTTTATGAACTCACAAAGACTGATGCAGCATGCCAGGGCTACACAGGGCTGCACCAGGTCCTCTGCATATATATTATAACTTTCAACTTTGTCTTTTTATGGGACTCTTGAGTGTGTGAATGAGTGGGTCCCTGATTCTTTGTCTTCTCTTGGGGCTCTTTTCAACGTTATGGTTTTTGTCTTATCTTACTGTAATTTATTAATAAAGTAAAATAAAATATATAGTGAGTAAACTCTGGTGGACTTGATGGCACATGTCTTTGATTCCAAGACTTGAGGGGCAGAGGCAGGCTGATTTCTCTGAATAACTCACTGCTGTATAGTGTGTACCTCTGAACTGCAACATTCCCTCCAAATTGAAACCTTTCCTCCAGGAGAGAAGAGCAGCTCAGAAGCCTTTACAAGTAAACAAAGGGTCACAAAAGCTTTCTGCCATCTGTCTGTTAAATTGCTGTTAAAATACAAATCCAATGTATTCATTTCGGTAAGATGTCAGAAAGAAATCTGTATATGAAAATAGCAACAACAACAAAATCAATTATTAACCATAAGTTTAGAATTATTTTGGTAAGTAGTCTTTTGGTTATATGATAATGTCCTTCTGTGAGTCTGTCCTTCATACATAGAATTTTTAATGCTGTCTCCACAAAATATTTTTAAATAATATAAAGCTAGTCAGAAATTTGTCTTGAAATAACTGACGACTCATCTCTTCAAGTTTTGCAAGGACATATTTATATTTGGCACATGCTATAAATAACAGCCGGTAATTTTGCGACAACCATTTTTCACTCACTTTGCCTTCTCCCCACACTTATGATTTTTCTTAGGTTCATATCAGTTGAACTCCAGTACCACTTTACAGTATGCACTCAGCCATTCTTATTACAGGCTCTTGTATTTTAAATCCTTTTTCCGAACTCACTGTTGTACAGCGTGTCCCTCAGAATTGCAACATTCCCTCAAAAATTGAAACATTTCCTCCAGGATGGAAGAGAGGCTCACAAGTCTCAGGAGGTAAACCAAAGGTCATAAAAGGACACATGTGCCTTTGAACAAAAAGTTTGGAGTTTCTTGAGGGACCTACCAAGAGGATAAATGGGAATAAAGAATTGCTGAGGAAGGAGGCACTGACAGCCAAACTGCAGGAAGAGATGTGTGTACTGAGGAGATGTCTGCAAGCTACCCAGAGAGTTCCCGGCTTGCAGTTTTCCTGGGTCATCACCCATTTGGGGCTGGGCTGTCTGGTCATGCAACTGCTTTTGTGGTATCCCTGCTCCTTGTAAGAAACCCCTCACCTGTATTTCTCCTAGTAATCACCACCACCACCACCGCATCAAAATGCTTTGAATCACCAAATGGAACACAGATACAATTGTTACTTTGTTCTGCCCTGAGATCCCTTTCTGGGGTGAGTAGATGTTTGTGGTGTTTGTATGCATGTGGCATCTTCCCAGAAAAAGACTATATGCAACACTTTGTGCCAGAACACAGATATAGGAAAACCAGACATGAGTTGAAAAGGAGTGATTGTATGGTCCTGGTTATGGGGAGCAAGGCATGCAACTGAGGCTCTGAAGAGGGATTGTAATCCATGGAGATGCTCTGACAGCACTTACTACTCCAGGATGGTGTGTGTTGGTGTGCCCTTGTGCTATAGCAGTAGATGCATAGCTCTTGCTATGGCTAGTGAGACACACTACTAAGGCTCACCATTCAGAATTAGGAGTGTCTGTAGGAGGAATCAAAGGATGGCAATCTTAGTCTGTGTGTTATGGGGTGGCATTTCTGCTTGCTCAGTGGGGTCCACCATGTGAATATGAAGATGCCCTGAAAAGAGCTAAAGATTTAGAGGAAATTTGCAATCTTTGAGGTTAGCATGTAAAAGTTTAGCTTGTTGGAAAGCAGCCACAGAGATTGCCTAGCCACTGTTATATGGAGCTAGAAATGAATCTGAGTCTGAGATGGTGGTAATGCAGAAACTTGTTTGTATGAAGGAGTAATTATAAAAATAAAGGGAGATATGCATATCATCCTACATGCTAGCTTCTGATGAGGCAAAGAAATTAGATTCACAGAGGATGAGCTAGAGGAATTGGCTGAAAGATAAAGAGAGTACAAGTTAGATCCATGTTTGAAAGGCCCTTCCTAGGATCAAAGACCTTGAAGCCCAGGTTGAAGAAACAAACAAACAAACAAACAAACAAACAAACAAACTCTATGATTCAACATGCAGATAGGAGCCTTACCAATGATTCAGTCAGTATGGAATACTGAGCATTTGAACTGCTATAATTGGGGACAGCACCTAAAGAAGTAATGGAAGAGTTTGACATAGCCTGCCTTGTGAGGCTGTTGGACACGAGAGCAAATGGGATCAGTTTGACTACTGCAAAAGCAGAAAAACTGAGCAATGTAGCTACCCAAACCTCTTTATAGTAGCAGCTGCATAACCAGAGAAAATATAAAGGAAATCAGTCCCTCTTTGATGAATGGCCTTGTCAGAGCCATTAGGAAAAAATGTATTACCTCCAGCTGATGGCCCTATAGATATCAGGGGCTGGAAGACTATAGAAGAGTGGCTATAGAGGATGAAAATGAGGCAATTAGGTATGAAGAAAGCAATATATGATGTCCCAGAGAGGACCCTCTTAACCAGAGACTTAGTGGAGACACTGACCAGCCAAACTGGGGGAAGAAAGAGATGTTTCGACTATGGAGTTACCTACAAGCTACATAGGGAGCTTCAGCATTGCAGGTCTTTAGGAAACTTCCTCCATTTAGGGATGAGTTTTCTGGTAAAGCAGCTGCTTTTTGAACTATCTGTGTTTCATGTAAGTAATCCCTTGCCCACACTCTTGTTAGTAACTCCAATAAAAAATCTCATTGGTGTCACCAAATTGGACAGTAGTGCACATTACTTTGGTCTGTAATGAGCTCCCTCTCTGGTGTGAATAGAAATGTGTGTTGTATCTTTCCAGGAAATTTCTTGTCACTCAAAACTCACCATTAAAGATATTATTAATGCTACTTATATAATATTAACATTTTATATGAATATAGATATTCTTACACAAAACACAGTTTACAGTGATGTAAGTAGACTGGTGTAGGGTCTACTTACTTTATGAAAGCATTGAAGCTACAGTTACAGCAAAATAATTTCTGAAGGAACCACGAATGTCCATAGAATTAAGGACACAAAACTGGCCAATAAGATTTTTGAAATGTAATCTTTTGAAATAGGAAAAAAGCTAAAAAATGAATATGGGACACTGAACTCTTGGAGGAATATAGAAGAAAATCAAAAAGTTCAATTAAGTCTCACAAAGAAGTTGTATGCATAAGACATCATTTAACTAGGTGACTGAGACATAACTACATGGTGATGTAGGGAACCTGGGTAGATAGTCATTAAGGCTGTCTATGAGGGACTGGTACACAATTAATTAATTCACCTTTCAAGTCAGAATAAGAGTGGTTTGAATACACTGTAACATAAGAAGGTAGCAGTCTGGGTACTCACCAGTGTATAATTATCTACAGCCTAACTAGAGTATTATTTACAGCACGGGACAGTGGAATGTATAGGTCTCCATTTGTGAGAAGTGATTATTTGAGAAGGGCAAGTTCATTTGTGTGCAAATTTCTTGCATGAAATTTATACCATGAGCATAGTCCTGAATGGGTAGTGTACAGTTCTAGGCTAGCCTGAGCCATTGAGCAAGTCAGTTATAGTTGTGCAGTCTCTACTATGCAAACAAGGGCCATCGAAATTAAGGCAGTTTGTTGTTGCAGTGTGTAAGCTCTGTGGTGTCAGGTAGCAGCATTCTGGAGCTAGTAGTTTGGAATTCCTGGGCTGAGTCAGTGAAAATTTCCTAAGGGGACCAGCTCCATTTTCTGGTTTCTTATTAATGATCTTCTCTTTACAGGCAGGAAAACCCTAAACTCTTGGACAAGGGCAAGAAAGTTAAAGGACTGATGGAAAGAGGGCCTGGCTTCTTTGTTGCTTTCTTGTTCTCCCTGCCTCTACTATTCCCAGGCAAAGCAGTTCTATACTTCTCTTGTAGGCACAGTGGATGATGATGAATTATTCCATTGTGGTAGTTTTGACTTTTTTCCCCTGAGTCTATTTTACATCTACAACTGGTTTTTGATTGTGCATTCCACAAATCTCTCAGGCAATACATGCTGAGTAAATGAAATTTTTCACAAGAGATGTAGTACTAAGTTAATGTGAAAAATACACCTAAAAAGTAGAAAGGTGGTGGTATAAACCAGAACCTCTGAATGCTAGACTAATATCTATCTCATCCTAACAGTAATAGGAAGATAAGCGAGTAATTGGTTGTGCTAATATAACAGAATCTTCTCAGAAATCGTCTCTTTCTATCTTCCCAATCACTCTTCTAGATGGGCTAGATGGGCATTATAATCTCCAATTTGTAGGTTTTGAAACCAAGGCTAGAACAATTAATATGATAACTCTTCTAGTCATTAAGAGACATATAATGTATGATAGGCACTGTTTCACATGCTGCCAGAGACAAGCAAGACGTTAAAGGTCCAGCAAGACATACATAGGCCTTTTGCTACCTAAACTTATATTCTGATTGAGTAAGACTACCTTTAAAAAAACTACAAAAAGTCAATTTAAAATAACTTACATGGTGGTTTGAAGGTGAGTAAAATAAACTAACATAATTGATAGTTACTAAGGGTGATGTAGAAGACTACCTTTGTCAATATGCCACCATCTTCCCAGTGAAACATTGATCCTGTGTTACTCATGGGATGGAAGTAATCACATATGTCATAGAAGGATATTAGTGGTTATGTGGGATATTATTAAACAGTAGTATTAATTAAGAAAGAAGAAAGAGTTGGGGATTTAGCTCAGTGGTAGAGCACTTGCCTAGCAAGCACAAGGCTGGGGGTTCAATCCACAGCTCAAAAAAAAAAAAAAGAAAGAAAGAAAGAAAGAAGAAATGATCATCCCAATAGGCTTTTGGTAGTAAGTGAACAGAAGCAATTACTATTAGAGTAAACAATATGATATTCTACAAATAATTAAATGGACTTGAGGTAAGGAATATTTAGATATCACAGAGAATAATAGCTATTATGTTGTATTATTTATTATAATAGAAATAATAGTGTGTTTTGTCTTGTTTTCAATATATGTTCAAGGTTAACATGGGTCTTTGATGGACTGTTAGTTGTCATCACTCACAATGTTAGAATATTATAGGACTTTCACCACAGGGTATCAAAATTTAGTTGCAATGATAACCAAGTTAATTTAAGTTGCACTGGAAAAAGTATAACTAACATAGGAAAACTGCCATTTCCATTTTAAATTGTTTCCCGTCTCTCTAATTATGTCAAGAAGAAATTGTCAGTTTGAGCTTTTTGAGCTATTTTGACTTAATACCTCTCTAACATTTGCTAATCTCCTTTTTAAAACAAAGACCGAGCAGCCCTTATGTTCAGAGCCTTTAGAAGTCAACAGTATTTAGCTGCAATCTAAAGATTTAGTCTCATCCAAATTTACTTTCGCAGATACCCTGTATTAATGGTCAATGATACTCACTTACCATTTGTGGTAGTGATATAATCTTCAGTGGTATAATTAATTTATTTAAGTAAAATAAGAGTGTTTAAAGAAAATATTAAGCAAATAACTATAGTCAAATTGAGCATGTAACAAAAATGTTAGACAGACAAAACAGTTTAACAATTTTATCATAAGTAAAAATGCCACTTTGAATTGAATGAAAGCTCAGAGATATTGCTTTGCACTTACTAAAGAGATTTTAAGATAATGGGGGTTACCAGAAGATTGGTCTCTTTGTGGGATAGTAGGTCAAAAAGATGTTAGATTTTCTTTTGTGCACGTAGAAATTTAAATACCAATAAGATGAATCTTTTGAGACTCAAGTTCAAATTGCTTTTTTTCCCACAACTTTATAATCTGTGAAGGCAGCACCATATGTAAGACCTGTTGACTCATATAATTTTTGAATCCTGAATAATGCCCCAACCCTATAGGTTGCCATTCTTAAGTTCTCTTGTATGCATTCTAACATTCAAATACACAGTGTGATAAGGTATATAGTAAAGTTAGGAGATTTTATAAACTCAATCATATACTTTCCAAGTTCACAAAAGTATGTAAGCAAGAGGCTCAAAGTCTGTTAAATGCCATTTTATAAAGGTAATTCAGTCAAATCCTTTGTGTGCCTTCAGATGTAGAAAACCCAAATCTACTTACACCTAGGATACATATCTTTTTCAATAATAAGAGTATTTTTACTCCTATTTGGGAAGAAGAGGTTATAATATTCTAAATGATAGCCTGCAAAGACACCAGGTCCAAATCCATGGGAACCATGGATGTTACCTCATAATAAGGCTCTTTGTTGGTTTAATCAAGTTGAAGATTTTCAGATTATCTGAAAGTATGCAAGTGTGCCTTAAATGCAGTTGTGCCTTATAAAAGACAGAAAAGAAAAGCATTTTCTTCACACAGAAGAGAATTAGGCAATTTGGTTGGAGTGTTGGCCAAAACTCAGAAATTCCGGTAGCTGCCAGAAGATAGACAAAACAAAAAAGATTACTCCCTAAAGCTTCTAGGGGTATCATGGCCCTGTTGACACCTTCAATTTGATTCAGTGATATTAGTTTCAGATTTCTAGATTTCAGAACTTTAAAGGAACAATTTTTGATAGTTTAAGCTGCCAAACTTTTACAGCATTGTTAGAGAAACCACAGGAAATTAATACAGGGATCCAATGCAATCTTTACACAGAGTCACTATTTGTTCTTTTAAAGGACACTTACAGACACATCGCAGTCCTCTACTTCTCATGGATTGTGTATTCAGAGATGGCAGTAGTTAAATCAATTCAGATAGGAGAGGTCTCTGCTGTTTTACATATAGGTAGGCTACACATAGGTAGGCTGTTTCTATGCACAGTTATAGAAATCCACAGCGTCATTGTGGGACGGTGAAATCAGTGAGCAAAAGAAAAAAGGAGCTAATTAGAAACTCACTGAGTAGTCATTCCATTCACATAATAGGTAAAAGTCTGTTCTATGATAGATGATGTCTAATAGGCACTGACATATTAACCAAGGAATCATATTCTATTTATGGTCCCACTCACTTAGGCACATACACATATCTTTTCAGCAGACACTTTGTTCCTATCCTGCTCATATTTCTCCTTCAAGAGGCATGGCCAGCCTGTCAGACTATTTGGTATTGTTAATGTCCCCAGTCAGTCTTAGCTGAGACTTCGTAACCATTCACACAAGCTGATAAGTGCCTGTACTGCTCATAGTTTTCCCCACTGATGAGCCTTTGATGAGACTGTGGTCCTTGGTGACTTGCATATTGTGACATACAAGTATCATTTCTGAATTTCTCTCATCCCATCAGCACGTCATGAGGATAGACTATAAAGCTATAGGTGAAAGTAAAGGGACAAATGCCAGAGCAGAGGTAGGTGGCACAGGAATCTGGAATACTTGTTTATATAACTTATTGTTGCTTTCTTGGGAAACATCATGAACTAGAGAATTCTCTAGCTTTACATAATGAATCCATTTAAAGAGGCCCAATTCTGTAAGCCTTTTGATGACACTTTCAATATTCTGCCAAGTTATTTCTAGCAATGTCACCTCATTTCCTATAGACTCTTATTTTCGAGCTTCAAAGAACCATTTCACCTGTGTTTTAAGATTGACTCTAGTGTCCTTGCTAAAATGCTAAGTCCTATTTCAGAAGAATGCTTCAATAAAACCTCCTCTATCTAGCCTTAAATTCAGTGACCCTCACCTCAGTCCAGCAAACACAAGACTCTTTCTCAGGCATGTTCTTAAGTTTCTTCCAGGAACACATTTGCCTGGCATAACAGGAACACAACTCATTTGCTTGGTTCATGGTGAGCTTTGACCCTAGTTTGGGGCAGAAGCAAATAGATGAAAGCAGAATAAATCTTTGGATTTGTGGTTTTTCAAGTGCTTCAAGGACCACATCTCATCCTTTCTTTTTAAGTGAATATTGGTTTCTTAAGTCCAACCCATGAAGAAAAGATAATACATATTTACAGTGTGTTGCTAATCCTATGTAAATTTGTTATTGGTACTATAACTATTACAGATTCTGAGCACATTCCACCCTCTGTCTCTAGGACATTAGAATTGCTTTAATAGCTGTCAAGTAGCATTCTGACTTCAGCATCATGCCCTAAATTCATAGTTGGATGCCCTCTGACTGCAAATTTCTCTAGGGTTTCAACTGCAGTTAAAAATAGCCATTAAAACACACAATTCATATCGTTTCTTTTGTTCCCATATATGTATTGTGCTAGAACTGTTGCACCTGCATGCCTCCCTACTTCCTCACATGCACACATCTTACAGGCCTAGAGTTATTAACAACAGTTCCCTAACCAGATTTATAAGTATCTCTGTAACCATGTAGGCAGAAAGTGATTTAATAGCAATATTCATTCCAACATACAATTCTTCCTAAAACCACTTGAGATATCATCCACCATTCCTTCCTAGTTTCAAACAGCGAATGGTGATATTATGACTTGGCAGTAAGTTATTTATTTAGGAAAAGATCCTCTAGAAACAGGAATAGAATGAGAAAATGAAAAACAAAGGAAAGAAAAATCATCAAAAGATGTGTGAGCAAGCAGATAAACACTGTGGCAACTATAGTTCAGTTCTGAGAGGATCCTGCTAGAGACTGAGACTCACAGATTTATCCTACTGTCTTAGTTTGGGTTTTTATTGCTGTGAAAAAATACCATGACCACAGCAGTTTCAGAGGTTCAGTCCATTATCATCATGGCGGGGTGTATGGTGTGCAAGCAAATGAGGTGCTGAAGTCCTACATTGTGCAGGCAACAAGAAGTCAAGTGACAGGGTTGGGGATTTAGCTCAGTGGTAGAGTGCTTGCCTACCAAGCCCAAGGCCCTGGGTTCAATCCTCAGCTTCAAAAAAAAAAAAAAAAAAGAAGTCAACTTTCACACTGAGGAAAGCTTGAACAAAAGAAACCTCAAAACTTACCCCCACAGTGACACATTTCCTCCACCAAGACCACACCTCCTAATAGTGCCACTCCCTTGGGGCTATTTTCTTTCAAACTACCACACTCACTGAGAGGAGAGGAAGCTTGGGAGTCTGTCTTCCAATTCCATTTCATCATTGGTTGAAGAGTTCTAGAGGCCAAGCATTTCTAGCCAGTCTCTTTCACACATGGACTGAGATAAATCTTCATGTAGAGAACCATGAGACACTCCAGAATATATTATAATGCTGTTAAAATATGGTGTTTTCTAACAGGCATATCAGCAACTGGATCTATTCCTCTGGGGAATATTAGAACAAGATTTTCAATAATAGATGATATGATGAAGGAGATGGAATTTTCAAGAGGGACATGCATTTGATTAGAAGGCCAGTGGGAAAATTTCAGTTGAGGAATGACACAAGAAAGGCTAAACATAAGTTCAGTCAAAGGGCTGATAGTCATTTTTTCAGAACTTGAATATATCTCTGACCTCACAGCTATTGAATAATTTAATTGTAGGGGATTTTAAAGTATCTTATTAAATATAATCAGTAAGATCTTTTTAAACAGGGGAGATGACAAAAGGAACTACAAAATATTTATCTCATATCATCCATAATTTTCTTCTGTTCATAAATATTGAAGGAACAGCAAAGTATTCAGAGGTGTTGAATTCAAGCACAAATGTTATTTTGTTCTAACATTTCTTACTAAAATAACTAAGTAAGTTTTGATTCAGTGGGTATAAATCTTTCTATAAAAATATATACATTATTTTTATTCACACATTTCCACCCTCTTTGCGACTTCAGAGTGAATTATAAGAACAAAGTAATAACCCTCCAGATACTGGCTGTCTATAGAAGGAAATACTGACATGCCATAAACATGTTTTCTTTTTTTGTCTACTTTTGCTCATCTCAACCTCTTTGCTTTGTCTGCTTTCCCCTGGCCCTCTAAATATATAAGCCAGCAGCACTCATTTTGTTTTGCTTCTTTGCTCCTGCCTTAGTGCCTATTTAAAAAAGAATTGCTTGAATTAGAAAGACGTGTTTACTTTGCAGAGTTATTGATGGAAATATTAATGGTTGCTAAAATTAACCTCATTTTAGGCACTAATGTTCTATAGTGTGTTTCTCAAAGAAAAAAATTGAAGTTGTTTCCTGACTCCATTCATCCATATACTGCACATCCACATTCTGATGCTTAGGAACTATACTTGGAACAGGGAATGGGAACTTATTCGTTACAGTGTTTCTTGTCTAAATATAAAGAGTTCAGTTTGATCTCCAGAACCTAAAGAAAAGACAGGACATTGTGTAGTTCACCTCTAATCTCAGCAGTGGGGGTGGAGGGTGTCAGAGACAGGAGATTGCCTAGGGCTTAGTGGCCAGTCAGTCTAGTTAAATTGAGCTCCAGGTTCAATGAGAGTTCATAAGTCAAAAAGTAAGACATGGGCTGGAGAGATGGTTCAGAGGTTAAGAGTACTGACTACTCTTCCAGAGGTCCTGAGTTCAATTCCCAGCAACCACATGGTGGCTTACAACCATGTGTAATGAGATCTGGTGTCCTCTTCTGGTCAGGCATACATGCAGGCAGAACATAGTATACATAATAAATAAATAAATCTTTAAAAATGCAAGAAACAGAGATTAGAGTGATGACTCAGCTGTGAGCACTTGCTGCTCTTGCTGAGGAGGTGGGTTTGGTTCTAGACCCCAACATGATGGCCCATAACCTTCTGTAACTCCAGTTCCTGCAGATTTGATGCCCTCTTACAAGCACTACCCCCATGTGGTACAAAAACATGTATGTTGGCAAAACCACCCATACACATCCTTAAAAAAAAAATCAATGTGTATAATACATTTATATAACATTTAAAGATTGTAGATAACAAGAGAAAAATAATAATTATGGTTTGAATACCTGCTGTTACAGGAAGTCACATGATATTTAAGCTTGAGAGGATTCCTGAATCTCATTTAAAAAGGAATTTTATATTTTCATGCCATGATTGAAAATAGTTAAGTAAATATAATTATGACTAATGATGTCTAGAACTTATTAAATGCTTAGTATTGGCTTAACAATATACAAATATCTTTGCATAATTATCTTCTTTTAACCTCATGGCAAACCTGACTCGAATGTTACATGTTCATTTTATTTTATGAGAAAACCAGGCTCAAATGCATAATGTACTCCTTCATGTCACAAAGCAAGAAAGAGACAAACCTGATATTTAAACTAAGTCTGTAACTAAGGTACATTATCTCTCCAAATATTCTCATGGAGCCAAGAAATGTTGACTTAATTTTGAGCTGACATCAATGATTAAAATTAGGTCCAGTTTTGAAATCAGGTTATAAGCCAGGAAAAAGGAACAAAAAAAGCACTGGATACTTAAATATGGGAAAGAATTTAGGATATGTCAAAAATAAACATCTGCAGAATAGGTTACAGAAAGAAAGATAATATAATGTCATCCAATTTCATACTTTTTTGCTAAAGGCTAACTCTGGAAGCAGGTACTATTAAAACTAAAAATATATGTGAGTACTAAAATAATCATATTATTTGACAGAATAATTCCAAATTTAATATATGGCACTTTATATATAATTCAAAATTCCAGCCAGGAAAATTTAATGCAATTGTTTCCAAGATATTATCCATCATTATATTAATATTAAAAATGGAAGTAAAATATTTAAAATTAAGAAATAGATCATCAATTGGTCAAAGGTTAAATGAACTAGAGAAAAGGCTCAATGTAACTCTTAGTAGCTGAAACGTATCAGTAAAATGGTAAGTGTGATTTTAGATTATTATAAAGAAAAAAATAGGACTTAAAAATTTATCTTTATTATGGTTACTGCTGTGTAGTACAGATAACACTATCATTATGGAGAATTCTGTAGATACTGGACTAAAATGATTGAGTAGGGTAAATGTCAGAAAAATCAGTGTTCATTTATGAAAATATACAAAACCTGTTATAAATTAAATAAATGTATAAATAAATTATATATTATAAAAAGGGGAATACTCAGAAAGAAATACACATGATTCCATCTTATTGTATTTTCTTCTCTGAGGATCACACAGTACATCTTACTTCTCTGTTGTGACAGTTACGGCTACTTGCTGATGGATTCCTTCCCTTTAACTCACTAAAAGAACTTCTTTCACTTTGGCAGTGGGAGTAAGCAATGTTTTCAAGACACTCTTGTTGGTAGAAATGACCTGACTATGGACAATCATTTTACAGGAATGTATGTAAATAGGTTGTCATTGTTTATTTTTTCTCATACAATATAATCGGAATACAGTTTCCCATCCCTCTACTCCTCATCACCTCATCTCCGATCTGAGTCCACTGTTTCTGTCATTAGAAAAGAACAGGCTAAGGATGTTAGACATTTCTTTAAGTGCTTGTGGGTATTTGAGATTCCTTTGTTAAATATTCTGTTTGGATCTCTACTTCATTTTAAATTAAATTGTTTAGTTTGTTGATCTCTAGTTTCTTGAGTTCCTTATATATTTTTGAAATTAGCCCTCTGTCTGATGTGATGTTGGTGAAAATCTTGTCCCATTCTGTAGGCAACTGTATTGACCTCTATTCCTTACAGAAGCTTTTCAGTTATGTGAGGTCCCACTTATTAATTGTCAATCTTAGTACCCGAACTACTGGTTCTCTGTTCAGGAAGTTATCTCCTGTGTCAATGCATTTAAGGCTGTTTCCCACTTTCTCTTCTATCAGGTTCAATGTATCTAGATTGAGGTCTTTGATCCACTTGGACTGGATTTTTGTACAGGGTGATACATATAGATCTGTTTGCGTTCTTCTACATGCCAACATCCAGTTAGGTCAGCACCATTTGTTGAGGATATTTTCTTTTTTCCATTGTATAATGTTGCCTTCTTTGTCAAAAATCATGTGTCCATAGGTGCCATAGGTGTGTGGATTTATGTGTAGGTCTTCAGTTCAATTCCATTGATCCAATGTCTGTTTTTATGCAGTTTTTATTACTGTAGCTCTGAAGTAGAGCTTAAAATTGAGGATGGTGATACCGCCAGAAATTTTTTTATTGTACAGTTTTGTTTTAGCTATCTTGTTTTTTGTTTGTTTGTTTTGTTTTTCCATATGGAGTTGAGTATTGTTCTTTCAAGGTCTGAAAAGAATTGTGATGGGATTTTCATAGGGATTCCATTGGATTTGTAAATTGCTTTTGGTAAGATGGCCATTTTTATTATGTTAATTGAACTTATCCATGAGCAAGGGAGATCTTTCCATTTTCTGATATCTTCAATTTCTTTCTTCAAAGACTTGAAGTTCTTGTCATATAAGTCTTTCACTTGCTTGTTTAGAGTTACCTTAAGATACTTTATTGCCCAGGCAGTGGCACATGCTGCCTTTAATCCCAGCACTCAGGAGGCAGAGCTAGGCAGATCTCTGTGAGTTTGAGGCCAGCCTGGTCTACAGAGCAAGATCCAGAACAGGCACCAAAACCACACAGAGAAACATTCTCTCAAAAATCCAAAAAAAAAAAGAAAAAAAAAAAGAAAAAAAAAAGAAAAGAAAGAAAGAGATACTTTCTAATATTTGTGGCTATTGTGAAGGGTATTGTTTCCACAATTTGTTTCTCAGTCTGTTTATCATTTGCATATAGGATGGCTACTGATGTTTTTGAATCAACTTGTATCCTGACACTTCACTAAAGATGTTTATCAGTTGTAGCAGTTCTCTGGTGAACTTTTTGGAGAGTCTTATGTACAATAAATATATCAACTGTGAATAACGATACTTTGCTTCTTCTTTTCCAATTTGTATCCCCTTGATCTCATTTAGTTATCTTATTGCACTATCTAGAATTTTGAGTACTATATTGAATGGATATGGAGAGATTGGGCAGCCTTGCCTTAATCCCGATTTTAGTGTAATTGCTTTAAGGCCCTCTGCATATATGTTACAGTTGTGTAGCTTGGTACTCTTGTGGGACTCCCAACAGTGGGAGCAGAGGCTATCTCTGACCCTCTTGCCAGCTGTTGAAACCCTTTTCCTCATACTGCATTGCCTTGCCAGCCTTCAACTTGATATGCCATGTTTGGTTGCTATCCGTGGGAGGCCTGCCCTCCTCTGAACAGAAAAGGAGAAGGAATGCATAGGGTGAGAGTTGAGGGGAGATGGGGGCATGAAGGGAGTTGGAAGTGAGGAAGGAGTGGAAATAGAGGTCAGATTGTAAATATATATACTTATAAATGTTAAAAAAGAAAGAAAGAAAATAATAGGCTTCTAGGATACAACAACAAAACATAACAAAACAAAATATAAGATAAACAACAAACATCATATCAAAGTTGGGCAAGACAAGCCAACAGGAAAATAAAAGAGCCCCAAGAGAAGGCACGAGAATCAAAGACCTACTTATTCACACATTCAGGAGTCCCACAAAATTACTAAACTAAAAGCTATAATATATATGCACAGGTACTGGTGCGGACATGTATAGACCCTAAAATTATTGTTTCAGTCTCTCTGAGTTGTTTCAGAGGGCCTTGTTCTCCTGGTAACCTCCATCCTCTCTGCATCAACCACTCCTTCTGCCTCCTAGTCATTGAGGGTTTCCTGAGCTCTGAGGGGATGCCCCCCATCAGACTCTGCAATCTACAAGACCCGTGCCCCACCCTAATACTCATCTACCTGCACCCCCAGTAACTTTCTGAGACACGGAATTTGGCAGCTCTCATTGGACCAAGAGGGGCTTCCTGAGACATAGAATCCACCAGCTCTGACTGAACCAAGAGCCCTGATAAGACCAAGAGTAGCTCCCTGAGCCCCAGAACCAGCCAGCTTGAATTGGACCAAGAGCAGCTCCCTGAGATACAGAATTTGCTGCCTCCAATTAGACCAAGAGCTAAGTTTAGACCCAGAATGGCCCCCTGAGACACAGACACAGCAAGCACACACTGGACCAATAGTAATGCACTCAGACACAGGCACCTCTTGTACCTATTGGAGGAAGAAATAGGTAGACACCAGTGAAAAAATACATACACCAACATAAAGAGTAACATGGCATCACCATCACCAGAACTTAGCCCTTGTACAACAGCAAGACCTGAACATCACAATGTAAAAGAAGCAGAAGAAAGCGGCCTTAATAATAACTTCATAAGGTCTTTAAAGAAGAAATGAAAAATTCCTTTAAAGAAATTGAGGAAAAGACAAACAAAAAATTGGAAGAAATCAAAAAATACCTTAAAGAAAGCTGGGAAAACCATGAAAAAGCAATTAAACATGTGAAGGTAACACTTCAAGAAAACATTGAAAAGTGAAATAGAAACAATGAAGAAGACACAACTAGAGGAAATGCTATTGAGAATTCTGTTTAGCTCTGTATTCCATTTTTTAAATTTTGATTATTTAATTTTTTATAATAAGTTTCTTGAGTTCTTTATGTATTTTGGATATTAACTTTTATTGGATATGGAGTTTGTAAAAATATTTTCCCTTTCTACAGACTGCTGCTTTATTCAAATGATGGTGTCTTTTGTCTTACAAAGCTTTTCAGTTTCGTGAGGCTACATGTTGGGAATTCCTTTGAGCCTCACAGATGATCTACATGAGGTGAAGAATCAAACTTGGTCAGTACCAGTTTTGTAGGCACAGTGTCAAAATTTCCAGAGTCTGACCTGTGGATTAGTCTTCTCACATATTTAAGCACATTAAAACTTTGGGAAAATGTTTCCATGATGCAATTATCATGACAAAGCTTTAGGCATAGCTACATAGTAAAGCAGCAAAGTATCTATGACCTTTACAATAAGAAAGAGTTCTATTGGCTGATAAACAGAGCCCAGGGACCTAAAGAAAGGATTTATAATAAGCATAATGATAGATTCTTTTGGTGGATGATGCAGAGTACATGGAATCTCTTTCATTTGCTGACAGACTAAGCTCAGAATTAGGGTCTAAACAGTGCTGAGGATATTGGGGCATTCAGAAAGACCAGCTTCATAGAATAGTAAAAAGACCATCAGGTTGTCAGATAACATTCACTTCCAAGTGACCAGGAATCATTCATTTCTACTGAAGAAAATAGGCCCAAATGCTTGACAAGCCTGGTTACTCAAATGCTTTCCTTTAGCTGAGCAACCTATAGCCCATTTACTAATTGTTGATTTTAGTGCCTGTGCTAACTGTGTTCTGTTCAGAAAGTATCTGTTGTTTGTTTTGTTTTGTTTGTTTGTTTGTTTGTTTTTTAACATCAGGGATGGTAATACCTCTAGCAGTTCTTTTATTGTTCAGGATTATTTGAGCTATCCTGGGTTTTTATTTTGTTTTTCCATATGAAGTTGAGTATTTCTTTAATATTTGTGAAGAATTGTGTTAGAACATGATTGAGATTGCATTGAATCTGTAGAATGGTTTTGGTAAGATGACTATGTTTACTCTGTTAATGCTGCCTATCCATGAACATGGGAGATCTTCCCATCTTCTGATATCTTCTCTAATTTCTTTCTTCAAAGAATTAAAATTCTTGTCATTCCAATTTTTTACTTGTTTGGTTAGTTTTCCCAAGATATTTTATGTTATTTGTGGCTATTTTAGAAGATGTTGCTTCTGAATATTGTTTCCCTGATTTATTTCCCATCCTGTTTATTATTTGTATATAGGAGTGCTATTGATTTTTGCGAGTTAACTTTGTATCTGTCTACTTTACTGAAAGTGTTTATCACCTATAGGAGTTCTCTGGTAGAATTTTTACAATCATTTATGTATACTATCATATCATCTGGAAATAAAGGTACTTTGACTACTCCTTTCCAATTTGTATCCCCTTGATCTTCTTCATTTGTCTTACTGCTGCTCTAAGACTTCAACTACTATATTGAATAGGTAATGGATAGAGTAGGCAACCTTGTCTTGTTTCTGATTTTAGTGGAATTACTTTGAGTTTGTCTCCATTTAAGATGATGTTGGCTATTGGCTTGCTATAAATTGTCTTTATTATGTTTATATATGTACTTTGTATCTCTAATCATCCCAGGACTTTTATCACAAAGGGATGTTAGATATTGTCAGTGGCCTTTTATGCAGCTGATGAGATGATCTTTTTTTTTTTTTTTTTTTGGTTAGGTTATATTGTGGGTTACATTTACTGACTGTTGTATCAGTGGTTCTGAGATGAAGCCTACTTAATCATAGTGAATGATCTTGAATTTGGTTTGCAGGTATTTTATTGAGCATTTTTGAATCTATGTTCATAAGGGAAATTAGTCTGTAATTTTGTATTTTTGTTGGATCATTGTATAGTTTGGATATCAGGGTAATTGTGGCCACAGAATGAATTTTGCCATGTTCTTTCTGTTTCTGTTTTGTGTAATATTTTCAAGAGTATAGGCTTTAACTCTTTTGGAAAGTCTAGTAGAAATCTGTGCTAAAGGCACTTAAAGTGGTCCTGGGATTTATTTTGTTGGGAAACCTAATGAATGGAATCTATTTCACCAGGGGTTTTTGCTGTGGGATGTTCTGTATGTGTTGCTCTCATTGGTTAATAAATAAAACACTGATTGGCCAGTAGCCAGGCAGGAAGTATAGGTGGGACAAGCAGAGAAGAGAATTGGGGGAAGTGGAAGGCTGAAGGGAAAGATGCTGCCAGCCGCCGCCATGAAAAGAAAGATGTAAGGTACTGGTAAGCCACAAGCCATGTGGCAAAGTATAGATTAATAGAAATGGGTTAATTTAAGATAGAAGAAGTAGATAACAAGTAGCCTGAGCCATTAGGCCAAACAGTTTAAATAATATAAGCGTCAGTGTGTTTATTTTATAAGTGGGCTATAGGACTGCCGGGGCTTGGTAGGACCCATAGAAAACTCTCCAGCTACAGGTTTTAGGGCTGTTTAAATTGTTTATCTGATCTTCATTTAACTTTGATAAGTGGTATCTATTGAGAAAATTGTCCATTTATGTTAGATTTTCCAATTTGATGGCATACACGTTTTAAAAGTATGTCTTTATGATTCTCTGGATTACCTTGGTATCTGTTGTTACATCCCCCTTTTCATTTCTGATTTTTTAAATTTGGGTATTGTCTTTCTGGATTTGAGTTAGCTTGGATAAAGGTTTGTCAGTCTTCTTGATTTTCACAAAGCAATTTTTATTTCAATGATTCTTTGTATTGTTCTCTTTGTTTCTATAATATTGATTTCAGCCCTCAGTTGATTTCTTGCCATCTATTCCTTTTGTGTGTGGTTTCTTCCTTTTGTTCTAGGGCAGTGGTTCTCAACCTGTGGGTCACAACCCTTAGCCAGAAGTTTCCCTGTGTTCTGCCTGCCTAGTTTGCAGCTACTCAGATCCAAGTAAGCACACAGATGTTTATATTAATTATGAACTGTATGGCCTAATGGCTCAGACTCTTCACTAGCTAGATCTTACATCTTAAACTAACCCATTTCTATAAATCTATACCTTGCCACATGGTTTGTGGCTTACCAGTATCTTTATATCTTGTTTCTCATGGCAGCAGCTGGCAGTGTCTCCTCTCTGTTCTGCCTTTCTCCTTCCTCCTCTCTAGTTAGAATTTCCCACCTAACCCTATTCTGCCTCACCATTGTTCAACCAGCTTTATTTATCAACCAATCAGAGCAATATATTTTCACAGCATACTAAAGACCAGTCCATCACGACCGCTTGGTAAGCCCCATTCTTCAAAAATATTTACATTATGACTCACAACAGTAGCATAATTACAGTTATAAAGTAACAAAAAAAAATAACTTTATGGTTGAAGATCACCACAACATGAGGTATTGCAGCATTAGGAAGGTTGAGAATTACTGTTTTACAGCTTTCAGGTGTGCTGTTATGTTGGTAGAATGAGATCTCTTTAGTTGTATTCTTTTTTAAATGAAGGCACTTAGTGCCATGATCTTTCCTCTTAACATAGTTTTCATTGTTGCCCTGGCCAGCAGGGTTTCAATGGGGGCGACCCACCTGTGGGAGTGAATGAGAGACCGGGGACACAAGAGATGGACAGCAAGACAAAATTCTGATCAAGCCGCCAATCTTTATTTCTCTCTGCATGGCTTATATAGCATAAGAAGGGAAGGGGCAGGAAGGAGGGAAAGGGAAAGGGGGCGTGTAGAACATGGAAGGGGTGCAAGACGTGTGAGGCAGATCATGCAACTGCGAGATGTTGGCTAAGGTCACTGGTCAAGGGCAGTTTATTCTGTTGCTAGGCTACCTGACCATGGAATGCTCTTTACGTTCGGTTGTTATGGCACCTGACTGTGGGATGTTCTCTTATCTTTGGGGGCCTCTGGTTACTGCTCTGGGAAGGGGCTTATGACTTGTTCTCTGGCCTAGCTAGTACTTTCCATGGTTCATGTTTGGTTCCTGACATTTTGGTTCCTAACACAGTGCGTCTCATAAGTTTGGGTATGTTGTATATTCATTTTCATTGAATTCTAGAAAATATTTGATTTTTTTCTTTATTTCAGTCTTGACTCATTTTTCATTCAATAGAGTTATTCAGTTTCCATGAGTTTGTAAAATTTCTCTTGTTTCTATTGATACCCAGCTTTAATCTTTAGTGGTCTGTTAGAATGCACAGAGTTATTTCAATTTTCTTGAATCTGTTGAGGCCTGCTTTGTGTCTGAGTATGTGACAATTTTGGAGAAAGTTTGGTGAGGTGCTGAGAAGAAGGTATATTCTTTTGTATTTGGTTGAAATGTTCTGTAATTATCTGTTAAGTACATTTGGTATATAATGTGTGTTAGCTCTAGCATTTCTCTGTTTGGTTTTTTGTCTAGATGACCTGTCTAATGTTGAATGTGGTATTGAAGTCTCCCACTATCAGTGTGTGAGGGTCAATATGCTATTTAAGCTACAGTAGTATTTCTTTTACAAATGTGGTTTCCCTTGTGTTTGAGGAATAGATGTTAAGACTTGAAATGTCACCTTGGTGGTATTTTCCTTTGATAAGAATGTAATGAACTTCCCTATCACTTTTGATTAGTTTTCAAGGCTATTTTGTTAAATATGAAAATGAATAAACCACCTTGCCTTTTAGGTCTGTTTGCTTAGAATATTTTTTTTCCAATAATTTACCCTGAGGTAATATCTATCTTTGATGTTGAAGTGTGTGTTTTGAATGCAGCAGAAGGATGGATCCTGTTTTCTCATCCATTCTGTTAGTTTGTGTCTTTTTATTGGGGAATTGAGACCATTGATACTGAGAGGTATCAGTAACTAATGCTTATTGATTGCTGTTATTTTGTTGTTTATGGTGATAGTAAGGTAATGAGGTGTTTGTTTGTGTGTGTGTCCTTTCATTCGAATTTGGTGATCTGGGATTATTTATTCCCTGTGTTTGGATGGTTGTAGTTAACCTTTGTATTTTGCACTCTTTGTAGGATTGTATTTGTAGATAAATATTGCTTAAATTTTGTTTATCATGGAATATCTTATTTTCCTTTTAAATCTATGGAGATTTAAAGTTTTGTTGGGTATTTTACTCTGATCTGGCATCTGCAGTCTCTTAGAGTCTATACCACATCTGTGTGGGCCCTTCTGGGTTTTAGTCTCCATTGGGAAGTCAGGTATAATCCTCATAGGTCTGCCTTTATATGCTATTGGTTCCTCTTCCTTTGCAACTTTTAATATTGATTCTTGGTTCCTTATGTTTAGAGTTTTGATTAATATGTGCTAGTGAGAATTTCTTCTGTGGTCTATTTGGTATTCTGTAAGCTTCTTATACCTTTATAGATATCTTTTCTTTAGATTAGGAAAATTTTCTTTTATGATTTTGTTGAAAACATTTTCTGGGTCGTTGAGCTGGGATTCTTATCCTTCTGCTATTCCTATTATTCTCAGATTTGGTCTTTTCATAGTGTATTATATTTGCTGGGTATTTTATGCCAGGAAGTTTTAGATTTAACATTTCCTTTGATGGACATATCTATTTTTTTCTACAATACCTTCAACACATAAGATTGTTTCTTCCATCTCTTACATTCTGTTGGGAAAGCTTGTCTCTGGACTTCTTATTTGAATTGCCAAATTTTTCATTTTCAGAATTCCTTTTCTTTGGATTTCTTCATTGATTCTACTTCCATCTTCAGGTCTTGACCAGTTTTACTTACTTGCTTGCACTTTTGCTTGTGTTTTTCTGGATTTCCTTAAGAAATTTAATAATTTTCTCACACTGTTTATTTGTGTTTTCATGGATTTCTTTAAGGAATTGATTCATTTCCTCTTTAAAGGCCTGTATTATCTTTATACAAGCTGATTTAAGGTATTTAAGGTCTCTTTCCAACATAGCAGTACATGCTGTGGTAGGGTTGCTGGACTCCAGCTGAGATATAGCTCCCTGGTTGTTTTTACATTGACATCTAGGCATCTCGTAGTAGGATGATTATATGTCTGGATGGTGATAATCTGTTTTTCCCCTCCTTTGAGTGAGTAATTTTTTCCTTGGTTTCTAGATCCTCTCTAGACTTTAAGAAAGTGTAGTGGGCGAGTGTTGCCTGGTAGATATTTTCTGTGGGCTTATTTCCCTGGCCTGGGTGTGCACAGGGAATGTCTCCTGATGTTTGAAGGTGGGATATTGGGATGAACTGGGGGAAGGAAGGTTGGAGCAGAAGATCTTTGTGATTCATTGAGCATGGGGTCAGAGACAGAAGGGAGACCACAACAGGTTTTCTGCTGCAGATATGGGGATGAGATTGTGGGGATTGGATCTGGAAGAGCAGAAAGAGAGGTGTGGATCTGCTGTCATTCTATTCATTGTCCTGGGAGGGATTGTCCTTGGGTTAGCAGCGGTGCCTGCAAAGTTTGGAGGCTGGGACAAAGGAATGAGCTGGGGGAGGGAGGATCCACAGGAGATGGGAACAGGAGCAGTTAAGGCTGCCAAAGCATTTTGCTGCAGTTCTGGTTTGGATCTGGTGCAACAAGGAGAAGAGAATATCTGCAGCTAGCCTGCCTAATTTTCTAGTTGGTGTGGTCTGTGAGTTAGCAAGGGGTGCCTGACAGAGTTGGGGGCTGGGATAAGGAGATGAGTAGTAGGGTGAGGTAGATAAGAAGGGGATGGACTGTGGGACTCACAGGAGACATGGGCAGGGGACAAAGAAAGGATAAAGAAAGCAGGTGTTCTTTTGTAGAGCTCAGGACCATGTTATCAAAGTTTAAACACAAAGTGAAAGCTGCCCAGTTAATGTTTGATTTATAGGAAAACACTGATTACTTTTTAGTATAACTGTACTCAGAATATTTAATTAGATTTTATTTATACTAACTTGGCTAGATACTCCTTGTGTTGTACCTGTTTCGCAAAACCCCCAGACACCACCAAGGAACTGATTTCTGATGCAAGCACATAAGGGTCCTTTTATTTAGGTTCAACCTTGGCCACCACACAGCAGAAGGAAGGACATGTGGCAATGGCCACATAAACCCAGGTACAGAAGTTTTTATAGGGAAGAACTGCAAGTAAGGAATTGGCAACTTGGGATTGGGTAGAAAGGACAAGGTGATTTTTTTGAAACTATTGGTCTAGACTTTTGGTGGGGAACCACACCTGCTGAAGAGGATTATCTGGACTGCTCAGTAGGATTATCTAGATATCTCCAACGGCCATAAACAGCAGACAGGATGTCTGCAGGAGTATCTGGATCCTGTTAGGCTTTCCTTTAAACAGCAGACAGGATGTCTGGAGGAGGATACTGCTCTGTATCCATTGGAGTTATCATGGCCTGTAAAGTTAAGTCTAGTCCTTCACACTTGTTCATTTGACAATCTAATACAGTGTAACTGTTTTGTATCCTCCATTCCCACATGTAAATAAATTAAATACTAAAGATCTAATTTTTCTTGCAAATGTGTTCTTTGTATACTGGTTTTCTGTAATCACTACACATTGGAGATATAGGCATGTATGTTAAATGTATTTTACTTCCAAATTATACTCTTGTTTGCATTGGCCTTTTTTCTTGGTATATTTGTATTATCTTGATAAGTAGAGCATGTGGTCTTTAGGTGAGGTGGTCTACCTTTTATTTACCATATACCAGGCTCCTAATTAATAATGTTTGTTGATGACTTTATCAACAACTGTCACAAAATTTAAGAAAATATTGTAAGAAACTTCTAAGTATAAACTGTAAATTAAAGGGTTGACATTAAGCACAATGCTTATTTACTTAGTACTTTATCATTAATGCAATTGATTTACATGGTTTAAAGTCTCAAAGATAGGAAAGATGATACAGTGTGAATTATCTCCCTCTTATGTTTTCCCCCAGCCACCTAAGTATTCTCCTTTTGTAAACTACTTCATCACTTTGTTCTCTAGAGAAAACAATGTGCTCACAAGTGTATATTTTAAAATTCATTTTGAAAGTTAAACATTCACTATGCACTGAATTTCGTAACAGACACTGTATTCAATGCCTTCCATTTAATCCTTCCGACTCAATGATATGCATTGTCCTAATTAATCTCATTTTGCAGGTGAGGAAACTGAGTGTCCGACTATTTGTGCTAGATCTTTTAATGAAAATTAAGTGAATTAAGCCAAGAGTCTGAGTATTACATAGCTTACATAGGCAAGAGCTTCCCTCCCCTGCTCTGGAGAGAATAAGATATATACTTGTCTGGTATTTGACTAAAGTGGAACATGAAGATTTCAAATGCAGAACCTTTATCTCAAGACAGAGACAGGTGTAGGAAGCCAGCAGAACTTGTGAAGGAAAATGGGGCAGTGTGTGGGGAGGGAGAGGGAGAAACATTATAGGAGTACCATTCATGATTCTTCTTTGCTCTTGCTTTGTGCTTAATCTTTTGTCTATTCAGGACTTGGGTTGTCAAAGCTAAACAAAACTGGTAACTAAGAAGGTGGGTTGGGTATTCAGTAACCACTTCTGTAAGGGAAACAGCTGGGCTCAATTACAATTTGCTCAGGAGGGCCTGCTCTCTTACAGAAAAAAACTAGTAGAGAGAAAACCTGGAGAAGGTACAGCACAGTAAAAGGGGTGAAAAATTACAAAAGCTGGATAATAACAAGTTTCCTTGATGAATTATAGAAATGGCTCTGGTACCTGTTCATTGACTTTTATGAAGGTTAGGCTATGAGCAGTCCACAGACTTTTGGATATAGAGACCCTTCCTGTGCATTTCAAGGACATCATTTCTAGAGTCTATGAGAAACACTCTGCAAGGCTGCAGGAGATACATAGCCTCTCAACATGGCAGAAGTAGTTGTAAGCTTTTTGTTTGTTTGCTTGCTTTTGACAAATACAGTACTCTAAAAAAAGGAAGTCAGAACTTTATCATATAATGGTTATTGGACAGGTAAATTCTTCTAGACTGAAGGAGTTGGGGCAATGGAGTAAGCCTTTTCAGGGCCATACATAGCTTTACACGGCTGGAAGCGATTGCAAAGTTTCAGAAGGCTTTTGACTTAGAAGCCTAGATAGTAATTCATGTGGAAAGGTGTTTGTTTTAAGATTTTACTTTATATTTAATTATGTGTGTGTGTGTGTGTGTGTGTGTGTGTGTGTGTGTGTGCAAATGAGTGCAATGTCCATGATAAGAAGAGAGCTGGAGTTACAGGTTCTTGTTAGGTCTCAAATCCTAGACAAACAGCTGAGATGCCTATTTAACATGTCAAAGTGGACCTGGCTGCTTGGTTCTCCCAGCATCCCTCAGTCCCTACCTGTTAAAGGGTATATGTTTTGCATACCCCATGCAATCCCAAACTTCACCTGACCAGGGCCTGAGCTGCCCTTCTCCATATAACCCAGTCATTTTGGCTATACAAGCCTTTTGGCCCAGGCACCCCTCTTGATCGGTGGCATACTCTTGCTGCCCCTCCCCTTCTCTCCTTACATGGCCCAGCTCAGTCTGCCTATGTCCACTCAGGACTCTCCAAAATGCTCCCGCCTCTGGCTACACTCTCACTCTTATCTACAATAACTATTCTCCTCCTCATACCAAGAGCAGTCAGATCCTTTCCTTTTCTTTTTCTTTTTCTTTCTTTTTTTCTTCTCATTCAGTCCTGAGCTAGAAAGTAACTCAGGTCCTCTGCAAGTGCAGTATTGTTTTTAACTGCTGGTTTATCTCTCTAGTTCATCATATGGAAAGTTTTTCAGTCCACAAGGATAAAAAATCAAACCATTCAAACTCTCTTCTGGAGCTAGACTAGGAAGGAAAGAAATGCCCACTGTTCACTTTACTCTATTCTTCTAAACTCTCAACCTAGGAGTGTGTTATAAAGCAACACTTCTGAGAGTGGTAGTGGGAATGCAAATTGTAGCAAAGAAGTGCAGAAGCACTTGACCTTGGCTGTGATGGTGTCATCCACCTGCGGTCATTCTTACTCCTCTTTGCTAAATTCATAGGGCCTGAGGTTGAAGGCATTGGGTAATGCCCCTCTGTGTCTTGCTTGACAAGCTAGTCAGTAAGGATTGATCTGTAAGTCAAAATAACAGAATTCTGAGGAGCATAGATAATTTAAAAGTGAATTATGTCCTGGATTATAGATTCCCAGAGAAGCAAAAACTATGAAGAAATAAAAGAAAAAAATTGAATTTTCCCTAAAATGTTGTGGGTAAAAATGTTTGAACTAGAGAATTCTGAGATGAAGGTCACTGAAATGAGGGGGAAAATTTAATTTCAATACCAAGTTGAGAAAGATATAAGGGAGAGAAGAAGCCAAGAGAAAGTGTCAGTGGACACAGAAGTGTTTTCCAGAAAAAAATGGGAAGAGCAGAGAAGCAATATTTGTGTGCATAGGACTTTTTGAAACACTTCAAATTGAAGGACCTAGAAAGTACTAAATGAAAAAATAAAAAAAATAAAAGGATCTAGCATTATGGGCCTGGTGGTATAACCATATAATCCTAGAACTTGAGAGGTGGACTTGGAAAGATCAGAAATTCCAGGCCAGCCTTAGGAATTTCATAAGGAATTCCAATGTAGCATGAGCTACAGAGAAATACTCTCCCACCTCATAAACAAAACCCAACAAATCAACAAAAATACAATCTGGGAAGTAGGGGGTATAGCTCTAGGTAGGCTCAAATTACTCAAGGTCAGAGAATCTGAACTTGCTTTATCCAGCAGGGCTGTATAAGGGGGTGACTTGACCACTGGTGTGGTTATCAGGTGTTTGGAAAGGTCTACACTTGGCTGTGTGGTGTGCTTTGATCTAGCCAGGGGGAGGTCTTTTGCCTAACCTCTTAGCATTGTTATAAAAAGCCCTTTTGAATAAGCAGAAAGGGCCATTGGGTATTGACTGAGGTCCTCCTGAAGCTATCCTGTGTTTTACTGTCTTTCTTCTCGTCATCTAGGTCTCCCTTTCTATCATTTGTTAGTTCCTCTCTCTTCCACCTAAGAACCCTTCAAAAGATGGGAGCAGGTCAAAGCTGGTCTCCCACAAACTTCCACAGATGGTACCTGAACAAGGACTTGGGTGCAGAGGAAATAAGTAAGAGAGAGTAGGGAGCACCGTGGAAGCAGTTGGCCATGTCCAGTTATTAATTAAGGATTAGGTGGTAGTATTCTATTCCTAGGGAGTAGTATTGCTATAATAATTCCAGCTACCTGTAAACTCTTAGTGGAAAGCTGATTCAGAGCTGCATAGTTAAGCTCTGAACCTCCACTTGAGATTCATATTATTAAGAAGGGGGGATTTGTGGAGGCCCAAATTACTCAGGATCAGATTATCTGAGCTTGCTTTATCCAGCAGGGCTGCAAACACCATGATTTGACCACGGATGTGGTTACCAGGTGTTTGGAAGGGTCTACACTTGGCTCTGTGGTGTGCTTTGATCTAGCAATTGGGAGGTCTTTTGTCTCACCTCTTGGCATTGTTATAAAAAGCCCTTTTGAATAAATGGAAAGGGCTATTGGGTATTGACCCAGGTTCTCCCAAAGATATACTGTGTCTGTCTTTCTTCTCATCAACTAGGTCTCTCTTCCTAATATTTTCTTTTCCCTCTCTCCTCCACATAGAGGAGACACTGGACAGTGTTGGAGCTGGCCTCCCACATAGCTCTGTGGTAGAGTTCTTTTTATTATGAACAAGACACTTTACTCAGTGTAGTCCCTAAATGCACACTCACACTCACACACAGACACACAGACACACACACACATACACATATAAACATACACACACACACACACACACACACACACACACACACAGAGAGAGAGAGAGAGAGAGAGAGAGAGAGAGAGAGAGAGAGAGAGAGAAATACTGAGAGAGACACACAGATACAAAGGTAGACATAGACTGAGAGATGGAGAGACAGAAAAAAGAATTTACATCTGAACGTATTATTGTGTAGTACAAGAATTCAAAGACAAAGAGAAAATTCTAAGCATTTACAAAAGGAAAAGAACTGATGACATACAAAGGAAGAAAAACCATATTGATGTCAGGTTTTTTTAACAGTACCAAATGCAAATGAATATTTTTCTAAGACTGAAGTAAAGTTAACTTTAAACATAGTATTTTATATCTGAAAAATGTCTTTTAAATAAAAAGATGGTAAAAATATTCTCAGGTTTACAATATTTCAAAAGCGGTGCCACACAAATATTTGTTTAAAATGCACTTAGATATAATACTAAAGGCAAAATGAGTCTATGAGCTTTATAAGAGATGTATGAAGTGAATGTGAATAAATAAATACACTTATAATTGTCACTGTGATTTAAAAATAAAAATAGAAAAGCTATTTACAAGACCAAGGATTTCTACTCTAGTTCAGTGATTCCCAAAGTTCTTTTTGCATATAAACACCTGGAGCTCTTGTTTACCTGCAAATTCTGATTCAGTAGGTAGGAAATTGGGACTAAATTTCTGCAACTTTTTTGAGGCTCCAGGTGCTTCTGGTCCTTGAACCACATTTCAAATAAAATCCAGGGCACCAGTTTCATTATCATGATTGGTGATGAAAAGTGGGGAAGACAAGGCCTGAAAGAAACCTTGTGCAAGACATAGCTTCACTTAAAACATTCAAAGTGAGAATGAAAAAAGGGATTGGGTGAAAGGGCAGAGAACATTGTAATAAGAAATCAACATGATACCAATTAAGATGATAAACAAAGGTGTCAATAAATTATAATAAATATAAAAGATAAAACCATAAAATTTTAAAGTCACAGAGGCACAAATTAAATCAAAATTTCAGACAGATTTCAATTTTATGAGACACAATATATTTGGACATCCCAACATTGAAAGAAGAAATTGGAGTATTAGCTGAGCGATAAAGCACTCAGTCTCCACTACACTGGCATGCCTGCACACACACATACATATATGCACATACACAGGACTTGAACATGGAAGTTCTGGAAATAAGACTATTAGCAATATCATAATCTGAATAATGCTCTTAGTTGTGTTATATGAAAAAAGAAGACTTTAACTAAAATTTGCAGTAGGAGAGCTATGACATAAAAAGGTTGATGTGATCAAATAAGTAGAGTACTTTAAAGCATTTATATACTTTTAAAATAGGTTTCAAATATGTGCAGCCCCTAAATTAAAACCCTACATTTTAAACTCCTTTTCAAGGTTAGAGATTTTAGTACATCTTTGATTCTTCACAAATTATCCAAGCATATATACAAGATAAACAAATAGAAATTAATACATATCAGAATTGTCAAGTAATGGGTCTGGAAAGTTGGCTCATTGGGTATGAGCACTTGTTACTCTTGCAGAGGACCCAGGTCTGCTCCCCAGCATCCACATGGTGGTGCATAACCATCTGATACTCTATTTCTAGGTTATCGGCCCTACTCTGACCTCTTTGGACACCAGACATTGTTCACAGACATAAATGCAGACAAACACATAAAATAAAATAAATATTAAAGAAAAAGAATTAGCAAGTAACAAAACTGTCAAGATTATGATTGTTATTGGAGTGGAGAGAATATCCTACATAATTATATTTGCATCAGTGGAGTATATACACTTACTGACGTGTACATGCAACATTGCTAAAAAGTTGTTAACATATAAATCAATGAAAAAATTATCCTAAAACAATCCTGAATTGTGGTGGTATTGTGTTCCCCAAAATATTGTGCACCCTAATAAACTTATCTGGGGTCAGAGAACAGAAAAGCCACAATATTAAGCATAGAGGTTAGGTGGTGGCACTCACACCTTTAATCCCAGCACTTGGGAGGCAGAGCTAGGTGGATCTCTGTGTATTCAAGGATACAGCCAAGCATGGTGACTCATGCCTTTAATCCCAGAAAGTAAGCATTTAATCCCAGGGAGTGACCGTAGAAAGCAAAAAGTATATAAGGCATGAGGACCAGGAACTAAGTTAGTTAAGCATTTGGCTGGTTACGCTTTTAGGCTTTGAGCAGCACAGTTCAGCTGAGATTCATTAGATGAGGATTCAGAAGCGTGCAGTCTGAGGACACAAGACCAGCTGAGGAACTGGCAAGGTGAGGAAGCCGTGGCTTGTTCTGCTTCTCTGATCTTCCAGCATTCACCCCAATAACTGGCCTCAGGTTTGATTTTATTAATAAGACCCTCTAAGTTTCCTGCTACACTGGATAATAAAAGAAGTTCCAGAGTTATAACCATCTCTGACTTCAAGCTGTACTGCAGAACTATAGTAATAAAAAACCACATGGCATTAGCATAAAACAGACATGTTGATCAATGGATCAAATCTAGGACCCAGAGATAAATCTATACATCTATAAACACCCGATTTTTTTTATAAGAAAGCCAGAAATACACTGTGGAACAAAGGAAGTATCTTCAACAAATGGCGCTGGTCTAACTGGATGTCTGCATGTAGAAGAATGCAAACAGATCTCTATTTATCACCCTGCACAAAAGTGAAGTCCAAGTGGATCAAAGACCTCAATATATATCCAGATATTCTGAACATGATTGTAAAGGAAGTGGGGAATAGCCTTGAAAACACTGGCACAGGAGAAAACTTCCTGAACAGAACACTAATAGTGCAGGCACTAAGATCAACATTTAAGAAATGGGACCTCATAAAACTGAAAAGCTTATGAAAGGCAAAGGACACCATCAATAGGACAAAATGGTAGCCTATAGAACAAGAAAAAAATTTCACAAACTTCACATCCAATAGAGGGCTAATTTCCAAAATATATAAATAACTCACAAAACTATATATTAAAAAACCAAAATAATCCAATTTAAAAATGAGGTATAGATCTAAACAGAATTCTAAATAGAGGAACTCAAAGGGCTGAAAAACACTTAAAGTTATGTTCCACATGCTTAGCCATCAGGGAAATGCAAATCAAAACTACTTTGAGATTCCATCTTACACCTGTCAGAATCGCTAAGATCAATAATGTGACAACTTATGCTGGCCAGGATGTGAAGCAAGGCGAACACTCCTTCATTACAGGTAGGAGTGCAAACTTATACATCCACTTTGGAAATCAATATGATGGCTTTTCAGAAAGTAGGGAATCTCTCTACTTCAAGACCCAGCTATATACCACTCCTAGGCATATACCCAAAGGATTTTCCATCCTACCACAAGGACACTTGATCAACTATGTTCATAGCAGCAGTTGTATTCATAATAGGCAGAACCTGGACATGTCCTTCAACTGATGAATGTATAATGGAATATTATTTATATAATGGAATATTACTCAGTTGTTAAAAATGACATCGTGAAATTTTCAGGGCCAATGGATGGGATGGAACTAGACAAGACAAAATCATAGTGAGGCAACTCAGACCCAGAAGGACAAACATAGTATCTACTCACTTATAAATGGATATTAGCTGTAAAGTAAAATATTACTGTAATTAATGAGGCAATTCCACATAATTTAACTTAACTGGTAGTCAAGAGAAGTTTATTTCTGGGATAACTTACATACATCCAATAGGGGTTTGTTACAGGATCCAGGAGAGATGAGGTACCATCCAGGGGAGAACTCTGCCTTGGTGTCCCATCCAGCTTCCAGGACCGTGAGGTATCCAGAAGGGCCAGACACATATGCACACAAGTCTTAAGGGGCTCCCTCTCAGCCATGCCCCAGGGGCAGGTCATCCCCAGGGGCAGGTTTTAGGCAGGTGTGGCAGTTACCTGCTGTCACTCTAGGGTTAGGGTTTCAAGGTCAAAGCTGGATCATCTACCCACTATAGTAAAAGATAATCATGCTACAATCACAGACCCATGGAGGCTAAGTGTGGGAGTCTGCCAGAGTCCATCTTCAACCTATTGAAGGGTTCTTGTGGGGAGGAGAGAGGAATGAGGAAATGATAGATAGAAAGATAGAAAGAGATAAGAATGAGTGAGACACAAGATAGATTTAGGAGGGCCCTGGGTCAATACCCAGCCACCTCAAGGTTTATGACAAAGGGTTTTTCATACAATGCCAAGGGGCAAGGCAAAAGACCTCCCACTTTCAAAATCAAAGCACAACATACAGCCAAGTGTAGACACTTCCAAACACCTGGTAACCATGCCCATGACCAAATCACCCCATTATGAAAGCCTGCTGGGTAAAGCAAGCTCAGATTCTCTGACCTTGAGTAAGGGTCTCACTAGGGAGACCCTGTGGGCCTCCACAGCTAAGTAACCAAGAAGGCTCAAGGGGGAGTGTAGTGGGTAGCCATTCCAGCTTTGACCTGGTAGTTCCAACCCCCATTGAGGCTTTGGTAATGGTCACTCCTACAAGTTGAGACTGAGAGAGGATGCTGAAGACCCAAGATCTGGACGCGCCAGCTCTCTTGGTTCCTGGCCCCTGGACGCTGGAGGTAGACCAAGCAGAGTTCTCCAGAGAACACCGCCAGACTACGGCACACCTTTCCCAGAGCCTGTTACCTATCCCATCACTTGTAAGTTACCCCACAAAATAAACCTCCCTTTTAACTAAGTAGAGTGGCCTTAATAATTTCACCAATAGGGGAGCACATGGATTTCCCCAGGAAAGGGGAAATAGAATAGATTTTGTGTGTGTGTGTGTGTGTGGACTCACATGGGTGGGGATGGGAACAGGAGGCATCAGGTTGGGAAGGGTAGGACAGAGGGAGAGATTACTAGGAGATATGACTGGAATTGGGGAACTTTTGTTGGGGGCAAAGTGGAAACATAACTCAGTGGAACATATGGGGGTGATCCTAGCAAGGACTCCTAGTAATGAAGGATATGGAACATGAACCAGCCATCCTCTGTAACTAAGTAAGGCTTCCAGTGGTGGGACTGGGACATCACCTCAGCAACAAAACCGTAAACCTTCCTTCAAGCTGTACTAGGGCAATAATGGCTCAGAGCTTGTGGAAGTGGGCCACATTGACTGTTCTAACTTGAGGCCCATGCCAGGAGAATGAGCTCATATCTGATACTGCCTGGATGGTCAGGAACAGAAAGCTGACTGGCCCAGAGACCCTAGAGTAGAACCATGAAATGTTTCCTAATGATATTCTGCTATACTCATAGATCAGTGCTTTGCCCAGCTGTCATCACAGAGCTGTCCTCCAGTAATTGATAGGAACAGAGGAACAGATGCTGAGACTCACAGTCAAACATTAGGCAAAGCTCAGGGAACTTGGAAGAGAGGGGAAGGAAGTATTGTAGGAGCCAGAAAGATTGAGGACACCAGAACATGGCCCACAGAATCAACTAAGCAGGGCTCAAAGGGGTTCAAGGAGATTGAAGTGGGAACCTTCATGGGTCTGCACTAGGCCCTCTGCATATATGTTGTGGTTATGTAGTTTGGTTTTTTTTTGGGGGGGGGGATTCTATCAGTGAGAGTGGAGATGTCTCCAATTCTTTTGCTTCCACTTGTCCTGCTTGCCTTGTCCAATCTCGATATGAGGGTTTGTTCCTAGTCTTATTGTACCTTATATATCAGGGTGGCCTGCCCTTTTCTGAAGAGAAACTGAGGAGGAGTCTATCTTGGGCAGAGGGGAGGTGGGGAGGAAGTGAGTGGAGGGAGGGAGGGGAGCCTGCAGTAGGGATATATTGTATGAGAAAAGAATAAAAAATAAGTTATTAAATTTAACCATAATAACTGTTTTCTATAAATGTAGGGAAAATTACAACTGGAGCACCATGTTCAATCACATCAAAAATATCTTAAATCTAGCAGAAAATGAAAGCTAGAGAAAACACTGGACAGTGGAAGCTGACAGAGGTATTAAAAAGCCACAATCACTAATATTAAAATAGAGGCAATTCTTAAAATTAGTGATGTTGATATCCATTTTCTTTTTAAAAATATTTCTTTTTATTTTATGTGTATTGCACTACATGAGTGCATGCCTGGTGCCCACAGAGGCCAGAAGAGGGTGTTAAATTCTCTGAAACTGGAATTATGATTTGTTGTGAGCTATCAAATGGGTGCTGGATACCCAACCCAGATCCTCTGCAAGAACAAGTGCTCCAAACTGCTGAGATGGCTTGCCATCCCTGTAAGTATATATCAAATATGCTAGAATATATAGTAGGCTAAGAATGTAGGTCAATAGGAGAGCTTAGCAGACATGAGGACCCGAGAGTTTTCTAACCGGAACCCTGAAGGGACACTAGCCCACTTGAACATGTGACTCCAGCAGGCCTTACCCTTCTTCCCCATTCCCTCTGCCTTGCTAAAAACTGTTAGATTACATTACTAAAGCTAGCCACAAGGTCTATTTCCTCCTGAGGATGACTACAAAAGTCCACCAGTCAGAATCCCCCTTTGGTTCACATAATTAGCATGCCCAATTAATATTAAACACTTCATCCTAACACAGGATTTCCCCCTTTAACTTTATAAACCGCCATTTGCCTATGTGTCAAGTTGGTCTCCCCTCAATCCAGAGGCAGTCCTCTGTCCCTCAGGAACAAATATACCTTCCCCTTCTTCCCCATCTCTATCTCCTTTATCACCACATGCTAGCCCATTCTAACATGGACCTCCCCCTTTCTCTTCTTAATGACACCTGCTAGATCATTTAATGCTGTTTTCTGCCGAGTCAGAAAGCAGAAACTGTAAGTTTTCTTCGCCACCTACTAAAGGATCTCTCTGTGAAAACAGGTGTTTTGCTGTGGTTTGTGCCTAATCTGGAGTCTGGAAAGGAGCCCCTACTGTGCATGAGTGCCCTTCAAACCCCAGAAAATAAAACAAATAAAAATTAGTCCAGAGAATGTATCTCCAAAAATAGAAGGCAATATACATCAAAAGTAGTAGAAGTAGACAACAAAATAGAGGTCAACAAAATGTATTATGATTTATATGGAAGGTAAATTTACTGATAAAGGAAATTATTAATGAGGAAGCAGTCTTTGTATGTGTAACTTAGGGGTAAATGTTGGGGTTCATAAACAAATATGTGGAATCTCTTCTTCTTGAAAATTCCCCTGTTTTTCTATTTTTATTTTTCTCCATCCATTCTGGTTCACTTATCAGAAACTTGATTCTAATTATTCTACTCTGGAATGTGTGGACTGCTGTGATCAAATTAATGTCCTTTTTCAAGTGGAAGGAATAGATAATGAACTAACCCATATTAAACTAGTTTGTATGATCCCCCAAAGTTGCTGCCCCATAGAATAGGTAAGTACATTACCCATAGAGTTTCTTCCCTTGCTAGGCTCTGTTGCAACTGCCTTTTGCATCCCCACCACAGATCTGTCTAGCTACCAGGGCAGAAGAGAATGAAGAATCACGCAAGTCATGTTAGGGATTTACCTTAGCTCTTTTTCCTGACTGTTAAGAGTTCCTTTTCTGAGGAGTGGGGAGTTGGTTCACGGCATCAGAGTGCAGAGGACCTATGTTATGAATCCCTACACCCATATACAAAGCTGAGCTAAGCTACAGCACTGCAGGTTAGAAAGAAGTAAAACCGAAGAGTTCCAGAGAGCTAAAAGAATAAGTTTCCCATTAATTGAGAAATTCGGCTTCAAGGCAATAAAAAAAGCAGAAAGCAACAGAGGAAGACACATGGCATCTGGCTCTGACCTTTGCATGAATGAGGGAGACACACACACTCATGTATATTCAACACACACTACAAATAAACACACACACACACACAGAGAGAGAGAGAGAGAGAGAGAGAGAGACAGACAGACAGACAGACAGACAGACAGACACATAGAAATACAGACACACAGACACACAGACAGACACACAGAGAGGGACAGAGACTGAGAGACAGAGAAAGAAAGAAAGAAAGAAAGAAAGAAAGAAAGAAAGAAAGAAAGAAAGGAAGGAAGGAAGGAAGGAAGGAAGGAAGGAAGAAAGAAAAAGAAAGGAAGAAAGGAAGACAGACAGAAAGAAAAGAAAGAAAGAAAGAAAGAGAAAGAAAGAAAGAAAGAAAGAAAGAAAGAAAGAAAGAAAGAAAGAAAGAAAGAAAGAAAGGAAGAAAGAAAGGAAGAAAGAAAGGAAGAAAGAAAGGAAGGAAGATTCATTGTTTTTCTTAGTCCTTGCAGCCACAGGCTGATAGCACCTGCCAAGCTGTAGGTCTGGCCTTTGATGATATCTTCCAGGTTTTGCTTGTATTGGTTTCAAGTTGGGCATTGTAAAACAGAAAAAAATGTTAAACTGAGAGTAAATTCTGTGCTACCCCAAATTCCAGCATTCATTATGGTCTGCTTCCTCCAATTTCCTTTTCAGTGCTTTAAAATACTAGTTCCCTCCATTCTGTCCAGGTAGCAAAGTTACATTTGGAAAGAGAGAAAAAATAAAATATATCTTCTGCAATTTATCCAGAAACGGAACTGATGATACTTTATGAAATTAAAACATTTGAAGTTGAAAATGTATATTCTTTATATGAATACCAGTCAATGAAGTGAAAGTACCATTTATTTAAAAGCCAAGTAAATATACATGTATGATTCAGGAAGAGAGTTTCTTTAGGTGAAAAGAAACAGATGGATAGGTTGACATAAGGACTATGCCATATGTTTGATATAGATAATTATCGAGATGCTTTTGTTTTGGCTGGTGTTTCCTCAAGCATTTATAACCTCATACAAATAGCTAAATAAAGAATTTCATAAGTGAAATTAATATGTGCATTGAAAAAACCCACTATTTACAAAGAAATGTGATCCAGATAACTTCATTCATCTGAAATATAGAGAGAAACAGAAAAAGAAAAAAAAGTTTTCTCTGATTCTGAATGGTTATGAGTAGAGGATATAAATCAGCATTCTCTAAGCTCTGCTGTGCTAACCAAGAAACTGGAATTCTGGGTAGCTTAGTATAATGAAAGTTGTTTTTTTTTCCTTGTTATTGTTGTTTTTAACACAAAGTCCAAGGCTGTTGCTCCTGGCGACACATATTAACAATGATTTAGGAATTTCCATCCTTCCCCCATGATTCACTGTCTTTCAGCCAATTCCTTCAGGCCACCAACATGCAGAAAAAGAATAAAGATATTCAGAGAACTCATTCTCTAGAGAGGTTAGGAATGAGGCCTGGAAGAGTTAACACATCTGTCCAAAATTCACTGTGCACCCAACTAGATATAAGAGGCCTGAGAAATTTGAAGGTTACCATGTTTAATGAAGAAATTTGCCGGGCGGTGGTGGCGCACACCTTTAATCTTAGCACTCAGGAGGCAGAGCCAGGCAGATCTCTGTGAGTTCAAGGCCAGCCTGGTCTACAAAGGGAGTTCCAGAAAAGGCACAAAGCTACATAGAGAAACACTGTCTCCAACCCCCCTCCAAAAAAAAACCAAAACAAAACAAAACAAAAAAACCCAGAAGTTTAAGTATTTGGTGAACTTTTCTGTGTCATAACAATCTCTCTGTTATAGGAAATTTTTAATAGTGCTCAGTTTTTAAGAAAATATCATCTATATTGTGATATGCTATAATCTCCTATAGTACCTAATACTCATTATACTATAATATCATCTCAGTATATTGTAATAGCCCTGTAGCATAGAACAAGCACGTGTATATTAATTGAGTATAGGTGTTTTCATAATTATGGCATCCTCTATGACTGACTACAAAAATTAATTCTGAGTGCCATACTTTCATTTATATAATGTTAAGAAACCCTTCATCATACTATTTCTTAGGTATCTGTAAAGTTGAAATAGTCCTATTTTGCCCTTGAAGTTATAATTTTATCATATGTTTATACCTTCATCAGTAACATAGTGATTGACTTAATTTTTTTGTGAGTGAAAGACAAACAGAGCAAATATGTTCACAGAATCAAGAATCACAGACTCTGCTAGGGAAACACAGCAGTAGAGATTGTGTTGAACTGTTACTAATTCGTTTCTGTACAGTTTGATATGTTTGCAATTGCAAGGCAGTAAAAACAACACATAAGTCATATAAAATAAATTGATATTGTTAGCTAAATATAATATGGAGAAAGAAATCAAATATTAAAAACACCAGATAATAAGGCAAGTAATTTATAGACAGTGCAATTTCCAACTTTGCCACTATGAGACATTGAACAACCTTGCTTATTCTAATCTCTAAACTGGCTATCTTTTTCAGGAATAAATTAATTAGCATATTAAGGTACTTTTCAAAGATACCTGATGCATAAGTTCTGAATAAATGTTAGCTAGGGCTATTTCTTTTCTTTTCTTTTTCTCTTTCTTTTCTTTCTTTCTTTCTTTCTTTCTTTCTTTCTTTCTTTCTTTCTTTTTTTTTTTTGTTGAGACAGGGTTTCCCTGTGTAGCTTTGTGCCTTTCCTGGATCTCACTCTGTAGACCAGGCTGGCCTTGAACTCACAGAGATCCACCTGGCTCTGCCTCCCGAGTTCTGGGATTAAAGGAGTGTGCCACCATCATCTAGCCTAGGGCCATTTCTTAAAAGAACTGAATACAGGACTGATTGGCATTAGAAAAATCAAAGACAACACCTTATTCACTGTATTCCTTTTTTATGTTGAATTACATAAAGGAAGTCACAGTTATTTCCCAAAAATATATGTTATTTATTTTTGGATGTGTGTCTGTGATGTATGTACATGTTTGTATGGGTATGTGCATGTGTGTATATGTGTGTATTCGTGTATGTGTGTGCATATATGTGGAGGCCAGAGGTTGAAGTCAGGTATCTCATTGCTCACCCTCCACCTTACTTTTTGCTTTGAGGTCTCTCACTGAACATGCAGCTGATCAATTTAGCTATGCTGGCTGGCCAATAAGCTCCATGGGTCAACCTGTTTGCATCCTCCCATCACAGTGATGTGTTACAGACACATGCTGCTACTGAATTTGGCTTTCCTGTGGATAATGGGACTTATGTGGCAGGGACTTTACCAGTGGAAACATTTCTTTAATTCATGAAAACAAATCCTAACATTAGCAAATACTTGCTTTTCATGTCCCTTTCATGGGCACATTCCACCCAACTTTTGTTTTGTTTTTTTGAGACAGGATTTCTCTGGGTAGTTTTTGGTGCCTGTCCTGGATCTTGCTCTGTAGACCAGGCTGGCCTTGAACTCACAGAGATCTGTCTGGCTCTACCTCCCGAGTGCTGGGATTAAAGGCATGTACCACCACCACCTGGCTTCTACCCAAAATTTTAACATGATGAAACATTTGGCACTCATGCACTTAAGCTTATACAGCGTAATACATTAGTGGTTCTTTTTAATCATGCATCATTGATGTAGTATTTCCACATATTTTCATGTATGAAAACAATTTTTATTACATCTATTTATTTATTTGGAAGGTTGTGGACAGTAATGCAATGTGTGGTAATCGGAGGACAGTGTGATAGCTGGTTTTCTCCTTCCACCATGTGGGTTCTGAACATCAAATTCGGGTCACCAGGCTTGACCATAGATGCCTTTATCTACTGGGCCACCTCACCTGCTCTACAATTTTATTTTTCATTAAATCATTTTACTGACATATGAAATTGATACAGACATGCACACATTACAATTTCATGTAGCTAAGTGAATTCTTACATCATCAATATATCTAAATAACAAATATCTTGATAAGAAAACTCCAGAATATTTAGTGTTCCTGATATTACTCTTAGGCTTCTTTCTAGTTAGAATTTTTTTCGAGGATAGTTTTTAACTTTCCTCTTGTTTGGCAGTGTAGAATGGATTAGTTTTGCTAGTTCTATAAATGCAGTCACACAATATATACTGTTCTGTATATGTCTTATTTTACTAAATATTGTTTGTGGAAATAAATACTGTTGCAAGTAACTATAGATTGTTTTTAAGTTGTCTGGAAACCGATAGTACCAATACACAATAATCAAGTCATTCATTCCAATGGCATTAGGCTTCTGGGTAATATCTCACTTTGAATTTTGTACAGACTTTTGGTTGACACACATATGTATTTGTTTGGGATCTATATGTTAGAGTTGCTGATTTTGTGTATGTGACTGTTTACATTTAATATGATCTGCTAAGTCTCTTAAAGTTGTTAATATAATTTTCAGTTGTAAGAGATTATGTGATTCTAGAGAATGTATCATTATATCACATTGTGCTTTAATTTTGTATCACCTCCGTGTATCTAGAAGTTACTTGTCTATTCATATGTTCATTTGCCATGCTATTATTCTCTTTGTACCATAAGTAGAATAGACTTTTAAATCTACAAATCTACATTTCAGTTATGGTCATCATTATTGTTACATTTCAGATTCACCTACTTGACTGTGTTTAATGTGTAAAGTCAGTCTAGTCCTGAGATCATCTAATAGTAATACCCATAAGCTGTAACCAGAAAAAGGAAAAAAGAACAAAAACAACAATTTCTTAAGTAAGAGCTATCTTACTTGGGAATCTGATTTTCTTTCATTCTTTAGCATAATAAAATAAAAACAACACAAACTTGTTATCATTTTTTACTGCATTTACACCATTCTAAATTACCATCTCTAATAGACAAAGAAAAGAAATGAAAACAAAACTTAAAATCCATCATGAAGCAAACACACTCTATACTGTAAACACTCTAATGGATAGATGTGCTACAGTATTCTCCAAAGAAGCTTGAACTATTAACTTCCTATTTTACAGGAAGAAATTGGCACTCAGAGAAGGAAAGGAATTTTCTCAAGGCCATATAGTCAGAATCATATGCCAGGATTAATCCCAGATCTTGTTGCATCTGGTATCTTGATTATGTCCAAAACTTATCTTGGAAAAGAAAAGGCTAACAGGCACTATGGCTGAGTCATGTCAGGAGAGAACTCTCACCACTTTCTAGCTGTGTAAGCTCAAATAACTATATCATTTGGTCGAGTGACACTCAATTTCCTCTGTCTAAAAGAAAAAAGATTACTCAAGTTTGTCTCCAGAACCACCTTCCAAAGTAGCTTCTATGATTATAAGCACTTTTGAAATCTACTACCAGAGCTATTGTGATGCCCTTCTAGGTACCAGAAAACTGACCTGTTTAGTTGTTCCTCTTTATTCCTGATCTTCAATCATTTTCTGGTTTTTATTTATTTATGCTTCAAGGTCACTGTGCTAACAATTTCTCTTGGAGTATTTATCACATCATATCACACATGTGTTTCTCTAATGTTAGATACTAATTACTTAAAGACAAAGACCACCTTACCCATCCCTTGAACTCCAACAGCTAGCAATGCACTTTAAAGTATATAATAGGGGGACAAATGGCTAAAAGGAAAAATACTACTGTCTTTGATTAGACAAGTTAAATATGTGAAGGCTAGAAATGGAATCTCCCATGGATCCCATGGGAGAGCTTGCAGTGTATGTACACCACATGGTTTTTCGGAGCTATAGTAAACAGACCCATGGTTTCTGAATCAACACCAGTTAGTCAATAGTCCAAGTACAGTTTGCTGGCCTTTAGAAACAAATCTTAAAGAAGCAGCCGGAGGTTGTTACCACGTACAGCTGGGACCTGATTGAGTCTGGGCTGAACTTTAACACTGCATGCTTACTTTCTTTTCTTGTTACATTTTCAGTTGAGAAGTATCAATAATCTAGATAATTTAGGAGACACTAAATTTTGATTCTACATTTCATGCTCAGAAATACTAGTTCACATCATTCCGTTCCTTCCTCAAACTACTATATATGCCTTAGTTACTATGAAGTGCCCTGCAGCATGTCAGAAAAAAGCCATCTTCCACACAGTTACAAATGTACATTTCATTGAATTTCTCCAACCCTGTAGATGAATGCTTCTCAGCCTTCCTAATGCTGTGACCGTTTAATACAGTTCCTCAAGTTGTGGTGACCCTCCCACCACCACCTTAAAATTATTTTGTTGCTACTTCATTACTGCACTTTTTATTACTGTTATGAACTATAATGTAAATATCTGTGTTTTCCGATGGTCTTAGGTGACTTCTGTGAAAGGGTGATTCAACCCCCCAATGAGGTTATGATCCACAAGTTAAGAACCACTGCTATAGCCATTGAATTCTGCCCAACCACCTTCCAAATCATTCAACCTAGGAAATGTTAGTACCATTTTATCAGCTTCAACCATCTTATCAGAAGTCTTTTCTCTCTCTCTTTCTTTTTGATGTGTATTAAGACTAAAGTGGAAAGTATTGCCATAGGTCATGTGTCCTGGATACCATGAAGTGAGATATAAATAAACACAAAAGTAGCAAGTATTCTATTTCTGTGGAACTATTTGCAGAGATCAGAAATTTACCAGGAAATAGAGCTTTTAATTCTGAAGTTCCAGTCAAATTGCAATTATGTGTAAGCTTTGGGAAAATGGGAAACCTGATTAGATATACCCCAAAAGATACTCTTCAAATCTCAAGCAGTACCCAGCACATAGTGGGTATTAAGTGTGTACTTCCAGAATCAATTATCATTTTAGTGTTTTACCCACCTGAAATCCTGTTCTGTGGTTTTATTTAAACTGGTTGTCAGCATGGAATGACTTCTGCATTCTCTCCTGGAAGTGGGTGAATTTCCATGGTGAGCAATTCCTCTATATACAGTTTGCAAATCATTTTGGGAACCTTCCAAATGAAAGGCACTGTATAAATATACCCTCCCACCAGCAGCCAGCCGGCTTTCCACCGGGGATACATTTGCATCGCTTATGTACATAGTGTTTCATTTGGGGCATTGCTTTTATTTTTATGACCATAAAAGAAATATGCACAGTATGAACAATAATGTAAACTGCATTCACGAAGATATATATTTGTGTATTTTTATGATTCAAAACTTAGAAATCTGAAAAAAAAAGCAGCCATGGCATTTTTCTTTCCTGTTGTTGTTTGCTTTTTTCAAAGCATTCTTTATTATTTTCTAACATTATGGTGGAATTTTGCTGAAACGCTCAAGTCTTTGTCTGTACCTCACTTGAGAATATGTGGTGGTGGGCTCAAATGAATGTTGCTGGCAAAAGGCCTGAAAATGGCGGGCACTTGATTGTGCATTTATTCATGTCTGTAATAATAGTTTGCTTTCCTGCCACATTTTTGTGCATGGAGGCCTTCTTAAGAAGCAAAAGAGAGAAGGAGGCAACCTCGGGTATAAAGTACCATCTAAGTAACTTAGCATGATAATGGTGTTGTTCACAGGCTCTGAAGAGTTGTATTTTACTCTTTATAACAAAAAGGGGGTTGATTTCATTCAGCATTACTGGGAAGTTAGACTGTGAATTCCTATCATACAGAAAACGCTTATTGAACTTTGAAATAAAATGGCAACAGAGTTAAATGAAAACTTTTTGCAAACTGTATTTATACATGTAAAATCACCTACATAGAAAAATGAACTGAATTATAATTTACTTTATAAATTACCATAATTAATTAAATGTGAATTGAGTGAAACACCTCACTCCAAATACATTTCTAGCTTTGAGGACCTACTCAGAATATGCATGGTAGTTTTTTGTAATAAGACACCTAAAAGGGGCTCAATAAAACTGTTCTCCACATCTTTGAGGTATGGTGTAAAAAGTGGGATGATAGACTTCAGATACCAATATAATTCTTTTCCACTGCCTACTATTTTCTTTCATAGACACTAAGCTTGACATTTTCTCACTTATTACCTCTAAACAATGAATGTGATTGTGCTTTTGTAACTTCAGCTATAATATATTAATATCAAGAAGCTGCTCACTCAGTTTGTTTTTTGGCTGAGAAAGTAGATCTTATTGTATTCACCACAGTCACAATGCTATTGTCTCTAAACTCTAATTTCATCATTCTACTAATATCTAACTTTGTTTCATTAATGTTATAAAGTATCTTAATCATCTTTTCCTTATTATCAGAAAATAGAACAGCAGTTTCTTCCACTAAGAACATCTACAAGCATGGATTAATCTGCAGCTAGTTTTTACTACAAATCCCATAATGCTTTGCATTATAGCCTACAATCCCCATAATGCAGCACCAAACTTACTGTTAACTATCCTGTTACTGGCAAAGACAAGAACATTTAAGAACTATGTAATGTGCAAGTACTCTACTCAAACAGTGAACTCCTTTTTCAGTGTTTTGAGATTTCCTTTGGTGAAATAAAATAGAAATCTTTATGTTATGCATACTATTATCCCATTCTGAATATATTATCACATATTTGCAGTTTATCAGAGTACATACTTTTCATGTCAAAGCACGTTTTAAAAAGAATATCTTACTATGTCACCTGATAGCCTTGAAATCAGCATGTAGCTCAAGCTACTTTGGAATTTACGTCCTCTCGCCTAAGCTTCATGAATGCTGAAATTTTAGATATGTTCTATCATACCTGGCTTAAAGTCTTCTTTTTAACACCCATCACGGGTCTCAGGTTTGTTTCTTCCCTAATGTGGGGAGAGGTCAGCCATTTCCAGATTTTAAAAGAAAATCACAATATATTGTTTAATACTTCAAACATCTGCAAATGAGAATTCAGTGAAGTAATTAAATTTCTTAATTAGGTGCACCTTGCAGCTGCTGTTAGTCTTAATTGGCAATAATGCAGCCACATTTTGTTCTGACACATATCTTCAGAAGAGTTAGAGAACTGAAGGGAAGCAAGAGGAAAATGTTCCCACACAGTTCAAGACAGTTCGCACAAAGAGGATCCCATGGCAACAAACAGTGAGGCCCACAGTTGGCTCTGTAAGATCCAGGAATAGACAATGCTTCACCTCAGATTCAAACAAACACTTCCCTTTCTTGATCTGAAGAGAAAGCTTTGAAAAATAATCTCTTTCAATAGGTTTGGAATGGTCCAACATTCACCTGTGTCTTTAAAGCACTTTTCCAGGCTTCCTGAAGCTCTCTGTAGCCCTTGTCAAGGTAATATTTCAAGTTATGCCCTGTGTGGGTAAAAAAAACTGACTTGCAGAAACATTGCAAATGCACGATTTGAATTTTCACTCATGCAGACCTGAACCACACCTTGGCAACAGGTTTATTTTAACTACCATTTTACAGATAAGGAAAGAAATTGAGGTCAAGAAAGATTAGTGATTCCTATGGATAATTATGCCAAGTTAGGAATAGAATTTTAGCTCAGATCTGAGCCTATAACCTAAGACTTGTACTTCTAAACTTTGCTTAAAGCAACTAAGTGTGTTAATTATACCCCCTTCAGTACATTGGAAGACTAGTTCTTCACTTAAGTGGGTCAGCAAAACGACTGTGCAACAAGGTATAGTAAAAATGGATATTTCACTAGGAAGGGGTGGGAGAATTTTCTCTTCACACTCTAGCCTTTACATTTTCCAAATTGTAGCATATGTGGAGGGTGCAGGCAGAAGAGAGCCAAATACACACTAGAGGTTAACCTGGGTTAAATCCCTTCAGAGAAACCATGTCAGTCTTGAAAATGCACTAGACTTTTAGCACAATTTCCCTCACCTTGGCTTATGGTTTACAACTTCAATTTAATTGACATTCCATCAAGATTCAGATTGACCTCCCCTTTCTGTCTCCTGGCACTCATTCACCCTCACCTGTGCCCTGACTTAGTATTCTAGCTTCTAATTAATTTACCCCCATTTCTTCTCATATTTTCTCAAGTGCTTAATCTACTTCCAATTTGTGCTTTAGTCCCTGAATTATATGAAGACAGACTTCTCAAGGTACAAGGTTGCTTTGGCTGTTTACTTTTCTACCTTGGGTGTATCTTGTGAAGTCTTGGAGTTGAGGAAAATCTTGTTCAGCAAGTTAAGGTTTCCAGAGTTGGCACTGCAGTGGGTGGATGGGAATAGCTAAAGTGTGGCGAGAGGGAGGGAGGGAGGGTGGCAGAGAAGCATTTATCTATCCTCTTTCCCTGTTTACTCCATTGTCAGAACCTAATGCTGCGGCTGCAGTGTAAATACGCTCACTTCCCCGGGGGCTTGCTACTCTAAGTGCAGTATGTAATCTGACAGCATTATTATAGTCCACGGACCAGCTTATTAGAGACTCAGGCTCTCAGGCCTCACACTACATCTACAGAATGAAAGTGCATACATTAAAGTCTGGGAATCAAAGAATTAAGAGTTTCATAACATCTCAAAGTACAAAGGCAAGGAACTTTAAAATAAGTAACTCCCTTATTTATCTACAAGTGCCTACTTTTGTCCCCCATCCCTCGACACAAATCCGTTTCAAAAAATGCAGCGAATTCTAATGAAGTATGGAAATCTTTACTGCTCGGGAAGAGGCTCCTCTTCAATCTCGTCCTACCAGTTTCTCTTCCCACTCCCTTATCCCCTTCCCTGCCCCCTCCGCACAGCACAAGGGGAGCCCATCACAATCATTCTTTTCCCAAACCCCTGTTTGGATGGGAAGATTTTGCTCCTCCACAAACTGAGGCAGCTCCAGCTGGGAAGGTAACTGCCTGAAGGATTTACAGTTTACATACCAATAGAGAGAGAGAGAGAGAGAGAGAGAGAGAGAGAGAGAGAGAGAGAAGCACTTTGCAAAACTGCCCTTTACGAACCATTATCACCTCGCCACCTGAGACACTGAGCTGTGTTTTCAATGTCACCAGCACCCACTTTTTTAATGGGAGAGAGAGAGAGAGAGAGAGAGAGAGAGAGAGAGAGAGATCGCGCGCTATAATAAATCTTCAAAGAGAAAGACGAAAGGAGGATATTATGAGTGTGTCAGACCAGGCATCGCTCTCTGTACCTTTCAGCTGCCTAGAAAAATGTAATCACAATTCTAAGGTGGCTAATGCAAGCCTGGGTAAACGTCCAATTGGCTGGGCCACTTTTGCCTTTTAGGACAGATTCCCATTATTCCTTCCAGGGTCCTTTCCGAAAGATTCCCAGGCTACCGTTCTTCCTCTTCGGGTCTTCTGCAAACTAAAACTCGCAAAGCGGTGGCTGTCTGTGGATTGGCTAGTTCTAAAATATCCATTGGGTGGCAGTAATACTATCCTCTTTATGACTTGCAGCAAACCAGAGAATGCATTCAATCAAATGAACCGATCTTGTAGAAACACTGGAATCATTTATGCATTGCAGTTTCTCTTTCTTGTTTTCGCTCCTTCTTCTCTGGGATATTTTGAGTGGATTCTGGCTATTAATCAAGATTTCGTGCTGTTCGCGGTTTGCTTGTCGTTTTCGCTCAGGATTAGCATCATTCAAGATAAACGCAAAGCTGCTTCCCCCCCACCCACTCTCTTTTGAAAAATCATTTTTGGGGTCTGCTGAAGAGAGCTAGGACCCAGGAGACACCTTCCCAAACAGCAGGGGTTGTGTGCTTTCACATAGCAGTACTGTACAAGGAAAACCCCGTCGGATCTGTTATTGCGGGATACTTGTGAAATACACATAGGATTCTTTCTTATGGCTGCATCCCGGATCTGGAAATTTTACTTGGGGACCAGGAAGATTTGAAAAGGCTACATGTATCCAGAAGATTTGCAAGCAAGACTCCGGTTCTTGTCATAGAGCTCACAGACTTCTTCCTTCTTAAAAAAACAAAAACAAAAAACAAAAGAACAAAAAACCCACACATTTAAAATTTTTCTCCTCTTTTTCTGATCTCTCCTCCTTCAGTCTCTCATTTTTTATTCTGCCTATTCTTTTTTTCGTCCTAGTATTTTTTCCCCTTCCGTGCTCTGCACCTGGATTGTATCGTCACTAAACAATCGGGCACTTTGAGAACTAACTGGAGACAGTCTTGTAGGGAAGATCTGTATGGAATTATCTGCTTTTATGGTGAACTTGGCATTTGTGAATGGGTATCTTGTTCACAATATTAATTGCTAGCCAAAACAAGAAAAAGAACACAGGAGTAAAACGTGGATTTTTCTGAATACGCATTGTGATGACCAGCAATTACCTTACCGACTGATATCCAGAGGAGAATAATTTGGAAGACTGTTGTGGGTAAGGTCATTTTTATATGTAGACCCATCAGTGGTGTGAGCAAACTTGGGCGTCTGTAATGGGAATGGGTGACTTGGATGATTGCTGCATCGCATTGATGGCTGTGATGTGGCCGTTATTGGCGCTGAATGGAATAACTGCAGTTGGGTGTGTGTGTGTGTGTGTGTGTGTGTGTGTGTGTGTGTGTGTGTGTGTGTGTTCTTAGTATAACTGGAAATAAATCAAAGAATTACTCCCCAATTATTTCGGTGTGGAAGGGAGTCTTGGATTAATTCTGGATAGACACTCTTTGTTTGGATGCAATATTTGTGGTTCCTGCATTCTGGAGGGATAGCATCGGTAAAAGGAGCACTTACTGAAGAGCCCATTTCAAATGAAATGAGCTACTCTTTATTCTTTAAAAGAAACATGTTTTCAACTCAGTGCAGCATTCTGCTGCATTTCCCAGCCGCAATGGGACCAGGGATATCCCACTTGTCAAGTTCCTAAACTTTAAGGTGATAATCATTGTTAATTGTTCTCCAGGTTCTGGTTATTGGAGATAATTAAGTGCTGTGGACTACTTTTCTATCTATTCTAGTGTATTATCATTCAGAGGGAAAAAAGAAGAGACTGAAATGATGAGTAAAATAGAGAATAAGAGAGCATTATTATCTTAAATATCACCAATGTACATTCTTTCCTAAGTTTGATTGCCCAATAATAGAATTATTTACCCAATACCCTAAATAGCTGAGGCTACAACCCACGTGCAGAGGAGTCAAAGGTCTGGAAGTGGAGATGATCCTTTTATTGCAATGCAGCTAGCTTGGGAAATGTAGTCAATTACACACTTCTCTCAACCTTAAGTTGAAGATATGTTCTATCTTTTATTTTACCCTTTTACTAAAAAGTTAGAGACGACAGCACTCAGGATTCTTAAGCATATTCTGCCTGGGAAATGGGATAAAAAAAATCGATATTGATGACGTGGTTCAATGCACTGTACTGCAATGCTAAAGTCCCATATTCAGTACCTACGATGAGAGAATGGAGCATTTGCATGTGTTATAAATCTCACCTGGTAGATTGATCTGAAGGGGAGGGGAGAAGATATGTGGATATGTAGGAAGATGGATGGAAGTCGTGCATAATCGGTGATTATGTAACTTCATTACATCAGTGAGCTTCAGTCAACGATAGTGAGATGGAATGATTGTATAGAGAGAGCCTCCATCACTCTGTTAACTTTTGAAGGCTTGTAACAGCTAACAGAGGAGGAGGGCAGACAGAGATTAGCTCCAAGGGTCCTGTAAACCTTGATCTCTGCGGCGAATTTAACATGACTTTTCTCACAGTGAGTTTCTGAGGGCTAGCAGATCATGTAAGCTTTAGGGCTGGATGGGAGCAATTTTAGCCACACCCGTGGAGAGTCAAAATGTGTCTGCAATGTTTCACAAGTGCCCCATTGAGTCTTTGGGGCTGATGATTCCAGCCAAGGTCATAGTTCTTTTCCCTATGGTTGAAATATATGACCTCAACTGAGTGGAAAGTTAAATCCACTGAAATGACTGAGGTAGACTGAAGGGAAGGACCATTTAGTGTCCTCTCTTGCATTTTTCCTGGTAGAGCTTGATGCAGATTTCAGTCTGGTGGTTCCCTCATAAAAAATGATGATTGCTTACACAGTGTGTCAGAAATGAGTCCTTCTTACCTTTATCTTTGCCATGACAACCTCGTTCTGGGCCATTTTAACCCTCAGGGAAATAGAGAAGTAAAAAATCTTTAAAGGTAGCAACACCATGTTAAATTAAAAAACAACAACCCACAATGATTGCAAATTCATTGTTAACACAAATCCTAGAAATCAAGAGCAATCTATTTTCAAGTTTTAGTTAATTAATGGCTTAAAAGACATGTTGCAGTCATTGGAGACTTTCACCATGAGATGAGATAAATGCACTATGCTCACTATACATAGGAGGAACACTGCAGAAGAAAATGTCATTTTCCTTTATGCTTTATTTGGAGCTGTGCTTTTTTCTTTTCCTTTTCTTTCTCTTTTTTCTTTCTTTCTTTTTTTCTTTTTTTGAAGCAGATGCACATCAGCTTGTTAGGCCTTCCACTGTTTCAGGTTTTACCTCCCACAAGTACATCATACACACACACACACACACACACACACACAGAGAGAGAGAGAGAGAGAGAGAGAGAGAGAGAGAGAGAGAGACACACACACACACACACACACATACACACGCACACCACAAACATGAAAAGCTGTTGGTATTCTAACCCTGGCCATTTGGGTCTTATCTAGTAGTTCTAGTTCTAATTTTCCTTTGCATTTATTTTGCAAAGATGGCTAAAAGACTTTCTGGCTGAGTGCTGAGAGGATTCTTTCTGGTTTTGTTTGATTTCCTGCATTTCATTTTGGTGAAGTCAGGGGTAGGATGCAGAAACTCCCCAAGTAACTTTGAAAAGATTTCCTCACCTCAAATCAGGTGGTGGGATTGTGGAATGAAATTCTGAGGTCTGATATTTGAGGTGACTTTCTTATTTCTGCAGGACATGCCCAAACATTGATATATTGTGCCAGTGAATTTGGAGGTTTGGTGTTCATATTGTGTAGGAAATTGAATGTGAAGTTAACTCCTGATTCCTTCCTTCAGGGGTCAGGGTAACACTACAGCTGCTTCCAGGCTGGTAGTCTCCAGCTACATGCAGAAATACAGCCTGCAATGATTTTTTTTTCCTATATCCTCAATTTTCACATTGTATAAATGACTTCCTCAGTTGTTTTCTGGCTTACACCACACATATGTTGCCCAACAGGGCGTCTTCTTGAGGTTTTCTAATCCTAATAAAGGGTGGAAATAAATATAGACGGGGAAGAAGTCTGTTTCAAAAGACACTAAGTGTGAAATCAGTATATACGTGTAATTGCTATCTATTTGCCTAAAGGCTACATATACTCACTTCAGGACAGATAGTTTCAGACATTTTAATGGCTACTTGTAACCTGTTACTTTCTTTAGGAAGATTATGTAATGAAGGCACTTCATAACATTGATATTAAGTATCCTACAAATCAATAATAAATAGTTTTGCTTAATAAGAAAGCATTTAAACATGCAATCAGTGAGTGGTGTAACATATAATGTGTATTTTTCTATTTTATTGCCTTTTAAGCTAAGGTTATGTATTTTATTGCTTTTTTAAAGCTAAAATCATGTACTTATATTAAAAATTTTGGGTAGAAAACAACTACCATTTATGATATGAATATGTAAGCTACTGATTTCTTTCCTAATAAATTACTTCAGTAAAATTGGGAGATTTAGCAAACAAGAAATCATAATATTCCCACAAATGGAGAAAATTTAAATGACATTTTTATTGCAGTGTATTTGAACAAATAAATGTTATTTTAAACAGACTGATATGTAAAGCATTTTCTGAAACTGAAATTTGAGGAAGAATATTTATATTTTGAAATCTTTTAGATTCTTGTGTATTTACTGAAATGTTTTGTATGTACTTAGTATTAAAATGGACATGATCTTGACAGTTGAGAAATCTCATGTTTTCATAAGGAGAGTTACTTTATAATTTGTAACAACTAAGGAAGTATTGATTATTAAGATTTAAAAGTAGCAGGTTTTTCTGGTAATGCTGAAGTTATGAAGCATAATTATAATTTTACTATTTGAGCAGATATAGATAAGGTCATGTCAGTATTTTTCTTATTAAATTCCAGCCCAATTTTCATTAGTCATATCAGGAATCTCAAAGAGAAGAGAATCCACTTTTAGGAGACTGGGTTGACTCATTTTTCCTGACTTGTATTTCAGGCTCTGTTAGTTAGGACACTTGTACCCTCTGACACTACATTTGACCTGCAAGACTTCCAGAGAGCCATAAAAAATCGAGTAATTGCATGTTGCTCTGAATAAAGGAGACAGTGTGTGTCTAAGTGGTTACCAATATGTTCTACATTAGAAACATATGCAAATATTAGGATTCCCCTATCTTATGAATTTTTTAGAATATCTTTTTCGTGTCCTAATTATAAACCTTTATAGGCATTTTCTAGTATCTATTACTATCAGCTGATAGGTAATAGCATTCTGTGATTAAACAACATAGGTAAATGAAATGCTTTTGATACAAGATTTTACTCACCATTCCAGTTTTGTTTTTCAGGGATACTCAAAACGGAATATAGTTGTCTTAAGTATTTAAAACATAGTTGCATTTGAATCAAATTCAAAAAATTTTCTGTGGATACTTTAAGGAGATAAGTTTCTCCCAGTTAAGGCCCCTGAGTATATAGGATCTGTTTCTGTCAAGAGGACTACATGAACAAATGCTCACAAACAAATTTGATGCTACCACTTGAATTGGGTCAACTAACCCCAGAGCTACTCTCAAGGACCATTTTATTTACCAAAGTATATGGGCTTGAGTACCCAGAGTAATAGAGGAAATGAGAAAGGAAAGGCATCAGTACTGTTTGGAATTTTCTAGTTGCAATAATTACTAACGTTCTTTAGGGGGAAGCAATCCCCCATGTGTCACTGCTAAAGCTGCATTTCTTTAACATAAACATATTCACATATATGAGGACGACATTGTTAACTATCTGAGTTTCAATATCTTGTTTATGTGGATGACTAAATAGGTTAAGAAGTAAGGTTTTATGTTTTGGTTGAGATAGAAGTGGAAACTGTAAAAATCCTGTAAAATACAAATTAATGTTCACAAACTTAAATAACTCTTGTGTTAAAATAGAACCTCCTCTCAGTTCCAGGTTTCTTGCTTTTTATGTTAAAGATCCTCAATATTTATTTTGGATGAATCTTGTCATGTATATTTATCTTACTTCATTGATGCCTATAAATAGCAAGTATTTCTTTGGTATCCTATATTTAAAATACATATATGTGACATGGAAATATTTTAGTTATGATCTAGCAGGTTTACAAAGGAATATCATAGAAATGTAAATAGGCTTGTTTATTTGACAAATTCAGTTAATCACCTTACAAATATGCTTTTAATTTTCACCCAGAGAATGCCACCCTGGAGTGTCTTACAATGTGTATAGCATACCATTACAGGCCAACCACATGGCTCAATGGACATACCCCTTGCTGCTTACCCTGGCCATTGGCTCACAATGACAAATCCTCAGTTGGCATGCTTACTTGGTTCTGCTGTGCAGAAACACTATTCAAGTGCCAAAAGCCTAAGATTCCTAAGGCTTGTAGCTACAGAAAAGGGATGACTGAGTGGCTTAGTATTGCCTTCCAATCACATAATCTGAAATTGCCAAGCAGTGCGCTGTGGATAAAGCAAAAAGAGGAAGCAAAGCTCTTTAGTATTTTGCTTCTAATTTTTTCATATTATAACATTAAAAGGATCATTATTTTTTCATGGCAAGATATTCAAAAGGTTTGTTGTAGTTAACTGCATGCACACACACATGCACACATACATGCACACACACATATTACAATAAATAACATTAAATGAACAATGTTGTTCCTACCTAAATTTGAGAGTAAAATACTAAGTCAGGATATAGTGTGTGATACGTGAATTCAATGAAAAACTGAAAATATTCTCCTGGCCTTGTTAAGGTTAATTAATTGATGCATTCTTATTGTACCAATGTTTACATGCAGTAATCATTTTGTTTCCATACTGATAATCATGAACTAATATATTAATTTAAATGAAATTAAATATTAATTGGGGCTAGAGTTAAGAGCATTGGCTGCTCTTCCAGAGAACTTGGGTTCAGTTTCCAGGACCCACACAGCAGTGCATAATTGTAACTCCAACTCTAAGGGATCTGATGCCTTCTCCAGGCACTAGGCAGGCACATGGTGCACAGACATACATGCTGCCAAAAGATCCAGAGACATAAAATAAAATGACATAAAAAATTAATTAGAAAATGTCAAAAGTCATTTAATCAGTTTACCTTTCAGTGTCACTTGATAAAGAAAGTGTATAATAACAATAAAAAATTGTACATGCATTGGTGTGTGTACAACTGGGTGAATAAATACCTTCAGAATACATTGTTTATCTGTGTACAAAGTTTAGTGTAGAATATAAATTCTAGACTACATTAAGTAAAATGTTCATGTATTCAGAGTCAAAACACTTAACATTGCATCTGCACATGAAGCATGTTTAACGTTGAAAAGGAAAAGTAAGCTGTTACTGTGGGTCTTGCATCCACAGAGTTAAGTTTGTGGGGTACATGGGCTTTGGAGTGTATAACCTCCTGAAGTTCCACCATTTTCAAACTGACTTTCAAATTTATGCTTCAAAGGTTATCATAAAATCATTATGTATGCATCACAAAATAATAACTTTAAAAAAGATTGTATTACTACCACAACAAAATTCATTTCAATATAACCAGAGGTAACTAGAGGAGAATCACGAGAATCTATGGAATTGTGCAAAGTTGGTGAGTAAAAGATGCTCCATTATGTTGTTTTACACAAGGAAATTGTGAGCCAGTGAAATGAAACTGAGTCTCCGAGCTCTTACAGTTTGTTGGCTCACTTATCATTTATGATTCTCATTCCTTGATAAGGTGTTAGTCCACAGAACAGTATTTTATTTAATTTGTAATATTCCCTGACATACCATATTGTCTTCTTAGTAGATAGTAAGGAAACAAAAAGTTCTTGTTGGGGTTAATGTTACTAGATGTAATACTTTAGATTGTAGCTCACTTTAGTGACTTGTGATCACTTTCCTACTGCCCCACTTATACTATATGGACTGCAATCTTATATTTATGTACATTTTGCTACTCTTGACTTTATTTGATGTCTGTGGGCATTATACAAGGGAAGGGTTGGGGAAAATAGGTCACTGGTAAGTCTCCTTGCTTTTTCTGAACATTTCTTTCCCAGTAGTTGTATATCTCTTCTCATGCAGAGAATTGCTGCTGTATAGAATTCTTCCCTTTTTGTCAAAAAGTGACCCAGAAATGACTTCTGTAAACATTTCACTCTCTGGCCTTTAGGACAGCTGGCTTTGTCTCTATATTGCATGTTGCCAGCCTGCTTCCAAAAGATTCTACTAAGGACCCTTTTCTAAATGTATTTTAGTCACTAATTCTACTTTAAAGATAAGAGTATCTTTTTAAATGTCTCCACTAATAGGCACACTCTCTTATAGATGCAGCAATGGAGTAATTTTGAGAAAGTAAAGAGCAATATGTTTGGAGCTTGCTGGCCTATAATAACATAGCTACTAACCGACAGACTAGCAGTTCATAGATCTATTTATCTAGCATCTTTGAATTATCTATCTGTTTTATGTGTATTTACATATTCTAGTGACTACACAGAGACCTCCATATATATAAACACATAAACATGTTGAGTTTTCAATTGTTATTAAAATACAATATAAAATTTCTTCCCCTTTTCTTTCTTCCTTCCACCACCTCCTCTTTGCTATACCTCCAGTCTTTCCCATGTCTTTCCTTACTCCCTCTCAAAGTAATGGCATCTTTTTCTTTAATTATTATTGTTGCATATGTCCACAAATAATAAAACCTTATGAATGCACATATGTACATAATTTCAAGGCTGCCCACTTAATGTTGTGTATCTAATTGTGGCCCTTTTATTTTTTGATATAATATTTGGCATATGAACTCTAGATAATAGGCTAAATGGAAAGATTGTAATGGCAATAATCACTCCTTTGAACTATGATAGTAACACTTATAGAAAAATATCATATTAGATTTTTTTCTCACTCAAAGCTGCCTTCAGAGGACTACATTTTAGATGATGAGGTGTAGAGAGGACTGTGAAGATCATATTTTAATTCAGGATTGATGTTGCAGTGTACTAGTAGGCAGCTGTTAACATTTTTCTGTATGGAGAAATGACACTGGCTAGGAACACTCTGATGTTTACAGCCTCACCATGAACTTTATTCCAAAGAGACATAGCCAGGGGAGATAAACACAGCAGTAAAAATGGGAAAGAGAAAGGCTTAGAATATTTTGTGTAAACAAAGCGTCATGTAGCCAAGGGAGAAAATTTGAATATAAAAAATGAATCTGGTGGCTCTCAGTGTTTAGTGTTTGAATATCCCTGTTACAGCTCCTAATTGTTCTCACCATGACAAAACTCCTAAATAGTACTCAAGAGGAACCCAGCTCCACAGTGTGCAGACTAAATTCATTCAGGGGATCTCTGGGGAGTTTGGACTGCTGCTCTTCCTTCTTGGGATTTTCCTACAGGGCCCTTAAATAACAGTCTGAGAGTAAGTTGCTCATATCAGTGGGTGTGCTCTTCTCAATGACTGAATGGTTTAGTTTACCTCCAGGAGCAAGTGCCTGTCAGTCTCATATTTCTCGTCACTAGAATCATGCAGGACTGTAGTAGTATATCAGTAAATAATTGCATAAGAATGCTTAAATATTTTCTAATTGCAAATCAGTTTTAGATTTATGTTCCCCAAAACGTGCTGCATTGTAAGTTGAGACTAAAGCTTTTAATGTAGGAAAGTAATAAAAGAAAATTGTAAAATAAAGGAAAGAGGATGAGAAATAGTTTTACTGGCCTACTCTGTTCCTTTCATCTTTTCCTTTCCTTTCATCCCAACTATAGTTTTTTAATTACTATTATTATTTTGAGACAAAGTGTTACTGTGTAGCTCATGCTGAATTTAAACAAGGGGACCATCTGCCTCAGTTTTCTGAGTGCTGCAATTCCAGGTGTGTGCCACCCCAGTCAGCTACCAACATAGTCATTTAAGTTAATTCGCTATTCAGAAGCAAGAGATACAAAAATGAACAATAGTAGATATCTGAGTCCAAAGATGAACAGTTCAGTCGAATGTGTAGCTAAGAAACACAACTATATATAACTGGAATTCAAGGCAATTTTCCATGTATACTTCTAAGAGTGATATCAAGTACAGTGAAGATTTAGAACAAGGCCAGAACTCATGAATAGAGAGTCATTAGGGGAAACTTTCTAAAGGAGACAGACGTCATGTTAGACTTTGAATGAACTAATATAGGTTCTAACATTCCAAATATGGGAGAGATTTAACATGCACACACACACACACACACACACACACACACACACACACTGTAAGTAGGACCAAATGGAACGTGATTACACCAAAGCCAATACCATAGCTTCCCTAATGAGTCAGATATACAATGTGAAATATATAAAGATATGGCTAGAGTCCCAGAGCTACACATCTGATTGTGATGAGCTCATGTAATAAGGTTGGGTGAACATAAGAAAAAAGAACATTTAACAACCTACTCACATTTATGCTCAGGAAAATCAGGAACAGTATGAGAGCCTGTATCTCCCAAGTACCATTGATTTTTAATTTTGTGAAGTTCCAAAGATCTCCTTAGTATTATCTTTAGTGCAACTATGTTACATTGAACCCTAGAGCTCCAGTTGCCATCATTATCTGTCTTCATACCCTTTTTGTCTTTTCCCTTTTCTGAGACAGAGGACAGAAGATATGTTACACACACACACACACACACACACACACACACACACACACACTCACACACACAGAGTTTTACAAACTGTAGATGGCATAATGCATAATGAGACTAGTGTATTTAAATTATATTTTCTTAGTAGGGTTAGAAATTTGTCAGCATCCTAGCAAGACATGGCAATTCAAGTATATTCAAGTACATTCAATGAATAAATGAGAATATTTAAACTATATTTATTTACAGTAATGATAACAGCAAATTGACCCTAAAGTGGCAATTGAATTAGAAAATAAAAGGAGAAAAAAAGAAAAATGAAACACTTTATATAAGATAGAAATATAATTTCCAAATGATTTTATTCTAAGATCATGTGGGGAAAGAATATTGTTTACAGTAGAATTTGCATTCAATAAGATACTAGGTTTTATTACTAGCCAGTGTGAAGATTTTTCTAACTGGTAATAATTACAACAATTTTGAATGGTAGGTGAAAAAGAGAGAGTAAGTCTCCTACTAAGAAAAATAGTCTTATGCAAGTTCAAGTTAAAGTATTTTCTTGATTAGATACTTTGCTTCTACTTCTAATAAGCAGAAGAAAAGATTCACACAATGTCCACTTTAGACATTTGGCCTTTTTTAAAATGTGGACTAGAGATTCTTTTCCCAGTAATGCTCCTCTGAAGCACTAGCTTTTCTATACAATCCTTAGCTTTGATCGCTCAGAGGCCATGGTGCTCTTTTGCGGTCTTTTGTTTTTTATAACCATTTAGCTGTCTCCAGTTCCATGTCCCTAACTAAGAGGTATTTTTTTTTCCTAAACTTTATGAGATCACTCCTTGTTTAAATTCCAGTAATCTTGCAACGTGTCAATACTTATGAAAACATGAAGAAGGATGTGTTTTTTTAGGCACAAGCTATGTGTAAAATGCATCATCATTAGAATTTACCTAAACGAACAAGTATCATAGTTCACTGTGATACAAATAAATAAGTCCTTTCTACTCTGAAATTCTACTACAACTTTAGTAAGCACTCTCAGTGTGGGCTTGTGGAGGTCATAGGACAGCTCCCAGTAGTCAGTGCTCTCTTCCCACCATGTGGCTTCTCCAACTGAAGCCAGGTCTTTGGACTTGATGGTAAGTAAGTACCTCTACCTATTGAGCCATTTTGCTAGCCCCAGTTATCACTATCCTTTAGTCCTATTACACTATTAGAGCTACTTCATTCATATTCATCTTAATTGGTTTACTCTTTTACCTAGAAAAAATGAGATATATCTTTTTGGGTCCCTCTCTTTTGTAATGATGTGATGTGTAGTGTATTGATATGAGGTAGTGAGCCTACTATAAGCTAAAGATGTCCAAGGTAGTTCTCATTATTGAAACATTATAGGCTAGTAGAAGGGTGTTGTGTTCCCTGTTTGCAATCCAAGCATTTATGAGATCATGACACCCTGGCCCACATAGTGATACCGTCTCAGAGGGGGAAAAATGAGCTTATAGACTAGTGAGGAGGAACAAATTTTTCAATTATTTTCTCTGTAAGCATAATTTTGAAATGTAGAATTGCACCTAGAAGTTTCTGTTGCTTTTAAGGCAGAGGAAGAAACTGACTGCAAGTGAGCCCTAAGCAGTTTCTTTAGGAAGTTCTAGACTCCTGATGGTCCTTAAATTTATTTGAAATTCAGTCAAGGAACTGAAATTTGTAATCCCATACCCAGCAGTTGCTGTATAGGGCATAGATACTGTCTTACACAGTTCTCAGTTGCCAGATAGGCATATAGACCATGAAGAGAAAAATGGTTGGTCTTTGAAAGCTCCGACAAGCTAGCAGTATCCTCTCAGTTGTGGAGATACACTTCACTGATATAGCAGGAAGCTACTGGATTAATGTAAGGAAAAGAGTAAGAAAACTAAATATATTTGATTACAAAGAATTATTGTACATAGTTTCGTTTCTGGGGATTTTTGCTGAGGAATATAATGAAATCATAATTAGTCATGCTATAAATTTCCAGGTCACAAGTACATAAGGAACATCTTATATGCACCTCAGACTTCCATGCACAGTGAGAAAGGTATTGAAAATCATGTTTAGTAGTTGACATAAGACATGTTTTTTCTTCAGCAGTTCATTTGTTTGATTATAAAGGTTAGGAGAGGATTTTCTTGAACGTCAAAGAAGGGGGCAAGGTAATGGAATGAAGTGGACCAAGTTTTCTGAATTGTGAGGATAGTATGACAGTTCTTTGATTTGTAAGGGATAGTGAAGGTCCGCAGATGGCAATGTAGATTTACTGGTTGGTTCAGAGCAGAGAAAGCTGTATTTCAGTAATATTTGCTCAGCAGAAATTCTGAGTAGTTAGGTGAGGAGGGGACTAAATGCGAATTGATGACTTTAAAACTGTAGAGATAAGTCATTGTAGAGTTCAATTTTTATTGTGATTTTCATATAATACTATTCATGTTTTATTATGTAGATGTATTAATTTCATTCTTGAATGCAAGGGAACTGCTATTACTTTAGATTTCAAAATGTTTTCTTCAACTGCAATGAGGTGATAGGAACACCTTTTATTTTCTTCTTGTGAAGATTTTCAGTCAGGTTGAACACACTGACACCAATTTTCCCAGTTATTTTAAAAGCTATTCATTAAATCATAGAAAATTTGAGCAGAAATGAACTCAGTGTACACTCTTGCACACACAAAAAAAACCTTTCTCCTCTACAACTAAAGTAATTATTCATGAACTAATCTTCATTTTAATAAACAACCCCTTTGACTTCTTTCTCCTCCATTCATCTGACATTTGACTAGATGGCTAATTCATTTCAGTTTAAGAAATAATCCCAGATTTTCTACCTACCTGTGCCTAATAGCAAGAACAAGACTAGATTTAGCAATTCACTTAGTGCTGATTGAGGAAATGTACTGTTAAGCATTAAACATTTGTCTTCTAAAATAAATTCAGTCCTCTCTATTACCCTTACAGCTACTCTTAAATAATTTGATCTTTTCTTCTCTGATCTTGGATTATCACTGGAATTAATAAAAACACCTTATTAGGTATTTTTAAAAGATCAAATATTCAATGGAGGTAGACTTCTTTTTCCATTACAATAAATCTTTATGTTTTCTGTATGTTTGAATAAATATAACATAGGGGGTCCAGGATCAGAACTATTCCATTTTTTACTGACTGCATTGAGCTATTTGTGCACAGCATACATTTCCTTTTGTTTTCATAAATTTGAAATAGACAATTTTTGTGCTAGCACACAGTGTCGCATCCATTATAGTAGGTAAGTCTTGGTATTTTAAGTTTCTTACTCAAAAGAGTTATGTAGGTGGTATGAGAATTGAATGACGGCTATTGGAACAGACTATGCATCAGAAGTTATTTAAATCTCATCTATACTTGGAAGAAAAAAAAGAGAATTGTTATTTCCTGCTTCTAAAATTACAATTGGCTTTAATTTCTACAGATTATAATAATTAAAATGTGGGCCTTTCTGTGAGCATATTCCTTGTAATACCAATTTCCTGGAATCAAAAATTCATGTCCTAGTAGATATTAGTTCACCCTTTATTGAGTTTTGGAACTTCTACTAGTCCAGTCTCACTAGATGTAATGTTATTGTTAACTATAATTTCAAAAGAATAAAAGTACATATGATAAAGCTTCACCATAGTCTGGATTTGGGAAACTGAAAGATATTGAGAAAATTTAACTTTTTGACTTCACTAAATAATTTCTTAAAATCACAGGTGCTTAATATACCTAGGTATCACAATCAAATCTTCAACACTTCAAAAAGGAATCACAGCACCCAAAGTATATTTATTTACATTTTTACAGGCTATAAGAATTTAAGTGGAAACTGTTTCATACCGAAAGATAGTATCTGAAATGACTTGTGTGAAACCTATTCTGAAAGTTACTATAGTATGAAATAAGTTAGGGCAATAAAATATACTCATTTGAATGTCGGCATCATCATCATCATCATCATCATCATCATCACAATTATTTTTGTCATCATTATAAAAGGGCTGATACTAATTCAGCAGATATTATCTGACCAAAACGAACAGTACAGATCAGGACAGTGGCCCCTAAATTTAATGATCTGCAAGGTTTCCGTGGCCACTGGAATAATGCCAGGTATGTGAGTCTTTGTCTGTGACAGACTTAAACCTTCACTCTATGTTAATGCAACGGTTAATATAAATAGTTCTGATGCCTGAATGCTTAATATTTCCTCACCCCAAAGAACATTGTGTGCTCCCAGTTCACTAATAGCCATGCTCTTTTCTTATCAGTTTGCTATTTTAAGTGTATTTCATAAAAAGCTCATTTATTTATTTACTTATTCATTTATTTATTCTCTGTGTATGTGATAGAATACATATCTAGGTGCCACAACATGTGGAGGTCAGAGGAAATCTTGCTGGAGTCAGTTTTCTCCTTCCACCATACAGGTTCTGAGGGTCAAATTTGGATTAAGAGAGTTGGCAACAAGCAATCTTATGCACTGAGGCATCTCATCAGCTCTTATTATGATTCTTTATGTGTCCCCCAACTTGAATGTAAGGATGAAAGGCTACCCCTAATCAATTTGATTTACCAAATGGCGCTGGTGCCTCAGAGTCCTGGTTAACAGTGCAACTTAGTGGAAGGAGAGAAGGTATGTGTGTAGAAATCACTCACTGTGTCTTGTTTTCAGTAAGATAATAAGAGAAAAGAAAGTGTGATTAAAGCATACAACATCTTGATCTTTATATGGCATTTACCATTTTAAAGATTTAATCCATGATATAGTACCCTTGTATAGAAAAAAAGCTCTTTTCATTCAAGGGGCTGAGCAAAGGCCCAACACATGCTCTAAATTGCTGGGTTATTTGATAAAATAGCTTTGGAGTGCCAAATTGAGAGCGTAGCATAAACCCAGAACTGAAAATTTGTGGAACATCAGTGGTGAAGAAAAGAATGTTTGAGGACCATTGATCTAATAAAATTTTTCATTTGAAGATAACAGAAATAGCCATCAGCCTACAGTTAGGTACCACTCTATCCTTCCAGACTATAAGATAATAAACCCCATCGTGGTTTTTGTTAGCTTTGCTTCCTATGATTTCTGCTATATGTAAGTATCAACTAAGAAGAAGCTTTAAAAACAGCATTGATTTCCACTTCATCACTTTTGTAATATTAATATATCCTGTGCTGGTTGTAAAACATATTATGGTTTAGTATTTGTTCTCATTCAGATCGAGGCAAGTATGAGTTTCTCTTTTGGCTTTGCTGTTTATTAGCTGTATAATCTTAACAAGTGACTTATTTGATGTTTTGTTTTCTGAATGCACAAAGAGAAGAGAATATCTGCTTTTAGAATTATTGGGGAAAATACAACATTCTTAAAGCATATAGTAGGCAGTATTGGACAAATGTAGCTATGTAATGATAGGAACCTCTTTATTATAGTGTTTTAGGATACCATATATTGCAAAAAATATAACAGCTAGTACATTCTTTAGCCTTACCACTGTACTTCAGAGGTGATTTGCTATCCTCATCTCATTTGACCTGTGAACAATGTGCATTGGATAATTCCTTCTCCTTGGCATATATACTTTACCTGGTGTTCAAATTTTCTTTCTGTTACTGTCATAAAACCTGTGACCAAAAACAACTTGAGAAGAAAGGGTTTTGTTTGTTTGTTTGTTTTACACTTCTAGGTCACAATCCAGTACTGAGGAAGATAAAGGCAGGAAACTGGGGGTAGGCTACTTTTTTATACCCCAGGACCACTTGACTAGGAAATGGTGTCATCCACAGTGGGCCCTCTAACATCAATTAGAGAATTAAGACACTCTCCCACAAACATGTCCACATTAGTAAACTTGATAAGGATAATTGTTCAAATGAGACTCTTTTTTTTTTTTTAGTTAATTCAAGGCTGTGTCAAATTGGCTGTTAATGTATGCTATCTGACTTTCAGGATAGCACAATATCATGGTTTCATTTGTACTTCATTTTGTGTTCCTTTTCAGTATCTTTTTTGCTGCTTTTGACTATCTTCTTGGTCTGCCCTCGCCTTTGTGACTTCATCCACTCTTGCCTCACTTTGATCTCTGCTGATCTTCAGGCAAATATATTCAATAGCCTATTTCACATCCCTTCTCATTTAAAAGTAACTTGTCCAAATCAGAACTTCTTTTTAAAAACCAACTTTATTCACAGTTTCTCCATTTCTTTTTTTTTAAAGGAGATTTGTTTACTTTATTATGTATACAGCATGTATGACCAGAAGAGGGCACCAGATCTCATTACAGATGGTTGTGAGCCACCATGTGGTTGCTGGGAATTGAACTCAGGACCTTTGGAAGAGCAGTCAGTGCTCTTAACCTCTGAGCCATCTTTCCAGCCCCAGTTTCTCCATTTCAACCAATTTTAATTTTAGTTTTCATTCTGTATGACAAAATCCCTTGAAACCATCCATCAAATGGCCCTTCTCCTGCACATCATACCCATTGGGCTATTGGTACTATCTTCATCCCTCCAGAATTTAATCACTTTCTCCACTTCTATTGGTATCATGCTTGTTGGAACCTCATATCTGTTTTCTAAATTGTGGTAACCTCTGATTTGACTGAATGACTTTGCCATTGTTCTAACTACAACTGCAGTTGTCCTTTGAAAAGAAAGCCAAATCATGACATTTTACTGTTCAAAGTCCTACTGAGCCTGGCTTGCGTGGCTTGTGACTTTACTTGAAGTAAAAGCAAAATTCTTATAATTATCTAGAGCTATTGGCTTACATTTCTTGACTTCATTTTTTTCTAGCACATTGACATTTTCACTTCTGGAAAAACCATTTTGTTTCCACATAATCTGAAGACTACCAAATTCCTTCATTTTTGTCATACCTGGCTGACTCTGGGGCTTGCTAGCTAGCCCACCTAGCTGAATCTGTTAGTCTCAGATCCAGTGAGAGACCTTGTATTAAAATATAAGGTGGATGGTTATAGATGCCCAACACCTGAGGTTAAAATACGGCCTCCACAGACATGCACAAGTGTGTAAATGCTACTGCACATACATGCATACACACACACAAGAATATGCTCACCCACCCAAAAATGCAAACAAGTAAAAATATAAGGTACTGCAGTATGAACATTTTCAAAATAAACTTTCATTGTCGCATAGCAAAGAAGAAAATATCTAGCTGAAGTGTAAGAAGTATATGTCATGTAATTATATTCACCTAATATAAAGCAATATAAATACTCATCAGCTATAATAACCTGAATGTCAGTAAAATTAATTGAGGCTGTTCTTTTTATTTTATACCAATTAAACTTCATATATATTTTAAACTTGTATGATATTCTTAAGTATTCTGTAATATGGGTTAACTTTCAAACACCTTATGGTGATTTAGCAGATGATGTTTACACTGTGTATTATTTAAATAACACAGTTTCTTCTTTTCTTTCTTTCTTTCTATCTAGTAACAAGTTGGATTATATAATATATATTTCTTTGTTCTTTTCCATTTTTTATAAATAGAAAATATTAATAATTGTTGTAAAACATTCTTCTTTGCACTACAAATATAGTTTTAGTTTGTAATTCTCAATAGAAAGCATATATTTTACTTTTCTACCGTTATTTAGAACCATTTTGAAAAATAGTTACAATGAAAGTCTTTTGCTAGACAAAACAGAGTATTATTTTTAAATATTGAATGAACAATACTTTGTTTCGTGCTTAGTCACTAGTCATGTATAGTAATAAAAAATTCATTCTTATATTTTAGCCATGTACTTTAGTATTTTCCAAAAAAAATATTTCAAGCACTTTACTGCTCACCAAGCCCGGTGTGATTAAAGTAGATCATTGGATTTTGCGCAAAGTTTTGATCCACGATTGTGGTACAGGGATTCCATAGCGATACACACACACATATGTGTGGGTGTGTATGTATATGTGTGTGTACGCATGTGAATGTGTGTATAAATACAACTTCAACATATTGATTCTAGAATTTACTTTTCTTGTTGTTTCCTTGTCTTGAGTGTCTACTAGATCACTCTGCTCCAAGTTTCTTTTCTCAGCTCCAAGTTTGAAATATCCTGATAATTACATCTTCCTGCAACCAGAATAAAGATGAGAAATGGAAGCGGGAGGAGAAAATAGAAGGACAAACTCATCTAATTCTCTAGATGCTATCATAGCTCTATCTAAATGTTGAAGGTTTTCTTCTGACTAGTTTAGAAAGAATCACTGTTCCCAGCAGTTCTGTTACCACTCATGCCTGCTTTACTTTGTTACTCCTCTGCTGCTTGTGGGTGGATGGAGTTCGACTTTTTCAGAATAGTTACTAGTGGGTGGGTTCAAGAATCTCTAGTGGGTTGAGAAAAAAGCCATGTTTATATAGATAGTGATCCTTCTATTAAAATCTCAAGAGTGAGTAATATTTAATAGCTGTGTTTACCACGCACAAAACAGAGTCCATCTGTACAGAAAATTCCAGGGTACCTTGTATTCATATACAGGATTTTTGAGCAGTTCTTATCCCCCAAATTTGTTTCTTGGTAGACAAGGATTTCCTCCTGAGGGCATGACATGAGCCTGGATGCCTATGGATCTGTACAAATCTAAGATGCTATGAATCTGTCAAGACCTAGCTTTCCTACTGCAGCGGATCATAGCACACAGCTTTAGGGCCTTGTGTGCATTGCTTTGATGACAGATGTAATACCTTTAGGTTCACTGGCTTTAAATTGTAGATAGCTGGGGTAAAGGCACTCACATGATAGACTTAGCTGCCAAGTGAGTGCATTCACTATTTTGATTTGAAGTCCAGTTCTTTTATATTTTAAATATAGAACTAGCAACAGCCAGGATGCCTTGTATATAGTGAAAGCTATATTAAATCTAGCACTTTCTGTGTGTCCAGGACACTGGAAATGACAAGATTTTTCAAAATGTAGACAGTTTAAACTGGTTATTCTAAAAACAAAGCAAAACAACAAAATAATTTAATGTGATGTTCAGATGATTATGGAGTCTTAACAGACATCATTGCTTCTCATTTTCTGTATCTTCTACTCGAAAAAATACCTTACCTTAATCTTTTACCTTAATCTTCAAAGATTCAGTAACATTTGATGTCCATGACTCACTTTATTACAACAATGCTACCATCAAAACATGAAGTTTGGATAGCTACAAATGTACAACTCAATTATAATTTTTTCAAGTGGAGTCCCTGAAGTAAAATTACATATATTGTTTTGTAATTATCATTCTAAAATTCAATACTAGGACAATTAAGGTCTAAATGATTTGAGATACAGAGCCCATTTTAAAAGCACATTTTACTTTCATTTTATTGGCAAGTTTTAAGACCAAAATTTAAAAAGACCAAAAATGGACATAATTTGGATGTGCATTTTAATGAAGAAAGCAGAGAAAATGTGAAATGATTTTGAGAAAAGGATACTCAGTGTGATACAACTTCTATAAATGATGATTGCCCCCCACCCTGTTATTTAAAGAATGAAATAAAGTTACGTATAATGGGCACTACTAAATTCCGGCTGGCATTAAGATGCAAATATTTTAAATAAGTGACATATTTTAATTTAAAAATTCAAATCTAATATAAAATGCAAATTTCTGTAGCCCTTAATATAGAAAAAGGGAAAATGTCATGATTGAGTTTGGAGAAATTGTAACTTGGACAGCTCTAGCCAGCTGCAATGATGAACAAGGCTTCCTTTATTATTGCTTCAAGAAAAGCTATTGAGTGGGTAGCACAAAGTAGCTACTTGAGTATGGGGATATCCAATATCCCTTTGATAGGCGTATTTGATTTTAGATCTTCCATTTACCCTCTTGTTTCTAACTTTCCAAGTGCCACAAAAAGACCCCAGGATCAGTGTTGTTGTCCTTGTTGTTCTTTTTTTGACCCATGGGATGTATCACTACAAATAATTGTTATCTATTTAAATTGATCTTTAGCAATCTCGAGCTTTATTCCTAATCATATGAAATCTTCCCATAAATCTTTGGTACTTACAGGATTCACTACGAGAAGGTTAGTAATAACCATCTCCCTACCCAAGAAGTCTTTCTCAGCTCCGTTTCTCACTCTGACCCAAACAATTTCTTGCTATGCCTAATTAAGTCCACAGACACACATTGCTGATATGTGCTCCTATTCCATTTTTGTCAGGAAAACTCAAAATCATTCTTCAGTATCCATCTCATATCTTTATGAGTACCCATATCTGCTCTTTAAAACATTACTTAGCTTTTCTGATAGAGCATTTTCCTCACCACTATTTTTACCCTATTTAACCCCAATGATCAGAATACATATTTCTGATAAAATGATTGTTTGTTATCATTATTCAGCTTGTCTCTGTCCCTGCTAGGTTGGGAGCTTCATATGGACCAAAGTGCCATTTATTTTAACACAACAGGTCTCAAGGGATAGTTGATTGACTGAATGAACAGATCCTCACTTGTGGATTTTGCTCAACCTACAATTGTGGGTGCCAACTCAATATGCAGAGTTGGAAACTGTTTGTAGCTCTGCCAGTCAGTTTTATGTTCTGCCAGCACATTCTTGGTTGTTGTACATTCCCCACTGATAGGATTTTTCCCAACAGTACTTGGCTTGATTACAGTGTTCATTAAAAAAAAAAAAAACCATATCTGGGTTTTTTCCTGTATCTACCAAATTTCATTCTCTCAGTTTCTGTACAGCAGGTTTCTGGAGCATCCTGTTGTTACCCATTCCCTCCTGTGTCTCACCCATCCATGTAACTTTGTTATGAGAGGCTGGGAAGCTGGCCAGTTTCCATCATCTTGTTTCTGGTGATCGTGTATTACTTTAGGCATTTGAGTGGTGAACCTGGGCATACTGCCACAACCAGCAGTGAAGGTGAATGCGTTGCAGTGCCAGTAAGGACTAAGGCACGGAAATAAATCTATACAGAATTGACTTTTTTGGTGCTTTCTAGTAAAGGAAGAGATTATACATGTAAAATGCCTTGGTAGCAATGAGTGTTATTGTATTACTTGTAGTTCTGGATGAAAGAACACCAATATTCTTCACCTTAACTGCTGTTTTAGCAAGATGTTGGTGTTAATGACAAGTAGTATGCCTTTGTTGCATTTCTTGCCCACTTTAGCTGAGGCTAGAGAACTGGATGGTATGTGGTACTACAGATCAATGTTCTTCAAAGTTGGATTACATATGGATCTCCTGGGAATTTTGATTCACTGGGTATGGGGTGAAACTGACAGTTTGCATTACTAACAAGCTCCCAGAGGATCTCACATGGGGCAGAATGAGCTCTTAAGAAAGCAGTGCTGGCTAATGGGCATGTTCTTTCTTCATCTTCCTGTATGTTTGTTTCTCTGACTGGCTGTCTAACTATCATCTATCAGTCTATTAATCAACCTATCTATAACTTATCTATCTACAATCTCTCTCTCTCTCTCTCTCTCTCTCTCTCTCTCTCTCTCTCTCTCTCTCTCTCTCTCTCTATCTATCTACCTACCTACCTACCTATCCGTCAATCAATCCACCTACCTATTTATAGTATATTTGTATCTATCATCCATCCATCTATCTATCTTTCTATCAATCTACCTACGTACTTGTCATCTATCTCTCCTCAACAATGCCACAGAAGGCCAGAAGACGCCCTGGCACAAAGAGAATAAATCATACAATCAGTGCTTTATGTTAGTGCTGCTTATTATTGATGGTAGTAGCATCCCTGAGTTATTATTACTTTCCCTCCTGCATGGGAAATGGAAAAAGTTGGCTTTGCTGACTAAATCCCTTGATGAAAATGATTTAGTGCATCAAAACTACTAATTACTCTTTTGAGGTTGATATTGTTGGCTTTAAAGGAAGTGAAGTTCAATTGCGAAGGACTTAGGAATGTGGTGATTTTCTACCAGGTTTCTTTTGCACTTGACTCTCTAAAGATTGGAATTAGAGCTATCAATTGTATTCATGATATATGTGATCATAGTGTGCCAGAGGTACAAAAATGTACTAAATATACCTTTCTTGGGATATTCTATAGTTAATTCCATCAAATAGACAGCATTTTTATGGCAAGAATGTTTCTTAGTTTTCAGCAAATTTCCAAAATACACACTAATAAGCTCATTAAATATATATCCCTATCATAAAAAGTTACAAGTTAAGTCTATTTTTTTTCTTGTAATGCTAGGGGTCAAACCCAGAGCTTTACACATGTTAAGCATGCCCTCTATTCATGAGATGTATATTCCTAGCTCTTGTTTTATTTTTTGAAAGAAAGTCTCATTCATGACCAAACCAAAACTTGTTGGTGGTCTTCCCATTTCTTTTTCCTGCATCCCTGAATTGCTGGGATATATGATCTTACCTGGTTAACATGTTGTATTTTAAGGCTAACTTGTGATTCACACTTAAAGCATGATTAGTAGAGTTACAACTAATGCTTTCAAGCCATCTCTAGTTGGTACATTATAGCTTCATAATTCAACTTGAAACACAGAATGTGGCCTTGGGCTAAATGCTATAATAGCATCATTAGAGTCCTATTTGTCAATCATAAAAAGAATACACCAGAGTTATTATTATGTTCCCAGGTATAAGACTGTATTTTTTTGTTTTGTTTTGTTTTGTTTTTTGGTTTTTCGAGATAGGGTTCCTCTGTGTAGCTTTGCGCCTTTCCTGGATCTCACTCTGTAGACCAGGTTGGCCTCGAACTCACAGAGATCCGCCTGCCTCTGCCTCCAGAGTGCTGGGATTAAAGGCGTGCACCACCAACGCCTGGTGGTTTTGAAGTTTCTACATGCTGACTTCTGATTGCAGCTTATAAGAGAGATGAGAGAATAGAGCAAATGACTGGAATATTAGATAAAATATACTAAAAGCCAAGAAAATTAATCAACTGTAATGTAGCTATTGACGAAGTGCTACTAATATTCTACATATGGCCTGCTATTTTTTCTTTAAATAAAATTTAATTGGAACACAACCATGCCTATTCATCAGTGAATTATTCATGGTTGCTTTTATGAGATAGTGGTGTCCAGGAGTTACAACAGACACTCCTTGGCCTACAGAGCCTAAAATCTCTGCCTGCGAGAAAATAATTGATGAGTCATTGGCATTTGTAAAGTGTGTTTCTGATATTTCAGGGCAAGAAACAAAATAATTCTTTCCCAGTCATCAGCCATTTTCTTTTGACTATTGCCAGCTTGCTCCTACACTGCAAGGTAATTCAAATACATTCCTCCAATATCTATGTTCTACTTACCTTCCCAACACTCTTGTTTCCTAAACGCTTAGACTTTGATCTTCTTTTGAGGGTGCAGGCATATAACGATCACTGTAGTTTCCTTAGAAATTGGTAGAGGAACACAAGCCTTAGTGGACCCAGGGGCTCTTGGACAGAGCATCTTAAATTTTGGTGAGCTAAGTTTTGGTCTGAAAGACAATGAGCAATAGGTTTGAGTGTAAACACCTTCTGGCTTACTCAAAAAATTACTCCATAAACAGGTTTAGGGTAGGAGTAAGTTTAGGAGGCAGAAGCCTCTTCTATAAGAGTGGTAATACAAAGGAGTCTTGTTTAATTTGGAAGTTGGATAAAGTGTCTATAAAGAAGGAAAATGTGTTTGACTAGTCATTGATGATCATGGGGATTTTGGTGCATACAAATATTAAAGATTTATTCAAAAGAGAGAAAATACAATGAGCAGAGCTATGGTGATAATAAAATTAAATGCTTGGAGAGAATGGCTAGAACTTATGGATACATTATACATTTTTAAATATATATAGCCTCACTTTATCTTTGCAGCAAACCCTTAGTGTCAGTATGGAAAATGTTCTTTCCAGTGAGGGAGAAATTAGGCCATATATCAGGTAAGAATTTGGAAACCTGGATGTTCATTTTAATGTCAGTATTGTTAATAACATAATGAGCTCTGGGGAATTTTCTTGTCATTTTGGAGGATGGTGCTATTCTGTTTGTCTGTTGCTATTGATGTGTAGCAGGATCTTGCTCAGCAGCCCAGGCTACTCTAGAATTCTCACTAGTCTCACCTCAAGCTCCTTAGTGTTTGGACTCCAGACATGTGCCATTATGAAAAGCTGTGGCTGCTCTAATTCTGTGTCTATTATTTTTAACTGTGTGAAGTTTCTCTCTGTAAGTAATAGTAACGTTTATATGTTATTAGAGTGTTGGAGTGCAATTTGGGAGGGAAGAAAAAGAAGAATCAGCTGTAAGCTAAGAACTAATGCTCAATGTAGACAGTGGTTCACATTGCCCTTATTTTATCTATTTATTTGATTTTTAGAGTTACTTATTTTATTTTTTGTGAGTAGAAGAGTTTTGTCTACATATTTGTATGTGCACAATGTGTGTGTGTGGTGCCTATGAAAGTCAGAAGAAGCTCTCAGATCCCCTGGAACTAGTTACAGATGGTTGTGTGCTTCTACATGTGTTCTGGGAATAGAACCTGGGTGGGTCCTCTGTAAGAGCAAGTGTTCTTAATGTCTAAGCCACCTTTCACCCTCTGGTTGCAATTATATTAAGATTAGGCTTAAACAAAATGACAATTAGTGGATGAACTGGAATTAGAAACTGTCTGCCTTTGCTGGGCAGTGGTGGTTCATGCCTTTAATCTCAGCACTTGGGAGGCAGAGCCAGGCAGATCTCTGTGAGTTCAAGGTCTACAGAGCTCCAGAGCAAGCTCCAGGACAGGCTCCAAAACTACACAGAGAAACCCTGTCTCAAAAAACAAAAAACATAATAAGAACAAAACTAAAAAAGAAAAAGAAACTGCCCACTATGACTTTGGGCCTCCTGTTATTTTCTATCTATGCTACATTTGATTAGCAACAACAAAGTGTCAGATGTAGTCAAGAAATACATCCAGCCCTTGGGAATAGAACATGGACCAGACCAATGTTTCCCAAAACTTACTAAAAACAAAAATATCCTGGATTTTGAACCCTGTGATTCAGGATGCTTTCATTGGGCTTGTGCAAATGCATTTGAAAAGAACCTGTGGAAATTTAGATAAAGGTGATGATTGTGATTCATTTTGAAAAGCCGTGGAATACAACGTGTTTCCACTCCTTTTGAATACAGCTCTTTATTGAAGAGCTTTTAATATGTAAAAAGCCTAATTTATTTCTCCCGAAATTATAACTGTCTTGCTTGGACCCATTTGCCTTATATGTTCCTATCAAGGTCTATGGAGTGTCCCGTTCAGCCTGGAGTTGAGAGTCACTACTTCCCAGGAGAAAAAGACAGTTTTCTGACCTTATCTGATTTTTATCATTGCCATGCTCTAACTCGCTGAGCTAACCAGCCAGTTTTGTTGGAACTCACCATGGAGACAGCTTAATTTTAACTCTGAGAGAACATGGGCTTTTCAACACAAGTTAAATATAGGCTGGCACAGAACATTACAGAAGCATTAGGTCCTCAGAAAATTTATTTAGCTCCCAAACTTTGAGCTGCTGGTAATCATGTATGATTCTCATGCCTTCCTCCTGGTCACTCTCACCTTTACTTCTCCATTTGAACCCAGAAATAGAGAAGGCGGGGCTTTATCTGCCCACATTAGAGGTCATCTCCCCACAATAGAGCTAAATTAGAGTATATTTCTCTTAAACGTTTTCTTGAAAATTAATAGAAAGAAGCCATACATGTTAGGGTCTTTTGTTGACTGTAAGCTTTTGGTGTTTGTGTTAACTTTGATGAAAACATTTGCCTTAAAGAAATACAAAATATATTTTGAAATAAGTTGTATAAAATAAAAGCTTTAAATTTGATGAAATGGAAGGATTTGGTGACAAAACTACGGCATAGTTCCATATGTTATAGATTTTTTTTCTTATGAGTTTGCACACACACACACACACACACACACACACACACACAACTCCACTTTGAGCAGGTATTTCATTAAAATACACAATTTAAATGTTGAGATACTTTTAAGTAATGGAATTAAAGTGGTACCTTATTCTCTTTCGTTGCAGGAGTCCTAGTTAGCAGTAAATTTGTACTTCTGAAGAGAATACTGAATTAAAAAAAAAAACTCAAATGATTTCCTGTATATTATAGCTTTGTTATTAAGCACTTATGAGAAAAAGTACTACACAACAATATTAACTAGTACCAAAGTCTATAAAATCTCAGCGAACACCTATAAAATTACAACAGTCATTCTAAAGGTGTGGAGCTTCATGTTCGATTTTACACTTTCACTATCAAATGTATTTTTGTATACTCACCCCAATAAAATGAGGTACAACTAGAGAGATAGTTGCCTTTACATTCTCCTTAATGACTGAAGTGTCCATTACCTGCATTCAGTTCTTCCTTATCACCCAAATTTACTCTTTCTTGGCAGAATTCTGTCCAATGCAGGAGAGCAGATGAACATTTTAAGTGCTAGTAATAATAACAATCTGGCATTATAGGTTAGTGTTTCACAATAGCAATAAATTAATTAGCAATAGATTAGCAATGTGAAAAAAGAAAAGACAATTTAAAAATTATTTTTATAAGTCTTCCTTAAATATTTGAAATGAATATTTTACATATACATACACATTAATTTATTAAAGTCTTTGAATAAAAACTAAGTATAACAGAAAAATTTAAATGTAGCCCTATGAATAATGAACATGCTTCCAAGTTCTCAACAGGATGATAAGAGCCACAAACAGTTCCTTGCCCTGCTGAGTTTCCATGTGAAGCCAACAGTTCAGCTATCTTCTCAAAGACCATGGAGGCTTGAAGGTCAGACACTGAACATAGAGGTCACCTCCAGATTCAATTCTCTTTTATTATTAAATATTTCTTTTATTTTTGAGATTATGATATCAATACATCATTTTTCCTCTCCAACCCCGTCATATATCTCTCCTTGTTCTCTTTCAAATTCATTGCCTCTTTTCTCATTAATTGCTGTTATATACATATATAGTCCTTAATTCTTAAAGATGATCTGCACACATCTGTGACTCCATCCATTTCCATGGGATACAAGATATTTCTACATTGAAATTAAATCATTGAAAGTATGGCAACTTAAGAATTATACTATATTATAATCTATTAAAAAATAAATGCAGAGAGAGAAGATAGAAAGTATACTGGGGCCCCCAGCCAAGCCACTTCTTCCTCTTGGCTTCAAGCTGCATTATACAATAGTTCAAATATGTGAAACAATCCTGATGATTGTAGATCTTTTTGAGCTCCTGTTTATCTGTGATGCTTTATTGTATTAGATCCTTTGGTAGTAGGCTTATTTTCCAAGCCCATTGCATTTACTGTTTGAGAAAGACATACACAGTTTGGGGAATATGAAGTGATTATCATTTTTATATGGAAATGCATCAGATACATTAATGCCCACACAGATGACATTTACAATTTTCCCGATGTCTGTTAGTCTTACCAGCTTGCCATAAAATGAAATTTAAGTGGTCTTGTAAGATAGACTGCTAACAGACTTATTGGAGACCTCTTGTCACCTTCTTGTTTTCATAGGTGCTTTACAAATTTCCAGTTTGTCCTAGATCTTTGTACAGATCACAGAAACCTGGTTAATTTGTTATGTCCTAGAATTTACAATTTAAAAGTTCCTAGTTGTGCTATTTTCATAACTCTTCACTCATTTGTCACTATAGATCAATGTTACCTTTTATTGGAATGGATTTCTGTGTAAATTAGTTTAAAGAACTGCAATATACAAAATAGATATCTATGACTAAGTGCATAATAAAAGGTAGTTAGCAAGAATGCATTGAGTTGAAGAATGGAGAATTGCATTGGTTATAGGAAGTGTTCAAAAATAAAAAGCCTGGATTTTCTTTCTTTTCTTGGTATAAAATCTACATTGCTTCTCTCACTCAAAGGATTTCAAGAATTTCTTGATAGAACTTTAAACCATTCAATAATGTTTAAAATACTGAGAGAATAAAATAGTTAAATAAGCGAAAGAACTGATAATGTTGATGGCAAACCAGTGGAAAGGAAGAGAATAGGAGAAAAATGAAATAGAGACAAAGGTGATAAGGCAAAAGGTTAATATTCTTAGGTAATATCTTAGTTTGATTTCATTGTTATTATAAAAACTGTGACCACAAACAACTTGGGGTAGAAAAGGGTTTATTTCATCATACAACCAATCACTGAAGCTGATGATGCATCTATGGTCCGGCACTCCTAAAACTAAGTTATAAACTTCTTTTCAACAAATGATTGCTGTTGACAAGTGGTATTACTCACAATACTGTTACATATAGTCACTGTTTAAATTCTATCATATGAAATAATAATATATAATGCCACTCTAAATTTTTTATTATCCTGGAAATATTTTAACTCTATTTCATATTACAATAATATCATCTTATTTTTAAAACAAGAAAAAGAATAGTACCTTTGTCAAGGCTTAATTTAGAAATTGAAAGAATAGATGCAAAAAGAATAAATCAAGCACAGACTAACTCATTGAACATTCTCAATAAATGGTAGTTGTTGATAAAGTGTGTTTGGTAGAGTCCTTCACTTTTAAACTGTACTTTAATGTATTCTTAATGTCACCTTGAACCTGAGAAATATAACTTGAACATAAATGTGGCTTTTCTTGAGCTTTGTGTGAGACTGTCACAAAGGAATTGATATTTTCAATTTTCACATACCAGTGGATTCCAGTAATTTGCATATTAGGAAGGCAAGTGAGAGAAGAAATGCCTTTCCACTTAATGTTTTCCAAAGTGCTCTACCAGTGTTTGCAAGATGAGAAGACAGCTTAGACTCCTGTTTATCAGTTCTCTTTACACACTGCTGTACCACTAGAATTTTTATCCCATTCAAGCATACGGTTCAATTGGGAGGCCACTCAAAAGATGTCAGATTAAAAAATGGTTTATGTCACTCTCCCATGTCTTTGACATCTCCATTTTTTCCCCTGAAACCTACAGGAATAGGGAAGCACTCAACAAATAGATGTCTTCCCCCCCCCCACACACTTGTCTCTTCTAGTATATGATCCTGCTTATCTCCTTGAGGCATTTTAGTAGTATGGTTTCTACAAACATGATTTTATCAAGGATTTTTTTATGCTTTAGAAATGAAAGTGTTACTTCTTTGGGAATAGCTATATCTTACTTGTTCAAATCTTGGAATATATTACTAGATACATGGATAAATGTATTGAATATTTGGGCTAAGTTAATATAGTGTATTTATTAATGAAGTTACTGTATGTTCATTGCATCATGTGTAATACACACTAATGTTAGTATCAAAATATACATGTTACTTTCCTATTAATCAACATTGTATAATACTCTAACATGCTTTCATTTAATTTTACATTTCTGTAACCTGGATGCCAAAGTCATTAAAATTATGTTGCATCAATTTTTTATAAATAGCAAGATTAATTTCTAGAAAAAGTTACAAATTAATAGGGGAACATAATTCTGAATTTTTTTTATTATATTTTAATTCATATTCTGAAATTATAAAGGTAATACAATGCCTATTTGGAAAGTATTTGGAAGGCAGATTCCAATTTAAGCCACTAAAATACTGCATGAGTAGACTGCAACTGGAATTGGGAAGGTTCTTGTGTTTCATAAGATAGTTGAGTTAATAGTGTAGGTGGGAAAAGTGAGGCTACTTATTGTACAGACCCATCAAAAGTGCAAAGCTTTGATCAGAAACATGACTGAGCAATAAAAAGCACTCACTGTTCTTCCAGAGGACCTGGGGTACATAGTTTCAGAAGGTTGAGTCCATGATCATGATGAGAAGCATGGCAGCAGGCAGACAGGTTTGGTGCTGGAACAGTAGCTAAGAGCTTACATCATGATCCACAAGCACAAGGCAGATAAAGAGATCTAACAGGGAATGGTGTGGGCTTTTGAAACCTCAAAGCCTACCCCAGTGACACACCTCCTCTAACAAGGCCATATATCTTAATCCTTGCCAAAATGTTCTACCAACTGGAAAATCAGCATTCAAATATACAAGCTCATGGGGGCTATTCTCATTCAAAACATAACATTCCATTCCCTGACCCCCATAGGCTTGGAGCCATATCACAATGTAAAATGCACTTAGTCCCACTTCAAAAGTACCCATGCCAATTGATAGTCTCAACACATTTCAAAGTTCAATGTCTATTTTGAGACTCAATGAAGTCTTTTAATTGTAACTCCTTATAAAATTAAGAAACAACAACAACAACAACAAAAATACTGAAAGCTTATAATGGCACAGTGAAGAAATACTGGAACAAAGCAAGACCAAAATTCAGCAAGGCAAACTCCAAATCCTGTGCTTCTATGTTCAGTGTCAAAGGGTTTATATGGCCCTTTTCTTCTGGTCCTGTCACTGGGACACACTTTTCTGTCTTTGGCTGATTCCCCTCCTTGTCTATAGCTTTACTTAACAGGTTTCCCATGGCTCTGTTATCTCCAGTATTTTGAAATCTCTGACACACCCAGGCTTCACCATCATAGCTGTATACAATGGACTCTCTGGGCCTCCATGCAGGTATTCCCTTGCCACATGTCTGGCCTCAGTGGGTCTCCACAGCCTTGGGGAAAGATTCCCTAATCCCTTTACTACTATAACCTTTATACCTCTAAAACCATAAACACATAGCTGATTTTGTCATATTTGACTGCCTGCTTGGGATGGAACTATCCCTATTCTTGAATTACATTTGGATGAGCTTTAATTTGTTGATACTTTTTTAGGTACAAATAATTCCTTAGACCTTTTCATCTTGCAAGTTAGAAGCTTGGTTGAGTGGTTTCTTGTCCTGACAGCATCACTCTTTCTATTCCATTCCTTATTAGCCCTTTTACCTCTTTCAGCACAAGCCTTGGCTCCAATATTACATTTTTCTTCTCATGCCATGCATTTTGTATTTCTTTTTGCATTGATTGATATTTTAAATTGTAGACCTGTGCAAGAATTATCACTATGAATCATGTGACAGAGTCAAAATTAAGCTGTCATGAAATTAGTACAGAAATCTTCAATTTAGCCTTAGGCAGATCCTTATGAGAAGGGCAACAAGCAGCCACATTCTTTGCCAAAATATCACAAAAATGGTCTCTAGCCCCGTTGCTAGTTTTGCTCCCCATTGAAATCTCTTGAGCCTGGACTTTATAGTACACATTGCTCTTAAAACCATTGCCTTTCAAATTTCTATGATGGCCTATTAATCCCTGCTTATAGCATTTAACTACTTTTCTAGTCTAAAATCCCAAAGTCTTTCACCTTTCTCCAACACATTTCTATCTTGGTTACTTTTCTGTTGTTTTAATAAGACACTATGACCAAGGTAGTGTATAAAAGAAAACTTTTATTGGGGAGTGTGGTTCCAGAGGGTTAGAATCCATGATCATCATGACAGGGAGCATGGCAGAAAGCTATCAGGCATGGTGGTAGAACAGTAGATGAGAGCTAATGTCTGATCAAAATCATGAGTCAAAGAGAATTAATTAGCTATGGTGTAGGCTATAGCAGAACTTTCTTCTCAGGACCACTAGCCCATTAAAGAATGACATGGAGACTTCTTATTATGAAAGCTTGTTCTTTAGCTTAGGCTTATCTCAACTACATGTTATAATTTAAATTGACCCAGTTACATTAACCTATGTTCTATCATGTGGTGTTACTTCACTTCCATCTTGTACCTCCGATTTCCTTTCTGTGTCTCTTGCCTTCTCCTGTGTGCCTAGATTCCCTCTCCTTTCCCTCCCCAGAAAACCTGCCTATAACTCATGCCTAGCTATTGGCTGTTCAGCTTTTTTTTATGCTAACCACAGAAAATACATCTTCATACAGTGTACAAATATGCCAAATTTTCCTCCTTTTGTCTAAATAAAAAGGAAAGGTTTTAACTCTAACATTAAAAAATTATATGCAATAAGAACAGTTATCTGGTAAGAATTACATTCACCATGTCCAGTCCATTTGTACTTGACAAATTCAGAGAAAGTACTATATTATTTATCCAATCTTAGTGAATACAAAATTTATACAGAAAATCACTTTTTATCCTAACTTATATTACCATCCTAAAAATATCATTTTAGACCTTAGATCTAAACAATTTAAGATAACATCTTCTTAGATAAACAACTTAAGCTTGTATGTTTCTCAAACTTTCCATCTCTTATGTAAGTTTTTTTTTTTAAGTTGATGACAAGGAAAACTGTAACTATAACTATCTCATCTTCAACTCCATCAGAGACTTGAGAATGGTATGATATTATCTGAGTAAACAGAAAGTGGAGAGCAAGCAAATTCCAAAACTATAGAAATGACAGAAACATCTGGCTGCCTGGACAGACAACCAAAGTTCCTTTGTAATGTTAGGGCATCCATCTTGAGCCTATAGGCATAGACTATCTCACAAACTTTTCTGTGAAGCAAGAATTTTGAAGCAGTGTCCTACCTTGTTTTGGAAGTTGCTTTCTTTTGTGGCCTGCTTGTCCAGTTTAGACAGCATACTGTCTGTAATCGAGGCAAGGGCAGTTTCTCTCCCAAATGGCTAGCTTGGCCACATTGAATACAAACTCCATATGGAGGTTTTTTTGATGCCCATCATCATCATCATCATCATCATCATCATCATCATCATCATCCTTTTTTAAAAAGTAAATCGGTGCTGCCAGGAGCAGATGTGTATCACTGTCATAAAAAGCCCTATGTTATTAAAAAATTTTAAATGCCATATTATGTAGGTCTCTTGTGTTTGAAGATCACCTATCTATCTAAAATATATCTCTGTTTAACATTGAAAATATACCAAACCTGACTATAAGTTTCATTGTTATAGCTGACTAATTACAAACCTGTACTTCTTAATCATACATTGCAGTTTTAAATAAGCTGCAAAGGTACAATACCTTAAACAAGAATAAATCATCGTCATCATCATCATCATCATCATCATCATCATCATCATCTTATATTTGTATCAGTGTACAAAACTCCACACAAATGTAAAATATTTGAGGCTAGTGATTGTTCAAAACTAGATCCAACAATCAATTCTTTTATCCTATCATTTCTATACTATATATCCCCCTTTGTGTTCAGAAAGAGATCCCTGAATCTAATCTCCTTTGTTTTACTTTTTTCTTAACTATTAAAAATAACAACTTCTAACCAACCCCTCTAAATGGTGACAAATATCCGTAACCCACTATATGACCAAAAAACACCCATCCCACCTATTGTGAATGTAAGTGTTGTACTCTCCAGACTGCTTCCTGTTGTCTGGAGGTGACAGCATCTTTAGGAGACCTTGAGAATATTAGTTTAATGGTCAAGTCCTGGGATAGCTAGCTGTATCATTTGTTGTTTAGTCTCTCTGTAATGGGAAAGTACAGAGCTTATCTGAAATCTGGTTGGAGTATTTTGTGAGGCTGGATCATCTCATCCACCAGCTTTGAAGTTAATTTGGGTGTAGAATTTGGAGGATACTGCAACAGAGGCATTCTGAGAGGTTGAATCACCTAGGCTAATTGTCTTTATTGGTGCTTAGTCCTTTTTCTCTTACTGAAAACACACAAACTTTTAAAGGTAATATATATATATATATATATATATATATATATATATATATATATATCTGCATTAACACAGATATGAAATATGAGGTGTACACAAGTCAGTTAAAGATGATATTTTAATGTTTGAGCAGGTAAAAGGCTTCTGTTAACTTTACAAATTTGTTTGGACTATATAATAAAACTCTATCCATGCAAGGATGGCTTGTAATAATAAGTCACAAGGCCTCTGTAGCCAACAAATTTTATCATGTCATATCCAGTCTCAGAGCTGTTCCCATGTACAGGGATCCACATATACATTACCTGTCCTGTAGTCTTTCTTGGTTTACCTTTTTATGTTTGTAGCCAAGATTTTCAGGACATCTCCCCCTATCAAATATGTTCTTTATTATTTTGAAGAGAACCACGACATTTTTGTTTCCAATGGAAAGAAAGGCATAACTTCTCCCCTAAAACAACACATTTTCTGGCTTTCATTCTGAAGTTAAGTGATAAACATGGCCCAGCATTTGGTGGTGTATGTAGCAAGCTTTCTTGTCGGGACACACCAGCCTGTAAATAAAGACAGAGAAGTCTTATTAGTTATGAAAGCTTGGCCTTTAGCTTAGTCTTGTCACAACTAGCTCTTATGACTTAAATTAACCCATTTATTTTTGTGCTATCATGGAGTGTTACCTCTCTTTCATCTTACATCTGCTGTTCTCTGTGTCTCCTGGATTCTCGTGTGTGCCTAGGTTTCCTGTCCTCCTCCTTTCTCTCCCTGGAAATCCTGCCTATACCTCCTGTCTAGCTATTGGGCATTCAGTTTTTTTTTTGATTACACTAATCATAGCAAATATATCTTTACACAGTATACAAATATCCCACAGCAGTGGGCTTTTAAAACCTCTAATCCTTCCTCCAAAGTTCCAGCAACTAGGGACCAAATATTAAAATATATGAGCTTATGGGTGCCATTCTCATTCAAGACACCACACAAGAAAACTTAAGTTTATAGTATGTTGTTGAGTGCTTAAATTGGCCTTGCTCAAAATTCAGTGGGGTGCAATAAGACAACGTGGAAAGAATATCTTTTATCAAATATACCTATTTGATATAAATTATGATATAAGCTTTGAAATAAAAATGTTTAGCATTTTTGAAATACTATTATGAAGTTATAACCTGAGTTCTGAAATTATCTTACATTGTAGTTGTCAGTGGGATATTCATTGCCAAAGTCACTTGCTACTTCCCAACCCCAGGATTTATTAATTTCAGGCTTTGTGTAAATGTTTGTGCTTGGATGTATATAGGTGTAACAAATGTATGTCATGCCCATGGATGACTGAAGAGGACCTTGGATCTTCTGAACCTGGAGTTATAGATAGTTGTGACCACCATGTGTGCTGAGAATGGAACTTGAGTCCTCTGCAGGAGCAGACAGTTCTTTTATTTACTGGCTGTCTTTCTATCCTCTCTTGTCATGTTTTAATTGGTTGTGCAGCATGATCTTGTGCTTAGCTATTGGTTTATTTCCTTTGGAAGAATAATTCTATGATGTTTTTCCAAATACCTTTGGTAAAACACATTCTTAATAGATTTAACCATAAGTAAAGAGTTTGAGAGGCCTTGAAGGTAACAAAGCACAAGCTGGGAGCTGGAGAGGTGTCTCAGTAGTTAAGAGTTGCTTACTGCCTTTGCAGAATATCTGAGTTTGGTTGGGTTTTAAGGCTCAGAACTACCTGTAACTCTCGCTTCAGTGGATCAGACTCTGATCATACTTTTACACACACACACACACACACACACACACACACACACACAAATAAGAAAGCACACATGTCTTGTATTAGATTTGACAAAGGGCACTCTTTTCTATCTTGTCTTAAACCACTGAACTTTACAAAATGCTATCTTAGGTGCCCAAGAAGATGGCCTAAACTTTAGTTTGTCTATGTATTTTTACAGAAATGAATCTAAGTATAAAAATGACATTATCCCAGGAATACACTACATTTTACATCTCATATAGCCATCACCTCACTGAGAGCATCTCTTGTTTCTTTACTATAACTGCAAAACAGCTTCCTCTCTGGAATTCAGCTTTCTTTCCAGTGATTTACACGCATCTCTGTTTTTAGTTTTATGCCTCACTAGAATCTCTTGATACTATAGTTAATTTTTACTTCTCATGGTGGATAGTTTGAAGCATATGGGATATGAGGATCTCTATCTACCTCAAGCCTACAGGTGTTCTTGCCTTTTAAAGATATTCCAACATTTCTTTCAAACTTCATTCTATTTCTTTCATCGTGGATTTTGATGGGTCAGTGAATCCAAAGACGAATTTATCCCATGATTTTTTTGTGTTCAAAGAGGGAGTAATCTTCAAATAGATTTAATAGATGAGTGACATATTTTTCTTCCAGCCTTCCAATTTAATATACAAGAAAAAATATAGAAAATTTGGTTTGTACAATAAAAGAGTCTGAAAATATTTTGACCATTATATAGTTGAGACTGCATCATCTTTACTTAACTTTGATTTTATATCATTTTATCCTGAATCCTCTCTCTATCATTGCATATCATTTCCCTTCTTATCCATTAATCTCTAGCCACACTGTCTACATTTTTCTTGTTCTTCAAGTTGAGTGTTCTTTGCAAAAAAAGATCTAGTTATAAATATTCTCTCCATCACTTTTATTTTGGAGGGAAGACATGATGGTTTCTGGGCCTCATTGGATGCTTGCCCAGATGTGTATATAAATGGCATTCATTGGATTTACTCGATTATTAAAAAAAATGAAGTTATGAGAGAAACAGGAGATATGTTTGGGGAGTCTGAGGGGGAGAATTGGGTATGAATATGACCAAGAGTCATTGTATATATGCATGGAATGAAAGTAAATTGTGTTAAAATCCTTTCCTTGGGTAAGTGTTCCCTGACTAACAGAATACATCATCTGACTATTACTTTAATGCCATTGGACCTTATTTTATTCTGAACATAGTACTTACTATTATCTAATATCATGGTGTTTATTCATCCATTCATGTTTTTCATCGAGTGTCAAGGGTACAAAAGAGATGGGACATTATTATCTGTCTTGTTCTCCAGCACTTCCATAGTATAGTGCCAAGGAAATAATATAGTTTGCAGAAATATTTGCTAAGTAGATGAATGAAGAAAACACACTGAATTTCTCATATTTCTCAAATCCTTGGTTATTTCTGGTCCAAAATTATTCCTTCCTTGTTTTTAGAAACTGCAGTTATCCTTTGGATCAGCCTTTGTATGGTTGCAAACCCTCTCCCATTGCTCTTAACCACTTTCACATCATCATATTAGTGATGTACCTTTCCTTTTCTTATGTATACTTCTTAAGGGCTTCTGAGGTCCTCAGTAAGGCTTTCATGTATCTTTGTATAGCATACCACCTTGAAGACTACATCCTTTCTAGACTTAAATTTGTTAATGCCAAAGCAAATCCTTTTTTTTTTTTTTTTTTGAGCTGGGGATCGAACCCAGGGCCTTATGCTCGCTAGGCGAGCACTCTACCACTGAGCTAAATCCCCAACCCCAAGCAAATCCTTTTTATATAGTCTTTTGAAACTATACCATAATCCCATAGCGGACTTTTCAGCTTTCATGTCCTGGGACTTGACAGCACACCTGAAAGCCCTTAAACAGGAAGAAGCAAAGTCTCCCAGGAGGAACAGATGCCAGGAAATTATCAAATTGAGAGCTGAAATCAATAAAATATAAATAAAGAGAACAATACAAAGGATTAATGAAACAAAGAAATGGTTCTTTGAGAAGATCAACAAAATAGACAAGCCCTTATCCAAACTAACCAAAAGACAGAGGGAGAGCATGCAAATTAACAAAATCAGAAATGAAAAGGGGGACATAACAACAGACAATGAGGAAATCCAGAGAATCATGAGGTCATGCTTCAAAAACCTCTACTCCACAAAAATGGAAAATATAAAAGAAATGGATATTTTTCTTGATAGGTGTCACATACCTAAGTTAAATCAAGACCAGATAAACCATTTAAATAGTCCATTAACCCCTAAGGAAATAGAATCAGTCATAAAAATTCTCCCAACCATAAAAAGCCCTGGACCTGATGGTTTTACTGCAGAATTCTACCAAATCTTCAAGGAAGACTTAATACCAATACTCTTTAAATTGTTCCACACAATAGTAGCAGAAGGCATATTACCAAACTCCTTCTATGAGGCTACAATTACCCTGATTCCTAAACCAAACAAAGATGCAACAAAGAAGAGAACTACAGACGGATCTCCCTCATGAACACTGATGCAAAAATACTCAATAAAATTCTGGCAAACAGACTCCAAGAACACATCAAAACAATTATCCACCATGATCAAGTAGGCTTCATCCCAGGGATGCAAGGGTGGTTCAACATATGAAAGTCCGTCAATGTAATACACCATATAAACAAACTCAAGGAAAAAAAAACACATGATCATCTCACTAGATGCAGAAGAGGCATTTGACAAAATCCAACACCCCTTCATGATAAAGGTCTTGGAGCGATCAGGAATACAGGAAACATACCTAAACATAATAAAGGCAATCTACAGCAAGCCAACAGCCAACATCAAATTAAATGGACAGAAACTCAAAACAATACCACTAAAATCAGGAACAAGGCAAGGCTGTGCCCTCTACCTCTACTTATTCAATATAGTACTTGAAGTTCTATCCAGAGCTATAAAACAGCATAAAGAGATTAAGGGGATACAAATTGGAAAGGAAGAAGTCAAGCTCTCCCTATTTGCAGATGACATGTTAGTATACATGAGTGACCCCAAAAATTCAACCAAGGAACTGATACAGCTAATAAAAACCTTAAGCAACATTGCAGATACAAGATCAACTCAAAAAAATCAGTAGCCCTCCTATATACAGTAGACAAACAGGCTGAGAAGGAAATCAGAGATACATCACCCTTAACAATAGCCACAAATGTTATAAAATACCTTGGGGTTACTCTAACTAAGCATGTGAAGGACCTATATGACAAGAACTTTAAGTCCCTGAAAAAAGAAATTGAAGAAGATGTCAGAAAATGGAAAGATCTCCCATGCTCATGGATAGGAAGGATTAACATAGTAAAAATGGCAATCTTACCAAAAGCAATCTACAGATTCAACACAATTCCCATCAAATTACCAACACAATTCTTCACAGATCTGGAAAGAATAATATTAGACTTCATATGGAAAAACAAAAAACCTAGGATAGCCAAAATAATCCTGTACAATAAAACAACCTCTGGAGGCATCACAATCCCTGACTTCAAGCTCTACTATAGAGCTACTGTAATAAAAACAGCTTGGTACTGGCATAAAAACCAACATGTGGACCAATGGAATTGAATTGAAGACCCTGACATTAACCTGCACACCTATGAACATATAATTTTTGACAAAGAAGCCAAAAATGTACAATGGAAAAAAGAAAGCATCTTCCACAAATGGTGCTGGCATAACTGGATGTCAATGTGTAGAAGGCTGCCAATAGATCCATATCTGTCACCTTGCACAAAACTTAAATCCCAGTGGATCAAAGACCTCAACATAAATCCAGCTACTCTGAACCTGATAGTAGAGAAAGTAGGAAGTACTCTTGAACGTATTGGCAACGGAGATCACTTTCTAAATATAACACCAGTAGCACAGACACTGAGAGAAACAATCAATCAATGGGACCTGTTGAAACTGAGAAGCTTTTGTAGAGCAAAGGACATTGTCAACAAGACAAAGTGACAGCCTACAGAATGGGAAAAGATCTTCACCAACCCCACATCTGACAGAGGGCTGATATCCAGAATATACAAAGAACTCAAGAAATTAGACATCAAAATGCCCAACAGTCCATTTAAGAAATGGGCTATAGAACTAAACAGAGAATTCTCCACAGAGGAAGTTCAAATGGCTGAAAGACATTTAAGGAATTGCTCAACATTCCTAATTATCCAGGAAATGCAAATCAAAACAAATCTGAGATACCACCTGATACCTGTCAGAATGGCTAAGATCAAAAGCACAGAAGGCAGCTTATGCTGGAGAGGATGTGTAGCAAGGGGACCTCTCCTTCACTGTTGGTGGGAATGCAAGCTTGTACATCCACTTTGGAAATCAATATGATGCTTCCTTAGAAAATTGGGAATCCATCTCCCCCAAGACCCAGCTATAGCACTCTTGGGCATATACCCAAGGAATGCTCAATCATACCACAAGGACATTTGCTCAGCTATGTTCGTCTCAGCTTTATTTGTAATAGCCAGAACCTGGAAACAACCTAGATGCCCTTCAACTGAAGAATGGATAAAGAAAATATGGTACATATGTACAATGGAGTACTACTCAGCAGAGAAAAAACAATGGCATCATGAGGTTTGCAGGCAAATGGATGGATCTAAAAAAAATCATCCTGAGTGAGGTAACCCAGACTCAGAAGGACAAACACGGTATGTACTCACTCATAGGAGGATACTAGATGTAAAACAAAGATGACTAGACTGCTACACAACTCCAGGGAGGCTAACTAGAAAACGGGACCCTAGGAAAGACACAGGGATTGCCCAACGACAGAGAAATGGATGAGATCTACATGAACAACCTGGATGACAGTGGGAGTAATGAAGGGGAAGATTTGAGGGAAAGAAAGCTTAGGGGAGCAGGAGATCCCAGCTGGATCAAGAACAGAAAGGTAGAATGAGGAATAACAGAGCATGATAAATGAAGACCACATGAGAACAGGAATAGGCAGAGTGCTGGAGAGGTCCCCAGAAATCCCCAATGATATATCCTCTGTAGTCTGCTGGCAATGGTCGAAAGCCTGATCTGACTTAGTCTGGTGATCAGATGGCCAAACACCCTAATAGTCATCTTGGAACTCTCATCCAATAACTGGTGGAAGTGGATGCAGAGATCCTCAGCCAGGCCCCAGGTGGAGCTCCAGGTGTCCAACTGTCAAGAAAGAGGAGGGTCTGCAAGAGCATGAATTGTTGAATCCAAGATTGCAAAAAACACAGGGACAAATAGCCAAACGAATGGAAGCACACGAATTATGAACAAAGGCTGTGGAGCCCCCAGCTGGATCAGGCCCTCTGGATAAGTGAGACAATTGAATAGCTTGATCTGTTTGGGAGGCATTCAGTCTGTGGGACCAGGATCTGTCCATAGTGCAAGAGCTGGCTGTTTGAAACCTTGGGCTTACACAGGGACACTTTGCTTAGTCTGGAAGGAGGTGACAGGACCTGCCTGTACTGAATCTACCAGGTTTAAATGAATCCCCAGGTGCCTTGATCCTGGAGGACATGGGAATTGAGGGGAGGGGCTGGGGGGAAGGTGAGGGTGGGGGGTAGGGGTGAGGGCAGGGGAACCCATGGCTGATGTATAAAATTTAAAACATATAATAATAAAGAAAAAATATTTATTAAAAAACAAAAATCATTTTATATATAGCATTATGTCCTTTTCTCAAATATAGTATCCATCATATTAATATTGCCTAGGAAATTCATGTTGGTGTTAATAAATTTAAATGATACAAAATTATAGTGATTAAAAGCATTAAGTAATTTATTTACCTGTTTCGGTTGTACACGTGTATTTCTCTAAGATTTTATTAGTGAGTTAACAAAGAAGCAAAATCAAACACAATAATGTTACTTTACAATCCCCTACTAAAATTTTATCTGTGTGACAATAAATCCATTGATGATTTTTATTACACAGTCAGTAAAGCAGTTCTGTCAGCAAAAGCAGGGCATATCTATACCACAAAGTTTATGAAAAAAGCCAAATTCTTATGTCATGTGGCTAAATGCTACTGCATAGCCAAGCATATTGATGATAATCACAATTGTTTTCTGTGAATTAAATCACTATCAAACCTCAACCTTTATCCACAGATTTTACACAGCAAAATTCTATTTTTTTTCACAATTCAGCTGAAGGACACACCATTAGATATCCCATTATTCTGTAATATTTAAGTTTCTGGCCTGATTTAGGTTTTGTAAGGAAACAAAAACTTAGCTCCTCAAAGCGAGTTATCTACTGTGTAATAGTGGCCTTATAACTTAGAGTTGAGAGTTAAATACTTATTCATAAAAAAATGGGATATATGCTGGCTAGTTTTATACCAACCTGAGTCATCCCAGTCATCACAGAGGAGGGAGTCCCAATTGGAAAAATGCTTCTATTTGATAGAGCTGCAGGCAAGCTTGTGAGATACTTTCTTAATCAGTGATTGATGTGGGAGGGTCCAGCCCATTGTGCGTGGTGCCATCCCTGGACTGGTGGTCCCAGGTTCTATAATAAAGCAGGATGAGCAAGAAATGAGAAGCAAGCCAGGAAGTAGCAGCCCTCCATTGCCTCTGCATCAGCTACCGCCTTTAGGTTCCTGTTCTGTTTGAGTTCCTGTCCTAACTTTCTTTGATGGTGAACAGTGATATGGCAGTTTAAGCCAAATAAACGTTTTCCTTCCCAACATGATTTTTGGTCATTGTGTTCCACCTCAGCAATAGAAACTCTAACAAAGATAAGATATAAGAAGAATATTTTCAGTCCATGAAAAATGTCAGAAAAATCTACCCATTTGCCAGTTTTTTTAAACCTTTCTATTGCAGAAACAAACATTTACTTTTTTTACTTCAAGTGAAATTAATTCTTAATTTACCTTTGGAATCTATCTATCTGTCTGTCCATCCTTCCATTTGTTCATCCATCTATCCATCTATCATTCTATATATCTATCTACCTATCTCCTTCCTTTTAGGTTGTGGCCCTTATGCTAAACTTATCCTCTGGGTTTCCTTATATGGGTCATGCCATAAAAATATCTATTTGAGGGCTTGTCAAGTCAGATTCTCTGAAGAGAGCCATAGGACTGTTTATGCATCCTTTGTCCTTGTCAACTTATGATATTTTCATTCATTGTCCTTGTACAAATCATGGAAAGAATCATTATGTATGGATAAATTATGGATTTTGTTGTACCAGCTCCTAAACTTGGAGAATTTGTTGCAAGGATGTTTCATTATGGCCTGGCACTAGGTAGGAAGCTGTTATCAGTAAATCAATTTATGTTACTCAGTGTGTCTCAGGCAGCAAGACAGACAGCATCAGGCTAGAGGCTTTGAGAAGGCTGAGTGTATCAGAAGCTAGTGATATTTAAAGAGAATCTTTATTGCCTGCCTACATTGCACTGTGCCAGTAGAAATGAGAAAAGAAGAAAAACAGAAGGTTGGATTATTGTTAAGAAATGGCTTTTCCCTCTTTCATACCTTTTATCTCAAAACTGAAAATCTGGCTTTGTGGAATTAAGCCCTGGTGTTTAAATGACAAAGTAGACCAGCATCTGCAAAGTCCTATGTTCAAACATGTCCCAAATGCATATCTATTTCTTTGTTGTGGATCATTTACTGATTGTAGGAATAGTTCTACATATCCTTTAAGTTAATAAGCAGCATGGGGAGAGCATAAAAGGAAAGACCTTTGATGCTGGGCTTTAGAAACCCTTAGTATCAACTAGAACTAAGAACGTTTGGTACTTCTTTTGTTTCTTACTGAGATGCCCTGTTAACACAAAGTCACAGGCTTTAGACATTTCCCTTTAAGTCTACAAGAAGAAAAATCATTTGAACACTGTACGCATTTTAGGAAGACTTCAAAAAATAAGATCAACTTTTCCAAATGTGTCCATGTCACTTTCTGCTTGTCCTGTCTTTTCTACATTCTCAAATTTGCTCTCCTTTAGTTGGAAATTAATTGTGAATATTTACGTAGGATTAGAGATAAATTGACTCTTTTCCTTTTTAAAATTTTTGTCTGAGACAAATGGAAAACTCACTTTATACCATATAAAGGGCTATGTTTGATTCCTGTTCTTCTCAGTTATCAATTTACTTTGGTAAGGCATTCTCCAAAAATAGTCTCCTGATTTCCCACGACATTACTACTATTGAGATTTCATTATATGTTAGGCAAAACTTGCTCAGACAAATGTTTACTGAGTCATGACGAAATGGTGACAATTGTACTCCTGCCCCAGCCTACTAATAGACACTTGCAAAAGATGGCCCTACAAACCAAGTTCATTGCAACACCTGCACAAACAGCTAGTAACACCCTATTGACCCTCCTATGTGGTGTTTATTTTTCTCAACATTAGCCATGTTCCCATCTCCTTGAAACCTTTCTAGTACTCACATCACATAAAACTTAAAATCCTCTATCAACTCAATTCTGTTTTAATCTATATATTCCTCTACCACCTTTCCCTTATTTGATTCATGAATTTGTAACCTACAGCACAAGATAAAGTATTAGATTATATAATTGTATATATTATTCATGCAGTTGTTTATTTTATTATTTTCTTTTGATTCCTTACACATTTTATAGTCCTCAGTGATTTTAATCTAAGTTAATATTTCACTTTTAAATATTATATTGTACCCTTTCTCACCTTTCTTTAAAATAATTATGCCACTGTGAATGAGGCAAGCTTACTCATCTTCTCTGTGGAGCTTGCCATGCATACTACTTTGGTTGGAACATAAATATAAATTCCATGAATCATAGGACTGGGAAGTCCTACCTGCATGTGAGCAAGAAGCATAGTCTTTCCAAGGTAACTTGTTACTTGGATAGATCTGAGGATATTAATGATGAAAAGGAGTGGCCAGAGGAATGACTTTTCCCTTCTCAATTGCAGCACTGTAAGTAAGTGACTTCTGGTAGATCAAATAGACTATTTTGGGGATTCCTGCTCACCCATCTCCTCTGTGTTTTCGGAGCTGCTGTAGAGCTGTTAGAACAGTGAACTGACGCTTTTTGACTTGCCAAACAGTGGGAGCTTTCTATTTAAATAGTTATCCCTTAGAAGAGCTATATTAGGGAGCTCAAAGGAAAGGATTTAAGGGCCCACACAGAGTAGAGAGGCAGCAGATCAGCCACCTACTGAGTCCTTGTTCCTTCCAATGCTTCAAACTACATATTTGTAAGGCAGACGACCTCCTGCTCACTGAACTGTGTGCTCCTCGCCTGCCCTTTTGTGTTTAGCAAACACATGGGAAGGACAGGTCTTTGCTGCTAATGTCTTTCCTTGTTTGTGGTAAGTGATGCCATACAGCCAAGTGGGCAGAGATCCAGGTGTGTTGCTGGCACCCAGGGATGTGACCATAAGAAGAAAGGCTTTTAGAGCGGAGACACTCAAATATACACAGTTAGAGGATATGTAAAATGACACTAGACTAAGAACTCAAAGAAAATCATTTAAAAATTAAACCAACCTTTCTTGTTCTTTGTAAAATGGATTCATTTAACTTCCAATTAGTAATCAAGTTTATCATTTAATGATAGGGGATCTTCTTTGTCCTTTATTGTGGTCACAATTCCATTATTTCCCTAGTTTTTAAAGCTGTTAGAAATTTAATAACTTCTTTGAGAATTAATTACATTTTCATATCCAATTTACTTTTTTTGTTCCCATTCCATTCTTCTACACTAAGGAGAGAGAGAGAAAATATGTTAGCACCAGGTAGTTCTCTGTCCTAACAGATGAAGGCTTCTTTTCAAATCCCATTGAAACCTGACATTCAGAAGTAGGCCAAAAAAATAGGCCTAGATATCCACTCAGATATCTCTTTTTGTATTATCATTAAACATCTATTGGAAGTAGCTGGTTCCTTGATGGGCACCATACATTCTTCTTATTAAGAATGCCTTAAAAATAAAAATATAAACTATTTCAAGATCCAGATCTAACTATGATGTCAACTATTCTCCAACTTCCTCTCTTCTTTTTAAGTGAATGCATGCATGCCAAGCCTCTCTTTTTAGTCCTTTCTGTCCCTCTTTTTTTTTCTGTAATTATTATATGCCATGACTTACAATTCTTTCAAGAGCTAATTTCTTCCTTGCACTGGCTTCTGCAGTTTAAAAACGGGGGTAGTTCCGAGGTCTGTTCTTTCACTGCTCCTTTGTAGTACTTCTCTAATTTAGTGTGTCAAACTTAACCTACCCTCTCATCTGGTGTCATTGGTATGTAAATATTGTCCCCCTTGGGAAGTATTCACAGGGTGACTCATTTTAACAGCCAGTAATGTGAAGCTTAGGAGTTTTCAAAGTGCAGGGGACATTTCTATACACTACCTGAAGCCACACACAGCTGCTATTCTGGTCTTACCGTTTTTTGTCCTTAGCTGCCCTGAAGACCAATGATACCTTCTGTTTTGTTTTCATCACTGCACTGCTGGTACCTCTCATCCTGTGGTGACTAGACCTATAGAAAAATTTAACACAGTGAGGTAAGGTGGCTTGCTAAGACTGAATGAAGCATATACTTCATATTCATAGCCTGAATTTGTAAGGGATGGTACATTTTCCCATTCCAAGGGGTACATCATATTTTCTTGGCTTTGTATCCTCCCAAATCAAAATACATAACGCAGGTGAAGACGCAGAAGTTGTCAGCTATATTGTTTGTGGATTCAATTGTTCCTACACGGAAAGATTGATGAGATGTGCATTTTAAACAGTTCTGGGTTCATGACTCCCTTTAACAGAATCGAGAAGAAGGAAAGGTGAGGCAAACGTGAAAGAAAATGGCCTAAGCTGTTCAATCTTGTGTTACAGATAAAAATTTAACCAAGGTAAGTTGAAGAGGTATAATCTTTAGACTTGAAAACTCCAATTTCAAAGGACAAAATGCAAAGGTCGGGAGTCAATGCAAAGCAGCAAGTTTACGGAGACCTCCTCCTTTGCTGCTCGCTGATGCAGCTCTTCTGTGGAATAGAAATTTAAATAGAAAACTCACACTGCTTGGGAAGCAAAAACATGAAGACATTGCTTTAACAGCTTTCCAGATTTTGCCATTTCCATCCTACAGTGCTAAGAAGTGAGCAGTAATCTCTGGGGTGGGAGCACGGCCCACGGTCAACACCTATGCTCCATCTCTGCTTCTTGCGCTTTCGCTTTTCATTTTCCTTAATCAATATTTACCATGTGACAATCACAGCTTCAGTGGCTTCTGTTCTCTACTGATCTTTCTGTTGCCAGTATTTCAGACTTTCAGTCATTTCCTCGTGTATAATAATTTCTATGATAATTATTCTTTTATGAATATCCACGTCAATTATACCTAATTTTTAGGATCAGGTACACATTTAAGAAACTGAGATTTATTATTAATGGTTGACATTTAAAAATCTCTTCCAGTATACTCTTGATTTACCAGGTCATGTCATTTTCTTTGTTGCTTTTTTTGAACAACACTATTTCTGGTAATTGTCATTTACAAGGTTAACTACTGCTGTGCAACAAACCACAACACAATGTAATCTATTAAGCGTTAAGCTCACCAGTTCTTCTGGCTTGTCTGGGCTCAAATGATTTCACTGGAGCTTTGCTTTGACAGTTGTGTAGTGGCTAAGGATGACTGATCTGCGACAATTTCCGTCACATTTCTGGGAGTTGGCTGTCTGTCAGCTAGGCCATGTGTCTCTAGTGATCCAGCCGGTTTGCTTGAGCTTGTTTTCTCACAGTGTTCATAAGTTTCTGGTGGAAAGAGGACAAAAACCGCATGCGTTCTCTTGAGCCTAGACTTCTGTTGACTAAAGTGAGCCACAGGCCTACCAGAGTCAAAGGGAAAGCCATTTAACTCTGTCTCTGTATTGAGAGCAGTTGCAAAACTGCATGGTTGTAGAGATCAGTAAAGAGTTCTGGTTCTTTTGCCATTTCCTTCATGAACTTAAGCTTTACCCATGACATAGTTGTCACAAGCAATTCCTTTAGGGGAGCAATTGTTTTGATATGCAGGAAATACGGATCCATGATAATTATGAAGAACACTGCATCACAGAAAAGATTATTTGGGCATCATAGTTCTTCAGAAGAAGGAGAGTTGCTGCAGTCTTAAGCAGAGTGTCTTAAGGAACCATTTTCATTTATTTAGTGAAAGATGTTTGCTCTTCCCACTGTGGACTTGAGTGTTACTTTAATTAATGTGACTCCAAATGAAATGTGTTCATTTGCATTAAAAATGAGGTACAGTTTCTTACTTTGTATCAAACACCATTCTCTGATACAGGGATACAAAAAAGTGTTCTATGCTTGATTAAGTTTTCTTATTATTATGAACTGTAAGTGTTGCCCATGAGCTTGGTATTGTCTGGTCTAAGAACCACACTATTCTTTTAAGAGATCTTTTTTCTCTGTCAAAAAGAAGTTACTTTTATTCCTCCTGCAAAGAGAATCATTTATTAACTGTGTATGATCTCCAAATACATTTTTCTTTACTAATGTCACCAATATTATTAATTTATCTATCCAATTCTGTGACTAGTTAGAGAATTTTTTAGGTGTTTAGTAGTTAGCCTCTTTTGGGGGACCATTTTATCCTAAGGAAAGAGCAACCAAAATATTTATATTTTAAATAATTCTTATTTTCATTTACAAAATCAAAATGCTTTGCACAAGATTATTAATAGTAATGCATTATATTTGACACTACCAAGGGGACAAAATTATTTAATACCACAAACTCAGTGAGTTTACATTATAAGTGTACCTTGTAGTATACACTGAATAGAAAGGCAGAAGAACTAATAATATAAAAAGGAGAAATATGCATTTTTATTTTTGACTTTGTTTTAATAATAATTTAATAATATATAAGATACTAAATGATAAGATATAAGAAATAGAAGGTTTGTGGCTTGAAAAGACTTTAATGCCTTTGTGGTATAGTTCTGTTTGAAGGCCCTAATGATGGAGAACTTACTATATTGAAAAAATGCAGGTCCATTGCTGAGTGGCATATTAAGTGGTCATCCATGAAAAGTGTTTGAGAAAAAAGCATGACAACACTTTTGTCTTCAAGAAAAACATTTAGATAAAGATAATTACAATGAACTATGAAATATGCAGAAATATACATATATAGTTGGAAGATTGTCTCAACTACTTTATTCATTATTTGTTAAAATATCTGAAAAAAGAATAACTTGAGGGAGGAAGTCTTTATTTTAGCTTACAGTTTTAAGGGATGTAGTCCATTACAAGAAGAAGTCATTGACGTAGGGACTTGAAGCACATGATCACATTGTATCCCATAGTCAGGAAGCAGAGATTAATGAATGCTTGTCCTAAGCTTCTCCTTTTTTCATTTAGTTCAGGACCTTAGAGCATAGAACAGTGCCACCCATCCTGGACAAATTTTGCTTCAGTTAACCTAATCTACATAATCACTCATAAGCATGGTCATAGGCTTATCTTCTAGATGAACCTAGATTCTAATAATTTGACAATTCAGATTAGCCACCACAAGGATATAGAGAATAGTTAATTTGTTTTTCAGTGTAATGTTGAAAACCTGGTAATTATCTCCACAGGGAGGAGAGCAAACATGCCTGATGTTATCACCTGAAACAGGAAAGCACTAAGATTCAGGAAACTTACCAGAACACTGTATCCCACAGCATTCAAGGTTTAATGCCACTTTTTTTTTTCTCAGATGAAATCCTATCCCTGGCCCATGACTGAAATACAACTTGGACATCAAATGAGCAACTGCCAGGGCATTTTTAAATGATAGGCATCCATGACAAAGAGAGGCTCTAAATTGGCTAACATGTTTTCTTTGCAGCCATCCTATTTACCTTGTTATAGGCTTGAGCAATACGGCAAATTAGTATTTTAATATTACATATAAATTTGATTCTGCTTCTCAGAAAATTTCTTCCTAAATTTTTCCAGTTACTTGATGCGTTAAAAAAAATACAGGCAAAACTTGCTTGATTAATTCTAGGAAGATTATTGTTACAGTAGGAAGCCATATTAAGAAATTAACAACAAATATAAAACAATATCAATACCAGAAACTGAAGACAGAGAAATCAATATCAAGACACTCTTTTCTGTCTTCAGTATCATGGACTGATTCCCAGTCAGTGATATAAGTGATATATCTACTTTTTTGTTTCATTTGTTCTCATCCTCTGGCTGTTCTTTGTTTCATTTCTGTTTCAATTTCCCCTAACTTTCTGTCCTGTCCAGATAGTATCTACTTCCTATCCCCAAACCTTAATTTAAGCTCTATCATTCTCTTACTGGAGTAGCGACTACAATTATCCAGCCAGGGTTTTCTAATCAGCTTCTTCCAAGGGCTTCTTTGAGGCTTATTTGATCATCGTCAAGCAGATAGTTGTCTGTCCTTTGCGCTGGGTTAAAAGGCAATGTAGGTAACACCCAGAGTTGGAAACCATTCTGTTGCACTGTCACCACTGCACCCCTCAAGCATATCAGTTGCATCTGGGAAAAATTTTTGTCTCTATAGCCTTGTAGGCAACACAGGGCACTTCTTCAGAAACCTGAAAGTATTCCTATTTCTAACTTATCTTTCTTCCTCATTCTGATCCTTTTTCCAATTCAAGTTTCCCATTCATATATTGCAGCTCATCTGTTCTATGAATTTTAAATGAGATTAAAAATAATTCTTGAGCTAGATAATTCACATTAGGTTTGGAGTGAGTGATCTGAGATCTACAGAAGATTCATCATAAAAATATCTTTACATATGAAGATATTTCTAATGAAAATATACATGGAATCATTATGTAGGGGTCATAGGCACGTCTATGAATTAATTACTTCACAGAGGTTGGTTAAATGCTGATTCCTCCATGGCCTCTTTAATAGATTTTGTGTTCAAATAGGTGAGATAGGATTTTAGTTTAGATTGCCTAATAATCAGGATTGAGTTTGAATTCAGATGCAGATTCACTTGGAGACTAAAAATAATGAATCAACCTGTCCTGTTTGACATCAAATCTATCCCCCATTGAGTATACCTAGCCCAGGAATTGTCTACCATTTTGTACCTCCACTATTTGAATAGGGTCTGATAGCTTTTGAAATTGTCCCAATAGTGATAGTAGAAAATACAATAGATAGCATGGGAATGGCATTGACTTGAATGTTCTTTCCAAAAACCTTCTAAATTTAAAGTTAAATAAAATGTCTTCAGAAAAAAACATCCGGGTGGTACATGTCTGTAATCCCAACAACATGGAGAGAGAGAAAGTGGCATCAAAAGTTAAAGGAAGCTAGCTGTGTAACAGGTTTAAGGTCAGTTTTTAGACCTCAACTCAAAAAAGTATCATCAAATATTTTTCCACTTCAAACCAGATATTCAGTAATCACTTATTAATAATCGATGAACTTTTTTAAATTTATAGATGCATATATCTCTCCTATATTATTACATGTAATTCACCCTGATCCCAGAAGAATGTGCTAGCTTCATGGGTACAGGTACTCTCTACCATGGGCCATGGTTAAGGAAATATGGGCCATTGTTGTGACTTAGAACACAGGGACTTAGCATCTTAGACTTCTTGGACTTATTTCTTTATTTTTTCCAAGAACATAACTTCTAAGAACATATGTCAATAAGATATTGGACATTTTTAGGAAAAAATGTAATAACAGTTATGTTTGAAAAATCATCATACTATGTGTTAACCTAAATGTCTCTGCTCTGCTTTTTCTTATACAAATTTTGGTTTTGAGTGCTTTTGTGAATGTGAGATGTTAAATAGTAGACAACTAGATTTCAGAAACATTATGATCACATTGTGGCCAATGACTAACTTTCTACCACTCTTTCACCCTTTTCTGTTTCATTGTAGGCTATTATTTCAGTGTTTATCCTCTCAATCCTGTTACTTGAAAATATAAATTAGGGTCATAGTGAAGTAGGTAAAATATTTGGTGTAGGGCAAAATATATATATATATATATATATATATATATATATATATATATATATATATATATATCTTGGGATATTGTATTTACAACACAACTAAAATAACCCACTTCAAGGAAAGGAAGACATTTCTATGCCAACTTTATATTATATTATATTATATTTACTTATTTTTGTGTGTGTGTGTGTGTGTGTGTGAGAGAGAGAGAGAGAGAGAGAGAGAGAGAGAGAGAGAGAGAGAGAGAGAGAGAGAGAGAGAGAGAGAGAGAGAGAGAGAGAGAGAACATGTATACGTGTATAGAGGTCAGAGTCAGTTTAGTTTTCTTCTTTTGTAATGTTGGGCCCAGGATCAAGATACAGTAGACAGCTTGGTGGCAAGTGCCTTTACCCACTGAGCAATCTCACTGACCTCAATTTGATAGCATTAATAAAGCCATACAGAGAAAGCAGCACATTTTGAGCAAAGGAGTTCTCCTATCACTTTCCTATACATCAAATCATTTTGGGTGCATATTATAAAATGTAACAACTAGTTTAGAATTCATAATCTGAAATGATATAAAGAAGGAAATATAGGATACTAGAAACAGAGAAAAATCTTCATGAGTCAGGGAGTGAGGCATGGCATGATGGGTATTCATAATGAAAAGAGTCCTCCATCAAAATAATTCAAACTTGCTTTGGCTTCCCAAGAACATGCTCATGATTTATTGTTCATGTGAAAGTTCTACCTTGTCTTATCTTGATCTTTCCACATCACTCTTTCTCTTAATAGGTTCCCCTGAAAGCCTATTGAATGACAACCTACTGCTGTGGGAATATAGCTTCTAATGGACTTAAATGCAAATGCTTTGGGCAGTAATACAAATAGAAGTGCAGTGGTGTGTTTGTTTTCTCTTTTCACTTAAGACCAATTAGATGATCAATGCAGGGTGGGAAATGACATTCTTGTAAAGGAGAGCGGAAAAAGTTAATATATTGACATTACATGCCTCAGCAGAGGGATGATCTGGGTATCAGCACGCCATTTAAAACAGCACTATTTCACTGGCTGGTGAAGTCCTGTATCCATATTGTCTTTGACACATGGGCAGTATGTGGAAATGCTGTTTACTTAATACACTAACAAAAGTCCTTCATGATGTACATGCATCCCACATAGTGTGTTAAGCAGCAAAAGTGACTGAATCAACACTTTCTTACTGACATCAGATCATCATATGTAAGAAGTGCCTGGCTTGGGTGACCATAAAGACAGAGGCTTTGAGGTTTTCTTTTTCTTTTCTTTTTGTATTTTGAGCCAGATTTTCACCTTATAGCCCTGGCTGATGTGGAAATGTCTATGTAGATCTTGCTGGCCTCAAACCTAGAGATTCCCCTTCTCTACCTCCTGTGTTCTGAGTTTGGAAATTACAGGCATGTGACGACATAGCCAGTTCTTGAATCTGTTCTTTTATAACATTTTTTTTTTGTAATCATGGACACTTTGCCTAAAAATTCTGACCCTCAGAGCTTTCCTTTGTGAAGTAGTACTCCTTTCTCTAAGAGAGTGAGTATGAATATTGAAAAACTACATAAGGCACTTTAACACATACCCTGGCATTAAATGAGAGCTCATTATGTATTAATTGTCTTCTAATTTTCCCCGAGAGCAAAGAATGATTCAGAGTTTGTAACTCAGTTGAGAAGAAATCTCAGAAACATATAAAAGGCATTATTGCTTATATATTCATCTGTTAGTTTCTTTGCTATCACTGAGTATGGTACTTGCATTATATAGTCTAATAGTGGTGTGTATAATTTGAATTTAACTAGAAACAAAATTGTTACCCTCAGTGTTGCTTCCAATTCAATAACTTGACCTTCAGCTAGATGGGAAGCAATACTAATTTTTCCAATTATGAAATTAAAAAAAGTAATACTCCTCATTTGCTATGATAATTACCAAATAATCAGATCAATAGTTGAATTGGATGCTTGACCACATTTGCTGCTAAAGGCAGGTGAGGGAAATATTTGTAAGACAGAAAGAGGAAAGAAGCTGACTTAGAGCCAATGATTCTAATGCAAGGGATATGTTAAGAAACTGCCTCCAGGAGTTAGACAAGCAGTATGGAAACAGGAATGAAGCCAGCAAGTTTCAATTTTAGGTGAAATACCAGGTTCAGTCTTGTCTTATGGGTAAGTCTTGCAAGGAAAACTTCACCTCTAAGTTTGTCTTGTGTCAAGGCATAGGTACTGTCATTTAGTAAGCATAGAGAAGTCAGTCATAGATTGTTGGCCACCCCAAGAAACATAAATGCCTAGGAACTTCTGATTCTCAGGATGAGGAGGCTACAGTGTCCATAGGTAATATTCAGAAGAAAAAGCTATTTTTACGAAGTATAGAAGAGTTATGAAACACAACACAATATAGAAAAAAGAGATGAAATGCATCATGACACAGACCAAATTATGTCGTTTACTTTTAATGGTTCCTAGCATTTTATATTTCAGAAATATTCAAGGAGTATTATGGCATTATTATTACCCAGTATGGCAAGGTATTTTTTTTTAATTGGACACCACTCAAATAAAAAAAGAATTAGCTGAACTGAATGTTGTGTAGCATGGAAAGTTGATTTCATTGTGCCTTAAGGATTTCTGATAGCAATGCAAAGATATGAACAGCTATTGCTCTGATTATCAATATTATTAAAGATAGGATATGCAAAGCTGCAGATTAGTGGTTTATGGTCTTTATCTTATCAAATATCAAAAGCCCCATTTTAGTTATAAATAAGTTGATACAGTAAATGTTTAGAAATTCTACATCTAACTAATGGTTAAGCAGGCATCCTGGTGAAAATCTGAAACCCTCATTGTTTCCCATAAGATCACGATCGCTATTAAACAGCACTAATAGACTCCACCATATAGTAGGATGACATTGATATTAGTTACCCATTGCTGTGTAAGAAATTCATTGTTCCAACACTAAAAGAATTACAATCATCTATCATTCTCACACTTTCCTAGGGTTACGGACCTAGAAACAGCTTATCTGGGAGATGGGTACTTGTGTCTTGCATGCGGTTGCCAGGAAGGTGTTAGTTAAGGACACTATCTTCTGAAGGCTTGATGAGAACTGCAGGGTCTCCTGTGCAGGTAGATCATTGAAGCCCTTGTCAGATTAGTGCTGGTTCTTGGAAGCAAGCCTCAGTTTCTTGCTACACGTTCCTTATCACATAAGTGTGTAAAGATCCTCACAAAACAAAAGTTTGTTTCATCTAGAAAAAATGGGTCAACAGTGAGCAAGTTGAAAGCCAGAATGCATTTGGTGACTTTGCCTTGAAATGTACATTGTATCATGTCCACAATGTCCTATTTGTATATGATCAGCTCTACGCAGTGGATAAGTAGGCTATGTAGGCGTATGGAAACCTAGAGGATTTGCTAAGTACACCAAGGATTTGCTCCAAGAATTTGCTAAGTACTTTGCTTTTGCCACCCAAGAAAATTTTAATTGAAAGTGTCAAAGTACAATCCACCATCCCAGTAGTAAGAAATGTGGGAGTTACTATTTAGAAGGAAGATCAACATGAGGATTTATATCACACAACTCTCATTGGCCACAAAATTAAAATTTCCTTTACTTCTGCCTGTTTTCCTTTCCTAAATCTCTCTATTCTGATTCCAGCTGTCTAAAATTTCTTTATCTCTTTCCCACATAGCTTCTAAAACCTTGTTTGTTGTGCCAAATGTTAAATTTTAGTCATGAGTTTAAAAACACATTCTCATCAGAACAAAATCCTGACAGCCATTATCATTTTCTTTAGCATATAAGGTACACTCTGCCCTATCATGAACGATTTTGGAGATAGATGGGTCAAGTAGCTTACTGTTATTCATGCAACAAAAAAAGTTTATCTCCAAGGATGCATGGAAAGAGAACAATATACTTTGCTGTATATATATATATATAATACTTTTCTCTTAATTTTTTTATTTTTATATTATGCACCTCTGGCTTTTATATCCAGGGAGAACAGTGATCCTTAAGTTTTATGATAACTGTATTCCTGTTTAAGGTTATAGCTCTCCAGGTTTTGCTATTGTGTTTCTTGCACCATTATCACTGAGCACTTAGCCATCTAGTCAAAATCCTGTCTTGTTTAGAAATAGTCTCATAGTCTTTCAGTACATCTGATTCTGGAAGCCATATGGTAATTTTGGTGCTTATAGACCAGTCTAAGTGGATGTATACAACTTATGGCTTCTATCTTGGTCATCCTCCCTAATATACACCCCATCCAGAGCCCTGTACTTAGCAGAAATGGTTCACATTTTTGTTAATTGGTTCTAATTGACTGAGGTTCTTGGGGTAAGAGAAACCATGAAAACAGAGGCCTGTCTGCCTAATAATGAGCTCCAATTTCCTTTGATGCTCATGATTTTCCTAATCACAAAATAAGAAAAGAAAAGAAAAGAAAAGAAAAGAAAAGTAAAGAAAAGAAAAGAAAAGAAAAACACTCTTTCAGATCTACGGGTGACCACATTGTAATCCTGCTACAATTAATCCATAGTATAATTTTTGGGGTATTAAGCAATCACTACTAGTACTTTTGCCATGTAATTGCTCTCAGTTTTATTTGAAGGAGAACAAAATTTATACCTACTGAACATTGGCAGCAGGTTTGAGAAGCTCAATTAAGGGTAGTTTATGTTTGTTCTTCATTTTCATACTCATCCATAAAATATGAGGTATATTGATTAGGTAGTAATTGAAGGCTGAAAACAAGAATCTAAGAAAAATGGCAAGGAATTTATTTTTAAGGGTAGTACAATATCTTTTGAAAAAATGTGACTAAAAGAGGGAGGTGGAAATGGGAGAGTTAATTAAGAGATAATTAGAGAGATAAATCTGGATGTCATATTTGAGAAACCCCTTCATGGTTTCTTCTGACTGTAGTGGCCATTGAACAGCAGGAAAGTTTACATTAGAGGCATGAAGGAGGTGCAGATGAGCTAAAGAGACATATGATGAAATGTTGCTTTAGGGAAAAATAAGCTCACTTACCATATATATGGTGGGTAAATGAAAGAGAAAGTAGAAAGTTAAATAATAAAAATTTCAAAATATGGAAATGTGAGTTGAGATTATGAATATATCAATGTAACTTAATGTTCTTTTTTTTCTATTCATTTATTTTTATAGTTTAATACATGTATATAAAACATTCTAGTCACTCTCATTGCCCCTCTCTCTGAGACCCTGCTGTTTCCCACAGGCTCCTCTCTCCCCCCAACTCATCTTAGCTTCATATGTGCAGCGAGGTTTTATAGTTCTTATATCTAGACTTTGTGAGCTGTTCTTTGAAAGCATGATGGTTACATTGATTTCTTGATTCCCTAATCCTTTTCTAATTTGCTGATGTTTGTATGGCACACTTGGAAAACTTCACTTAACTGTAGGTCTCTATAAATTTAGTAAAAATATTGAAACTTTTAAAAGGGCCTTGGTAAACGTGTATAATCTTGTGAGTGCATTGTATTTGAAATTGCTATTAAAATTATTTTTACAAGTTTTTTACTTAGTTGCAACTAATATAAATAAAGATTCTAAATGTTACTTCCATCCATGGTATTATACATGTATCATTTTGTACTTATACTTCGTTACATTTTAATTAAGATGATAATATAATCATACTCCCAAACTCATGTTTTCTAAAGTAATTCTCACGGTAGATTTGTTCAGTGTGATGCTGTATATTTTACCTTTCTAAAGAGCAGAGCGGTGTGGCAGTACTGAATATACATGTGCTTGCTGAAAGCAATAAATTGGCGATTTTCTCCACTGTGGGACAGAAACAAGTCAGATGCATATAAAGAGAAAATCCTACAAGTAATACTTTTAGAGCACATCTTAGTAGCAATTTCAATTTGTCACCAGCACTACATGTATTCCCAACTGTTACTCCTTTCATTCCATAATTTTTATTCTCAGATATTTCCAATTCATATCCCAAAGATAACATTTGCTCAAACATAAAAATAACATTTAACTGTCTTTACATGGCTTTTGCAAATATATCTCCCAGCTCTTGTTTCCCGTAGTTTCCCAGTAGCTTTGAAAAATACCCAAGTTAGCTAAATTCTAAACTGAATGACTGTGACATCCCCACAAGAGCATAATTCCAAATGCCTATTTGCTAGTTCCAATTGATGGCTAATCAACCCTCCTAATTTAACATGACTAACATGGAAATCTTGCTTATTGCTCTACTTACACAGTTGAATCTTTTATTGTAGTTAGTTAGTCCATTGTTCTATCAAAACATGGATGCCCAATTTAAACCTAATAAGTTTAATGAGTAAAAATGAATACAAAATATTATTATCAGTAACTTCTTGAAATCAAGTTAGCACCGTCATGTGGGTGTATGGCTATCAACTGGGACATGAGAAAGCTACCACTGACCACATCTCCAAAGTTGATTGACTCTCCCACAATAGCCATCAAATGGATATCACTCTTGATTCTTCTCATTGCCCAAGTATATAAGTACATAAATTTCCAGAAAGCCCTGAATGAAAAAAAACTCTTTTTTAAGCATTTGAAAATGTTATTCTCTTGTCTGCCTGTCAATCTTTTCTATATAGTTTTTATTATGCAAATTTAAGCTTCTAAATCTACTATCTTAATGGAATTTCAAAGCAGGAAATACTGGGTAGATATTTATTTCATTTCACGGCATGGATGGCATGGATGAAGGATTTTATTGTGAGAGTCTGGCCAAAGAGGGATTGCTTGAGAGCAGGCAGATTTTATTATGTTGGATATATTTTGGTGAGTGGCTTTGGAGTGGTTGCTATAGAAGATGTGATTCAGAAGTGAGGTTTTTTGTTGTTGTTAAAATTATCTATTGTATGTGGGCTTTTGTGTTATATAGTACATTTGTCAAGTCCAGAGGATAACTTGCAGGGCTTAGTTCTTCCCTCTTCCTGGTGTGGGTCCCAGTGATGAAAATCAGATGGTGAGGCTGGGTTGTACATGTACACACATTTACCTCCTGGAGTGTTTTCTTTCTCTTTCCTTCCTTCTGGCCCCCTTCCTCCCTTCTTCCATCCCTTCCTCCCTTCCTTCATTCCTTCCTTCCTTTCTCTGCATTTTTTTTTGTTTCTTGAGATATGATTTTCCCATGTAGCCTTGGATATCCAGGAACTTGCTCTGTAGACAAGGCTGGACTAGAAACCAGAGGTCTGCCTGCCTCTGCCTCCTGAATATTGGGATTAAAGGCATGAACTAGTATGCCCAACTCCCTGAAGTAATTTTTGTCAAGTACTTTGCTAGGTTTGGTTATAAATGAAAATTTAGGAAAAAGTCTTTTATCATGTGCCCAGGCTAGTTTTGGAACACATACTACTTAACATAGTTCTAATTTCTGAGAGGATGAGCATCACATGTCTTAAATATTTAAACTTAAAACAACTCTTTGTCTTTGCTTATAGTCACTGGAAATTCCCCTCTTGCTGTCATTAGTAAAATACAAACTCAGAAGATTTGTGATAATCTCTCATCTCCTCATTCACTTCAATTCGTTCCATTCTTATGCCTTTTCTGTGTTGTTCAATCTACACTAGCCTTTCCCCTGGTTGAATAAGTCAGGCATCTTCCTGGACTTGCTGGTTGCCTCTGTTTAGAAAGCTTCGATTATTCTTTCCCATCAACCAGTTCTGCCACATATATTATTATTTCTCAGGGAAGACTTCCTAGAATACCCATCAAAATCAGCTTGTAAATCCAACATCACTTTGCTTTGGAATTCATGGCACTTACCTCTACTGCTATTACTACATGGCCCAGGTTCTGCTCCTTTTCCTGGTACTTACCAGCCTTCTTGACCTTTTTTCATGTTACTCTGACATTTTGTGCCGTTTATCCACAGGATGTGATTCCTTATCTGTTAACATCCAATAGTGACAATACCTTTAAAAAGGTTGTCAGAATTCATAAATGAAATTAATTTTGTAGTATCATGACTCCCCAAATATCAGCCACAAAATGTATTGGTAAGAGAATTGTCGCAAGAGGAACTAGTGACTCATCAGAACTTTGGCTGTCTTTCTAAAGGTAGAAGGTAGGGTAAGAATTGATTGAGAATTTTAAGTTTCATTTAAGTAAGTAGGTTTTGAATAATGGGAACTTTACCCTGCAAGCTCTGTATCTTGGGTTTGAGCCCAAGCATCACTAAAATTAGGGTGGACTTTAATATGGCTGGGAAAGTAAGTGCCAATAAGATTGGGCACTCTGTGATTGGTAAAACCTCAAAAATTGGATACTGAGATAGAACTTTAAAACATCTAATTATTAAAACCATGTATCCTCCATGGAAGAGTTGATGGGACTTTCGGGAAGTCATCATGATGAATAGTGAAATAATTTATGTTCTTAAGAATCAATAAAATTAATAATGTTAGAAGAAAATGCTACATCATTACAGAGAGGGATACAGATAGACAGCTTTGGTTCTCAACCTCATAAGTATACATATAATAATTCTTGGCACATGATAACAGCTTTTAAAAAATGAATTTTTGCTTTACAGATCATCCACATGTAAGCCACAGGTTAGGCATTTTTTAAAAACTTCATAAACACATTGTACAACAGTGCCTGGCCCAAAGTAGGTATTAAGTAAATTATTGCAGAATTGGTGAATATACTTACTTACATTTATGGTGTTACACTAAGTTGGAAAATATACTAGGGCAAAATCTCTTTCATTAACTGCAGTACTCAAGGGCATGTGTGGAACATATAGTACCTGACAAACAGTAAGTACATAATGTGTTTTTCCTCACTAAATTAGTAAACTTCAGTATAAAAAACAGCACATAATATAAATCTAGACTCAGCTCTCTACTATATCTGTGGACATAAAAATAATAAAGGAATCATAAAATTCCAGTTTTAAAAGAATTGAAGAAATACTTTCTTTTAATAGTTTTTGCCTATAAGACATTTTAGAGCTGTTATTCTGAAGAAAATACGTTTAATGAATAGCTAATTGGTGAATAAACTGTATATTTACTTGACCATGGAAAGTTATTTCCCTCTTTTGGCATGAGGATAGTTATTTGTGTCTCAGAAATTAACTGGGGTTAGTTGTGATGAAGTTTGGGACATGATGCATTCAGATGATTTACCTCCCCAAAATCAGTCACTATCACTGGAAACAAATGGGATTTTCTGACAGTGCTCATATATATTGTCTCTTCATATTAATGGAAGAAACACATATGAATATAGCATGATCTTAATAAGGACAGGGCTGCTCTAGAGCCTTGCATAAATGGAATGTTTCTACTACAAATCACTTGGGTATGAGGGAGTGAGTGTCTGATGGAATGTCTCTCCATTTGTTGAATAATTTGTATTATCAGTCTCCAGTTCTTTATTAAAAATTTATTTATTTATTATGCACACAGTGTTCTGCCTGCATGTTTGCCTGATTGCCAGAAGAGGGGACAAGATCTCATAGTTGGTTGGGAGCTACCATGTAGTTGCTGGGAATTGAATTCAGGGATTCTGGAGGAGCAGCCAGTGCTCTTAACTTCTGAGCAATCTCTCCAGTCCCCAATCTCCAGTTCTATGTGCATCTGATGTGAGAGAAGTGTTTTCTAGTAGACATCCAAGCTATAATTGTTCTTTTATTTGACTATGACATATTACTTCTACTTGAAATGTTACCAAAAATTTGCATTGTATTACAGGCCAACCCAAACCAGAATACATGAAGGAGCTTATGGCTTGGGGCCTGTTGTCTTCTCTTGACATGCAAAGCCCTAGCCCACTTATTTCATTTCATCTTCATGTTGCTTCTGTACTTCAGGGGCAATTTAAGTGCCATGAATTATAGTTCGAGATTTATAATTATGATCTTAGCAACATTAATGTGGGTTGAGTCCAGGTCTGCCTAAACAGACATCTGGGGCTAGCAAATCAGTAACTATTCTTAGAGACATGAAGTTAAAGGAATCCTGTTCTGTTTTGCACTATCATTCTAATTTAATTGGGAGAGGAAAAACTCCAACTAAAAGGAACTTTTTATTAATTTATTTGTATGATATAAACCTGTAATCAACTGGATCTTTGTACATTGAAGTTAAGAAGATAATAAACAAGTAATGCAAAGACTGCTAAAACAAAGTAATTTAAAAATGACAATACTGAAAACACAAATCAAGCCTACTTCATTTTTGTAGCACCTGCAAGCTAAGATATTTTTGCTGTTTTGAATGTTTTAAAAGAACCTTAAAAAACATGACCACTTCATCACACACAATAATACACAAGATTCAACTTTCATTGTCCATAAATAAGGTGTTACAGGAATAAAAAGACACCTATTTATTTATGGATTATCTGACTCATTTTATTGCCTGTGGAACTTCAACAGAAAGTATTTCCCCAGAGTGTTTACTGTCTGGCCCATTACAGGAAAAATGTGTGACCCATGATCTAGAAGATCATTCAGATCACTTTCTTATCAACAACATGTAATTGTTTTTGCTCAACTTTGTTCTATAATATTTTATAGCTGCATAGGGTTCTGCTGAAGTGGTCTTGAGAGATGGTTTAGTGGTTAAGAGCACATGGTGCTTTTTCAGAGGACCCTAGTTTAATATCTAACACCCAAATCAAGTGCCTTACTACCTCATTGTAATTCCAGCTCAAGGAGATCTGAATCCTCTGGACTCCATCACCAGCAACTACATGTGCATCCCACCCCCTAGACTCACATGCATACACATAATTAAAATTAATAAATGAAATCTTTGAAAAAAAGTATTGTGATCAAATCACAATGAACTAATTCAGGACTTTATTGTGACATAAATAAGCCATGTAATTTTGCTTACCAAGATCAATTTACAGTTGAGAACATATGATTTTGAAATAATTCACATCTTTCATCTTTCTTTCTGAATTCTCTTTTGTATTTTCCACTTTATTGCAGAATACCTCATTTTAAGTTATATTTTGATGAGATAACACAAAGTACCAGGGCTCCCCTGTAATATGAATATTTTAGCATGATAAAGTAATATGATTATAAAGATGCTTAAGATACCATCCAGTTTTTCCTTCTTCTTCTGGACAGAACTGAATATTAAATTCTCCTGGAAAGATTTTGGCTTACTGTAGGCTTTAGAATTCTCAAAGAGAGTGCTTTTTCTGTAGTGTATCAGGATTGAAATGATTTGTAACTTGAGTACCTCTGTATATTTGGTGGTGTTCCATTTTAAGCCTTTATATGGCTTATTAACGGGGCAGTAACCCCAGTTACTGGAACCTTGATTTTTAATTCTGGCTGTGGATCTTAAATCTTGGGAATGAAATCTTCTCAGATAGGGCCATGATTAAGGGGCAGAATGTGCATACTTTAATTTTCCCTGCATGCTGTGAAGCCCTTGTGTATAAGAATAGGATTCTTTTCTTGTGAATTCCCATAGCATGCACAGAGTATGTTGAAAAATGTTCTGCCTAACCACGTTGTGGGCATCTTTCTTTAAAAAAAAAAAAGAAAAATGATATATCTAATTGAATACTTTATATTGGAAAGCAATCAAGTCTCTCTGTGCATGCACTTCCCTGTATGATCGATAATAAATTAGCATTTTATTTATACTGCATAATGCAGTTCTTTTCAGAAGTCTGATTGGAAAGCCAACTACTGTTGTGTTCTCCAAAGTGGTTTTTGATGGAGTGCTAATTATGCTCTACCTCAAGAGCAGTGCTAAGGGGGAACTGCAATCACCTTACCGTAGGAAGAAGATAAGTTGATGAATCTCTCTCAAGCTAGCTTCACACTATATTATAGGTGGCAAGGAAATGTGAAAGCATAATTTTGACCAGAGAAATAATACTATTTACATATCATTAACATCGTTTGCCCTTTGTAAAACAGCTATTTAGCCAGGGCATGATTTTTCTTTTTAGTAGAGGGGAAAGTAACACAGAAGAAAATGTATATCAATTCACAACCCTGGCTGAATATGGGTTTAACTGGTACATAGGATGACTATATTTTAAAGTAAAACTATCTAGAATGAGTTTTTGTTCCAGATAGAATAACAACTTAATAAATTAGCCCTGAATAAAAGCTGTATGTCACATTCAGCTAAGAAGACAATAAGTGCAAGGAAAGGCAATTTTTTTTCACTTGTGCCAAACAAATCTTGTCACATAAGTCTTTGCGATTTTACTTTAGCTTAGCTCATGGAAGCTTGATCCAGATATTTTTCAATATAACACAATATCAATTTTTAATACATAATAAAAGATGAGAGAATAGTTTAACTTCGCCTTCCACATCTCAAGCTATTCTTTCCAAGCTCCATTTTTAACATCGAAGACATTTCAGCTTATATACCAAATATTAATGGATGAATTGATATGTGCATGTGTGTATTCAGAGATGAATGACTGCTCTGGCTCCGCTAGAGAAACATAGTTTTCTCTTCACAATGTGGGACATATAAAGCATGTGAAATATAAAAAGGTTAATTATAAGAATGGGTTTAAGCTGAATCCAAGTGAGCATACTTCTACTGTTACAAAGATTCTTAGGAATCTAACCTTGATCATCATAACATTGAATTCAAAGTTGTAAATCAGGCAACTAAAGTCATTTTATAACCAGTTATTTTACAAAATGTTACAGTTACTTCATTATGCAACGCATAATTCATTTTTATATTCACAATCACATCAAAGATTACTATCCATGGTATGTAGTCAATAAACATTTGTTATATTCTGAAATGAATCCTCTTAGGGATTAAGGAAAATAATGGGGACTTACAGAGGTTGACTTGCCCAAGGTCATTATGTTGGGACAGGGTATGGAACAAGTTATTAGTTTCTGCTTCAGGAAGTTAAAAATGGAAACTTACTCTCTCCACCCATCTCTTCCCTCTCCCACTCTTTACCCCACACTCCATTTCTTATAGTGTGATCTCCTTTTTAAAAACTGTTTCAGCAGTCTATAATTTGGTGTACTTCCTCAGTAAAATAAACTCTTTAAAAAGTAATAATAGTTACTTGTTATGGAAGATTTAATTTTGCATAACACACTGTACACAATTCTTTTCACTTATTGACTTACTTATTTTTAGCAACAGATCTACAAGGGAGTGGTTATTATGCTCACTTATAAAATACATTATATAAAATATCATAAGTGACTTTTATTATGGTCACATAAAGCTTATGAAACAGATTGTGTCTAGTCATACACACATATATATATATATATATATATATATATATATATATATATATATCCAATACATATAATTTAAAATTTTTGATTAATACAAAATAATACACTTGGGATTCAAATGTGTTTGTGGGAGGACAATAATTTTGCAAGGGACTTAATTGATTGTTTTAAACATTATGTCTGCTATTTATGATTCTAACAATCTGCCCATTCCATAATGGATGGGAAATATCACACTCAGGGAAAGAAAGTGTTAATATGTCTTTAACAACTGTTGTGCATTAGGCAAAGTACTTGGTGCTTGACACACTTAAATGTCACAAGAATCTTTTAAGAGTCTTTTAAACATTCTTTAATTAAAAATGAGGCAACCAAGGTTCATAGAATAAAGAAATTTATCCAAATATTTTGATTTGCCACTGAAGAAAACACAGGTAGCCCAATAATACTGTCAGAATCCTTAGATTTATGGATGTATAAGAAGTATATTTTAAAATAATACCATGTAATGAGTCTTGAGTCCAGACAAAATAAGGAACTTTTTTTCTTCTGACCTGGGAAAAATGTAGAGGAATGGAGGTGGAAAATCAGGTCTGTTTGGGACCAAATTTAGTTCTGTTTAAAACACTGAAGTTCCTCTAAAGAAATTAAACTCATGACCTTGGTCTACATGAAATGAAGCCAGACGAATTAACCTAACATGCACACTTATGCAAGAAATCCTTGAAAAGGAGGAGCTGATGAAACCAGGGAACCATAATTCCTGTGAGAAAATTCAAGTGGTTTGGTATGCCATATAATGTGCTATAAATACCACAAAAAATACATGTGAAATTGCGAAAATTTCATCTAGAATTATTTAATCTATAAATCATGGAACTATGTTTTGTTTTTATTACATCTCTTACTCTAAACTTTGAAAAAATTCTCCTTTGATGCTTCATCAGCGGTTGGCAGACAACACCAACAAACCCACCAGACACTTCTTAAGAAAGATGCGTAGATCACAAGCAGTGCATCTCAGTTATTGTAAGCAGAATTTGATTAAAATGAAATTTCTAATGGGAAAAGACAAATTGTTAACCATCTAACTGCTTCATGTTTAACAAGTGTTGGTAACAATATGAGTACACAATAAGGTCTGAAACAGGTAACTCCAAAGATGCTAAGGATTCTCTCTCAGCAGAACAGTCAGATGTGTGTTGTATATATATGAGAGGGAATGAAAAGAAAAGAATTCAAAACTCAGCGGATTTCACTTGGATTATAACTATGTGGGGAAGAGAACAGGCATTAGCAAAGCAAATTGTAGGCTAAGAATTCGTGCCAGTTAGTAGGACTGTTGTTTCTAAATGATAAATATTTTCTGCTTTCTGGCTATGACTCTTGCTGTGGCCTTTCCTTTTGCATCCTAGCATACAGCAGCATCTAAGTTAGACTTTCCCAGTCTGGGCTAGACCTTCTCCTGTTCTGTTCTTCTGACTACTATCCTCTTTTGCTACCTCTAGACTGGCTGCAAAACATTATTGAATTTGCAGTTCAAGTGTGGGTGGCACCTTTTTAAGAGTTGTAGACGATTGGAACTGGAAATCATTTACACACACACACACACACACACACACACACACACACACACACACACTTCCCAATACCTTATCAGTGCTTATTCCCAGCCTTGCAACTATTACCTACCTTGCTTCTCTCTCAATTCCAGATCTATTAGCTTTCTTGATATACCTGACCATTTGGCTCTCTATGTGGAGGCTGCTTCTGTTTCTCTCTCTTTCTATATGTCTCATGTTGACTTCTACATTTCTATGCGGTTGTAAATGGTCTTGAACTTTCAATCCTCCTTTTTCTACTTCCTGCATGCTAAGATAATAGCCATGCTCCACCACAGCCCTATTTATGTCATGTTGGGATCAAAGGCAGAGTTTCATGCATGCTAGGTAATCCGCCTACCAACTGAGCTAAATTCTAAGCCCACATGCTTCTAAATTTTTTTTTTTGGCAATGTATTTTCTACTTTCTCTACTTATCCCATCTCTAGGACTGTTTATTAAACCCTCCTCCACATAGTTGAAATCTCCCCATAACTATAGTTCACAATGAGCATTTTGTACAGTTATCCTTTTAAAATTCATTTATTTAAGTCCTCAACCCCTACCAGACAATAAATTTCACATGGCATGTATTATACCTATATTTTGCTTACTATTATATCTTCAGCACATTGTATAGGATTTTGCATTTAGTGAATAAGAAAGCCTTTTTTAAATAAATAATATGGGATATGCAATATTTCTGTGTTTAAACCCATTTCATACTAAAGATAGAAATCAATTAGCAGTAGTTCACTCTTCAGACTAATGCTCACCATTTTTATAGTGTAACAATGTTAGATATTGAAATTTTGATTTTGGTGTTGTTCCTCACATTTTGGCTCCAGTGAGAGTGTGATTATGGGACTTTTACCAGTATGATATTGCTCTCATATTACTCTAAGAACATTTAAATCCAAAGTCTGATAGTGGTGAAGAAGAAACAGAAACCCAGGAAAATCAAAAGATATTCTGATGTAAAGGATTTGAGTATGTTGACCAAATGAAGCATTATGAGGATTTGATTAAAGACATAATAAAAAAAATGGACATTCCATATTTGATATTAAAATTTCAAGGACATTTTCTTTAGCAAAGTAGTCAAGTGCTTAACAATCTCTGGGTGGTGTAACCCAAGTAGCACCAGAAAACTGAAAATTCTCTCCTGATAATCAGTGTGATCATAAATCTGAAGCTTATAGTACATTTAAAATGATACTGATTGCGATCCCATAAGGTAGAGTTCATGGTCATAGATCTTTATCTTTATAATAGATCACAATATTTTTCTAAGTTTTGACATACTCACCATTAGAAAAGCATTAAACATAGAATACTCAAATTCAAATGTTTATTATAATGTTTTATTTTTAAAGTAATAGATAGGGTATTGAGTTAAAACTAGAAATGTACATTATGTAACATGGTTATTCAGGGAAAAAGTGGTAAGTTTCCAAAGTATTTACTTGGAGAATGAAGAAATTTAGAAAGGTAGTATTTCTTGACTGTGCAGTTCTTAGGGAACAGTTTTTAGGTGTTTTGGAATATTATGTACACTGTAAACATGTGTCTCTATCTAAGGTGCCTTCTTATTGGTTTAATAAAGGTCTGAATGGCCAATAGTCAGGCAGGAGAGAATAGAGGAAAGAGAGAGAGGACTCTGGGAAGGAGAGAGGCAGAGATGTCAGGAGACACTGAAGAAGTCAGACATATGGTACAGAGGAAAGGTAACCGAGGTATGTGGCAGCACATAGATTAATATAAATAGGTTAATTTAAGCTATACGAGCTAGTTGGGGAAAAGCCTCAGTTAGCCTAAGCTAAGGCCAAGCTTTCATAACTAGTAGTAAATTTCCATGTCATTATTTGCAGACCAGTGGTCCCGAAGACAAAGCACTACTACACTTAGGGATAAAATGAAGGATGATCTTAACTATTTGAGCAAATGTCAACTGCCAGTAGGCACTACCATCTTATATGGAAGAAAAGTCACAAGGAAATTTAATGGCATTGCCCTGGGAATGGATAACACAAAATAAGCCAGCAAGGCCAATGAAAGAAGAAAGCATTACATGTATAGTTTTAAAATAGTTTTTGGCAAGGAAAGGTTGGGAGAAAGCAGAGTAAGCTATAATAATATTTATAACCTAAAGATGGGCCAGATCTAAATGTGTACTTTGGCCTCTTTCCATCTTAAGATATTCTGTATTACTAAAAGGTGTTATGATTTATACTCATTTCTAGGTCCAGACTGATTCAGGCTACTGATTTTTTGAGAAAGAGAGAGAGAGAGAGAGAGAGAGAGAGAGAGAGAGAGAGAGAGAACACATGTGTATAGTCAAGGTTCTCTAGAGGAACAAGACCAAAGGGAATGGATATTTAGTATACATATATATTAAAAGAATTTATTATGCCATCTTATGTTAAAATAATAACAATTATCTCACACTGGGGAGTTTGAGAATTCAATAGTTGCATGATCCTTGAGGCTGGGTGCTTAAGCATTCAGAGTAGTCTCACAGTGGATGTCTTACACTGGAGACAAGCTGTGCGCCTTGATAGTCATAATTTGATGCCAAAAAGTTGGGAGTTTCCTGAAGAATTGCTGGTTCTTTGTCAAATACCGAAGCTGGGGAATGCTGCTTCTGATATTATCAAAGGAATCAGTAGCAGCAAAGGGGTCATAGATTCTGCAGCAAAAGTGAAGACCAGGCTGACAAGAGGGATGGCCAAGCAAGCAAAGGGTGTGAATAATTTTCCTTCTGTCATGCCCTTTCTCATCTGGTAAGCCACCAGAAGGTGCTGCCCTTACTTGGGATGAGTTGTCCCACATCAATTAAGACAGTCAGGTCTACTCAGTTGAATCTAAAATTTGGCAAGTTGATATTAAAACTAACCATCATAGTGTATGTGAATACTCGTCGAGGTCAGATGGGATCACATCCTCTAGAGCTGGAGTTATGGGCAGTTGTGAGGCACTCAATGTGGGTGCTGAGAACTGAATTTGGGACCTCTACAAGATCAGTAAATTATTTTTACTGCTGAGTCATCTTTCCAGCCCAAGGATCTCTGTCTCTAAATCTGCTTTTTTCTTACAGGAAAATGAGCCATCTAGAATATAAGTGGCATATGTAATTACTCATAAAATTTAATTTAATCTAAGGAGGCAAGTTTGTCACTAAAATGAAATAAAAATAGTAGCATTTATTATAACACTTTACCTAATAATGTATACTATCATAGGTATCTTTAAGATAAATATGCAGTCGCTTCAAGAAAATAAAATTCAGTTGAAGGTAGTCACTGCATCATTAAAAAATAGAAAACAGCATTTATGAAAAAGTCTAGCTAGTAATACAAAAGATCAAGCAAATGTGCACTGACATTTGAATACTGATGGAATTATTAAGTGGTTGTGGTCAAATCTGAATATAAATGTTTTTGAACTGTTAGAATTTGTTGTGTTAAGTAATTTTCAATGTATTGCTGGAAAAGTAATTTATACTAAATTAATCTCTCTTGGTGAACATATTCTTTGAAATGTACTTGCTTTTTATAATTATAATGTTCTGTGTTTAAGAATAAAACAATCTGTTTTTATAGAGTTGGCACTAACTAAAATATAGACTGTATGATAGCCAATTTTTCTATCTTAAAATTCTAATAATTAATGAGGGGGCAAATATAAATAGAATGAACTAGTCACAATCAAGGACAACTAATTGTCACATAATAACTGCTGGATGTACTACAATAAAACATTTTTTATGTTTAGAGAACACTCTGTATTGTACAATGCTGTTATCTGCTAAGCCTGTGCCTTTTTGAAAATGGTACATGTCTTCAAATATCTGCTTCATGTTCTTATTGAGTTGTGCTATACACTTGTCCCTGTCTAAAAGTAGCAGCTGCCTTAATTACAGGGAAAAGAATAATGCAAGATCTCTATGCATGAGAGAGACACACACCCCCATTTGCCTAGAAGACTGATCTAGGAGCCTGCAGAATGGGAAAGCCCCTAACATCTATTAGATCAAATGTTAACCATTTAGGTGAAAGTTGATGGGAGGGATAGAAGAGTAGTTTTGCATGTAGCCTGTAAGACCTGGGTATGGAGAAGATGCTATTGCCAACCAATTTGGAAAAGTTTTAATTATTTAAGACCTGGGAAAGCTTTAGCCTTTTGAATGTTTGTCTTCTGTACTTGTCCCATAGGTCAGAGTGAGTAAACTTCAGACAGAATCTGTAAGGAAGGATTCAAGCAGAAGCCTGACTTGTGGTTTGTGTATCAGAAAGTCTTCTGCTAGTAATACTTAAGATGATCAATTGGATGGATTTGAGAACAGATGCAGGGGGAATTTATTTCAAAACATTGGGAAATAATTGAGGTAGCAGGTAAAGTGCAGAAGTGAATAAAACAATGTAAAAATATTTTGGAGAAATGATGTTATAGAGTCATTGACAGCTAGAAAGAGGTGTGGCCACAACTGGCATTAGAGAATTGATTTAGACTCCCAGGATTCCAGCTGAAACCATTGTGGGAGAGTATCATTTCCAAAGAAAGGAAACAAAGATGTAATGGTGTTTGTAGTTTACTTGCTTTGTTGCTTGCTTCATTGGCTTTCTTTAATTAATATTCTGAGGACAGTTATATTTATAAGCAGCAAAATTGCTAATACATTTATCATAAATAATGCATGTATATCACTTTTATTTTTTAGACTCACTCAAACCTGATAATAAAAGAGATGGAGGGGGTGAGCAGCAATGTAGAAGTACCTGTTACATCCCTTTGTCTTTGAATCATATTCATACTGTGCAGAAGATAATACTATCACTACTTCACAACTGAAAAGCTCCAGCTTACAGAATCTCGCTGATGTAGCAGGAAGCACCTGGCCCATTTTCTCAAAGTCATAAATTGGCAGCATTGCAGTCCATACTTGGTTCTGTCTCAGAGGTCTTGGTCTTTGAACTGCATGCAAATTAAAATGAAAAGAAGCAAAAGAATCAATGTAAAGGAAAAGAAAATGATGGAATTTTAAATGGTGGGTTCATCATTATCAATCAATCAATCAATAAATAAATAAGCACAGTCCAGTGGAATGGAGGAGAAAGCCTTACCTCTAAGTAGTTCCTACCCTCACCTAAGCAAGTTCATCATGCTCCCTAAAGCAGGTGAGAGGTTGAAACAGAAGTCAGTAGCTTGAGAGTGACCTCTATGTAGCCAGGGAATTAATTGGTGTCGATTTGAACCAAAGCATGCTTTCAGAATAGTACTTCATAATGTGGGTTGCCGTAGATCTTCACATGATTCCTGGCCTGGGTGGGTAACAGAGAGTAGGTTGTTAGAAGCTTTGATAGAATGTTACAACTGCTGGACCCAGTATTTTAAAATGGTCTTGTTTCATTTTTCAAGTAAATGGTATTGCATTTTACAAAAAGAATCTATCTGTGCTGGATTGGGGTACAAAAACTGGCCCTTCACTACAGATCATTTGACTAGTAATGTTGTACAGCATCAAAAGTGGGGGGTAAGTTGAGAACCTCATAGGGGTTTTGTTCTCTGGGTGACATAGACTTTCTTTTATAAATGTGAAGATTTAGATAACTATCTTCTGGAGGAGGGTGGACAGGGGAATCTGTGGTTGATATGTAAAGTGAATAGAAAATCTCTTAATAAAAAAATTTAAAAAATAGATAACTATCTTCACATGGTCATCTACTGACTCTATATACCAATATAATCACATGATTTCTGTCATTCAGAGCCACACAATAGATAAACCCATATTTTGTAATTTAACAAAAATATCCAATTTATGTGACATATTAAAAGAAGACTTACCAACTTGTTTTCTCCTCAAAAGACTTTAGCTGTTAAACTCCTTAATTACTTCATTTTCACTCAGTGCAACATTAACACTTCAGTACTTCAAGTACAAAACTGATTAATGAGCCTGATAATTCATTCGCATATATATTTCTTTGCAGCTTGACATAACCCTGAAGCCTATGCTCTGGTTCTAGCCATAGCCGTACCTTCCAAGAAAATATTCTTATTGCATATAAAATGCATAATCATTACAAAAATATACATAATTAGAGCCACCCCCTGTTTCTCTATGCAAACGGAAAGACATTAAATAAAATGAATTCGAATGTTGATAACTTTCAAAACAACATTATAAATCCATAAGGAATATTGTGATTTTTGTGCTCTAACTGTGATGGGAAATTCAATTTTGCTTTCTTTTCAACTGCCACCTATCTAAAAATGTATCTTCTTAAAGACATTTGAGTGTAAAGGAAAACAATTTCAATTTCTATATTATATCCAGGTGAACAGTGTTAACTTAGCAAAGAGGACATGTAAGACTCCATTGGGGTTCAGGGAGTAAGATTTTTGTTTGAAGTGACTGAAAAACATCTGTAGGGGAATATTTATATTTAACAATCCTTGACTTTCATTGGAGGCATGACCCTTTTAGCTGTACTAAATGTGATTTTTTTTTCCCATCTCCAAAATTCAGACTTAATCTCTTAAGTGATACTGTCTTTCGTTCCTTCCTTCAGTCTTCCTGCAGTATTTAGCACAGTTCTGGCCTGATAACTCTTTTCTCCCCATGTTCTTCACCTAAAAGCTGAGTTCTGTCCTGACTCAGTACCACATCTGGAAGGACAGTCGAACTTTTGCTCAGAACTCAAAGCGGCACTTGTCAGGCTTGTTGCCATGACACTACATCATAGCCACTGAAAGGTGAAACAGGCAATTCCCAGGGGCCTTCCTTTGTGCAAAGGAAAAGCACAACTGTAGACCATTTTGTGGACTCTAAATCATGTCCCTCAGCTATTTTGTTCAAGTAAGTAAAGGGACACCATAAATATGTATTGGCTTCCATTTGCTTATGTGAGGGAGATAGTTGGTTTTGGAACAAAACATACATTTGTTCCATTGAAATGGACATGGTCAATGAAAAATTTAAAACTCTAAATAGACTCTACTAAGACACAGGTGATATTATTTCACTGACTAAACCTGAACTGTAGATGCAAATATATGGTTATATGTTGCTGACTGAGAGTCTTTTGGATATTGTAAGGAAAAACAGTCAATTATTTTTTAAAAATATGAGTAGGATAAAATTGGGAGTCTATAACCAGATCCTTACTTGATCAACTTGTTAAAATGCAGGACTTCCACACAAGGAAAATTTTAGTGTAAGTACATCCTATGAATTATATGAAGTATACTTATATTTTTAAAAAATCTAGCTGTTTATATAAAATACCAATTACATCAAGGGTCCTATATTTTTATTTACTAAATGTGGAAACGTTACTTATAAGAGACACTTTATAGGTTGTAGAGATAATTTGAAATAGTGCATTTCCTGAAGTTAGTGACTAATGAAATTATTCCCATATCTCCAAATGTCATGGAAGTGGGAGGGAATGTGAAAAAAGAAAATCAAGAGTGGGTGCCACTTCTGGAGCATGCACATACTCTTCAGATCTTCCCTATGATGACTTGATTTATGAGGGCCTAAACTAGCCTGCTTCATGCCTATACCAGTCTACTCTGGCCTACACACTATCACACTGGCCCACACGGTAAGTAGCACACTAGCCCACATAGGCCCACAGTCTCCTGTGCTTGCCTGGTTAGACTACTTTCCCAGCAGATGGAGCTGCTCTCTGGAGTTCCATTAGGTTAGTCTTGATATGAGCCTCTATTTCTGTTTTGTTCACTTTTAGGATGTGATACCTTTGAAGTTGGATAGTGGCATTGCACACTAACAAATGTTTCTGTGGTGGTACCTCAGGATACCCAGTGAAGAGAGAATAGCTCAATGCTTCCTGTGTGTATTTAAAACTTCTTAAAATGAGATAGTGATTTCCTCTGATTTGTGGATTGGATTAATGAAAATAATTTAACATAACAATATATATCTTAGATATGTAGAAACTGTTGGTATATGCATTTGGCTCCTTCTATAAAACAGGAAACTCAAGAAGAAAATGTGCCAAAGGAATAGGAATTCTATTGCTAAGGAGGTATTTGATAAATCCAAAGTAAAACGTCTTGACTCCAAAGGATAAAACAAAGTGTATTACTTTTCTGTGTGCACAGTAGATTGAACACAGGGCCTAAATTATAAGTGTTCAATCTATTACTGAGCTACATATTGACTGGTTTTAATATAAAATATCATTTGTTGTTTAGAAATTTATCTATTTTTCTATAGCTAGGTCCACATTAGGGTGAAAAATAATAGTGGTATGCATGAGTACACAGAAACACGTATAAAACCTTTTCAATAAGCACAAAACCAGGCAAGTTTGTATCTTTTCCTAAACTACATCTTAGGAAAATTATGCCTGGTAAAAATGAAATATTTCTATCAGGCAAGTGTTATTTCCATGTATTTTTTCTGTCAGTTGTTTTCTCTGGCTATTTAAAAATAATTTAGTATTAGCTAATACTAGCAAATAGATTTCTCATATTCTTTAGTCAGTATACTTTCACAAAAAGAAGTAAGTATAATTCAGTCATGTATTTAGAGCTACATTTTATTAATTTTTCTGCATCGAGCAGAGGTTTACTTCATGTGTTCCATAGTAACAACTTGAATCTGGAAATCAGCAGTTTTATTTTATTATAGATATTACTAATGACTTTTAATGTCATGGAGAGTATGCTTCGTTATTTTTTGTTCATACTTTTTAACTCACTTAAGATAGGCATTTTGCTGGGGTGTGGCAGCACTTGGCTATAACCTCAACTCAAAGGTCAGAGGACGAAGATTATGAGCTAGAGGTCCATTTGTGTTACATGTGAGACAGATAGACAAAATTACTAATGAAATAAAACAAATAAAAAGAAAGCCATGAATATTGCAGTGTTGTGTACATGTTTCACATATTTTACTGAGGAGATATTAATCACATCCATTCTTTGCTCTTTTAAAATATCAGGTCAAATTTGTACATGGGATTATTTTTGTCATCCATTCTTATGGCCACTGGATTGAAGAATTTTGGGAACTCAAAGAAATTATTTTTGTCTGTCTGTAGTAATTGTACAAAGTACAATTTAGGATGACATTTCCATAGAGGCATGTAAGTCATTTTGATCAGATCCACCTCTACTCACATTCATTCTTTTCTCATCAAATTTTGTATTCAAGCCTTTCTGTATGAATTGCATATATCTGTATGTAATACATGTTTCATTGATGATTGATGTAATATTTAATATTCTAAGCTCCTAGTCCAAATTGTGAATATATTTCTACTGACACAACTCTTAGAGTACCCTATTTCTCCTACTTGGAGGTATTATGGGACATACTTCCTTTGGGAGCTTGCAATTTACTATCATACTATTCTTTAGTTAGAAAGATGTTCAATATATACACTCTAGTCCAGGGACAGTATAATATCATCATCAGACCTGTAGTAAAACAGACACTGAACTGAATTTATGTACTACACATGAGCTGGTTATTCAACTTCTCTGTGCCTATTTTATAAAATGTGGATATTCATAATGATCCATTCTTTCTCCCAGTAGGTAAAAAAAATATTATAAAGAAATAAGCAGTTGATGCATATTTGAAATCAAGAAACACTCATAAAATTTGTTCTACTCTATTTGTTGTTTAGAAATTTATCTATTTTTCTGAATGTTGAAAAAAATGGACTTAATATAGCATTGTGGATAGATATAAATAATAGAAATTCCGATTATTCAATAAGCAAACTGTCTCTCAAGTGTTGTTTTATTTCAGGCTATAATTAATCATTAAGTCAATCTGGGCTAGATACTTATTACAAACTAAAATAGAGAATGTAACATGCTAAGATAGCTAGACAAGGCTTCATAATGGTCTCACTAGAGCAGCAAAGCTAAAAGTATGGCCATAAGTGTTGAAAAGTATAGGAAAATGATAAACTATGTGAATGCCAGTGTAGGAAATTAAAAGGTCATCTTGCAAACATCACTGAGGCTTGAGGCTAGAAAATTATGATTTTAAGATGTTTGAATAATATGGACTGGATTGATAAGTAAGAAATACTTCTCAGCCACAGGAAGAGAATCACTGTCTTATTCCAATGGACTTTCAGAATGTCATCATTATGAGCACTTTGATGTTGGTATTATTTTCTATTTTCAGACATACCTCCAATCTAGATCGTAAACCTTTTCTAAGTGGAGAAACCAGCCTTTGCATTACCAGGAGTGGGTCTGAGAAAATAAGACTTTCCATAGTCAATCAAGGAATGCACTGTACAGGCTGGGATCACTTGCTCACCTGACTCTTCAAAGCAAAGATACGACTGTCTTAATGTTCAGAATCCTCCACACTTTCTGGTACTTTGAACAGACTCAATAAAATATATCAGGTGACCTGTGAAAGGCTTGTGATTTTGGATGAGTGCTCAATTAGAATACATTCTGATTCCTCAAGCTTGAGAAATGAGAAAATATATAGTTGCTGGCTTAAAGCAAAGCTAAGAAGGAAATTAGTCTGAACTACATTTGAGGAAAACTGGGTTCTCTCTTTAGTTCATTCCTGTAATTTTATCCTTTAGTTTTATTTGAATCCTCAAATTTTCATGGTAAGGTTTCTCTTGCACATCAGTTTAATGAAATCACAACAGAGAATTAAACTGCATCTCAGCCACAGCTTAACCACTCTCTGATGAAAATCTGAGTTAAACATTTAAATTTTTTAAATATTTTTACCTTCAACACAAAGCACACACATTAAAACAACTTCCTCATAGGAAATAGTCTCATATGAACTTTATAAAATGCATTCATAAACATTTGAGGACAATAATTTCTAGCTATTCTATTTATTAGTTATGCTACAGTTGCTATGTCTTGACTTATATGATTCAAATTACTTTAATCGTGAGGTGGTACTTATAAGGCCTAAACTATGAAAGTTCAGTTTCTATGTGTACATTTAAAGGAAAGTAATTATAAGTATCTACCACACACCTCTACACCCACAACTTCTACTGAATAGTAGTGGCTTTGTAAAATTAAAATTGTGTGAAAATTAAATCTGTGGCCTCTTAAAATGTCCACATTGACTCTAAATTCACATGAAATTTAGGTTTTTAGATTCTTAAAGTGCCAAAGTGATTCCTTTACTTGTGAATTATAATTAGTGTTATTACTCAAGTCCCAAAAAAGTATATTTAAAAACATCATCAAATAAAAGGACAAGTTAATCCTTGAAATAATAACAAACACATAATGATAGTGCCCAACACATAACTAATGAGAAAAAGGACTAGCTAGTTATATTTTTATATATAAACAGAATCAACATTGTAAAATCTGTTCTAATACACACGCCAGCTTGAAGAATAGAGCATATTTAATAATCAAACCAATGCATTTACTGTTTTTGGTTGGAGTTCTTCCATTGTTAAGATAGACTCAGTTGGTCATCCAGTGTCCATGTGGCACTTAACGATTATGTTGAAATTTATTTTAGTTTTTTTTTCCCCCAATTGACTACATTGTCTGGTAAGGAAGTATGATGACAAAGATGTCTGGATTTCTGGTCCAGCTGGGCAGCATAGTAATAAGGATCATTCAGCCGCAATGTCTGGACTAGATTTATTAAACAAGAGGAGAGTGGGCATGAACCAAGCACAGAAGCCTAACAAATCTGGTCAGAAAAAAACTCATTTTGGCAACAGAAATGAAAAAGCATGCTTTCCAATAACTTAGGCCAGAGGTACTAGACCAGAATCTGGGCCATCCTGCTGATCCTTAATATGTGGGGTTTTTTTTTAGCAGAAGGAGTGGTGAAGTTACTGAACTGTTGTCCCTGCCTATCCAATTTAATACAAAAGATTATTGAACCCAGTAAGTCTGCACTGGTATTTATTTATTTTCCAATGCTTTTCTAAATGAGTTTTGTAGTATTCAGAGCACAGTGTTAAATTGATTCACCTATCTCGAGGTGAGAATTGTAAGCAATTTTGATTAGCTTTTCTCTATTTTCCTCTTCTGACATATTCTGTTATAACTAAGAGAAATCATAGCCTTATGTTTCTACTGAAAATAATTTATATTCAATAGAATTTTTTGTTCCCTCACAGAACATAATCTCTACAGGCTTGAGTATCAACATTTATAACTGTATGGATATAACAGTGTTAAGGAGAGTTCTAAAAACATTTTTCACTCCTTGTAAGAGTTTATGTCTCAGATCTTATAACTGAACTTTGCAAACCAAACTCACTCTTGTGTGTTTATGTAGGGAAGCGAAGAAGGAATGTAAAAAAGTATAAACTTAGGGTGGTTTTTATATACCTACTAAGCACAGTAAATATAAGGTATCATGGTACATAACTCTACTGATTGCTCAGTTAAAAACTGCTAAGTGAGTGAATGAGAAGACAAAGGAAAACATCTTGCTCTAACAAACGTGTAATGACCACCAACATGGGGCATTATAGGCTCTTTTTCCTGCTTATCAGAGAGTCCTCTCATGCTGTTCACTGCTAGTTTCACCCTCCTTACTTTCTCTTTAGTTCACTTTTGAGATAGGATCCCGGCACCTAATCTACCTTGTTTTAATGCTATGATTTTGCCCTGGGTCATCGTCCTCATATGTAATACTTTTCTAATAGTAATAGCAAATTAAAGCTACTTGCATGCCCTCTTCAGACCACATGCAATGTATCCTTTATTTCTAATGTTCTACTTGAAGCTCATCTTAATCTTTTGAAAATTTATTCATTCTAGTGAACTCTTTCCCTCTTCCTCTCCCCATCTCTCTCTCTGTGTGTCTCTGTCTCTGTCTCTATCTCTGTCTCTGTCTCTGTCTCTGTCTCTCTCTCTCTCTCTCTCTCTCTCTCTCTCTCTCTCTCTCACACACACACACACACACACACACACACACACACACACACACACACGTATTGCACAACCCCCACCATGTCAGGAATGGTTACAGACTCCAGTGGTGTCATGAGCACAACAAATACATAGGTAGTTCTGCTTTCATTATTAATTTTATGCCAGGAAAATATTGTGAAGGAGGAATCTTAGACCTCAGTTATTTTCACTTGTGTAATAGCCATTTACCCTAGTTTTGTTTCAACTGTCCCAATTTTGAAATAGTCTGAATTATTTACCTGTATTTCATGTGGGTGACCTAATTTGGTTGTGAAAAAATATAGTCCCTTGAAGACACATTTATTTTGGAAATGTAACCACTTCAGAATTTTTATATTTATTTTTCCTGAGTGAAGGTAGATTTATGTTTTAATAGCTACAAGAAAAGCAACTTCAAAATAGTTAAACCTTTTTAAATTTGGAAAATAAATATACTTTTGTGTAGGCATAATTTACTTAAAATTTAACTTTGAAACCAAACACAATGTTAATATCCAGCTCTATTTTATAACACTTAGGCAATATATGCTTATTTTATAAACTTAAACACTTGAACTATTGTTTCTAAAATTATTACTTAAAAGTAAGAAATAAATATTTCCTTGTAATTTTGATGCAAAACACAAATACTGAAAAAGAATATCCTGCTTATTGTACCATGATGGCTAATCTTGGCTGTCAGCTTGGCATATCTATATCCCCTGTATTGGCTTATGGACATGTATGTGAGACATTTTATTGATTTCTAATTGATATAGGAAAGCCAAAACCACTGTGGGTAGTACCAATAGCATATTGGCCTGGGCTGTTAGAAGAAATGTAGTCGAACACTGAGCTTGAAAACAAGCCAATAAGCAGCATTCTACCATAGTCTCTGCTTTGGTGTCTTTCTCCAAGTTTCTGCCTTGGTGTCTCTCAAATACGGACTGTAACCCATAACTCAAGTAAAACCCTTTCCTCTCCTGGTAGCTTTTGGTCAGTATTTCATCACAATAAACAAGAAAATCAAACTAGGACATGTACATGCATGCTAATTGTGAGAAGATAGGTATATTATTTTTTGTAGTGAATAAGCATCTCATCATAATGATATGCTAACATTTTGGACAGATAATTTTTTACCTATAGCAGCAGCAATGTGCAGCTATTTTATCCTGATAGGCTTGGTTTTAGTTACTTTTCTATTGCTATGAAGAGATACCATAACAAGACTACTTATAAAAGAAAGAGTTGTGCTGGAGAGATGACTTAGTGGTTAAGAGCACTGACTGCTCTTCCAGAGGACCAGGGTTCAATTCCCCCAGCACCCACATGGCAGCTCACAACTGTCTATAACTACAGTTCCAGGGGACCTGGCACCCATGGCAGAAATACCATTACACATTTAACACATTTTAAAAAAGAAATAAAAAAATTAACACATTTAAAAAAAGAAATAAAAAAGAAAAGATTTATAAGGGTTGGGGATTTAGCTCAGTGGTAGAGCGCTTGCCTAGTTTACAGTTTCAAAGAGTTTCAGACCATGACCCTTGTGGCAGGGAGCATGGCTGCAGAGGGACAGAGAGAGACAGGGAGACACACACACACACACACACACACACACACACACACACACACACACACACAGAGAGAGAGAGAGAGAGAGAGAGAGAGAGAGAGAGAGAGAGAGAGAGAGATGAGAATTTGAATGGCACAGGCTTCTGAAATCTCCAAGTTCAACCCCAGTAACATACCCCCTCTAACAAGCACATATACTCTAATCCTTCCCAGACAGTTCCAACAACTGAGGGCCAAGTGTTTAAGTATATGAGCCTATGGGGCAAGTCTTACTCAAACCACCATAGGCTTTAAATGCTTAAGATATTTTATCTCATTTCTCTTTCTAAAATACTAGTCCTTCCTCATTTCATACTGATGCTCATAGGTACATCTCGCTGCATCCTTAATGAATGATTTTGACCATGATTGTATCTCTGACTTTTCATGTGATAGTTGCTTAGCATTCCAATCACCTTGTGTGTGTGTGTGTGTGTGTGTGTGTGTGTGTGTGTGTGTGTGTTTGCCAAGCCTCATTGGGTTGGTAAGAGTAAGCATTGCTGTTCATCTAAGAGACAAATTGTATTAAAAGATATTTTTGCTGATTATGTTGTCTCACTGTTTTAGCTAAAACTAGTAAACACAGTACATGTAGTAGTAAATATAGCACATGTGGTGTCTATGATATATATATATATATATATATATATATATATATATATATATATATATATATATATATATATACAATACATATAACATTAAGCATAATGCATTATGGATCTCTAATATGTCCAGAAATTTATTACCTGTGATAGATAAAGTGAAGTAGAAATTATGAGAAAGGCACTAATAGCTGGAATGATAAGAAGTAAGAAGAAGGATAGTCTTCATTAATAAATTGTAATTTTGTTGAAGACAATGTCCATAGACATAAATAATTAGAAATCCTATCAAAAAATAGACAATGATATGCATTCAATGTACATTGATTACATCCACCCATATTTAATTCCCAATTTCAATCCTACATCCTTCCATAACAACCAGTCTTAGTAGGGATATTTTAGAATTATTATTTCTTGAAGTCAATGAATATGAGGGTCATAATTTATATTAATTTGTATTTACTTTAGCTTCCATCTTTAAAGTTTATGATTTTCAGTGAGGTGACTTGTCGTTACTTATGTTTTATCCTAAATATTTTATATTTATGTTACTGTAAATAGGATTATTTTCCTGATTTCATTTTCAGACAGTTCATTGTAAATGGCTAAAAACAATTATCTTTTGTATTGTGACTTTGTAGATTTCAACTTTACTAACTTCATTTGATTAATTCTAATAAATTGTTTTGTTTTCCTTTAGAGTTTTCCACATATACAGCCATACCATTTGAAACAAATTACATTTTATTTCTTATTTTACCACCATTTACTAAGGTTTTCTTAATGTATTGCTCTGATTATAACTTCCAGTATTATGTGGAATAGAGTCAATTAATATATAATTGCCTTATACTAGAGTTAGTGGGAGAGAATTCATATTGATTTTCATATTAATTGTGGCCTTCCATATTTGACATTCATTATGTTAATGTAAATTCCTTCTGAAACTGCTTTATTGGGAGTTATTTTTAATTTTTTGTTGATTTTTAAAATTGTAATCTAATTGCACACTTCTCCCTTCCCTTTCCTCCCTGCAATCCCTCTCATCTATCTCTTCTTGCTCTCCTTCAAATTCATGGCTTCTTTTTTCATTATTATTGCATGCATAAATATATTTGTATATGCATATATATCTCTAAGTATAACCTGTTGAGTCCATATAATGTTATTTGTATGTACGTTTTCAGGGCTGACTGGAGTTGTTCCTTAAGAATTATAAGTGTATTTTGGATTTTGTCAAATGTATTTTGTGCATTTGAACATTTTGTTTATTCAATATTATATTAAAATTATGTTATAGTAGAAGTGGAAGCAAGTCCCCCAAAATTAAGTGATGATATTTATTTCAGTTATGACCTCTATTTAGTCACAATTCATTTTTATAACGTATTTATCAGAAAATACTGCATAATATAAAGTCATTCCTGATTTCATTCCCACTAGTCCTTGGCAGTGACTAATCTGTTTTCTTTCCCTAATCTGCTTTCTTTTCCTCATAGTTATACTTATCCTGGTTATTTCATATAAATACAATCATAAAATACATTATTTTCTTATCTGCACTAAAAATATGGCATATCTATTAAGTTAATTCATGCTGTATTGTACATTGCTATGTCTTCATTTTATAGCTGAGTAATGTCACATTGTATTGATATACCATTTTGTTTACTCACCTGTTGATGGGTATTTGACTATGGTATATAGTGCTCTTCTAAACATTAAAGTAGGGGTAACTGTGGGATAAGTATCTTGGAGTGGAATTGTTGGTTCATCTTAACCATAGGATTTTCAAAATGAGATTAATATGTGTATAGTAATATAATGTATCCTTAATTTTAATATTAAAGCATTCAGTATTTTCATTTTTATTTTAAAATACCTGTGCAACCACTGATCTTATTGTTGCTACAATATTGGATTTTCATAGAATTAAAATGCAATCCTAAAGCCAAAAATTTCCTGGAATTTGAGATGATGCTTAAAACTTATAATTAATAGTTGAAAAATATACCAATAAACTTTAGCAGTTGGCTATTTTATGTGATTCAGGTGACCCTTATGGTTCAAGGTTTAATGTGACAGTGATCTTATCTAGAGAAAGCACACATTCTTGTACACTTCTTCATTTATAATTAGGGACAATAAATCCATGAATTTTTAAAATCTTAGAGCTGAAGACATTCTGTGCAAGAATCATCCTGATGAGGACATTTTTATATATAATTGCCCAGGAAACTATTCTTTAGGGGCCTCGAGTTCATAGTGAATCCCTATATGACTTCTGCTTGTATATTTTGAGACTTGGAAAATAGAACTCAGAGAAAATTGGAGTGGGCAAGAGAAGTTACCTACTTAGTGCCAGTGAAGTACAGAAACTGACATGACTTGTCACAGTAAGTGGGCCTCATTATCCCTCACTAGTTTCTACCAGACTACCTAGTAGAAGGAATTATCTTCTTCCTGAAGCATAACATATAAGCATAGGAAAGTAACTCTTCTTGATCCAAAGAGGCAGGGGTAGGGATGATTAAATCTGAGAATGAAAAAGAAAAGTACACTTAATTATGATAGTTGTGATAGGAAGGAGACTACCCAGATTGCTATCAGAAATTTTCGCACCAAGGCCCAGGCTTCTAAGGCAGTCACAACAAGCTAGGCTGGGCAACACATCAGTTATTTGCCAATTAAAGAGATAAGGAATAGCAAATTTAGAAGAAGTAGTTTTCGTCAGTGTAGCTACACTGGGAAGAGGAACAAATGACAGAGTTCAGTGATCTTTGAGTCTATTTCTCTGGCACTAGGTTGAAGTTTAAGTAGAGGGCAGGAAGTATGTGGGATTAAGTCTTTCTGTTTAAGGTGTGCTCCTCTCCCTTCACTGACCTGTGATTGTCTAAGATCAGGTCCTTGTTGGCCAGGTGTGAAGTAAATTCCTTTTGACAAAAGTAACTTCTAAGTTCCTGTTTTAGGATCACTTTAGTTCTACATCCTTGTTTGAAAAAGGAATGTATTCATTTAAAGTCAGTCTAGAACAGGGCTAGAATCCAGCTATAACATTTTCCATGGAATTTGTATTACTTTTCTGTAACAAATTTCCATGAATTTAGTACTTCAGTGGTACAACTTTATTATTTTTACATTATGGGTGTCAATCGTCTGGAGACAATGGGCTAAAATCAAGGTTGGCAGAGCTTCACGTTTTCCTGTATGCCCAAAAGAAGAATCAGCTTCCTTCCATGTTGTCATCATCTGGGAGCTTTTTGGATTTGGGGTCCCTTCCAGCTGTCAACCCAGCAGTTGCACTAAGATACTTGTATTGTTAAATATTTTTCATGAATCTGACTCTCCTGCTTTCTTCTTTCACTTATCAGAATCCTTGTGTAACACCCAGATAACACACAGTGATTTTTCCCATCTTGTGATCCATAGTTTAATCACATCTGCCAACTTTCTTTTATCATTTCTGTAAGGCAACTTGATAACCTGGACAAGGTATTTTGTCATATACATCTCTAGTCTGTCTAAGACAGTTGGACAATTTGTCCTTTAAGGAAAAACATGGAGGAAAAAATACACACTTTTTTCTCCAATGTATTTTAATATTTCTATTGACAAATACTTTAACTCACAGAAAGGGGATATGTTGTACTTGTGACATTTACTACTACTTTCCCATACATTATTTGATCTTACTGCCCCCCTTCTTGGATGGGCAATTAAAACTTAGAAAGAGGAGCAATTATAATTTCAGTGTGGGTCAAGGTCCGACCCACTAAATGATTGGATAGGTTATTGACATTTTCTTTAACCCCTTGAGGTTTGGTTGAAATTTTTAAATTTTATAATACACGTAAGTTGGTTTGCAACTATTATTCAAGTTAAACTTCTTCAAAGCCTCTCTTGCAAAAAGACACCATTTCTTCTGACTATATCTTGCAAAGTACTGTAAAATTTTGATTTTTTAAAACTGTTACAATTCTACATATGTTAATGTATCCTATACCAAATTTAATTATAGGACTTCCTTTCTTGTTTTTTTTTTTTTAAGGATTAGTTTTTTATGTGTATAAGTACCTTTCTTACATGTGTGTTTGTGTACCTTTAGAGTTCAGAAGAGAGCATACAATTACCTGGAAGTGGAGTTCTAGATGGTTGTGAGCCAGCCACCAGGTGGGTGCTAAAAACAGTACCTGAGTCTTCTGCAAGAGCAGGAAGTATTCTTTATCACTGATTTATCTCTTCAACCATTTCATCTTTTTTTTCTAGTATACCCAGAAGAAAGGGGAGATGATTCCTTTTTCTATGTAACTGTAGTACATCAGAAAGCAAATAATTAGTATAAGGGGTGCCAATACCACATCAACGGTTGTTGACTAGTTTACAAATGTGAGATTATTATCAAATTCTCATCTTTATTATTATCATAAAATTTGGAATATGATCTCAACATGTAAAAGAAGCTGGCTTAAAACTTTCTATGTAGCTCAAAATAGCCTTGAACACATATTCTTTTTGCCTCCTGAATGCTGGAATTATAGGAGTCAACAACTATCATGCCTGGCTTATATTTGAGATAATTATTGAAGATAAGAATCATGATTTTTATTTTTATTTTTTTTTGCTTTTTTGAGACAGGGTTTCTCTGTGTAGCTTTGTGCCTTTCCTGAACTCACTTTGTAGACCAGGCTGGCCTCAAACTCACAGAGATCTACCTGCCTCTGCCTCCTGAGTGCTGGGATTAAAGGCGTGTGCCACCACTGCCTGGCTTATTTTCTTAATAGTATTTTGCTGTGAGCTGCTAATACTTGACCCTCCACTGTCTTTATTTTTTGGTAAGGTTTTAGTAAACTGAGGCTAGAAAACCATATACTCAAATAGTAAAGAGTTTAGCGAGGAAATGATTTTACTTGTGAGACTTTAAGGTAGTTTTAGTTGTCTTTTAAAGATTTTAGTTATTTATTTTCAAGTTTCTTTACCTTCATATGATGAAATCAAATATCATCTTTGTTAAAATCACTTTGGAATATTTCTGCTTTCAATAACCACAAATATTAGACATTTTACACCTTTTATAATTATTACTTTACCTACTACATATATAAAACATTTTTAGTTCTCTTCCAGTCATGATTATCCAAATATTCTATATCCTCCAAAGCATTCCATATTTCTGTTATATAGAACAATAACAAGAGCACTATGAAAAATTCATTATGTTAACAAATTTGCTAGATTACAAATTTACTTCGTGTCAAAAGGAAATTTGAATTATTTGAATTTATTTTTCAACTACCCTTTGTGTATTTGAAAAGTTGATATTTTATTAAACTTTTGAGATGTATAAGATATAAAAACAGCAAGAACTTATCACGACCTAACATTGATGCTTTATTTTGCCAATACATAAATAGTTCAATAAGATATACAATTGCAGAAATAAGATGTCCATCACAGAAATTATGCTTTACAAAGTATCTATAATGTTCCAGTATGTCATGTATTATTTTTTATTTTTTTTATTATTATGTTTGTGTTTTAATTTTACACATAAGCCATGGGTTCCCCTGTCCTCCCCCCTCCCCCCCGACCCCCACTTTCCCCCCATCCCCTCCCCTCCATTCCCATCTCCTCCAGGGCCAAGACTCCCCTGGAGATTCATTTAAACCTGGTGGATTCAGTGCAGGCAGGTCCAGTCCCCTCCTTCCAGGTTGAGCAAAGTGTCCCTGTGTAAGCCCAAGGTTCCAAACAGCCAGTTCATGCACTAAGGACAAGTCCTGGTCCCAGAGCCTGGATGCCTCCCAAACAATTCAAGCTATTCAATTGTCTCACTTATCCAGAGGGCCTGATCCAGCTGGGGGCTCTACAGCCTTAGGTTCATAATTAATGTGCTTCCATTCCTTTGGCTATTTGTCCCTGTGCTTTTTGCAATCTTGGGCTCAACAATTCATGCTCTTACAGTCCCTCCTCTTTCTCGACAATTGGATACCTGGAGCTCCACCTGGGGCCTGGCTGAGGATCTCTGCATCCACTTCCACCAGTTATTGGATGAGAGTTCCAAGATGACTATTAGGGTGTTTGGCCATCTGATCACCAGACTAGGTCAGATCAGGCTTTGTCTCGACCATTGCCAGCAGTCTACAGAGGATGTATCATTGTGGATTTCTGGGGAACCTCTCCAGCACTCTGCCTATTCCTGTTCTCATGTGGTCTTCATTTATCATGGTCTGTTATTCCTTGTTCTCCCTTTCTGTTCTTGATCTAGCTGGGATCTCCTGCTCCCTTAAGCTTTCTTTCCCTCAAATCTTGCCCTTCATTACTCCCACTGTCATCCAGGTTGTTCATGTAGATCTCATCCATTTCTCTGTCATTGGGTGATCCCTGTGTCTTTCCTAGGGTCCTGTTTTCTAGGTAGCCTCCCTGGAGTTGTGTAGCAGTCTTCTAGTCATCTTTGTTTTACATCTAGTATCCTCCTATGAGTAAGTACATACCATGTTTGTCCTTCTGAGTCTGGGTTACCTCACTCAGGATGATTTTTTCTAGATCCATCCATTTGCCTGCAAACCTCATGATGTCATTGTTTTTCTCTGCTGAGTAGTACTCCATTGTGTATATGTACCATATTTTCTTTATCCATTTGTCACGTATTAATTTAGCTTGATATTACCACTTGCAAGGTGCTTTTACACTTTTGTTTTCTCTTAATTTTGTGAGTCGGGTATATTATTTGAAAATAGGTAAATAGAAATCAGAATAGCTCCAATGTTGGTCAAAACACATTCTTATATTACCAATAAATTAATTCATGTTTGCTGATTTGGAAAGTGCAGCAATTTTCCATAAATCCATTCACTTGGTTGATTCTTAAAGGTCTAAAGTATGTGTACATGTATATGTGTGTGTATGAGTGTGTGTGTGAGTGTGTGTGTATGTGTCAATACATGCATATTGTGCATGCATACATGTGTGTATGTGCTTTTTCCTGTGTGTACACACAGAAGTCATAGAAAAGTGGTGAACATCTTCCTCTAACACTCTACCTTATTCCCTTGAGCCAGGGTCTTTCCTGAATCTGGAGCTGCACTTTTTCAGCAGCCTTGGCTGCCAGGAAACCTCAGTGATCTCTTGTCTCCCTCTTATCCCCAGCACAGGAGTTATAAGAAATCTCATGAGGCCACACTCAGCTTCTTATATGGGTATTGAGATCCAAGCTTGGTTCACGTGGTTATGCCACAAGTGCTCTTAACCACTGGAGTCATTTCTCCAGCCCGTAATTCTTAAACTTTCAAGCATCCATTAAATGCTATATGCACAACATTGCAAGATTCTATGAAAGTATTGCAAACCTTGAAATTTCTTGGAACTTTTATCCATTTGGAAGTTTTGAAAAGATTATGTATATAAATTCTTTAAAGGCATTTCTATGTTGAGAGAATTATTAATAAAGCTATAATGTAAACCCAACTTTAGCCATGATCTGTTTAATTGAAGTATTTACTTAAAGTATCATTATGTATGTTATTATTAGGAAGAAAATAGTAGTCTTTAGCTATGAATATTACACATACAGATGTGAGACCAATTGTATTGCATGTACATTTGCCGAGAAAATAGTTAATTTGAAAGCATTTGATTTAAGAAGAAGAATAGGTACTAATAAATCATGCCTGGTGTCACTACCCTGTAATCTCAATTACTTGAATGGCAGGTAGATTGCAATGTCAAAGCCTGCCTTGCCTACAGAGGGAATGCAGAGTTAGTCTGGGAAACTTGTAAGGCATAATTTTTTTTATAAAAATAGAAAAAAAATGACTAAAAGTGTAGTGGTAGAGCTCTTCAGTAGCATGCATGAGGTGCTGGGTTTAATGCCCAGTATCACTAAAAATAGATATGAACAGGAGAATGAGAAAGGTTTTCCTGTCCCATTTATTTAGGTTATTATGAAAGTTGTTTAAATTATTTTTAATATTCTATTTGTCATGGTTTGAGAACTCAAAAACCTTTCAAATATTTTAAAAACTGAGACTTAATAACTTGTACATTTCCTTTTTACCATTGCTACAAGTCAAAGTCTATTTGAGGATCTTAACATCAATGCTTATTAGTCTCTAAAAGAAATTCCTCTCTTTAAAATAGGAGGTAAAATGTTCCTAAGATAATGCTACTGTTCTCTTAAAACCCAGTGAAATTTTGACTGTTTTTGCTGTGTCATGAAAAATCTTTCACAAATTTTAAAGCAACATTTTGGGGCCATGGCGTGCCAGTTGCCATCTTAATTTAAGCCATTTGCTACTCATATGGACTTATTCTATTTGTGCATAAAATGGGAATTATAACATTTATGAAGTGTAAACTTTTAAAAATACTTGAAGATCAACTAATGCAGCACATTTGAGGCAGATGATAATAATAATAATAATAATAATAATAATAATATCTATTTGCATTGCTGCCCTTAACTGCAAATGTACATATAGAAAGAAACACTTGGAACTAAGTATTGCTGAGTCTTTCTCTTGAATAACAACTTCTATTTTGTGCCTATGCAAAATGTCTTTGAACATGAAATCTCCTTAAATTTTAATGATTAACTGCTCATCAGTGACTATCACGTTGTTAATTAGTTCAATCACAATTAGGCTTTTTCATCTGAAAGTTGTTCCCAGAAAATATTATGAGCATGTTTACTTGATTATTTGTGATGTTTTAGGCATTTCACATTAGACACTGGGAACTTCAAAGTGAAAATCTCTCACACATATGCTTATTTTCTCAAACAGGTCAGCTGAAGTGTTTTCTAGCAAGTATATGTTTTGATAGATCAATACATTTCTGCCTGTAAAACCAACTTTAAATATAATTTTATTATTATTTTTAGTGTTCGTGTGTGTGTGTGTGTGTGTATGTATGAGTGTGTGTGTGTGTGTGTGTGTGTGTGTGTGGAGAGAGAGAGAGAAAGAGAGAGAGAGAGAGAGAGAGAGAGAGAGAGAGAGAGAGAGAGAGAGAGAGACAGAGAGAGAGAGAGAATGAGAATAATTGCAGAGGTCAGAGGACAACTTTCAGAAGTTAGTTCTTTTGTTCTATAATGGGATCTAGAGATTGAACTCAAATCATCAGGTCATCAACCTTGCAGATCAATCATTTTCACCCACTATAACATCTCATTGACTCAGTACCAAATTTAATAATGACACAAGCATATAGAACTATAATTGATAATTTTGTGATAGGCAAGTCACCCCTGAAGTCAAGTTTATATGTAAACTTAGGTCTCTATGCTTCTCTTCAGAAAGAATAATCGAATGTAAAATAAGTTTCTTTTCTCCTTCGTTCTTCTTTTGAAAATCACAACTAGAATGTGCTTCATGTTTTATGTTGAAGATAGTTGCTATCTTGCCTTATCCCTTATCAATTGACATTCTAAACAACTGCACTTGATGCGCTGCTATATACCATTAGTGTGTGGTTTACAGACCTGGGTCTTGAAGTTTGTTTGTTAAATTACTGTTGGACTGTCTTACATTACATGAAATTTCTCTTCCATTGTGCTTTGTTCATATTCTTTTCATTTCTTCTAAGTCCTACCCTCTCTTCAACCCAGGCTATTTTGGTCCCATCTTCATGAGATGAAAGGTTTCCTGCTGAGATCATCATGACCACTTTGTTGTCAAATCCACTGCAAATTTTTCATTACTATTTCATATTTGATCTTTTTTTGCAGCGACACACACTTGACTATTCTCTTCTTCAAGTACTTGCTTCAGAAGTTTTTCTGTGATAGGAAATTATCCAAGTTTATTTTCCCCAATTCCTTTTCATTTTCTGTTTCTCTTGAAGATATTTTCTCCTAGAGAATAATCTATTCTCTTCCTAGGCAATCTTGTTCACTTTCCATGTGTAGCTTCGATTACAACTTTGATAAGCCACTACAGGTTAGGTTCCAGTCCAAACGTATGTTGCAACATTTCAATGAATCAAAATAATCAAGATAATTTTATGTCCTTACCACATGTCCTTAGTGGTCCAAGTAGGAGGTCTGTCTCATATCCTATGCTATCTACAATAAATGGCATGTGAATTTTAATTTTCACTTTCAGTTTGTGTGGATTTGTAATCATCTAATCATTTAATTACCTGTTGAGTAGCAGTATTCCCCTCTCTGTGCTACCTGATTGCTTGCAATGCAAGCAAATGAGGACTCCTAGCCACATGTTGTCACCTCCTATATATCTGCTTTCATACCTTTTCTGACATAATGGAATATAGTCAGACAAATTGTTAGCTAAAGTAAGTACTTATTCCTTAAATTGCTTATGCAATGTTTGGTCACAACAAGGAGAACAGTTACTAATACATGGGATAATTAGTATTTGACTCATTGTCCATCTGTGTGTCAGAAGGAATAAGAGTTTTCATATCAGCTATTAATGATTCTTATAAAGTTATATGCTTCACTTCCTTTTTAACACTCACTGTACAAAACTAATCATATAACTCAATCTAAAATAAAATTCTCTTTTGAAACAGAAAGAAGAAATAATTTAAAACATTGTGTGACCTCCAATATTTAATTTTCCTGCTTTAAAAATATTTGACTCATTAGCAAAAATAACTATATTAGCTCCCTAAATGTGGAATTTCATTAATCTTATCCAAAGCACACAATTTCTAGGTAATGTTTAGGATTTCCTTCCTGAAGTTCAGACATCAATTATCAATATAGAGACCTCTGTGCCATCTACAGTTAACTGTTAAAAGAAGAACATTAGATGAGTAAACGATACATATGGCAAATGTAAGAATAGTGTATAGAAAGTTACATATTCCTAAGACATATTATCCATACTTAAAACTATAGTTCACCAGTGATTTAGCCAACATTTTTCCACTGGATGATGGAGATTATAATCCTTCTAAATTTCAATTTCCATTATTGATACTGAACCGACTAACCAAGGATATGAGGAGGCCTCCCCCTATTTATCAATTCTCATTTTCTTATCTCTCAGGAAAGGCTAAGTTAAGTAGCAAACACTTCTCAAATCTCAAAAGATTCAATGCTCTAGAGAGAAAAAAAATCAGACTATTTTTCACTAAACTGAATGATTGCTCTCTTTGTGGGTCAACTGGGAATGCTGTTCCATGTGGTATTCACTCTGTGAACCTGGTTGTCAGAGCAGTCATTATTCAGAATAGGACTGGTCATTATGTCAGAAGAAAGAGGAGATCGGAGAGTTTTCTGCTGGTAATTAAGTGTTCTCTCTACCAATGCTGTCTTACGTCTTACTTCTTTTGTCAGTTCATCAATCAGAACTAGTGAAAGGCCCACTGTGCTAGTTTGTTCTCAGACCCCTTACTCACACTTATCAACCTTGATTCTGGTTCACAGAGACTGTATTTCTCTGATTTTCTTCCTGTGTGTTACAAGTAGTTTTGGCTATTTGGAGGTATTCGTGAGAGTATGGAGGGGCAGAGGTGTGGAGAAATAAGATTATTCCACCCATCCCTCTTTCTGTTTGAAATGGCATATCAGGCATCAGTGGCAGCTTTGACTCGGCTCCCACCAGGAAATCCTCATGAAACATGAGCTTCTGCAGGTGGTTTTCAAAGTCTTAAGATAATAGTCTCTTGGATTCTCCTCTTCTGAAGACTCCTTCATTGTTCTTTCTCCTCATCTTGGCCTTCAGTCCCTGAAGTACATGTACCAAAAATTTTCTGTATTAAATTCCCTAGGTTGGGGGATGTGCAGATGGTACAGAACTAAATGCATACTGCTCTTGCAATGGACCTGAATTCAATTCCTGGCACTCATGAGAACTGTGTGTAACTCCAGCTCCAGGAACATCTGATGCTTCCAGCTCCTGTACACACCAGCACTCTTATACACATACCCACATATATACATATATTGAAAAACAAAATTTAAAATTTCTGGACTATGTTAATACAGCCTCTATTTCGTTTGTTTGTTTTCCAAAGGGTCTCTTTAAGTAGTTCTGGCCATCTGGGAACTCACTATGTAGACCAAGCTGGCTTTGGACTCACAGAGATTAGTCTCTGCTCTGCCTCCTGGGTGCTATGATTAAAGGCACGTGCCACTAACTATGGCATGGCCTCTGTTTTTGATGAGTCCCTGAGTGATGAATTTATGTTAGGATATTCAATCATATTCTGTACCCCAAAAACAGAGAGTTAGAAGTTCTTGATGACAAATTACTATGACTGCCTTGATACCCATTTATATTTAGCTTGAAGTTGTCCTATCTAGCCAGACCTCTATTATGAGACCTAGAATCTTTTAAGTGATCCAAAGGCACAGTACTCTCATCATATGAAGATAACAAAACATAATTGACTCTCAGCACACTACATCTTCTTCTCTTCCCTCCCTTATTCACTTTGTTTATCAGAAGGTAAACCTAAGGGTAATTACTGAAACCTTATTCCCCCATAGGCTACATAAACATTACTGTAAACATAAACTTAACCTTCATCATACGATCAAATGTCCACAGCAGTAATCATAAATATATTGGTGATATGCTAAGCACCTCTCTGTTTCTTATGTTCACTTCTCTTGTTTCCTGTGCTGACACCATAATCTAAGCTCCTATATTCAACCAGAAAACTGAATTTGCATCCTAACTTTTTCTCAGTATCATATTTTCAAAAGTATAGTAATTTTTAAAGACACAATCCTACAAGATTCGGTGCTAGCTATTTCTCCAGCTTTATTTCCACTGTCGTCATACTCCATATCACTCTTTGGATCCTAGGCTCACCAGCATTGTTATGCATTTTATTCTTCTCTATGCTTTTTAATTCAAACAGCCTCAGGCTATTGGAACCATAGTTGTCATTGTTAACATGTTCACATCTATTTAGTAGTCTTATTTTCTTCAGTGTAATTCTCTCAGGAAAGTCTTCCTTAACCAACTTAACTATTGCAAACACCCATTGCAAACACACCACTATTGCACACATGAGATAATGTCTTGCACTTCCTGCCATGCAGCCATACCTATATTGTAATTTTGTGCACTTACTTATACACTGTAGGATGAGGGACAGTGAATGCCTTTGTTAACTTCTATCCCAAGCTCTTAGGAGAGCCTGATATATAGTTAGCAATCAATATTCTTAGCAATCCTATATTCTTTCTCATCTTTCTCCTCACCCCTCTCTCCTTGATGATATTTTTTTAAACTCTGTACCTAAAGTTGAGGAGTGGTTGTCATATACACATTTTGTAGTTAATCTATGGTCTATGAATGCTAAATGCTCATCAGCCTTTTTGTTCTCAATGGTGTTATTCTGGGAGGACATTTATAATAGTAGTTAATAGACACAAGTTGAGAGGGAGGGTGCAAATCTTGAAATAAAAAGTGTGGATTTTTTTTTTTACTCCCAGCCTTGCCATTTGCTTGCTGCATGGCTCTGAAATATCCCAATAATCCCTATAAAGTCAGTTCTTCCTTGGTGTAATAAGAGATAATCACACTGTCTTATGTAGTAATGGTATGGATAATAAAAGAACTTGAAATTTGGAAACTCAATAAATAGGAGACACTTTGGCTTTTGTTGAAAGCATTAAGTAATTACCAATTTTAATAAGGATTACTAAGCATCATAGAATATTGAAAATCCATTACAAAATACTTATATGTAACGTTTAAATCAGACATATTTGATACTTGATAATTACAAGGTATGATTTTGGAAGATTAAAATATACTTTAGTAAATACTTTGAGAAGCAGTGTGTATGTAGCACATTAATCACTAAATACAGGTATGTGTGTATGCAACTATTTTTATTTGTCTGTGACTTCATTTTTAGCTATATTTATATTTTAATTGATGCCACTAAAGTTAATAAGTCATATTTGTGTGTATTTTTTGGGTACCACATGATATTTTAAAATAGATATACAAGATGGAGTAAACAGAGAGAGGTATTAATATGTCTATATAGTCTCAGGTGAAGTTTTTGTAATGTTATCAATTGCTTTATATTTTTATTAACTTACTATGTTTAAAAATCCTTGAGGCAAAAAGACATTGTACTTTTTTAAAATTCTCTATAAAGATAATCCCACTGGGATAAAAGCCTTGATCTCTTACTTCCATAGCAGAAAAGTGGAAGAAGAAAAAGTGTGTGCTTTATTAATGGTACTCTTAACAATGTCTGTCTTTGTGGAGTAGGGATTGATGTCATTTTTGGCAACTACACAGCTGATACTGTTCTGTGACATTGCATCATATCCAGTACATTCCTGATACCCTTTTCAAGTGGTAAACAACCCTTCCCAGAGCTTTGCCAGAGCTCTGTTTTACTATCCAACAGGAAATCACCAAGACAGTTTTTTCTCTTTACTTAAAAAAGTGTATGTCTTTAATGATGATTTATTGTTTGCACCATATGCAGATGTGCTGTCCATTCAAATTTGCCAGAGTTAGATTGATTTTTATAAATTATTGCCACTATCTCATTATGCTTTCATCAAAAGATGACTATTTTATATAACAACTCTATGGAAAGATATTTCAAAGCTAAAATGGAACTCAGATTTTTGACAAAGCCCTCTTTTAGAACGGTGGCAAAATACATACTGCCTGTTTGCAGGTATTTCAAGTATCAAATTGGGTGAATCCTTTTTAAATTTTCTTCATCTGAATTAAGTTTAAGTGAATTTGATAGAATTATCAGGGCTGGTAGTGCCTGGAAGAGCAACGATGACTTACAGAAGGAACCAGCAGGGCTGATACTGTTGACCCCTCATTTATCAGCAGAAACCCCAGTGATGTGATCCATCTATTGAGTCTTCCCAGCGCAGTGCCTGCCTGTTCTACTTGGAAGGCACTAAATGCATCTTTTCAGTCAATATTCAATTATGCAGCACAAGAAATGCTGGCGAAGTAACTGTTTACCTGTTGAGGAAATGCATTTCCAAAATGAGTTGTTAAGACTTCTGGCTCAGTTCATCTTCTCCATCTCTAGGTGAACAGCTGCCCTGTTACACTTGTTGAACATACACAGGTATCTTCTAGCACAGGGTCTCCTGTGATGGCATGCATGTTTTCTGCTCTTCTTTTCGCACTACCTTCTCAGGTGCGTTCTTTGCAGTTGTTGGCTTTTGTGGCCCAGCAAACCAGAAAACTTTCTCTGGTTATAATTCAGTTTCCAGTCTCCACTTACAGACCATTACTAATCAGCTGTTTTGCTTTATTTTCCAGTATATTCTTATGTCGATCTGTATGCTTTCACTGTAAATCTGGAGAATTTGGATCGAGTTCCTTTTGCAGGGAGGCTGACTCAGTATTTTAATTTAATAAATTAACTATCACTCCTGTTTTGTTCCACTGGAAATTGACTTAACATATTATTCATTCTGGCCTAATCTGCCAGGCAGGCATGAGAATATTGCTTCCTAAGCCACCTTCTAATTTAAAAATATGAAGATTTCACAGGTCAACACATAGGCAGCATGAACTGGGGGGTGTTTTAGCATATTAATTGGGCTCAGAAGAATTCACTACAGTTAATGAAAGTTGTGCTTGTTATCTAAGATAAATGGGGAGTGCTGCTGAACTTTTCTTAGGACAATTAAAAAAACAGAATCAAATATTAACATTTAATAGTTAAGCAATTAATGGGTGGGTTGTAATTCATAATATGAGGGGTTTTAATCCATTTAATTTAATTCCTGTACTTATCCACCAATTCAGGGATATTCACATCTTAGTTTAATTGGAAGTCTTAGAGTTTCTTCCTGGCTAGTAGGAAAAAAAACCAAGGAAATTTCTGATGATGCTGCAGTTCCCATATAAATTGATTTCATTACTACTGTACACAGCTATTATTTTTCTTCTGTTCTGTTGTGTCTTCCTATATTCTATTTGATCTTACTTGATTTAACTGACATTTCCTCTTGATATTTAGTGTTGGTTTTCTACTCACTCTTATTAACAGCTATAAAGTAAATATGTGGCTTTAGATTGTGTGTCTCCTGCTGCCTTGCCCATTCTAACTTGCTCACGTTCCTGGGGCCAGGCTTCAAATCTGTTAGTGGGAGATGCTTTATGTCAATGGAATGCTCTATACAGCACTCCTGCTAAGATTAAGAATACACTTCCATTGGTAAGCAGATAATAAAGAATATATTGCTTTGTTCTTAATCATACCTCATTATTAACAGTATTAGAAAATAAACTTCTGGCACGTGCTGGGAGTTTTGTGTGCCATTCCTCCTGTAAAGCTGATAATAGAGAGGAAACACAAAGAGGTTGTGTGCCACCTCTCTGGATCATACAGTTATTGACCGGAGGAACAAGATTTTGAATCCTAACAATCCAATTGCACAGCCCACATTTTTTATTGTTGACACTATACTATAGTAAACTACAGGACATAGAAATATTTCTAATCAAAAAGTCCTCATTCACCGATTTTGAGTCTATTATCACTGTCCTGTAAATTTCCTTTTCTTTCTTGGAGTTATGAGTATCAAACCAAGGGCGTTGACTATGTTCAATGAGCACCATACAACTAAGCTACATCTTCAATGACTAATCATAATTTTAATCACCTTGGGCTCTGTTTCCTTTTTTTTTTTTTTTTTTTAGACAGGTTTTCTCTGTATAGTTTTGGTGCCTGTACTGAATCTTGCTCTGTAGACCAGGCTGACCTCAAACTGTGTTTCCTTTTCAAAGAGGAAATTTAAGCATATATATTTGCATGCATAGCAATAGTAATTAATGAAGAAGTCATAAAGTTGAAATGCAGTGGAGAATGTTGGAAAGAAGAAAGAATGGGACAGAAATGATGTAAGTATGAAATTCTCAAAATTAATAAAATACATATTAAAAATTAAAATTATTTCAATGAAAACAAAATTGACAGATATTAAAGCTATAATGTGATATTTCAATATATGTATCTATTGTGTAGTACTGAAATCAGGTTAACTGGCTTTTATTTTAAATTCTGGTGATTTCTGACTTCCTGGTATAAAACTATGATAGTATAAAATTTGAAGTGAACCTTAATATATATTATACCTCTTCAGAAACCTGATTTTTGATAATTCTTTAAAAACTTATTCAGTTACTTCTTCCGCAAATTCAACAGCAATTTCTTCAGTTTCTATTATGCCTAGCAAATACTAAAGATGATGGGGTTATGGTAGCCACAAAAGAGAATTCTTCTTTCATAAATTTACATATTTAAATTATTTATTTGACCAACTATGAAAGAAAGAACCACTTATAGGAATTTAGGAAGCCTTAAGTTCAACTTAGTTAAAAACAAACTAGCAATATATATGTATATGTTTTTATTTGTTTATCTATAATATAGTGTGTATACAATATATTTTATAAATACATATACATACACACATATGTAATGTATGGGTATATGAGTATGTGTGTATTGTGGTCTGTTGCACCCAATAAATGGAATTAATTTCATTTAATATTCTAAAGACATTAACACAAAGTTACTTGCAAACAAACAAACAAAAAAAACTATGAAAAAAGGATAATACATTTTTCCCTGAAGAGTATTTTAATTTAAATTTAAAGATTTTGATGATTTCTTTTATGGATGTATCATCTCACACAAATGCCTAACTTTAATCGAAACAGTCCCATTTTCCTTTCCTTGCTTTTTATTATACTCTGCTTCTATCTTTATTTTCCCTTTGATACACATCTACTGCTCTTTACAGCCACTCCGATTAAAGTCAGAACACATTAGTAACCGAGTGTGTATACTTGCATTTCCCCCCTCTGTGATCTTATATTTATATTTAGGAATCGCAGGCTCGTTCTCAAATAGAGAGTTTTAACACCTTTTAGAAAAATTTTATGAAATATTGGCTTTTCTACATCCTGCTTTTAGCACTCAATAGTAACACCTGGGAATCTTTGTATGTCAACAGAGATGGCACAGATACCTTGGGTTCCTTTTTTGCATAGCCACACTTTTACCTTAGTAGGTGCATAATATTCCTTAATGAAAGGACACATTGTATTTGTTTTTACGTTATTTCGGCATGTCTTAGGATTTGACAATACAAATATTGGTAAAGATAAACATCTTTAAACCTGTGTATAATTCTGTCTCTTTGGGATGGATTCCAAAGTGTGCCAATGCTTAGATAAAGGATATGGGTCCTATTTTCATGTAGTTGTTGTCAGAATTCTTCAAACAAAATCATATCATTACTGTTTCTACAAATATGTGTAGACATTTCCTTACATATGTACAAGCAAAATGTGAGAGATTTATAATTTTATACTAGTGAGCTATTTGTAAAGTTATTACTCGTTGTTATTTTGAATGTGGCTTGTTTCTTACAAATTTAAACATTTTTAATGATAAGTCTGTGGCCCGTTTAGATTTTTCTCTTATAGAAATGATTTGCTTCAGATATTTTTTTAATGCTTGTTTGTGTTTCTCTATCAATTAACAAGTACACTTTATATGTTATATATATGAAGAGTATGTGTTTCCACTATTTGAAATTATTTTTCAATTCTATCATTTGCCTTAAATTAACATATGTCCTATTAAAAGAACATTTGGGAAATTTTGTTTAGGAAATATGTCTCTATTTGATAGGTTGGTCATCTTCAAGAATTATTTTCTTCTTTGTGAGAGTTTACAATATTTTTTTTTAGAATTTGTATAAATACATGACACTTATAGTCTTAAAAGTTAGAAGTGTTTGATAGATCATGTATAACCCAAAATGCATGATGTAAAAAGAAGATTTTTTTTTTTTTTTTTTTTTTTTTGGTTTTTCAAGACAGGGTTTCTCTGTGTATCTTTGCGCCTTTCCTGGAACTCACTTAGTAGACCAGGCTCGCCTTGAACTCACAGAGATCCTCCTGGCTCTGTCTCCCGAGTACTGGGATTAAAGGAATGTGCCACCACTGCCCGGCGAAGATATTTTTAAATCTCCAGATGAAAGAATATTCAGTTTTCATATAGTGATTTAAAAATTATTTTTCAACAAAATTTCACTAAAGCAATTTGAAGTATTCTTTCTTCTATGGATTTACCATTGTTCCATATAAATATTATTTAATATTGTCGAACAATTATTCAGTCACTTCACTTTTCTTGAAGTTCCATAAAAGGGAGAGTGCAGAGAATATGTCACGATAACATTTTCAGATGGCTGCTGCTTGATAGAGATCCAGCATTCAACTGTGAATAGTCACAAATCACAAACATCTGACATCTACTGATGCCTCTCTGTTAGAATTTGATAGGTTCTAACATTCAACAGAGTTGGGGTTTACTTTTCTTAAAATCAAATGAGGAAGCTTATGTATGACAGCACACTGTCAAATATACTGTCCTAGGCATATATCTATCATTGTCTTTTACCCAATTGATCAAATGTTCCTAGCAGAAGACTGAGGAAAGGATGCAACGAATATAAATAACTAGGTATATTTGATGTAGCCAATCAGGAATAAAAGTAAAAGCCAAGTAGTTAGTTGGTTTTGTGTCTTCATGATTTTCTTGTTCAAATTCTGACAAGGCATACATAGTATCACTGTTGCACCATTTTGTGTCATGCTGGTACTTGTTGTGGTTCATAGGTGTTGCATCTGGGCAGGACTTCTGCTTACTTCCTTCCCTTGAAAGCTTATATGTTATAAGCTTTCAGGTACTGTGCAAGCTAGTCCTCAGGGAGGAGGCTTGCAATTCAAATCTAGCTAGGGTCATCTGGGTCTTGTGTTCAAAGTGCATGGTGTCTTTAGGGGTGAGGGCATGACCTTCAGCCTCTGGGAGGCAATCTAGGCCAACAGAAATAGCTGTTTTGAGAGTTGTATTGTTCTGGTAGTTACTCAAAAGTAAATGAATTTTATTGAGTCTTTTCTTGAAGAATATGTATATGCCTAAAGAGAAAAGTCTGTGTGTCTATGAGAGACTTAGAACTTTTTGTTGATAGATTTTCCCACCTATGGGTCATTTGAGCAGAGACTTAGTAGCCAACTATTTAATCCTTATAGCTTTATCTGTGCCTTTTATTATTCAAAACTCTATACCCAAATCTGGTGATACTGAGCGAATTTTCTACAGAAAATATGCACAACAGGAGACGTGGGAGGAGAATTTATGTAGAGTTGAGAAAGGAAGAGGATTAAAGAAAATAACGTCATACTGAAATGAATATAAAATTCACAGACTGTATTTGCATTGAACAGTTTAAGTCAAGAACATAAAGCAGTGTGCCTGCTTAACCATCAATCCATGCTTCAGTCTGCCTTAGGAGCGTGAGACTTTGGGAACTGATGCTGGAGACGTGTTTACTGCAGTGATGTTCTTTGTGAAATGTAGTAAATGTTATAAACACTTGGACTGTAGATGTAGCAGTGGTTTGGGGTCCATACTATTTCCCTTCATCTTTGTCGGCGTGTTCTGTGCTTTACACTGTTTAAATTATGATTCAGTGCCAATAAGTTCTTTATATATGTAGTTTATAGATTGGTGTAAGCAAAGATTGTATTCATAGGTTACATATAATAGAAAGTAAAATAGAATTAAAACAATTTGAAAATAATTAAAATGTTTATCACAAAATTACCTTAGAAGGTTATTATAATACAATTGCACAGATGAGAAGACCAGTAATTGGTACTTTAAACTTTAAGAAAACTTTCAATACAACTGACAGATTTTCAAAAGGAAGAAACTCCAACACATCAAGAAACCATTGGCCTTTTCAAGTAATTATTTCCATGGTAGCTCTAACAAAAAAACTATTTCAAATGCAATAATCTCATCATGTACGTTTAGAGAATGGATGCCTAACTAAGTTATTGTTAATGAAAAGAAAGTCAGAATGCTTTCAGCTTTATGCTGAAATACATTGAATTTCAGTAAATTAAAAAAAAAAAAACTCTCCTTTTCATTATTATTGTAAAAGTGGTAACCCGGGGCACACTATTCATCATTTTGAAAGCATGTGATATACTTGCATCACATTAAGCATATTTATTTTTCTAGTCACTTATTGTGATTTTCTTACCAAAAATGAAAAGTATAGCTTCATACCTTGATACTTGTTTGTTTGTGTGTTCTATTTATAAAAAAAATGTTGAGAGGATATCTAGAATATTGTCTAGGTAAATAAATATCATTATCACTAGCTTTGCAATCATTTAAATCCTGCAAAACCCTCCTTATTTACCTCCTATGTTTATTATTTAGCAGTTTAGATTTCCATTTACTTAAATTTTTACATGGTGTAGAGACACTTAGCCATATTTTCCAGGAGTTATGAATACTGTTATAATATCAGAATAGGGGAATGAAGTAAAAAAAAAAACAACCTTGAATATCCTGTAATAATTTTGGATTAAACTCTGTGTTCATGAAATAATCGCATTAATTTAGTGAAAAGTATTCTAATACCAAATATTTCACACATACAAATTTTTCATATTGTTTAATCCTTAGTTATAACTGTGAGATGACGCTAAGATTTCCCTAGACTACTGTAATATGTCAAATAATATTACTGACATATTTATTCTTCAGGGAATTATATAAATTATTACAGCATTCTCTGTCTTATAATCATTTTTCTTCTATCATAAGCAGTATTCATTTACTTTTAATTGTTCTACTCAAAAATTTATCATGTTTCTTCTTTCAGAAAAGTATCAATTACATATTTGTACCATTGTTCAGTTACTTATTCAGAATGTCTATATATTTGTACACACACACACACACACACACACACACACACAGACAGACAGACAGAGAGAGACAGAGAGAGACAGAGAGACAGAGACAGAAACAGAGAGAGACAGAGAGAGTGCCTCTCCAGATATCTGGGACTAAGATACAAAGGAAAATGAAAAAAAAAACAAAAAAAACAAAAAAACAAACAAAAAACCACTTCTCTCATGGCACTTTTGTTTAAGTGGAAAAGTAATGCATACAAAATTAAAATCTCATGATAGGCCAAAATGAAAATTACATGTAAGTTCACATGAAATAAGCTTATATAGTAGAGAGTAGTAAAACAGCATATCTGACAAGGTCATAATTTATCCTACATGAATGAGCCAGACAAAAGTAGATACATAGCTGGTAGCGCACTCCTTTAATCCCAGCACTCAGGAGGCAGAGACAGGCAGATCTCTGTGAGTTCGAGGCCAGCCTGGTCTACAGAGTGAGTTCCAGAAAAGGTGCAAAGCTACACAGAGAAACCCTGTCTTGAAAAACAAACAAAACAAAACAAACGTAGATACATGGAAGACATGCAAGGATCACATGGCAGGGCCAAGCTTTCATGTTTGAATAATAGTAAAAAGACTGTGTGACAATAACATAGCTGGCAAGTGTAAGCACAGGTCAGAAATAGAGAGATATTCATAGGCTAGTTCATGTTTGGCACTGGTGGTAAGGTACCATTTTGCTCTAGATACAATAGATCCATTAGAAAATTATAGCTCTAATGGTGGAATTACTTTTTCACTCAAATTTGCCAATATGATTGCCTTTGGAAAATGTTTTGTGGCAAACTAAAGTTGATATTGTTAAGTGTGTTGAAAGGTTATTATAATTTTCTCAGATTGATCTATGATTGTGATATTTTAAGTAAGGAAAATTGATAAATTTAAGACAATTTTAGTGACAGAGAAATGGGACAATATTCTAGTTCTATTTTTAATTCAGTAGAAGTGCCCTGATTATATTTGTTAAATCTCACCACAGTGCCCATGACAAATTTGAACCTGAGGTAAGAAAATTAAGTATTGAATAAAATTTCAATCCGTGAAAAAACACTATAAACAAAACCAGCACAGTCAGCTTTAAAAAACTTAAATTTCTTCATGAATCTCCATTAAAGTGTGCATAAGTTTTAATTAGATTTACCAGTGTCCCTTAATTTTATAAGATTTTCTGTAAAAAGATGCTCCTACTATCATAAAAATGCTTATTCCAATGAATCATACATTCTTAAAAGATAGTATTTTACACATAAATGCAAAGAAAGCATCAATATACACCTGGTAACTGGGGACTATAATAGATACTATGATATGAACATGAATGATACATATTATCATCACACAAGGATCTCATATTCTAATGGTACAGTGAACATAATCATAACATAAATGCTCCAATTTATTTCAAATGGCAGAGATATTTGTTCATCAGGTCCTTCTCAATGGATGGCCTTTTATAAACAGGTCCCCCCCCCAAATGACATTTTTCATGTTTCTTTTACAACTTGACTCATACAGACCTACTACTATTGCAGTGGTTGTGGCCACTGTCTTATCAGCACTCACTCCTCCATCCCGGTAAAAATGATTAGTTCCTTCCTATTTATGTTTTTCATAACCAGTGTAGGCTGAATTGCTAACCATTTCTTCTGGACTATCCTAGCATGTTAGTATGTGTCTACATACTAACACACACACACACACACACACACACACACACACACACACACATTCTAAAAATACACACAAGCATGTATTTTCTTCCAAGGTAAGTTATAGCACCATAATCCAATGACTTGTGCGATATTTTATATGTCTATTAGCCTCTGCACATACTACAGTTATGGATAAGTCTACAATCAACTATGTAATTTCCAAATAAATGAACACTCCAAAAACATCTCTTAAAACTTTAGAATGAACTCTTTAGGGTTATACAGAGTTAATATGGTTATCTGGTATATATAAATGAGATATCATGCCTCTCCTAATTTACTCAACTGCTGGAACAGAATCCTGAACATCTATTTTGGTGGCGATGTTACCAGGAAGAAATATTGCCGTTAGTATGAATGATCTGTCCTTAAATGATGGTAAAATAGTATACTAATTCATATTTAGTCTAAAGTCACAGAGAAAACAAAAAAATCCCCACAAAAATAAACCTCTCACTAATAATTTGAGATGCAGTGCCATGACTAGAGAATTTTATAGCACATTGACTTTAATGAGATGCGTGTGGCCAAATGTGTTAGTGTAGTTGGCAGGGTATATTTTTCAAAACATCAAGGTTTCAAGTCTCAGTGAATATTTCAAATGGAGTTTGCATTTAGGATAGGGGAAAATATTGCTGCCTAGCAAACTCATTGAATCCTGGAGGAGATCTACCAGTTTCCTTACTGTTTCTACAAGAGTTATATCTTCAAGTAAAATTGGAGTTATGCGCATTTACGAACAAGTGCAAATGTAGTAACTGTGGAAGCAATAGTGGCTTTCCATTGGATTCTTTCTAGATGACACTTTTTTCCAAATTTCCATATTTAGTTACAAGACATTCCTTTCCAGAGGAAAAAGATTTACTTCTATCTTTAAGACTCAAAAGTAAAAACATTACAAATCAATCAGTTTGTGAACAATTTTGATTGTCCTCCATGTACAATGAATAGCATTAGGTGTTTTCAAGCATGTAATTGTAATGCATAATTCCTATCCTTGAGGAATTTGAAGTTATCTGAGAAGATTTAAAATACCTGTGAATGAACTTGATAATATGTAAGTACCAAATAATCTAATATGATGGTTCTTACCCTGTGGAATGTGACCCCTTTGGGATCAAATGACCTTTTCATGGGGGTTGCATATCAGATATCCTGCATATCAGATATTTACATTATAATTTATAATAGCAAAATTACATTATGGAGTAGCATGAAAATAATTTGATGGTTGAGGTCATCACAACATGAGGAACTTTATTAAAGGATCATAGCATTAGGAAGGTGAGAACCACTGTTTTAATATGTAAAGATTTAGGAAGCATATCTAGCAAAAAGGATTCCAAGTGTTCCATATATTGCAATACAATGAATCATCATTAGAAAGTTAGAAAAACACTATTACTATTCTTGCAGTGAGGAAAATTGGGACACAGAGAGATTCATGAATGAAGGTCACGGTATTTAACAGTGGAGCAGGAATTTAACTCCTAATATTCATCACAATTGGTCACCCAATACACTAGTGATTGAAAAAAAAAAAAGACTTGAAGGAGCAGCAGGAAATTCCCTAGCTTTGAACGGAAGGACTGCTGAAGGAATGGAGCAGGTTTGTGGGGTGTATGGATCTAGAAGCATGGTTGTGAGCAGAGAGAAGGAAGTGAAATGAAAACAGAGCACTGTTAATGTGTGCCTGGGTGGAAGAATGGGTAGCAAAGTCTACCTACAGGATTTTGTACAAGAGGCTAGATAGTCAAGAGGAATGCAAATTCCTTGACTTTTGTTATGCAGGTAATTTTCAAGCATCTCAAAATTTAAAACTTACATGATTTTTTGTGGTTGTTCAATGCATTTCACAGCAATACTTATACTTCATTATTTTTATATTATAAGGGTGTGCTTTCTGAGGTTGCAGTCTCATATACTTCAGTCTAGCCTCAAACTTGTTAAGTAGCTGAGATTAGTTAACCTGGAATTTGGGGTTCTCCTGCTTCTACTTTCCAAGTATTGGTATTAGAGCCATGTGCTACAACACCTCGCTCATTGTTTGTAAAACTGAAAAAAAAAAGTGATGAAACAGATGGTCCTGTTAAAATTAAATGGGTCATAAAAGCAATCCAAAGGTCGTGAATTTGGGAAAGGGACTGGTATGAATGAGTAACAGTGAGGATTGATAGAGATGGAAGGTAGATGCAAGGTGACAGAAGCGTTATTATTATATATTATTATATGTGTACATATATATACACACATACATATGGTTTATTGAGAAATATGTATAATATGATTTTGATTTCAGAAATTGGGAGCAAAATAATTTCCAGAAACAGAACTTTCAGTATTAACTAGATACCAGACCAAGTGTATGGAACTCAGTAGTGAACCAAACAGGAAAGCATATTTAACTAAGCAGAAAATGATATTCTAAAGAGAAAATACACCAAAATAATAAGAATAATAAATATATTAGTTAATGGGAAGTAAATAGCATGTAAAAAGTGAGGAATATCTCATGAGTTTGAGGGTATTGATAGAGGCTATAATGTGAAGACAATACAAAATACTGTCAAGCTAAACATTAACCCTGAGTTGAGATTTCAACACAGACCTGAAAAAGCTGAAATAGCTACCAAGTTGGATGGCACAAAGAAAGAATTTTGTGGGTTACTTGTTAAAATTTACTTCTGTATGAAGGAAAATAGTTGAAGTTTGAGGAGAAAAGTGATTTGATATAACATTCTAAGTAGATCATTCTCATTAGGTTGAGAAATGCCAAAATTCAAATGGAAGAGGTTTAACATGATAGAAGCAGAGACGCAAGAGCTAGATTATGACCAATCTAAGGGAGAGATAACAGTGATGCAGGCCTTGGCATTATCTAGCCAAAGTGTTGTGGTGTGATTCAAGATCGAATAGGAAACAAAGGGGGAAGAGGCTTCTTAAGAATAATATCATGATTTGACCTGAGTAATGGTAAACACAGAGTTATGATATTAATTGAAATGTGAGCTCTACACATGGGCAGGTTTAGAAGGGAAATGTTTGTTATTTCTATCAGACTTCAAACAGAATACATGAGGTAAAAGTTGCATGTATAAGCTTAATTGTCAAAAAGGAAAACTGCACTGAAGATAAAAAATGCAAAACACTCAGTATAAATAAAAACGTATTTAAAACTTTTAGCATGGATGAGATCATCAAATGAGTGGAGGTGGATTAAAAAGAGAATTCCCAAAGACCCCTCCAATAGTATGATGTCAGATACAAGGCCAGATGGATTTATAACATGCTGAAAATCAACTTTTATTAAGGGGATTGTAAGTGCCTTCCAAGGAAGGGGAGCTATCACTGTGTAAATATGTAATTTTTCCATGAATGTATAATACTTCAATTTCAGCTATGCTGTTTACATAAGAAATAATTACTACTGCCTTTACAACACGAAAGAGCTTGACCAGTAAAAACCAATAAATTTTATTTTTATTTATCTGAAAACTGAGCTTTATGGAACAAATTCCTTCACTCTGCCCAGAAAAGCAAATTGAGATATCTGCTTACTTGAGGCTGTAGCCTCTAAATGCCTGTAAAGAACATTAAACCAAAAGTTATCATGAATTGCTTTAGGACAAATGTAAGACAGAAAGGAGGAATACATTTTTCTTTACAAATGAATAGTGTATATTTTCCATATTTTTATGCATTTTCAAGGTAACATTCATTAGGTACTACCTCTTGGATTTTTGGTTCTGAAGTCTCACTAGGCTCCCACCAAGAAGAATGGAGAAAAAATAGAGGAAACTACCCACTGCCTGACTATACACACACACACACACACACACACACACACACACACACACACACACACACACATATTCTTACTATTTACTGGACTTTTAATTTAAAAACGATTGAAAGATTTTGTAGAATTTTAAAAGAGTACATGTCTTTGAAAGGAGATTTAATATGAATATTTCTACCCTGTGAGAGTAAAAGAAATTATAAAAATTATAATACCAAAATACTATAGATGTTGTATTATGTATTATGGCAGCCCAGATCAGAAAATATTGGACCTAGAATTTTCCAAGCAAATAATATGTTTCTTTTCGTACATGTAACTGTGGAGAGTTATGAGACAGAATCACTTATTTTCTCAAATTTATACACAATATTTGGACTAATAAGTATGTAAGGATCTAGAGGAGAATTAACATATAAAAGAAAGATATATAGAAGGAAGACAGCCAATCACATAAAAATGGACTATACATTACAAAAAAGAGATATCAGTGAGTGTTTCAAGTTATGAATGCTCACTAGAAATTCCTACTGATGTGAAAAGTAATGTTGATTGAGATATAAAGTTTCAACTTTCAAGAAGCTAAATAACACACACAGCAGGAAATGCCAATATCATCTTAATAGACACATCTTGTAAAGGTGAATCTCAATGAGTTTTCACAGCTTTCAGAACACTATTATCACACATTTTAAGTAAGTAGGTCAATGTTATAATCTATACATGATTCCATTGCTTTAGTGCTGTGTTTTTATGATAATCTTACAAATGCTTCACTAAGAATACACTGAAGGACCTGGTTGGTTTTATCTTCATCTTCATCTCCTGTTTTACCCGAGGAGTACCAGCTTTTCGTCCTAACTTAACGACTTGAACAGATTTCCCTCCTTTCCAACTTAGACAGCACATCTCCTCTTTTTCCTTAGTGCTGGACATTTTATTAGATAAATTGCATTTTCCTGAAAATTTAGGTAGTAGTATTGTTCTTACATATTTAATTATTTCCTTGTAAATTTTAAGAATAGCATTACCATACCACCTATATTTCTAACCCAAACATATGCTATTGACATGAACAGGGCCATGTCAAGGACCCCAATATTTCAGACCTATAGAAATGACAAGGCCTTCCCTGGCTTAGGAACAGGAATATCAAGGCCTTCCCCTCATCTGAGTAGATTGGGTACAGATGTTGACAGTGTGTACAGAAGTATCAACCACAGCTTCCTCCTTCAGGATGAATGCAATCCAAGACTGCTCCCCTACACAGTCTCCTGTAATATTAGGTAACTGGTCTCCTTCCATCCTTTAAAATAAAATTAACACTCTGAGTATCCAGACTGCAAACTCATCTTCATCAGAACCCGTGTACTACCTGATCCAAACATTTCTGTATGTGTGTCTATGATTTCTTCATTCCACATTGACCTATTCATGTCAATGCTAAATCTTTTCATGTCATGGCAAAAGCATTCTTGCAATTAAAGACCTTTCTCTTCAGAAATGCAACGACAAATAAAATAATCCAAGAAGAATCATGAGAAATAATACATTATGTACATTAATAAATATTTATATAAGTTAAAATATGTATTCCTTCTTCATTTGAAATATTTTATTTTCTTTATTTCTTCTGTTATTATTAATAACTTTTCATTTATTCATTACTATTAATGTGTTAAAAATAGCTATTCCTGTTCGAGTCATATTATTTGTATATAAACTTAAAGGATTTATGTGACTGTTTCTTAAAGGATTTATGATTCCATGTTCTTCTTTTGCTATAAAATACAAAACTGAATTATTATGAACATGATTTTTTTTTGGGGGGGGTGGTTTTTCAAGACAGGGTTTCTCTGTGTAGCTTTGTGCCTTTTTCCTGGAACTCACTTGGTAGCCCAGGCTGGCCTGGAACTCACAGAGATTCACCTGGCTCTGCCTCCCAAGTGCTGGGATTAAAGCGTGTGCCACCACCGCCCAGCCTAAACATGAAATATTTTACATAAAACTAAACTGTAAATGGGAAGTGGCCAATCCATGTGAACTTTTCTAATCTACATCTTTATTATGCAGTTCTTTCTAAAAGCCTCTTGCTACAGGAAACATGGAGTAAGTTTTTAACAAAATAAAACTTTGCAAATCATATAATCTGTGGAAATTTTACAAAGATGAATATGATATCTCATGTTTGGCTTACAGGTTGACTTGAAGTAGTTAGTGTCAAAGTAAATTGTGGTAGGCCTTTGTAAATAAAGAAAAAACATAAAAGTGAATAGATACAAAACTAGGTTAATCTACAAAACAAATTGGCTTTTATTTGTTTCAACCAACTAAGATTTCAGGGTTTTCTAAGATTCAGGAAGATTGCAAGAAAAAAATGGTGAGACTTTCTTCCATGCTTGGGTGCATAAAAAACGTGTACAAATCCACATATAAATTTCCTAAGAGTCATCTAAACTTTTCTTTGTTCTTGCAGTGACAGTGAGTTGGAAAACCATTTCTCATAAAAAAATATGTTTATAGAAATTTGGAAAGTATTCTAAGGGCTTTAAATCACTGATTTTCAACTAACATAGGTATCCACCGTCAATGTGAACCCTCAGGCCTGATTGTTCTTTTTCTTCATTTTACTAGATATTGCATCAATATATTAATATTTAATACATAAGGTTGTTATAGATCAAGAATATCATGAAAGTGGAGAAAGTGCAATTTGACTCATAGTGAGGACACAATGGACATTGTTGTTATAAAGCCCCTATTCAATGTTTAAGATAATGTACAGAATATTGTATTTCAAGTCCAGCATATAGTTGAGGATCTAAGGAATATAAACTTGAAGTAAGGAATACAAAATAAATACTAGAGATGAGAATAGTCTTTAAAATGTAAGCATTGGATTTCTTTTTACAACAGTATTGCAAATTGTTCTTAAAATTTTAAATTTGTTCATGTATGTTATCCATCTGTAAGGTTCATTAAGCAGAAACCCTCTCATTGATGACCCTCCATAAATGTTGTATTGATTATTAGCTTTTTGAGGAAACAAACAAGAGGCAAATTAGTTTTTCCAGTGTATGACTCTATGAATAATAGAAAGGTGTTACATCTTGTTGCTGTCAAGTGGAGCAGATTAAAGGTTAGTGCAGCATGTAAGTGCTGTTCCAATGAATATACCATTGGAAAAGTGCGTAGGGGGGGAAATTTAGACCATTCTTCTCAGGAAGGTAAAGAGAGCATAGTATCTGGGGTAAATGATTTTGGTAACAATATTATTGAGTAAATTTAATCATGTTTCCCCTTAAAGAATAAGTATATGCTAGTGAAAAATATGAGAAACAAGAAATTATTTAGAAAAATTCAAATAATACATTTGTACATCCACAAGCTACCTGTGATTTTTCTTTTTCCAAATGTCTTAAAAGTACTCATTTCTAATACAAAACAACCTGACATGCAATTTTAAGATTTGTCTTCATGAGGAGTTGAGGACCAGAATTGAATTTTCTTGTCTAACTTGAACAGCTGCCAATGTCTGTTTCTAAGATAACTAACTTGCTCACATATGTTTCTGATTATTTCTATTATAAGATAGTCAGGGAGAGTCATTCTGTCAACGTAAGTGCCATTATTGAAATTAACAACACCGAGAACAATGCGACCCTGGTAATAGTCACTGCTACACATGTTTGCTGAATTGGGAGAAATGGCAGATTTTAGTAACACATTTTCAGTGAAATGCTACTGTTTCCTGCAACCATTCTCCAGTTTTTATTTTTGACATATTTTGTTTATTCTTTAAAACATTCACACATGTATAAAATACATTTTGACTATATCTTCTGTCCACTACATACTCCAAGTCCCATCCAGAAACAACCAAACATATCACTCCCAACTTCATTGTCTTTTTTATTCTTATTACAATTTTTAAATTAGTTTCCAAATATAAAATAGTGGTTTCATTATGTCATCTTCCACAACTGCCTTATAAGAAACAAAGTTCAGAGACAAAGTGAGTCTGGAAGGAAAACACCAGTTTAAGTCACAGGCCTAGAAAAAGCCATCCTTGATAAAGACGCATAGAAGCTGATTTTTCTAAAAAAACAAAACGAAACAAAACAAAACAAAACAAAAAACCTATTAGGCCACAGTGTATCTCAGCCTTTGTTTTACATCTACCTTTTACTTTTTTTAGTGCTGGCTAGTCTTACATCAATTTGGCACAGACACTACAGTTACCTGAAAGGATGGAACCATAAGATCCAACTCTAAGTCATTCAGCAGTAAGTGATTGATGGGGAAGGACCTAGCTCATTTTGCGTGGTGCCATCCCTGGGCTGGCGGTCCTGGGTTCTATAAGAAAGCAGGCTGAGAAAGCCATGGCAGCAAACCAGTATGTCACACCCCTCCATAGACTCTGCATCTACTTCTGCCTCAGGTACCTGCCCTGTTAGAGTTCCAGTCCTGACTTCCTTTGGTGATGAAGAATAACATGGACCTATAAGCCAAATAAAGCCTTTTCCTCCATAACTTGCTTTTTTGCCACGGTGTTTTGTTGCGGGATAGAAACCACAACTAAGACAACTTGGGCTTAGGCAGGGAGATAAATCATTGTCCTAAATCTTTCCCCTTGAATCAGTTTGGCTCCTGGAATAGCAGAAACACACAAGGCACATATCCCCTTCCCATACAAGATGAGGGAAACTATCCATGATGGTAAGGCTGTAATCATCTTTTAGATTGTCTCCTCAAGGATCACAGTGTTATACCCCAACCCCCTTTCACTTTCTTTTGGTTACTTTGGTTAGAGTTTTGTCAGTCTTGTCTTTATTGTTCAAGAACCGGCTCTTTGATTGATTGGCTCTATCTATTGTTGTTTAGTCTCCATTTCATTAATTTCTGCCCTAACCCTTATTATTTCTTATCATGTACTGAATTTGAGTATGGCTTCTTTATTTTTATAGAACTTCGAAATGCATCATTTGTTTGTTTGAGAACTCTTGAAATTAAAGGTTATATTTATTATTTATTGATTTATTATCATTGGTCTATGTGTGCTTGTGTGTGTGTGTGTTTGTGTGCGCGCGCGTGTGTGTGTGTGTGTGTGTGTGTATGTGTAGGCCAGAAAGCAAGTTACAGGAGTTAGTTGGCATTCCATAATGGAGATCAAGCCTGTGAACTGATAACTTTCTGAGCTCATGGAGCATCCCTTCAAGATGTACTGTTTCATTTCCCCTTAGAACATCCTGTTGTTTTACCTTCTTTCCAACATCCTGTGTATTAATGAGATTCCCTCTAAGATGAAAGGTTATCATTTTGAAGAAAATTGCAAAGTAACACATGAATCACTCTGTGGAACCCATTCCCTTCAGCTCAGTATTGCTTCAGGGAATTGACAACTGATACTAAGGCTGTTGACACTCACAATTCCTGAGACACTAAATTCCTCCGTGAAGAAAAATTTGGACAGCCTACCAGTGTTTATCAAAGACTATAATAGTTTCTTTCAGTCAGTGTGCTCCAGTGGGGAAATGTAATAATGTAATAATCTGTAATCAACGTTCAGATGTATGACAGTGTTCATACTCGTCTACTCAGATCAGTGTAGGTCTTTGAGTGGAGTGTTGATGCAAAGTCTGAACAAAACACCCTTTCTTGGAAAATTAAACAATTATCACTATTTCTTGGAAATGAGCTAGAGTTTCCTTGACACTATTTTGTGAGTTTTATTACACCTATTTGCCTTATACCTGTATAAGATTTTGATTGCTGTTAACTAAAGATTTATTTGCAATGAAAATATGTATTGAATGTTAATAATGGGCTATACAATGTGCCAAAACTAAATATACCCACTTTCTCTTCTATTTCCATATTTTTCATATCTGTACATTTATTTTGATATATAATACATAGTGAGTTGTGGAAAACCTTAAAAAAATGAATGATCATACAGGCAAGTTGTGAGGATGTAAGTAACAGTACATAACAAAAATTTGTATTCATGACTAAGACTTTATTTGCAATGGGTATCATCAATGATGCCTTAGTTGCTATGGAGTGCTGAGTATCTTACCCAGCTTAAGGACCTCAATAAATATATATTTACAGTCATTACTACTTCAGAGTCCTGATGTAGCTAAACATTCTTTACCAACTATGGAAACTGTTACCTTATTTTCATTTAGGACATCTGACTCCCTCAGACATTAGGGGTTTAGAAAGCATAATTATTTTATGTAACCCTAGCACAGTGCCTGGAAATATAACAATTTTAATAAATAAAAAGTAAGACAATCAGTGAATAAGTTGCATCAAGTTTATAAGACATCCATCTTTTTTGGGGGGTAGGGGTGGGGGTTGAGACAGGGTTTCTCTGTGTAACTTTGCGCCTTTCCTGGATCTCGATCTGTAGACTAGGCTGGCCTCGAACTCATAGAGATCCACCTGCCTCTGCCTCCCGAGTGTTGTAATTAAAGGCATGTGCCACCACCGCCCGGCTAAGACATCCTTATAGCAGAGTCACTTTCCATATTCTTAATTTTTCAGAGGACGAGGAAGCTCAACACACACAAGCCAATGACCTTAGTATATAATTTCTTCTTTCTCTTCTGCCCACCCTCCTCTTTTAAAATTACTTTACAAAATAACAGGTCTCCCCCTGGGACTTCGATGTATCTTTCAGTTTGGTTGGTTCCCTCTCCCATTTACACTGTTCCTCCCTCATCTTCTTGCCTACTTTGCCTTCACTCAAGCTTCCCTCCTGGGAAAGCCCCATTCCACTTCATTCTTTTGTCTCTCCAACTCCAGAGAACTTCCAATCCCCCTGCCCAGTCTCATGACCCTCTTTCTAGCATTACCTGCATTTACTCCCACCTGGATATGTTTATTTAACTAAAGCTAAGATCCAAATGTGGGGAACCCAGCAATACTACTCCTGGTAGTGTACCCAAGGGACTCTACATTGTACTAAAGAAATACATGTTCACAATGGTAAGGATAGAAAATCATCCAAGATGTCCATCAATAGGTGAATGAATAACAAAATGAAATAAAATGACATTTTTCAGCTGCAGAGAAAAAAGAGTTAGGAAACTTATGAGAAAAATCAATGGATCTGAGAGACATTATATCAAACAATGTAACCCTGGTTCAGAAAAACAAATTCCCTATGCCCTTTCTTTCATTTTCTACTCTATTTCAGCTATTCTTTTCTTTCTTCTATACATTCACTACTTCTCCCTACCTCTTTCCCTCATTTTACAACTTTCTTTTCCTTATTTAGGACACTGAGATTATTCCCTCCACCCTCTAAGGGAAGATATGCCAGAATCCTAGAATTCGAACAGATAAAGGAAGCCATGGTATTTTAAAAAAGGTTTTAGAGCCTTTAACTCAATTCTCACTCAATTCTAATAGTGAATTTCTTTGCTCAGTATGCACATACACAGCTTGGAAACTACTAAACTAAAATAATCTAGCATTTGGAAGTTACAACTTTCCAATTAAAGAGGACAATCATAGCAACAAAACTCTGAGCCATAGCTTGAAATACTTGTTTTTCAGCTGTCAGAGGGAAGTCTAAATAAGGCACAAGTTGTGATTACATAATGTACAAGTGTACAGGTTCTTTGAAAGTTATACATGTGAAAGCCAACTACTTATTGGACGAGTAGCCAGTATTGTTGCATATTTTCAGTGATGGTGCTTAGTAAGTTTATTCTAAAAATATGTAGTTTTAAAAATCAGAATTTGGAAACATAGATACATTTAAAATGAGGATTTGTCTGCTGGGAAACTACAGATGGGTCACATGTGGGAGTTGTCTTAATAACTGAAAAGCTTTCAGTCAGAGCTTATTTTGCTCTATTGCCTACAGGAAAAAATAATGTTATCAATTGTTTATAGACTTCCTTGAAGTATGTAACAGTCACGTCTTTTTTGTCTTCCATACACCTCATCTCTAAAAGCATAGAAGAAAACCACTCTGAAGAATCAAGAATGGTATTCCACCCTCTCCCACACCCAACTCAAATTTTTATATTTTACCTGTTGAGTGTAGGCATTGCTGCACCTTGCTTGTTAAACTAAGCAAGCTAGTCATCCATGACAGATCAGAAGTGTGATGGAGTTCTTTCTAGAATGTCACAGTTACAGATTTAATAAGTCAGCGAATGATAGGTAACTGTGCATATTTTAAAATGACAACGAAAATCTGAAATGTTCTGTCCATATTAATGCATAATATGTAAGTACTTTAACATTTTTGTGAGAGTTAAATAGCTTTTTGGTACAAGGTTAAATGCATTGATTTCTGAACCTTTTTATTTTAAGGACTGTTATCTTTTCACATATCATAGAATGGCTGTTTACACACTGCAACTGTTTAAGCTTATATGTTTGACAGAAATATGTTTTTGGCTAGAGGAAAATTCTTGCCTACTAAATGACACTAAACTATTGTTTTGGCTCCTTTAACAAGATTCTCAGATTTGATAAAGAATTTATTCTGTAACTGTTTCATCCTTTCGCTACAGTTGTCTGTATATAATAAATTTAAAGTAAACTTTAGTTTCTTCTAATTGTCTGGATTTTCCACTAATCTATACTTCAGGGAGTACTTTATTTATGTAGTTTTTAATTTCTCTTAATATGAACCACTTATTATATAAAATTTATTTATTATATAAACTTATTCTTTCATTCATTTTTTGGCTATGTGCCTGTTTGTGTGTGTATGTTTGTAGGCTAGAGGATAACTTGTGGGAATCATTTCTTTCCTTCTATCATGTAGTTTCCAGGAATTGAATTCTGGTCATTCAACTTTGGGTCCAAGATCTTTTTACTTATTGAACCATCTTGCTGGCTCCCTAAGTCATGCACCTTCTTCTGAATGTTGATTCTTAAGTGTCAAATTTTTATGAAAGTTTGGGGCTAGAGCAATGTTTCGGTGGCTAAGAATACTTATTGGTATTCGTTAAGTGATAAAAATGTGTAATCAATTTCTTTTAGTAGAAATTTAATAAAAACAAACCTCATATTTTCTCCTGTTCTTTTATTTTATTTTCTATTTCTTTTATCTTTTCTTTCTTTTTATTTTACTTTCCCTTCTTCTCTCTTTCCATCCCTCCCTCCTTTTCTTCTTGCAGAGGACGCATATTTAATTCCCAGCCCTGCAAAGTTACTCACAACTATCCATATTTCCAGTTTCAGAGGACTCAACACTATCTTCTGACACCTGAGGGTTCCAGGCGTAAGCATGGTGCACATATTATCCATACAGGCAGAATACTCATATACATAAAATAAAATAAATACATAAAATAAATTCAATGTGTTTATTCAAACATTGTGTTAAAAATTCAAAGCCATGTGTAGTTGTGCATGCCTCTGGTCTCAGCACTTAGGGAATGGAGTCAAGTGGATCAGGAATTTACAGTAACTCTTGGCTACATGTACATGGGAGCCTTTCTCACAAAAGAAAGACAGAAAGGGGGAGAGATGAAAGGAAGGACGGAAAAGAAAGACAATAAAAGAATAGGAGAAAATTTTGAGGTATGTTTTTATTAAATTTCCATTACAAAATTGATAAGATATATTTTATCACTTAATGTATAGCAATGTCAATGTGTGTTTTTTTTTCCTTAAAACTGACCTTATTATTTTGACCAAATTTTCTTAAATGACATTTGGTGCACTAAAACTTTTGAATTTACCTCAAGAAAATAAAATAAGGGCCCTTTTTTTCTTGTGAGAATATATTATAGCTCATGTAAAATATATGATTTTTTTTTTCAAGACAGGGTTTCTCTGTGTAGCTTTGTGCTTTTTCTGGAACTCTCTTGGTAGCCCAGGCTGGCCTTGAACTCACAGAGATCTACTTGCCTCTGCCTCCCGAGTGCTGGGATGAAGGGCATGCACCACCACCCGGCAAAATACATGAATTTTAAATTTATAAAATAAAACATACTGTTTTAATATAGGTCACATCCAATGGCAAACTGATTCATGAGCATCGCTCTGTTTCATTGAATAATTGTTTTTCCAAGAGATCCTACATAGTTATGACTTCAAATTGTCTGATAGTAGTTTGCAATAAATGTTTTTTAATTTGTTTTTATTATAAGAGTTAAGGATTATTTTTATAAACAAGGTGGCATTTCTTTTTTTTTTCATTTTTCTTTATTAATTTTCTACTCACTCCAAATACTACCCACAGATACCCTCTCCTCACTCCTCCCAACCCCCAGCCCTCTCTCCCAAGCCACATCCCCACATCCCCACATCCCCCATACTAAGCTCTCCCATGGGGAGTCAGCAAAGCCCAGCACACTGAGCCTAGGCAGGTCCAAGCCCCTTCCCACTGCACCACAGGCACCAGATTCCCAGAAGCCTGCCCATGCACAAGGGATAGATCCCGATTCCCAAAGGGCCTATTCCATTCCCATGGGGGCTCCACAGCCAAGGTGGCATTTCTAAAACTAGTAAAATCCTGCTGCTTCAGAAAGTAAATCCATTTGCTGAACGTTGTATTGCTGTATCAGGTATTACTTTGAGAAATTTATGACTAAGGCAAAACAATGATGATGCTTGAGACTGAAATTTTTCCTGATTAACTTAATCAGCACGTACTGACCTAGAAAATTTGGTTTACCTGGACTATTAGTCCATGAATATAGTTTTCTTGAACATACATTATATTGGATGTAGTTATAACAAACATAGAAAACTTCATATTTAAATAATGGAGGATTTTTCTTTCTTTTCGTTTTTACTGGGATTGTATTTGGTATCTATTCAGAGGAGAATTTTAGAGTAATGTCAATAGAAAGTTTTGGCTACATATTCTACTAAGTCATCAAAAATAAAATAAGTATATTTAACCAATATCTTCTACATCTTTGCCCAACTACCTTATAAGTAAAATGAACACAAACACTATTTTTCCATTTCTCATATAGTGAGTTATACTTCTTAAATTGGAGTTTATGATGCTTATGTTAAGGTTATATTAAGTCATTCAATAAGATTTATTATTTCATTAACATATTAATTACTCACACACTTCTATCCATACATATGTGGTTTGCATTGATTAAATCCAACCAACCTTTACTCTCCTTCCTAAACTTATTAGTTAGTGTTCTGTGTGAAAGAGTACATGGGGTAGTTGTCTCTGGCTGGATGTTTTCTTGCTGTGTGGTTTTAGGCTTGATGCTTAAACATACATGTGAACTTTGAAACCATGGTCATGCAATCCTTGTGATAGATGGCTTTACTGGATACTTAATAACTTACTTAAACCAAACAAATAATTAGTCTCAATTATATAAGTGTAAATTGGACACTAATTAATGAATGTGCCACGCTTTACACATTGGTTTAAGTGGAATTGATCTTAGGGCCACTGAGATCAATTTAAATGTTGGCAAAATGACAACAAGTAGGAAATGACTAATATGTAAGCATGCTCACCACTAGAAAGATTAATTGGTATATTAGTGATAAAGTACTAGGTGGGTGATGCAATAATGATATCCTCATATTAAGAGGCCTCCAAATAGGATCACAAAGTCTAAAGCTTTTAATTGTATATAATTACTATGTCAGATGCACTCTTTTGAAAGAATGTCACATTCACTTGTGCACTTTCCTTCTAGCATCTTATTCCTCAGTTGAAAGGAAAACAATCTAATGGAAGCACACAATTGTTCTACATTATGTTTTGAAATGGTCTCACATAACTAAGTTAGTTGCCCTGGATATTGAAAATCAAGAGGCTTGTCTTAAAAACACATTGACTGATTGCTGGCTGGTATTTTTCCATTTCCTTCAACATTAGCTAAATCTGTTTTCCATGCCCTCTTAACTTCTCCCCCATTTTGAAGTAAAATCTACAAAGGAAGAATGACAATGGAAAAGAGCATTTTTAATATGCCATCACATTCTTTCTTCTTTGAAGAGCACCTAACACTCTGAGTGATGAGTTAAAAGCTAAGACGATGTAATGAAGCAGAATAGTGTGAAAAAGTCAAAATTTATGAAGCATATTTCAGCCCAGTATGTGAAGGGTCACCAGAAAAAGAGAGAGAGAGAGAGAGAGAGAGAGAGAGAGAGAGAGAGAGAGAGAGAGAGAGAGAGACAGAGAGACAGACAGAGAGACAGAGACAGAGAGAGACAGAGACAGAGACAGAGACAGAGAGAGAACACTCAGAAGTCTGCCATGAAGAGAGTGTGGGAATAGGGAATAGTGGTTGATAAGCAGGAAGTTGAGGTAATAAAAATACTATAGAGTCTTTGTTTTCTTTTTTTAACATGAATATTTCACGTCTAAGTTCTTTTCTCCTTTTTCCTGTGCATGCACTGCCTAACCCTAGACAACCCTCCTAATAAAAAGATTTTTTGAGAAAGATGTCAAAGAAAATAGAATTTCTCAAGAAAAGATGTCAAAGGAAATTGTTGAATGAGGCACAGGGGCAGCGTGAAAACAGAGTGGAGGAAGATGATAAAGGTCCTATTCAGAAGTTAAGCTCAGACAAGTGGAGCACCAATCAAAGCAACACTACAGACAGGAATGAGGTAACCAAGGCCCTGACAATAATCATAAGGAGCTGGAGTCTGAAGCAGGGGAAAAAGGCACAGCCGGTTAAGAGGTTTAAGGCAGAGGTTGACCTACTTAGAAAATGATCTTTGCCAACAACCAGACTTTGGACTGGGGGAAAAATACCTCAACTGGCCTAAGACGAGGCTACTTTTTCTGAGAGCAAGTTGTTCTGAGTGAACAAAACCTTCTAAATGCCTCGCAAGGGTATTACTAAACAAATAATAATATGAAAGAATGTTCCTATCTTAAATATTGTTTAAAATCCTATTTTTAGCAAAGTTGTTAATCATATATAGGATTTTAATTTGTTGTTGTGTATCAAGCTTTATGTAGATTATTGGAAGATTATTCTCAATCCATAAGTTCTCTAAACGAGGTAGAATTTTACTGCTTGTCAATATATAAAGCTGGTCAAGCTCACCCTTTATACTCTGTAAACTCCATTTTCCTGTATCTAAAAATAGAATCTTTAAATTGCAGAATAATGTATGTGAATGAGAGTTTATAGACTGGTTTTAATTCAGGTAACTAAAATAGTTTGATGTTCTAAATAGTTTAAGCCTCCTTTTAATATCTTGTTTGTCTTCATTATTTGCTTTATAATTCAGTTGGATAGTGGATTCCTTTTATCTTTTATTTTTAATATTGTAATATAACTATATCATTCCTCCCTTACTTTTCCTTTCTCTAAACCCTTCCTCGTTGATCCCATTCAAATCTATGGCCTCCTTTACACTAATAGTTCTTACATGCATATATGTATGTTTATATATGTATCCATTCCTAAATATAACCTACTCAGTCTGTATGTTACTTGTATCTATGTTCTAAGCGCTGAGCATTTGGTATTGGGTAACCAATGGAGTTCTCTTTGCTGGGAAATATAGATCTCTTGCTTTTAGTACTCCTTATTTGCCCATGGTTCTTTGTGTAGGGCTGGGGCCTTGTGGGATTTCCTCATTCAAACATACTGGTGAGATTTTATGGATGTAGTTTCTGTTACTACTGGGAGACATAGTCTCACAGCAAACTCCCCTGTCCTCTGGCTATTATAACCCTTTTGCCTGCTCCTCCACAGTGGTCCCTGAGCCTTAGATGTAGGAGTTGTTTTGAGGATGTACCTGTTGGGACTGGGCTTCACAATCTGCAATTTGATTAGTTTTTTTTTTTTTCTAAATAATGGTCTCTGTGTATTGCAAGGGAAGTTTCCTTGATGAAGGGTGAAGACTATGATTAATTTGTAGCGACAAGGACAAATATTTGGAGTATGTCTTGAAAAATGTTGATCATTCCTAGCAGTTGGTGAAACGCAAATCAAAACCTTTTCAGTTTCATCTTACACCAGTCAGTATGGCACAGATCAAGAAAAGAACATACAACAAATGCAGGAAGGGGTGCAGGGAAAGGGGAGCCCTCATTCAATGTTGTTGAGATTGGAATTCAATGCTGAAAATGTCTGGTACTGGAAACCTAGCCAACTACCTGGGACTAGTGAAGTCATGAATTTTGGAGAATTTAAATGAAGTTATTATGTAATGGGGTAGACAATACCCCCAACTCGACATCAAACACTACCAAATAAAACCCCTAGTGCCAAGAATGGGTTATATCTTTTTGAGTTCTTATTCAAAGGAGTCTCTATTGTCAATGCTATTCATTCTCCACCACAATCTGACAGTAAGACCCTATTGCTGAAGACACAACATGCTTATGTCATCAATCATGGAGAAATCAAGCTGGTGCTCAGATAGTTGCTTCATCTCTAGCATTTATAGTGCTGAAAGGTCCTTTAGTAGCTCCTGAAGGAGAAAAGTAATCATCACTCTCACTGAGCTAAGATCCCTAAGAGCTGTAATAGTGATATTCCTACAAGATTTATCCTATGAAGTAATAGTGACAAAAATGTTAGGGAAGTAACAAACCACCTTTCCATTGGCTTTAAAGCCCATTCCTGCTACTATTAATGAGGGCAAGAATTAGAGACTTGACAGATCATGGGCCTTAGGGGGAAAACCCTACTTCTATTATTCTGCTAAATGAAAATAGCAATGAAACGATGCTTAATGATATATTGCCATATCCATAGTCGAGTGCATTTCTGAACCTTCACTAGAGAAGCTTCATCTTGTAATAGATTGCAAGTAAAACAGAGACCCACAATGAAACAACATGCAGGAAATGAGGTACTTTGGAGGGTTCAGCCCAAAATTGGAGGTCCTTATCACACTTCTTTCCACATAGCTCAGGATCTATGTGAAAGAGGAGGGGGGTGGCAGAAAGATTGCAAGATCCACAGGTGGTAGACAAGTTTAAGGAAATATTTTCCAGACACAAACAGGACAGATATATGCATTTTCCTTTTGCTCTGCCATCTCCTACAACATGAAATTTCCATTCTCTCCAGGAACACTTAATTTTCTAGTTTGATCAGTACTTATTGTACAGTAGGCATTTAAAAGGCATGAGCAAGTGAATGAAGGGAATTCTCTTGGATTTACTTTGACTTACAAATATTATGGTGAAGAAGGCTTTCCATTAATGTAGTTTCATCTACAAAACAGAGGCCATAGATAATCACATACACACACACACACACACACACACACACACACACACACACAATCACCACCAACACTACTATCAACAAAATAACAATAATAGGACATCAATATCCCTCAGTATCAATGGACTCACAGTGATTTTCAGTTCCTCAGAATTGTTATTGTACAGTTTCCTATTATAAAATGCAAATATCACATGTTTTCCATTCAGTCTCAATGTTTCATAAGAATGTATTTTTTCAACTAGCTGGCTAAATCTTGAAGTAAAGTAGCTATATATTATATTTTCTGGAAAATCAATAAAAGCATTCATACTCCAGTGTATTTATAGAGTATTTTGTTTAATTTTTTTAAAAGAAGTTTTCTTGGAATCTTTGTGGTAACCTAGCTTAAAACCAGAAGTGCTGAAATAATCAGTCACAGCAATAAAAAAAAATACATAATCAGAAACTAGAAGAAATAAATGAGTTTTCTAAAATTAATTATTTAATTTATTACTCATTTAGGTTTTCCTTATGGATAAGTGATGTATCTGAAGTTTCTCTGGTCCTGCCCAGCCCTATGGACCCTGAAGCTGCTTATAAAATAATCACTCAGCTTATATTAATTAAAACTGCTCAGCCATTAGCTCAGGCCTACCACTGACTAGCTCCTACACTTAAACTCAGCCCATTTCTGTTATCAATAGGCTGCCATGTGTTCCATGGTTTTACCTGTGTGCCGTTACATGCTGCTTCCTGGACAGTGGGCTGGTGTCTCCTGACTCAGCCTTCCTCTTCCCAGAATTCTCATTGTCTCCTTATCCCGCCTATACTTCCTGCCTGGCTACTGGCCAATCAGCTTTTTGTTTATCAACCAATCAGAGCAGCACATTCACAGCATATAGAACATCCCACAGCATAATACAATATGCCCACTTAGGAATTTAAGCATACATGGTGTTTTACATGAAGATGGACATTTATGTGCTTGTTAAAAATCAAATGTTCAAACTGGAAAGAAATGGTGATTGTTAGAATGTATATAGTCCTATTTATTAAAATAATGGCTCACAGATGATATTCATGAAAAGGGTACTTGCCTTATATAGCTTCTTTTACTGATTGGCTAATTTGCACAGTTTATTTCTTGAAATTTCATATAATGGATGCACATGAGACTTTTGCCTGCCTTTAGCAGTCTTTTCTTCTTACTGGGTTGCTTTGTCCAGCCTTGATATGAGGGGATGTGCCTAGTCTTATTTTAACATGTTATGGCATGTTTGTTCAATATCCCTGTGAGGCCTGGTCTTTTGCAAAAGTGGAGGAGTGAATCTGGGGGAGATAGAAAGTTGTGGGGGGGGGGGGGGGAAGTTGGGAGAAGAGGAGGGAGGGAGAGGAAACTGCAGTCAGGATAGACTATGTGCAAAAGAACAAACTAATAAATAGGAAGGAAAGGAAATAAGGAAAAATATTACTAAATTTTAGCTGGGTGGTGGTGGTGCAGGCCTTAAATCTCAGCACTCATGAGGCAGAGGCAGGGAGATCTCTGTGAATTTGAGACCAGCCTGGTATACAAAGGAAATTCCATAGCAGCCAGCACTACACAGAGAAAAGCCTGTCTCAACAAACCAAACCCCCCCCAAAAAAATTTAGACAATTTTTAAAGCAAACGTAACAAAGGTATTCATAGTATTACATAATCAGAAAAAAATCACTTCCCATGCATATCATTTTTTGTTATATCTTTCTAAATGTATAGTCATTGCAAATTTACAAACTGTTACAAAGTTTAAAACCTCATTGGGAATACATGTACAGAACCACAATGATAAAATGTAAAAATTAGCCAAATAAACTGCCAGTCTTAGAAATTTGATTCACATTGCCATTATTTAACTTACTTCAAAAATTCATAAGAACTAGGCATTTCTTTTGGACACGTGGTAGAGAACAAGACAGATTTTTCTCTCCTCATAGATCTCATGTAAATAATAAGTAATGATTACAGTAGACCTGTAGGAGTTGAGTGCTATGGAAACAAAGGAGTTAAAGTAGTTCTCCAGGGGAGCTAAACTAGATCAAACTGTGAAGTACTCATTCCTTCCAAGTCCTAAAACAGGTAAAGTATCAACAATTCACACTCTTACAGTCCCTCCTCTTTCTTGACAATTGGACTCCTGGAGCTTCACCTGGGGCCTGGCTGAGGATCTCTGCATCCACTTCCATCAGTTATTGGATGAGAGTTCCAGCAGGACAGTTAGGGTGTTTAGCCATCTGAATCCAGACAAGGTCAGATCAGGCTTTCTCTTGACCATTACCAGTAGTCTACAGTGGATGTATCATTGTGGATTTCTGGGGACCTCTCCAGTACTCTGCCTATTCCTGTTCTCATGTGGTCATCATTTATCATGGTCTGTTATTCCTTGTTCTCCCTTTCTGTTCTTGATCCAGCTGGGATCTCCTGCTCCCCTAAGCGCTCTTTCCCTTGAACCTTGCCCTTCATTACTCCTACTGTTGTCCAGGTTGTTCATGTAGATGAGACCAAGATTGGAAAAGCACAGGGACAAATAGCCAAACTAATGGAAACACATGAATTATGAAACAAAAGCTGTGGAGCCCCCAACTGGATCAGGCCCTCTGGATAAGTGAGACAATTGAATAGTTTGAACTGTTTGGGAGGCACCCAGGCTGTAGGACCAGGACCAGTCCTTAGTGCATGAGCTGGCTGTTTGGAACCTTGGGCCTACACAAGGACACTTTGCTCAGCCTGGAAGGAGGGGGCTGGACCTGCCTGTACTGAATCCACCAGGTTGAATTGAATCCCCAGGGGAGTCTTGGCCCTGGAGGAGATGTGAATGGAGGGGAGGGGCTGGGGGGAAGGTGGGGGTGAGGCGGGAGAACAGGGCAACCCATGGCTGATGTGTAAAATTAAAACACAATTATAATAAATAAAAAAAGGAGGAAGAAAAAACAGGTAGAGTGATCTTCGTATGCTTTACATTGAAGGGAAAGTGGGTTAAGACCAGAAGTCAGGTAACATACTTTGTGTTTTCAAGGGAAAGGAAAAAGCTCTTTGTAGATGGCATGAAATAAAGTTAGGAAGTGATTGTGTTATGGACAGTTTGTAAGGCTGTAGGGAATCAAGATTTTTTTTTTTAATTGTCTAATGGCAGAAGGCAGCAGATGATGACCTGTTTGCTGGTGTTTGTCTCTGTGGCTTGTGTCATTCTTAGGCAATTATTGCCATTTGTTAAGAGGATTGTTATCCTTTTAATTAGCATTCTAATTAGTCTTTCCAGCTCTGTTGCTTGTTCTCAAAATGATCTTTCCATAATGCATGACCTGTCTTGTTATCCTCATTTTAAAATTCTATGGTGACACGCCATTAAGCTTGCAAAAATGCAAAGGTCTTAAGTGGTACTAAAGGTGCTTCATAATTTGCCCTTTGCAAGATACCTAAATGTCACTCCTTTCTGGGCTTACCTGAAACTACTTTCCTATCTCTTTTCCCTGGTACTTCTGTTTAATCCTTTAAAATCCTGTGAATTCACTGGCTGGTGGTGGCTCATGCTTTTAATTTTGAGGTCATTCTGGTCTACAGCTTGAGTTCCAGGACAGATAGGGCTACACAGAGAAACCCTGTCTTAAAACAAAACAAAACAAAAAATCTGTGAATTCTGTTTATGGAGATACTTCTGTTTGCTCCACCTCTGTCTAAAGTATGCAATATACAATTGGCATTCTATATGTTGCCATAATCTTTGTTTTTCTCTCTTATTATTTGCTCTCAGGACAGCACACTTTCTAATAGTTGAGCTTTTGATACTACTTCCTCTGTCAGTAATTATTTTTCCTTTTCTGAACCATGTGTTATTAGTCTTTTTCCTAATGTTTAACTAGTATTCATCTAATTTCTAATTTTCTTCCAGATGTAAAGTTTAAGAGATTTATTGTCATTGACACACAAATGCTAAATAGACACTTGGCTATATCAGATTGGAATTCAGGAATGCAACTCATTTTGGACATGCAAATTTGGGAGTTGGTAGCATAAATAAACAATTCAGGCCATGGATCTCAATAAAATTGCCAAGAAATACAATGTAGATACCTAATATTAATTATTTTCAGACTGAACTGTTGGCACCATCAACATTTTAAAGTAAAACAGCCTACTAGATGTTAATGGAAGTACAATCTACAAAGGTGTAGTTAAATTCTTTCTCAAATTTTAGTCACTGATTGCACCAATTTTCATTGGTTTCACAAAGCTTCTTTTGCTTAATAACAGACAGCTATGAGGTGCTTAGGACTGTTTTTCTCTCTCATCCCCCTTATTAGTCCTCAAATCTCATTAGCAAATTCTATTGTGTCCTTAGCTCTTGAGCCTTGAATGCACCTGGGAAGTCAAATCATCTTGAGAAGTTCCTCATTGGCATCTTACTCTCTTGTATTTCTGATTGTTTCCTGTCTTTGAAGTTCTTGTTCTGCATGGAAGGAGTATGGAAGCGAGAGAAAGAGACCTAAAGACCTTTCATGTTAAGTGTTATCAATTACTGTTTCTTAAAGTTATTTTCAGCTACTTCCCCTTCAGCATCAGATTCAGCTGTCTTTTTCAATCTTGTCAAATGGATTGCTTTTTTCTCTGGCATTTTAACTTTTCTTTTGGTAGTGTAGTGCTTTGTTCTTGTATGACCTTTTTTTTTTTCTTGTCATGTTTGTACTTATTTCATATGCTCCTCTCACTTGTTCTTTGAGATTTACTTCTTTTTACTTTGATTCCTGCCATATCTTAACCTCTACATTGAAACACTCTTTTTTCCTCATTAAATGCCTCTTTGGATAGAAATAGGCCATTTATTCTTTTAGGCGTTTCAATATTCTCTTTCCCTTGAGACCATTTCTTTTCTCATTTCAGCTTGTTCTTTCATGATAAGATTGTTTACAAAGGAATAGATAATTTTTGCCTATATATATTATATTATATATATATATATATTTCTTTAAAAAATTTCAACATTAAACAAGAGTCTATTCCTATTAATGCTCTTTCACAGATATTAACTGCTATAAAGACATAGGCATTCTACTATGCCAAGTTTCACTTAGTTATGTATCTAACATTTCTGAAGGCTATCCTGATTGATCTTTGTTTTGTTAAAAATTCAATTATAAACATCTCAAAATAAGTTCTCAAATCTTGTACTCTTACAAAGTGATTCTAAGTTTATTGAAAGATGAACTTGAATCACTTCTAATTATTTCTAGCCTTTTTATCTTTTTCTGGACCACATTAGAAGCCCTTCTCAAGACATAGAATTCCCTGTTTGCCACTGAAATTTCTTTCTGGCCTTTTTAAACATCATTTATTAGTTGTACAAAATAAGGGGTTTCATTATGTTCTTTTAATACATGTATATTAGGCCCTATGCACTTTGATCCTATTCACCCATATTAACCTTTCTAGTCACTCTCTTTTCCAACTGGTTTCCTTTCTTCCTCTTTCCAAATAGTCCCCATTGTATTATCTTAAAAAAATAAATCTATATTGTGCACATGAAAGAAATTTTGCAATATTTTCATTTCTGAGTCTGGCTTATTTTATTTAACATGACAATCTGCTGTTCTATCATTTCCCCAAACATAACATAATTTGATTCTTTTTCATTCTTCCTTTTTCTTTCTTTAAAACTACCTCCTGTAACTGTAGCCATGTAGGCTATATCTGTTTTGTTGGTGTGCTGTCTATCCTTTCTCTTCCCCAGGAAATATTTCTTATTCTCCTTTTCATTTTGCATGCTGGATACTGAAGATGACTCAATTGTGTTTGTTTTTCTTTTCCTGTGACATGTCCTTGGTCGTTTAGTTTTTATTTTTTCCTAGGGAGTCTCTTATTAGGAGACACTATTGTATACTGAAGCTAAGCTTTCCAACTGCTCTGTTCTTAAATGGTCTAGTGAGAGTTATATCATGTTTTTTTCTGTCTTCCATATAACAGCAATAATATTTCTCCGCAACGTAATGGTAATATATTGGCAGTGGGTCAGCATACTTCACACTTTGTCAGATTTGTCATTAATGGTTTCTGTCTGCAGTCAGAGTTTCAGATATCTCCAGCTTTTACTGAGCTGCTTTGTACTTAACTGTCATTTCAAAACCAATGCCTTAATCTTTCTCTTTAGATTTGTAGGTCTTGACCAATATTTTCTTTCTTTTTGTATATTATCAAAAAACATTTTGATTGAAACTCACAGCAAGAATTTTTGCTTACCAGTATTTGAATGTCTGCAGAGGTTTGCCATCAATTTATTCTATTTGTATTAATAAGAATTCAGTTTTATTTGTTTCTAGACTATAACTTTCCCCATTCAAATAACCCATTAGTGTTTATGTTATGGAAAAATAAGCAATATACTTTAATTGAGAAGGTTAATTGAAAGCATGAGAGGCTGTTGAAAAGCTAAATGATCGTTGTTACATGAGAAATGCATGAATCCTAGACTATATAGTGTGACTAACATATTTTAAGTAGAATGATATAATTGAAGGGTCTTATTTGTTATTGTGAGATAGAGAAATTGAGGTTGTAGCTAGTCAGGCTATTGCAGGTATCATAGCAGAAAGATATAACACTCAAAGCTAGCATACAAAGAAGTAATGATTGAGGTAATAGAGCTTTTATAAAAGACATGTCATGAATGTTAATGGAGAAGTTGTGTGGCTGGTTGAATACCAGAAATTCAAAGGGAATAAAAATTACATAAAATTTCTTAGTCTGGATATCCAGGATGATGTTGATATGATATGGAAAGAGAAAATTACCTAGCTTAATAAGCAAAATAAAAGGAACTTCAAATTTCACATGAAAATAAACTGTTTTATTTGAAAAAAATATGGTAGAATTCTATGGGACATTTCCAACAGTTGAGAGGAGGATGAGTCTAGAAATGATGTGTAAAATTAGAGATGGATCAAGACATCACAAACAGAAGTGTGTTTGAAAGGTGTTATATGCCTCAGTTCTTCAAGTCCAAGGGCTACACTGCTGTTGTCAAAGTGTCAAGATAAATTTATAGGTAAAATACAACGCTGGTGGAGTACAAGGTCCTAGTTTGGAGATAGAGCTTTTCAAGAAAATTGGATTCATGGAATTGGTTAATGCTTTCCAGATATTAAAAGGAGGACAATGACAATTCCGTTCTTATATTCTTCTGGTCATATGTTATAATTTACAAAAATTACATCTCTTTGTCAATTAAAATGCTGGTGACAATTGCACATTTTGTGAGTACTCACCAAAAATATCCTTTATTGCCTATCCCTTCACCTTAGACTCTAAAGTCTTCTTTTGCTGATATGACTTCATTCTATAAAATAGAAAAGACTGATTTAAAATAAATCTTTCCACTCTAAGAATAAGATATACAATCCTTATTCAATGAGGTAGATTTTGTTTTGTTTTGTTTGTTTAGAGTAACACTGGGATTCATCAGCATCTTATTATCTCCTTCAGGGAAGGAACACTACATTCAGTGCTGTGGGTCTTCAGTTAAAAATGGAGACAGAGTATAACTCAGCACAATTTGCACTTTAATAAGGATAACAACAACAATGGATTGGGGCACATCAAATATTTTAGTACTCATAAGTTCATAAACACACTACAAAAAGGAACCACATTAATCATCATTGGGCATTACTAGGAGCCCGATTCATTACTCACAAGAGAAACAGAGGAAAAGAAGCACTTATTTGGTTTGCATTTTCTTGGTCAATCATGTTGTATGTTAATCACAGTGGTGGCAGTGTATAGGTGCCATTTAGGGCCTGAGCCAAGTAAGATATGTACTCTAGCACTAACCCACACTGCAGACTCCAGGAAACCTCCTTTTGAAGAATAATTTCACAAAGTAAATACAAGAGATCTGGGTGAATATTTTTCATAAACCCTAATGGAATGATCATCAAGCCATTAAATTAAAGGTTCCTGGGGCCTTTAAATATGGAGAAATGGGACTGTATTCTTCTGAAATATTGATAAATTTTGACATCACCAAGCCCAAATTAGAAACCATATGAGGTCTTTTAAGTAGGAACTATTTTAAATGTTAATTCCAAATATTTTAATGTGTTTATCTGTTCATATATATATATATATATATATATATATATATATATATATATATATATATATCCAATGGAGACCAGAAGGATCATATTCCCTAAAACTGGAGTTATTGACAAGTGTCAGCCTCCAGGTGGTTGCTAGAAATTGAACTCAAGTCCTCTGCAACAGCAGCAGGTGCTCTTAACTGATGAGCCATTTCCCCAATCCTTAATTTATGTTTTTACTTTTCATTGTACAGGGCACTGCATTACATGAGGGCAATTTCATAGAAGTATTTGTTGTATCTCCTGTTTCTGTTCCTTTCAAAATTATCTTTCCATAAAGACTTAAAATAATGTTAGAGTATTTTTAGAATTTTTAGAGGGAAAATTTTTTTCTTTAGTTATACCCAGAAGGTGAGCTCCTGATATTCTTCTGCAGTAAATAGAGATTTTCTTTTATTTACATATTTATGATTTTAGGAGGTCAGAATTTTATACAATGTATTTTGATTATATTCACTCTCCATTCCTCTCCTATCTCATCTGTAACCCATCTTCACTTCTGTAACCTCACCAATTTCATGTCCAGTATTTTTCATGGTTTGTTATTAAGTACTTCCATTTCAATTTATATTTCCTGTACATTCCTGAATGTGGGCCCATTCACTGGGGATAATTAACCTATAAGGGCCCACACCCTTAAAGGAAACTATCCTTCTCTTAGGTGTCATCAATTGCTAATAGCTCCTTCCCTGGGGATCAGAATGTGTACTAACCTCCCACTTCCATCCTGGAATTTTGTGTGGCCGAATCTTCTCCCCATTCTCCAGGTCTTATGTTATTTCCACTCTTATCAATGTTCCTACAACCTCTGAGGGGACATTGTAAGATGTCCCATTACAGTCACTTTACACTTTGGAATTTGTGACTCTCTATGTTGACCACTACCCTCTAATAAGAAACATTTGACCAAAATTGAAAACAGTTCAAGTCTCTGTATATAAACATAAATATTGAAAAGGAAGTTTGACAATATGACCATTTAGGAAAAAAGTCAGTAGATTCTTTTCTAGGATCTATGATTTCTTTAGCCATGAACTTTGGCCGTGTTTATAGCACCAGGTTTGAATTCCCTTCTATGAAATTGACCTCAAATCCAATTAAGAGAGCAGTTGGTTACCTACATAAACTTTAGTCTTGCCACCATCAGTGGGCACAATTTTCCTGGCAAGTTGGTATTGTAGCATACATGGCTCAGCACTGGATATGACCATTGATGTCTTTGATACATCATATCAGCAGCCTGCATAACACCTTCCAGCACTTCGGAAACTAGAAATCAGGAAGTTTAGTTTCCTGATTGTTATTTTCTGTATTGCAACCAAAGTGTATGTCTGTAGCAATGGGGTCTTACCATTTAGTTATGGTGGGCAACGAAGAGCAATGGTAATAGCCTGTATTGTTTTGGGTACCTCTGAACTTCCCTTGCCAAGAACTAACAGGGAGGTAATCCATGCCTCAGACTTACATTTTCGTTTCATGCCATATGTCTTCTGGAAGCAATAGTGTTCTAAGATGTGTAGTATTTCTGCTCAAACTCCTTTTTTATAATTATATTTTAAATTTTATTACCAGTTAGAGAGGTTTTGCAAGGATTTATCATACATTCTTAAATTTGGCAACTCCACTCTTTACCGCCCCAGTTCCCACCATGTCCATCCTTGCTTAAACCTTTTACTCCTAATATTTTCTTCTGTTCTATCATATCACATATATTCTACTATCCTCCCTTATTATATTTTTTTGCTTGGGTTTCAAAATCATAGTTTTCCATGTAGTTTCTTCATGTATCTTCATTTTGCTGAAGTCTATCCCTGGCCACTGGTTTTACCATCCATATCAGTCCATCACATGTTCAAAGCCTTCTGCCTATAGCTTTTTGGTCTGTCTATCTTTATTTCACCAATTTTCAAAATTCTTCCCTACCTAAATGGCCAATTTCTAGTTTTACAAGTCAAACTCACAAAAGTTTGGAAGCTAAGGCTTTTACGTAGGATCTGGATGACAATAAGTATAAAGCTTTCCATTTTCCTTGGGTTTTGTGAAAAATATGAAACCCAGTAAAGTTACAAAATAGTGAATAGGAAAAAGGCATTGTTGAAAATTGCCTTGTGAGATGGTTCAGCAGTTAAAAGTACCTGCTGCCACACTCTATGTCCTATGTTCAGTTCTGGAACTCACATTGGATGGTACTAATAGACTCCTGAAAGTATTCCTGTGAAATCCATTATGGATACCATGTCACATGTGCATCTACACATTATCTTTAGATAAATACATGCATATACCTTTATATGTAAATATATTTATTAATTTTGCTTTATTTATTATTATACATTTTTATTAAACTGATTATTTTAATTGAATACATTTGTACTGTATTTACATAATTTTCTCCATTCTCACTAATTCCTCTCATATCTTCCCTGCTTACTCTGAAATTAATTGCCTTTTTTTCTTTGAATATATATATATATATAAATTACATAAGTGTGTGTGTATGTGTGTGTGTGTGTGTGTGTGTGTGTGTGTGTGTGTGTGTGTTTAGGGCTGACTACTTGGGATTGTATAGCCTATCAGAGGTTCACTTGTACAGAAGATTGAGTCCCCTCTCCAGCAGCCATTAATTGCCTGTTGCTCTTCATCAAGGGGTGGAGCCTTTGGAGATTTCCTTCATACATATTGGCATGCCAATGATGGTATCATTTTTCAGGTTTTCTTTAAGAAACTATACTGTTTAGGTTTCATATGTGCAGCTTCCTTGTCATATATAGACTCATATATCTCACAGCAGATGTCCTGGTTCTCTGGCTCTTACAAGCTTTCCATCCTTTTCCCCCAATAGTCTCTGATTTTTAGGTGTAAAGGTTATGTTTTAGATAGACTCTTTGGAGGTGGGAACCCCAAGTTCAACTGTTTCCTGCCTTTTGACTCATTGTGAATTTCTGTGATGTTCTATTTACTCTATAAGAAGAAGCTTCTTGAATGAGGGAAGAGGACTACAGTTATCTGTAGGTATAAGGATAAGTAAAGAAAAATCATTATGTCTTTTCTACTTACATGTACATATCCATTAAAAAAGATAAAACAACTCTTTATAATTTAAAAAAATAAGAATTTTGTGAGTACAAACAATGTTTGGGTCATATCTAAGAATATGTAGTTATGAGTCACTATTAATTAACTACTGGCCTTTGTGCTTGCTAAAACATTATCTCACATTTTGTTAGCTTCTATTTCATCTTTTACAATGAGTCTAATAATAGCTGTAACACTTAGGTAAGGACCAGAGTAGAAAAAGGAAGTGCACTTAATTCCCTTACCACGGAATCTAACACACTATGTCAGTAAGTAGTAATTACTATGATTCGTAATGAATTCCATATAAATTCCAATTTGAGTCTAAAGAGTTAAAAGATAACATGGTGTTAGAGAGACAGCTCAATAGTTAAGATCACTGGCTGCCCTTCTCTAGATCCAGGGCTTGATTTCCAGCACCCAAATGGAATCTCAAACTCTTTCTCCAGTCCCAGAGCATCTAGTGCTCTCTTCTGGTCTTTATAGACACCAGCCTTCCACATAGTGCACAGACATACATTCAGGCAAGACAACCTCACATATGAAATAATTTTTCAAAAAATTAAAATCTACACAAAGAAGGATTGGAAAAATGACTTAGTAGATAAGAGCACTTGCTGCTTTTGCTGAGGAGCAAAATTCAGTTCTCAGCACCTACATGTCACAAACATCTGTAACTCCAGTTCCAGGCCATTCAATGCCCTCTTCTGACCTTCATGGGCAGCAGACATGCACATAGAAATTAGATATACATAAAGGCACACAAAACTTTTTAAATTAAAATATAGCAAAATTCAGTGAAAATCATATACTTTTAAATCGCTAATTTTGTTGTTATTGTTCTGGGGATCAGTCATAGGACCTTGTTCTTACAATTGCTGTCCTATAAATGGATGATAATTTTGTTAATCATGGAAGATATCATAAAATATATTAATTAAAATCTTATCAATATAAAAGAGAAAATTATTGTTACTGTATAATTGCAAGAAATTGTAAATATTGAATATATATATATATATATATATATATATAATGATATATTTGCAAGCAGGTTATATTAAATATGAAAAGGAATTAAAAGGGTGTATCAATTTCATGACATACAAGGAACCACACAAAAAGTACATATAAACACAAAGTCAGGAAAACTTTTATGCTATCCAGTCATCTCTTATTCAAGTTTCTATTGCTGTGACAAAACAACATTTAATTTTGGAGTTCATGGTTCCAGAGGGTTTGAATCCATGCCCGTCATAATGGGGAACATGGCAACAGGCAGGCAGACATGTTGTTAAAACAGTGGCTGATAGCTGACATCTAATGACAAACATGAGGCAGAGAGAGAGAGAGAGAGAGAAAATTACCTGGGAATGGTTTCAGATTTTGAAACCACAAAGCCCACTGTCCAGTGACACACTTCCTCCAACATTACTATACTTCCCAACTCTTTGTAAAATAGTTCCATCAACTGAGAACAAGCTTTGAAATATATGAGCATGTAGGAGTCATTCTCATGAAAACCACCACAAGTCAATATACCATATTTATATGTTTGTGCTTTAAATGTTTTCTCAAGGCTAATTTTAAATTTGTCCATTTGCCTAATTTTAACTTTCATCACCAATCTCACAGTCCATCTTCAAGTAAAATCCTAAAGTAATTACAGTTAAATTATTATTATAAATACTTTATCCCAACTAATCCTATTAGGAGAGGATATGTCAATGATCATTTCACCATATTGTCTTTTGTATGTTAGAGTTCTCTAAAATTAATGAGAAAAATGTCTAGTATATAAAGAAACTAGTTATCTTAATGAAAGGTACCAAGTTAGTCAGTCACATTTTTGTTTTATTAAATATAACATTGACTCCCAGTAAATCATAACTCGACTTCTATAAATAAATAGAAAATAAATTGCTAATATCTTCTCAATTAGAGGCCTAGAAACTTGATAAAAACAAAGCTAATTTATTTTTACAGGTATCAGATTCCAGGAAATGTAATGGCCACTCAGTGTTTCACTAGAGTGGCATAAAAAAATCTGGAAAGATATTTCTTTAATAAATATACTCTGCTAATGTACCTAAACTTAGATCATGTTCATCAAGGTACTTCTACTGTGCTAAAAAAATTCTCTATAACTTAATTTTCAAAGTCAAATCTGATTACACTATAATTTTCCACAAATTAATAAACCTCAGAAATGTAATTATAGAAAAATTACAGATGCATCAATCACCAACATATCATTTATAATATAAAAATCCTTCATAAATTAGTACACATTAAAACAGCCAATTGTCCCTGCCTTTTGATGGTAAGGTGAGTTGGTCTTTCTGTAAGATTCTGTGTAGGGCTTATGGTATGTTCATTTTTTTATAAATTGAATACCAGGATATATTGTCTTTTTATTGGGTGAGAATAATAATGGATAAGGACATTGCCATATAGAGCCATGCAGTTTTCCATTAATGTCATCCTAAGAGATGATATTTGTGTAAAAGAAATACTTTGCTTCAGCAAAGTAAATGAACTAATTAGCTAAAAGCAAGGGACAGAGTTTCTTCTTTGCTGAGCCTGCTACTAGAGACATTGGTAGGGTAAAACAACTTTAGGACAACTTGCTATGACTTACTATAAAATAATAAATGTCACTAGCACCTAATGTGTTTGTCTTCAACAGGTAGTGCTCAAAAGTATTTCACATATAGCTATAGAGATGGCTCAGTTGTTTGTAGCACTGACTACTCTACTGGGGGACCTTGGTTTGATTCCCAGTACCGGCATAGCCAATCAACACCATCTATATCTTCAGTGCTGCAGATGTCACTCTCTTCTTACCACACAGGCACCAGCCACATTTGTGACCCACAGATGCACATAGAGGCAAAACACCTATAATATGCATATAATATAAATAGTAATAAACAATAATAATAAATTTGTTTTACAATACGGATTTCCCTTTTTAAATGTATTTTGTATACTTGTGTCTGCTCATTTAATTTTTTCAACATTCTTATGCAACAGAATCAATTATTGCTTCATTGCACTTGGGAAGATATTGAAATTCTGTGGACATAAGCAGATCACACTTTTTGTTGGTAGATGCTAGACTATGACTGAATCCAATCTAACAGTAACTTCTTACTGTAGCAATAAAGAAAAAGATGATTTCTTGTGGGGTGGCTGCCCACCAACCCCACACTTCCCCAGAGTTTTCTTAGGTGAGAGTAGCAAGAAATATTAGTCAGAAGAATTTAGATTGTGGAGATAAACAGATGGAAAATACAGTATAGCCTCGAGAGGGCCTGGAACCTATTCCAAAGGGCTCTAACTGTCTCTGCCCTAAGGTATTTATATAAATGTCAAGGGGTGGAGCAAAAGACCTCCCCCCAGCACAGCCAAGTGCAGACCATCTCAGACACCTGCACTCAGGCCTGTGGTCCAATTATCCTCTCTATGTGAACTTGCTGGGTAAAGCCACTAGGAACCTGAAAATGGGCTCCCACAATTTCTAATATTCAAGTTTTTATTTTTTATTAACAATGGAAGGAATATTTGGATCAGAGCTGGGCTGACTTTGACATTTGTGAACAAGTGAGATAAACTACATCTTTGTGAGAAACTACTGTCTCAACTGAGCTATAGATTAAAGGCTATAATATACGTCAGTTTTGTTTCCTGAAAGGGTTGTGGCTTCACACAAAAAGACAAATATATTTTATGAAGATTTAACTTTAAGTACAAAGTGTCAGTCTCTCAATCATAACAGCTACTTAATGAGAGACATTTCAGTACTAGGTTTAAGTTCTTTCAAGTTAAGAAAAAATCGGAAGCTATACATTCTTATTCTTTTGTAGATGTAATTGAGTTAAAAGCAAGTAAGAATATACCAGTTGGATATCTGATACCAAATGGTCTTGCCTGAAAGCATACATACAAGCAACAATATAGAGACTGAGAAGGTTGTATATGTATTTAGGAATATATATATATATATATATATATATATATATATATATATATATATATATATACATATGTAGCAATAATTAATGAAAAAGACATGAATTAAGAAGATAACAATGAAAGGTATATGGAAGGGCTTGAAGGGGGAGAAAAGGGGGAGAGGGAAATGATGTAATCATAACCTCACAAAAAATTCATTTTTAAAATGAAATAATTGTGGCTCTGGCAAGATGGTTTGATGACAAAAGGCCCTAGGATTGGATTTCTAGAACACACACACACACACACACACACACACACACACACACACACACACACACATATATATATATATATATATATATATATATATATATATATATATATATATACCTGCCTGTAATTCCACTGCTATAGATGTGTAGACAGGCAGATCCCCAGTCTAAAATGAATCTGTGAGCTCCATTTTCAGTGAGATCTCCTGTCTCAAAAACGAAAGTGGAGAAACTTTCAAGAATGACATCCTGAAATCAAGCTCTGGGATCCACATATACAGGCATGGGTGAGTGAACACACATGCACACACAAACCCACCACAGAATCTAGTTTTCCTGATCATTTTAAGAGAGCCAACTAAAACTATTGAACCAGACCACTCTGTGGGTAGAAAAACAGTAGTTGGGACATACATTTCTGTACTGATTCAGAGAGGAGAGAACTCAGTGGGAAAGCAAGCAGATTTTACATGATAGTCAACAGGGTGTGGTTTGTTGAGCTGATTTTGGCTGTTCATGTTAATTGGGAATTCTATGCACTTTGCCCCAGATAGTTGACCATTGTGGGTGGAAAAGGAATGTGACTTTTCTGACAAACAAAACCCAACCTCACAAGATTTCTGAGGAAGGCTTTTGTATACCTTGCAAGATCTGTCCTGGGTTGAGCCAGGGTCATTATCTTAGAAAATTTCCAGCAGTTGTGATGGTTTGAATGTAATTGGCCCTATAAACCGATAGGGAGGGGCACTATTGGGTAGTGTGGCCTTGTTGGAGCAGGTGTGGTGCTATTGGAGGAAGGGTGGTGGGCTTTGAGATTCAGAAGCATAAACCAGGCCTAGTGTGTCAGTCTTCCTGCTGCCTGCAGATCAAGATGGAGAGCCCTCAGCTCCTTCTCCAGCACTATGTCTGCAATTATGCTGCCATGCTTCCCATGGTGACTATAATGGAGTAAATCTCTGAACTGTAAGCCAGCCCCACTTAAATGTTTTCCTTTCTAACAGTTGCCATGGTTGTGGTGTCTCTTCAAAGCAATAAAACTCTAGCTGAGACAAAAGTATTCAAATTTTGGCACCCCCTTAGAGACTTAACAATCTTCACATTCTTCTTGATTTGAAATGTGGTCATTTGGGGAGTTCGCAAAATACTCAATGATTAACTCACCACATATTGTACAAATTTAATGCATTCTATTTCAGAAGAGATTTACAATTTCAAATACCCATATATATTGACAATTTATCTCAGTGGTGTAGCTATTGAACTTAGCATTTAATTAATTTATTTATATATTTAGTCTCTCATACAATACATCCTGATCACAGCCTCTCTGTAGCAGGTTTTTTCTTTTAGCCCACCAAACAGCTCCCAAATTATGACACGGTGACTTCTTATTAGTTAGGAATGCTCAGCTTTAGCTTATGATTGTCCTGCTTCTTCCCTGTCTGTCTGATGGCTGCCTGGCTGGCTGGCCCAGGGCATCTCCCTTTCCTTCTCCCTCGTTTTCTCCTCCTTCATCTCTCTCCTCTTTTCTAGATTCCTCCTCCTATTTATTCTCTCTGCCTGCCAGCCCAGCTGATCCCTTTGCTGCCTAGCTATCGGTTATTCAGCTTTTTATTAGACCAATCAGGTGCTTTAGGCAGGCAAGATGAAACAGCAATACATTTTTTCATAATCAAACAAAATCAGCAGAAAAAATAAGTGTAACATACCTTTATATAGTTTTAAAGTAATATTCCGGGGTGTAAATAAATGTAGCACATCTTTACATAGTTAAAATAATATACAACAGTACCTCCCCTACCTCCTCCCCTCCCAGTCCCTCCTCACTTCCCCTCTTCCCCAGATCCACTCTTCCTCTGTTTCCCTTCAGAAAAGAGCAGACATCCCAGGGATATCAACCAAAGATGACATAACAAAATGCAATAAAGCTAGGCATAAACCCTCATATCAAGGCTGGAAAAGGCAACCGCAGTGGGGAAAGGGTCCCAAGAACAAGCAAAAGAATCAGAGACATTTCCTCCCTCTCCCACTGTTAGGAGTTCCACAGAGGCCCAAAGCTAAACAGATACAATGTATATGCAGAAGACTAAGCACAGGCCCCATTTTTTCGTGAAGGATAACAAGAGGTAGTTATTGTTTCTATAAACAATTGTCTAAAGAGAAATTAAAAGAAAAGGGACATTTGGAAATAGGCTAAGTTGAAGGATCTGGACTTACATATCTGCTCATTCTGAATACACATTGTTTCTAGGAACATTTTCAACAAATCAACAGAAATCAGCCCTTTAAGGGCAGAGAAGTACTCATTGGGTAACAGTGTTTGATGTGAAATTTACGAATTCAAATTTTCAGAACACACATAAAAATGTAGATGCCTATGCATTTCTATAACTCCAGCAGTTAGGGTCAAAGACACGGGGAGGTTAGGAAGTCTATGGACATCCAGTTTGGTGGAAATGACAAGCTTTTGGTTCAGTGAAAGACCCTGTGTCAAGAATATAGGCTGTAGTGGTGCTTGGGAGGCAGAGGCAGGAGGAGCTCTGCATGTTTGAGGCCAGCCTGGTCTACATAGCAAGTTCCAGGAAAAATAGGACTATATGGAAAGATCCTGTCTCAGAAAAAAAACACATTTCTATTATATTTTTACTATGTGTGTGTGTGTGTGTGTGTGTGTGTGTGTGTGTATACATATGTATACACATAGATGTGCTGGAGAGTGATCATGAAGATTGCCTGAAGCCCTCCTCTACTCTCTGCATTAGCGCATGTGGGCACACACACACAAACACACACACACACACACACACACACACACACACACACACATACATACACAGATATTGTACATAATAAAAAATATAGTTGTATACTCACTGAGTTCCTTTGCAATCAATACTGTGTTAAATAGCTGAAAGGCACATATTTTTGACTTTATGCCAATGTTATTGATATTGTCTAATCAAAGATATAACATTTATGAGATCTTTTAAACAAATTATGCTCAAATAAGTATTCTAAATAGTCTTTTTTGATATAGTCTACATAGAAACATGTATGAATATTTTTCTGATGGATAACTGAAATAACAAAAGGAATTTAAAATAATGGAAGCTATTTATGTCTCAAATAAGATATATTGTACATGTATGCACACATATATGTCCACATAGACATATATATGTGAAATAAGCACAAATGTTTATGTATATAACTGTATATGTTACTTTACTGCTCCTTTGAATTTTACTAAGCATGTGTTTCCTATGTGCCCATGTTTTTAAAAATCTAAACATGGATTTTATGCAATGACTTCTGAAATACTTTAGAATTCAGAGACTTTTTAAAATATGGACAGATATGTTAATAATCACTAATTATAAGCTGACTTTTAATCGTCTAGAAGTCTTGGTATTTAGATTCATTGTATCTTTGATTAAATGAATAGTACTAATTTGTATCATGCAAATATATGTGTATGTGTGTACATATGTGTTTCATAGGATGTCTTAATGTGGAATAATAAATCCTTTGCAGCATTTTTTATTTATAATTCTACAAATACATACTAAAACCTAATTTTACTCATGCTCTTTGTATTAAACAGGTTATATGTATTTCAATTTGTTACCTATGGTTGTAGGTTGGTGAAATGAATCACAATTTATTTGTAATTCTTACTACAGTAGGTCTAGTTCTACAAAATTCTGGTTTTCATCATCTTGACTTCATTGATTTTATGTACTTTGATCTTTACTTTGTATTATACAAAAGTCAATATGTTGATCCACAAATACATCTGCTGCTTAGATAGTAGTTATTGTAGAACTGTCTCTTTCCAAGCACTATAATGACACTGAAAATTGCTACTATGTGCTCCTGTCAGAACTTCCAATTTATAAACAATATGAAAAATTCTAAAAATGATGGTTAAAAAAAGTCCTACTATGTCTAATCCCACATTAAATTCAAATTATTTGTGATAAACAATATAAAAAACTGGCCATTTATTTTGTTTGTTTGTTCCCTGAAATTTTAGTGTTAGTGTTGGTGTTATAATGTAATTAAAATTTATGATAAGGATTTTTAACCTACTGAATCATATTCCTTTATCTATATGGCAACTATTTTTTTGTTATGCAAATTGTATATTCATGTGTAGATGGGATCCCCAAAATCAAATTGTTGGCCCTAAGGAGTGTTAAAAGACATAAATTTTTAATGAATGATGCAAAGTGACAAAGTTAGAAAAAGCAGCATCTGTTTTGCTTTCTACTTACAAGATGAGCTAGAATAGCATCCCATATTCAAGATGAGTAGAGCAATCACATGTACATGTGGAATGGATGGAAAAGCTGAACCATATTTGAGAAAGTTAAGGAACAGGGATGGAGTGGGAGAGCAATGAAAGAGATACCATGATAGAGGGAGACATCATGGGGATAGGGAGAAACTGGGTACTAGGGAAGTTCCCAGGAATCCCCAAGGATGGCCCCAGCTTAGACTACTAGCAGAGGGTGGCTGAAATGGCCTATACTAGTAATCAAATCAGTGACTACCCTAACTTTTGTCATAGAGCCCTCATCTGGTAACTGACAGAAGCAAATGCAGAGTTCCCCAGCCAAGCACCAGGCCGAGCTCCTGGAAAACCAGTCAAAGAGAGGGAATTGGGAGTCTGTGAGCAAGGGGCACCAAGATTATGAAGGGGAAACCTACAGAGACAACCAAACCAAACTAGTGGGCACTAATGAAATTCAGACCAACACCCATGGAGCCTCCACAGGACTGGACTAGGCCCTCTGCATAAGCAAGACAGTTGTGTAGCTTGATCAGCTTAAGGGAACCCCTGGCAGTAGGATCACGATCCATCCCTGGTACTTGAACTGGCTTTTTGGAGCTCAATACCAAGGCAAGAGGAGGGGCTTAGACATGCCTCAACTGAATGTACTAGTCTCTACTGACTCCACATGGGAGGCCTAACAACCTTCTTGTAGGAGGGAATGGGAGGGTGGGTTGGGTGGGAGGCTGAAGGCGGGGGCAGGAAGGAAGAGGAGACTCTGTTATTGCTATGTAAAATTAATTTAATAATGAAAAGATAAATTTACAAAAAGGTACATCACATTAAGGTGGTTTCAGTAAGAAAAGTAACCAATGAACTGTTCTTTTACATTTCCCAGTTTTATACTAAGAATTGTAATAAATGTATCAATTTGACTGCAAATTTTTTCATTAAGAAATTCCCTTATCCTATAATAGAAGAAAATTTTTAAAAAGATAAGAAAAGAAAGAAGTACTTAAAAAACTGATTATTTGGCATACTGAATACCATATAGATTCCATGTGAAACTTTGTACCTGTATCAATAATTAAGGTGATACACACAGATAGTTCAACCACTTTATTTGATAAAGCATTGTTTGATACTATATGTCCTCTTATGTTTCAAACTAATAGTAAACAAATATAAGTTGTCATTTGATGATACACTTCCCAGTTCATGGGCCTGAGTATAGCAAGATATTAGTAAGAAAGTTCTTTACTCTTATCACTTAATTTATTACTATATAAAAACTAATCCAAAATCATAAGACAGGGGAATATTGTTCAATTACATTATTTTAAATTTTCCAAGACCAAGTTGTAATGATCCTGTCCAAGTCTTTCATCATAAAGACACTTAGGCCTAAAGGGCTTAAGTAACTTTGAAAGTATCTTAATGATAATGGCTACTATGGGTGATGTGAACCTGAACTTAGCAATTAAGTTCTTGTTCCACACATTAACATGCTAGCTCAGAAGTCTGTTGTATAAATTACTATTCTTTTCATCAATATAAGGAATGCTGTTTTCATCCAATGTTGAAAAAGATTTTTTTATTTTTTTATAATTTCGATGTTTTAGGATCTCTGGAAGATTGAAGATGTTTAGTCAACTTGAGTAAAAGGATGATAGTGAGTCACTTGTGTGCATGTGGTGAGCTGGGGAGGATGGAGTTTTCATTGCTTCTAAAGTTTACACAATTTTGGGTCCAATCTATAAGCAAAAATGACACACAGTTACAGCCACCAAATTAAGAACAGAGTTTTAAAACAAGCCTGTATACTATAAAGACCCTCAAACTCATGCTTTCCTTTCTATGTTGGTTGATTCGACTGAAATCACTTCCTTTCACTTGTACTTTTTGGAAGAATATTATATTTCTCTATATAACATTTTATTGCTGAATGCAATCAAAGAGTAGCTTTTTCTTTCAATTCAAAATTATATCCTTCTAGTGTGTATAAGGAATCTTTAATTTTAAAGCTATTTCTTTTACATGTATTGACATGTAAAAAGAAACACTGGCTATATTCTCTAAGCAGAATAATAGTGCTTTACATGTTTGTCAATGTAATCATTCTTTATAAAAACACTAGTCAGAAATATTTAGGTGGTCAGAAGAATTATTTTAAAAATTTAATTTATAAATGATTTCAATATTGAATACAGTGTGATATGTTGTATCCATTTATATAATATATAATGATCAACTCTGGCTTAATACATGTATTAAATAAAACATTTATTTCCTTGAGTTGGTAATATTCATATTTCCTTTGTTGCATATTTTAAAATATTAAGTAAGTTATTGTTAATTTAATTCATTCTACTGTGATCCATAACACTAGAGTATACTAATCTTATCAAACTGTAATTTTGTATGAGTTACCCAACTTCACCACTCCTTCTTCAGTTCATTCCCAGATGCTAGTAACCAATGTCCTATGTTCAATATACACACAATAAACTTTTGCTTTGCTTGTGTATGCAGTATGCATTCATGTTTGCAGATGCACATTTGCAAGTGTGGAAGGGTACATCCCTGTGAAGGTGTCCATACATGTGTACATGCATGTGGAGACCCAATGTTGATGTTTCATGTCTTTCTTAATGATTACTACTTTATTTATTGAGGCATAGTCTCTTATTTCCATCTATAGCAGGGACTCTTGTGGTGGTATTGTGTTCCCCAAAATATTGTGCACCCTAATAAACTTATCTGGGGTCAGAGAACAAGACAGCCACTAGATACAGAGGCTAGAAAATGGTGGCACTCACACCTTTAATCCTAGCATTCCAGAGGCAGAAATCCCTCTGGATCTCTGTGAGTTCAAGGCCACATTGGAAACAGCCAGGCATGGTGACACATGCCTTCAATCCCAGGAAGTGAGCCTTTAATCCCAGGAAGTGATGGCTGAAAGCAGAAAGGTATATAAGGTGTGAAGACCAGAAACTAGAAGCATTTGCCTGGTTAAGCTCTTATGCTTTTGAGCAGCACAGTTCAGCTGAGATTCATTCTGGGTGAGGACTGAGAGGCATCTAGTCTGAGGAAACAAAATCAGCTGAGGAACTGGCCAGGTGAGGTAGCTGTAGCTTGTTCTGCTTCTCTGATCTTCCAGGATTCACCCCAATACCTGGTCCTGGGTTTGATTGTATTAATAAGACCTGTTAAGATTCATGCTACAGACTCCTCTCTCTCTCTCTCTCTCTCTCTCTCTCTCTCTCTCTCTCTCTCTCTCTCTCCACTGCTGATATTACAGGTGGACACTATATATACTCAGCTTTTATGTGGGCTGTAGGGATCTGAACATTGGTCCTCATGCATGTGTGGTAAACATTTTATTGATCCATCTCCACAGTCTTACATAAAACAGTGCTATCGATTCTGCAAGGCTAAGAAATGTTATGTGATGTATTAGACTATTCTGTTAAGGAAATCTGTGTATCTATATATTTTTTTAAATTTCTGGTTTATAAATTATTTAACCTCACTTTCTTCATTTACAATTTGAGGTCTAGTAAGAATGTATTATTGATGAGTTATTTAATGAAGTTATCAGTTCTGATATTCAGAGACACAATGTATATGCAAAATATTGTTTTTCATAGATGTCCAGTGTTAGTATGCCACATATAGAATTCATGATGAACATAGAAGAAATAAAGGTAATATTTCACATTACATAGTGTTTTGAGAAAGGCAAGGTTGTTATTACTTTTCCTACTGTTCTGAAGAATATCAGTAGCAGGAAATGAACATATTTCCCTGAAGTAACATATCTGATACTGAATCTCTGGATTTCAAACACAGAGGGCAGCATGTTTTCATTATACCACTATGTCTTTTCCAAAGGCAAGTGGAAGTTTACACCATACACACTGTCCTTCCAAACCTACAAATGACCACATTCCCAGGGCCTAAAAATTTAGCCTTTTGTTACCACTGATTTTCTGTCAGTTATTTAATTAAAATTCTCAGCTTTTGGCAGGATAATTGTCAACCCATCATATTTCTACTAAGCAACGTGTTTAGAAGAGAAAAATCTAAGTGAGCAGATAGAAGATAAATAACACAATCATGATTGTAACTGCTAGAATCTAATACTTGCTGAAGAATTTCAGAGGAGTGTCAGTCATCATGAATTAATTTTTCATATGAATTGGTTGATAAAAACAAGAATGCAGTGAAGGAAAAGCACATACAATATAGTAAAGAAGATTTGGAATTCTCCCCAATCTGACATCCTTTGTAATGCATGAACTTTTAAGAGCAAAGGCAGATCCTTAACAGTAGCATGATCTTGTGTAACGCCTTCCAGGGACACCTTTAAACATTCAGACTTGAGGTTCTGAAAGTAAGATTTATTTTCTAGTAATAAGATTTTCAAAGCAGTGAAAAATATTTTATTGCAAAATAATCTCTTATAATATTGGTCATTTGTTAATCTGTTAAGCATCAAAATGATTAAAAATTACTAAGCAAACATGAGCTGAACAAGAATGATACCAATGAATACAATAAATTTGATGGTGAAAAGACTCTGAGACCTCAACCTTACACAAAAACTGTAGGCAACTGAGTAAAGCTGGGAGCAGGAGAGGTGGCCTTCCCCAGGGAGGAGCACACTAATATGCTGTCCAGTGCCAAGTGATCAGCCCTGGGAACATGTATACATCTATTCATCTATCTATCTATCTATCTATCTATCTGTCTGTCTGTCTGTCTGTCTGTCTATATGTGATAACAATTAGTGGAAAATAGAGGCCATGAAATTGAAGAAGAAAGGGAAGGTGAATATGGTAGAGTTTGGACAGAAGAAAAGGAGAAATGTTGTAATTAAATTATAATCTCAAAACTTAATGTATAAAAGAAAATCACTGACCATGTAATTTAGCTTTCATAAAGAATTACTTAGCGTAGAAGAAAAAATTAATAACTAGTTGAGAAAACAGCATTTTCCCTGGTATGAACAGCTACATACTGAAAGGAATTTCTACTCTAAATCTTATCTGAAAATATTTCTGTATCTGTTGATGGAAGATGGATGGTGTACTCTATTAAGAAAAATTATCTCAAAGAAAGAAAAAAAGAAAGGAAGAAAGAGAAAAAGAAAGGAAACACCTTCAAAAGCTAAAGTGAGATCTTGCCATCTAGATAACAATATGAATGTAGTTCTTTATCATGTTATATGCATTTCAGGTACACAATCTAATAAATGGCTAAAGACATGGCTCTCTGCATAATTAATCATAGGAAACTATCTAATTTCCTTGAAAATTTTTTCCCCAAAATTAGGTTTTCTACTGATATGATTGAAGTAAAAATGTCTACTAGAGTTGAAAATTATGCTTATTTCTCAAGTACAAGTTGTAAATCCTGTTAAATAGTACTGTTAAACCAATAGCTTGCATTCGGCATTCAGTTTTCTAGGGAAGAAATAGAAGACCTGCCTGCAGCCAGGGAATGTGAGCCAGGGAAAGATTTCATAGCTCAAGAGTGTAACACAGGATGTGTCATCACAGCTACAACACATAGAAGCAAAAGAGAACTAGATATTATCAATGTCACTTCATGTATGTCTGCTTCTTAATCCTCATTATGAACTCCTCTGTGGGACCGTTCAAACCAACAAACCAAGTTAACTTTGAATCAACATGACATCATGTTACAATGTATTGTATGAGAAACATATATATATATATGTTTCCATTATATAATATCCATGGAGATATATATTTTATGATACTTCATACTGCCAGTATAATGTCATGTAATACATTATATATTTATGTACGTGTGTGTGAACAATTTGTACAGTTTCATTATCTACCAATATGTTCACCCAATGAACTTTAAAACTTGTGACTCTTTGTTTTTCAACTCTATTCATTGCACAGTATATCAACTGGACTTAAATCGAACTATACACCTTCTTCCCATTTTTATTCCAGTTGAGCATTACCAAAATAAAGCATTAACCTCTCTGATTTTATATTTTTATTATTTTCTCAGACAATAAAATTTATCATGTTTACCATGCCCCAGATCCTCCCAGATCCTACTCACATCCTTACTCACCCAAATTCATGCTTTCTCTCTGTGTGTCTCTCTCTCTGCTTGCCTCCTCTCTCTAAAAAACACCATATCAAGATAAACAAAACAACAACCAAAAAACAAAATGAAACAAAAACCCCACAAAAATCACTTAACCCCAGTAGGCATGATGTGCTCTCTCAGAATTTAATTGATTTGGGTTATTTACTTTATCACATTCTTACATATTATTTTGCCTTTTCTTTTGTATCTTTACAATTCTGACTTTCTGCACCCTTCACACTCAGCTGTGACACAGCGAGCTTGCCTTCCTTCCTCTTGATACTTTAAAACTCACTGAAATAAAATGTGTTCACACACTTATCACTAAATTTACCATTTAATTTCTCTTCCATTTATAGTAGATGAACTGTGATCCAAAAGCAATTCCAACATTTATGTTTTTCCAGCTGTCTCAGAACATTTTTTATGAAAATATAAATATAACCCTTTGTCACATGGTTAGGAAACTGTCACCCCATTTCAGCCATATGGATGTCAAAGAATATTACATAATGGAGGACTCCAGGACAACATGGCCCATCAAACTAACTTAGCAGGGCTCACTTGTGCATCCAGAGACAGAAGCGGCAAGCACGGGCACTATGTAGGTCTGTACTGGGTCCTCTGCATGTATGTTATGGCTGTTAGCTTGGTGTTCTTGAGAGACTCCTAACAGTGGGAGCTGGTGTATTGCTGACTCTTTTGTCTGTTCATGAGATACTTCTCCTCTGATGGATTGCCTTGCTCTGCCTCTACATGAGGGCTTTAGCCTTGTATTATTCTATTTTGTTTTGTCCTATCTGGCTGTCATCTATTGGAGACCTCTTTTCTGACGAGGAAATGGAGGGGGAGTGGATATGCAGGAGAGAGGAGAAAGTGGGAAGATGGGAGGAGTGGAGGGAGGGGAAACTGTGGTTGGGATGTATTGTATGAGTGAAGAATGTATTTTCAATACAAAATACATATAGTTTGCACTTAGCGTGTTTGCCATCTCACTTTTCATTGTCTCCATATCCAAATATATTCCTGTGTTCATTCATTGTAAAATGTTTATGTTAAAGTCACTAATGAATATGATATTACCAATTCTAGTAGTCATTTCTTCTTTCTTATTTTACTTCATCCCTTGTGCAATTTGCCCTAACTGATCACTTTTATGTCAAAACCATTTTTTCTGATTTTTTTTTTATTTTCTGAACCTTACTTCCAAATTTGTTTTACAGATTCTTGCCCCCCTCAGTCACCACCCACCCTAGTTGACCTCTAACTTAGGAGGTTCTTTCCTTGAATTCCCAACAAAGTGTTGAAGGAAGAAAGGAAGGGATGGAGGGAGGAAGGAAGGAAGGAAGGAAGGAAGGAAGGAAGGAAGGAAGGAAAAGTGGGTTTATTTAAAGGTTCTGTAACCTTCTCTAATACACCACTAGCTGGGGTCCAAGGTTACAAATACATGAGCTTATGAGGAATATTTTATATTTTAAATACAGCAAGTCATACTGTGCTGGAGTTTCAGAGCTCAGATCTGAATATGTTTGACTTTCCTTCCAGTGGTAACATTTAGTTCTTGGGCCTTAGATGAACCATACCTGTTGATGACCCTAAATACATGTCTACAACTCAGATTATTTCACTTCCCAACCACATCACTTATCTATTGAAAACAAAATCTATTATCTCACAATCTTTGTGTGCACAAATCCAAGCATAGATTAACTGTGTCATCTGACTCTACGTCTCTCATATAGCTACATAACTAGCTGGTGCATCAGTCATCTCAAAGCTGGCTTGTAGCTTATTTTACTAGTCCATTCAATGTTTGCTGGCACCATTCAGCTCATAAAGTTATCAAACTGAGGTTTTGTTTGCTATTTGCTAGAAGTCACATATATATTTTGCACTTTTCTACAAGGTACATGTCAGTATGGCTGCTGACTTCATCAAAAAGTGCATGCAAGAAAGCATCAACAATATAAAAGTATTTTTGTAACTTAATCTCAGAAATGATATCCCATCATTCTTATTTATTAACTAGAAATGAGGTACATTTCACACTTAAAAAAGCAGAAGATCAGTTGGTTACTTCCACAATTTCTGCACCATGAGATGACTGGTATAGCTGAAGAACCATACCCAAAGAGGGAGCACCCTTCTAAGGGCCAAGACTCAGAGGCAGGACACCACAGAGACCTAGAATAGAACCAACCACTAATGGCAAAAAAAGGAGAGAGAGAGGCTTTATCCAGCAACTGATGGGAGCAGATGCAAAGACCCACAGACATTAGGCAGAGCTTGTGGAACCCTGTGGAAGAGGATTGTAGGATCCAGTTAGGTCAAGGGCACCACAAGAAAACCCAAAGAACCACCTAACCTGGGCTTATAGGGACTCACAGAGACTGAACTGACAACCAGAAAGCCTGCATGGGACTGACCTAGGCACTCTGTTGCCTGCTTGTGGAACCCTTTTGTCTGGATTGCCTCATTCAGCCTCAATAGAAGAGGAGGTGCCTATTCTCACTGCAACTTGATATACCGTGGCTGGCTGATATTCATGGGAGGCCCACCCTGTATCTGAAGAGAAACAGAGGAGGAGGAGTGGATTGGGAAAGGTAGGGGATGGGAGGGAGGAAATGAGAAGAGGGGGAACTTTGGCTGGGATACAAAAACAGAACTAACTAACTAACTAACTAAATAAATAAATAAATAAAAATAAAAAATTAAAATGCAGATGATTCATCTGGGTGTTGGTGGCACTGTCCTTTAATCCAAACACTTGGGAGGAGTATCTCTGTGAGTTTCAGGCCAGGCTACAAACAGAAACCCTGTCTTGAAAAACTGAAAAAGAAAAACAAAACAAAACAAAAAGCAGAAAATTACATAAGGAATAGATGTCAGAGTCTGTTATTATTAGAGGCCTATCATATTAACTTAGATTGACTACCTTTTACCCAGAAGGGGTGACCATTTTAAAATGTTTTTGAATTTTAAATATGGTCATATACACAATGATGTATGTGAGGGATAAGACCATTTTATAAACACAAAATTTATTCATTTTCACATATATCTGTGTTCTCAATTCAAAGTTAATTTCCTATATTATCTTTGGAATATGTATTTTGATTGTGAGTTATATGAGAATACAAATAAACCTTTGCATTCCCAGAATTGTCACTCTTAAAATTTTCTCAATTTAGAATATTTTGACCTTTGAATTTTTGCATGAGCAAAGTTTAACTTGCATATATAATTAACTTAGACATTATAAAACAATCTCAACATATTCAAAACAATATATTTCTAGAATGTTGCTATGCTTAGGATTTCTCTAGTTTTTTTTTTTTTTTCATCTAAGTTAATGTATAACATAGAATACCTATGTTCTCCAGTCATATCTGGAGGAGATCTTTGGCTTATCTATTCATCGCCTATGCCTATTATTTTACTAAATAAATCCTATTATTGTTATTGCCAAACTGTAAAAATCTAGACTGAACTAGTATCAATTATTGTCTCTGTTCTTACATTAGACACATCTGCCTAGGATCATATTCCCATGTCTGTTCTGTTATTTTTCACACTAAAAATAGTGGCCAAGTAAACATTAAAAAACACACAATAAGTATTTGTTGTTAAACTTAATATTTTAGAGCTGCCATGATTACATATGACCACATCTAGGTAGCTTGAAACATAGGAATTCATTCAACAAAATTTCGAGAGGTTGGAAATAAAGAGTCATGGTTTTGAAATTGCTATCCTCTCTCTGAAGGCTCTGAGAGCTGATCCTTTTTGATTTCTGCTTGGACTCAAGTTGTCACAAGCATTCTTTGGCTTTCATAGCTTATAATTGTATTACTCATCTCTACCTTCCTTGTTAGTTGGCTTTCCTTGCTATGAGATCTGTCAGTCTTCTAAGGATACTAGTAATTGGATTTAAGACCAAACATAAGCTAAGACATTAGTGAAATTATATTGGAAAATAATCTATTTATGAACAAAAGCATGTATATAGGTTTTCAAGGCCAGAACTTCAACATACCTTTTTGAGTGACATAATTCAGTCTATTGATCAATGGATTTTCATTTTCATTGCAGACTCCAGCAGCAGCATGATATACAAAATGCCAACATATGTTTTGGGAAGTAGTGGTTACCAATTCTGACTTGTTATATTCTAGAGCATGGAGGTAACACTAATTGATACATAGTGTTTTCAGATATGATGGTAGGAAGAACAGTCAATCATAGAAGTTAATTCTTAGAAAAAAAGCTCAAACAAGAAAAGCTATATTCTATAAGTTAGGAAGTTAAGAAGCAACCAGATCAAATAGGTATAAAGTAATTTATATTCTCTTTGATGAGATAGTGCAGATAGTGCAATAAAGAACCAGAAGCCTCAGATAGTGAAAGTCTTTGAGCTGAGTAACTATAGACAGTACCCAGCTGAAAATCACATAAATATCACATGGAAAGAATTTCAGTTCATGCACAACTTTGCAAGCACACTTTTTCCAGAGAACTTGTTATTTGTGTTTGCACATATATATGTATGCATCAAAACCTCAAAAATAACTCCTCTTATTGATAATTAACTAACATTTTGTCAGTGCAAAACAGAACCAATTTTCTAATTACATTATCTTTGAAGAGATACTGTATATAGGAAAAATAGCACGTACCTAATTTATAAGTAAAAAAATAAGAGTATTCTTCATGTGAAACACATATATATCTGCCTAACACTTCAAACATACTCAGTCTAGAGTAAATTTTGTTACTAAGCATTGAGAATGAATAAGATCATATATATTGTCATAAAATTTCACAATTATCTTTAGGCAGCAAACAAAATTGTTCTTGTTAGTTTTTCAACCTCTGAGCTATATTAGATTCCTTTCACTACTATAATAAGTTATCATAAAATCTTCGTTTTAAATGATTTAATCTTACCCATTTATAGCTCTGAAAGTGAGTATGAAATGGAATTTGTGCTTATTTTTTGGACCATCAGAAAAGTGACTGTTGCAAAAAACTTTCAGCTCCTGGTAGTTGTTGGTGGCAATCCTTGTTTAATATTTTCATCACTCCAGTACCTACTTTCATCACCAGATGGCCTTTGTCTTGACTTTGGTATTCTAGTCAGCCTTTTATAAGGACACATGTGATTATATTGCACTCAACTCATATCTAAGGCTAATTCTCGCTTCTCACAATCCTTAACTGAATCACATCTGCATTGTGATTTTTACTGTGCAAAATAAGATGTCTAGTGATTCTAAGGGTGAAAACATGGACGTATCTGACAGTTATTTTACTGTCTAGCAAAAATACATCCATTCTTATTTTTAAAGATCATTTTGATAGAAACAGAGAGCTATCTTTATCATTCTTTTTCTTTCATAAGAGAATTCTATTGACACATTGACTCATACAACAAATGCTTAAATTGCAGCTTCAGTTGTTACATTCTCAATGAGTAACTCCTGGTGACTTTTTCAAAAAGTGACCATTCTTCTGTGTTACATGCTCTCAGGACTGATTTTCTTTCTGTTTAACAAAGCATATTACTCTGTGTAGTGATTACACTTGTGATCATGGGAGAACAGACATGCCACAGATCATTTGGCAACATTTCATGACATGTTTGCTTGAGGCACCAGATGCACCTAAGCACCTTACCATGTGAAAGACTGTTCTTAATAGCAAAGAACTATCCACAAAGTGTTAATGTAACTGTAGGTAGAAAAAACCACTATAGAGAACTTAGGGAAGCACACCTTACTGAGGACATTATTATTTGGAATAGTGGTACATAGACCAGTAGTGTAGTTAGATATTTCTCTCTCACTTGCCTGTTCCGAAACACCTGGCAGCCATTTCCCAAATAATTGATTCGGAAGCTTAATATGAATTATATAAATGCAGTCAATAGCTCAGGCTTATTATTAACTAGATTTTACATTTTACGTTAACCAATATTCCTTATTTATGCTCTGCCACATGGCGATACCTTTAGTAGTTTCGCACTTCCTGCTCCCTCTGGGTTTGGCTGGCAACTAAATCTTGATTTTGCCTGTCTCCTTTCTAGCTTTCTCAGTTTCACTTTCCTGCCTGACTTTATCCTGTTCAGATATTGGCTAGTCGGCTTCTTTATTAAACCAACCACAGTGACAAATCTTCACAGTTTACAAAAGGATTATTTCACAACACAGTAGCTTTTGTAACATTTAGGATATTGGTCTCTTTGTAACCTCCTTACATGTAGACTGAGAACCAAGAAACAATTGCTCAATACCCAGCATTCTGATCTCCAAAACTAATATGGGTGCAGATAGAGAGTTTTACTGGGAAAAAAAAAAAAGAAAGATTTTTTTTTTTGCCATATTCAACAGTACTCATAGATCTTGAATAAGCATAAAGTCACCCTTTCATCAAATTTGCAGTGTTTCCTCAATGTATTGAAATTCTAAAACAGAGAAATGTGGTAAGCATCAGCAGATTTATTCAACTATCAGTTAAACATATTGGCAGAAAGAACTCACAACGGAGAGCAAATTCAATCAGTTTAGGTCATGTTTGCTGCCCAGAAGAATGACGTCGGAGTGCATTTACTTTTCTTCCCTGCCTTTGTCATATGTCTCATCCAATCTGCTGATTTCACAGTCCCCAAAGTTTCTTTGATATGAGTGTTTGGAGCTAAATTATAGTGGAGGGCCAAAAGCATAAGTGAGCTAAACTAGAAAAGTGAAAATGGAAATGGTGTGCTGTTTTTATTTATGTTACCTATTCTTGTGCACAATGCACTTGCCATTTTAGCTAGCCAGTGTCATCCATCTACTGCATTTTCTCCTGTTACTGAATAGGTATTAGTTGTACGGAATTTTTGAAAAAATTTTGGCAATGTATGAAATATTTCAGTTTAGCATATTTTCTCAATCTGATATTTTGAGTTATTTCCTAGACTCATGTAGCTATTGCAGGAATTTGCTTTCTTGTGGCTTTAGAAAATGTTTAGTTGTTTTTACTTTATCTGCCTGTATGTGTGTGCATGTTTGTGCCACAGTGCATGTATACAGTTCAGGGAACCTCTTTTGAGTTAGTTTTCCCCTTCTAGGGACACCACTAAGTCCATCAGGCTTTGTAGCAACTACCTTTACCCACTGAGCTATGTCACCAGTCTTTCTGCATCTTAAAACAAATGAATTCATACAATGTGTTTCATCACATTCGCTCCTCCACAACTTCTTTCAGATCCAAGTTTTCCACACCCACTAAACTTTTTATCCCTCTTTCCCCCCACCCCCTGCAGTTCAATTTGTGTTGTCTATATATTTTTCAATATATGGCTTTCCACTGGGAGCATAGTTGACTTACCAGGGACTACAATCTTAAAAGAAAATTAACTCCTCCCTCTCCTAGAAGCTATCATTTGCTAAATCTCCTTGTTAATCGGTAGGATACATAACTGTTAGCATTTTATTTCTATATAAATGTAAATGTGTGTTTAATATTTGTCAAAATTTTGGTCAAATTTTCCTGTTAGAAAAGAAATTTTCTCATGACTAATTTCAGATGTTATGCCTTTTAGTAAAGCTGTAATTGGTGAGTCTGGAAGAGTGTCTGTTTTCCCTCTCTATAGGAAGTCAAGCACACAACTTTAACATTCATTGCTTTATGTAAATGAACACTTGGAAAGTATACTTTTTCTGTGTCATGCACAAATGGATATTTAATTTTCTTATGAGACTGAAAAAGTAGTTACTTTAATCTTGAGTAAATGTTAAGGATTAAATCAAATATAGAGGATCATTTTTAGCATAGCTAATTATGACATTAGGAGGAAACAGGAAAAGATCATTTAAACATGTCTAGAGTTAAGTGTCATTATTTATCAATCACTTTAAAGACAATGATTTTGTTTAATCCTTGCCAAACTTTGAAGTAGGTGTTTGTCCCTCACTACACTGTCGAAACAGGTAAAAGGCTTTATACCAGTGCTAAGAGAAAATTTGAACATACAACTGTGAGGTAACTTGCTCATCCTAATGTAAAATTAAGACTTTATCCTTATACAGTTCTTTCTCATTCCTAAATTTTTTCTCTCAACATGAACTAAAACAAACAAATGCAGCTTCTCTCCATTTTACCAGTAAATTACCGTTGTATTAATCTCCTTGTACTTTTCTGCTTGTAAAGAGATGTATTCCAGCTCTGCAACACTAACATCTTTCTAACTGCTTTCTAATTGACCTGACTTTTTCTGGCTTTGTTCACTCTCTGCCTCTATTTTACATGGATGTCTAGGTCTTACCCATACTTAATTATAGACACACCTCAACTTCTGTACTTACAGATATGCATTTCATATCCCACACCAAGTACACAGAAAAATGAAACAGATTTTCAATGTTTTTTAATCATGCCCAAATGAGTCAAATAAAATGAATGAGCATTATCACAAGGACCCTTTTTTAACTCTGAAGCTCCTTGTGCTTTTTTAATTATCAAATTATATGTGTTCTCCTAATGGTGTCATTATTTTTTGATGAATTTATTGTCCCAAATTCATCTATATTCAGCCTTACTCTCTGCTGATTCCTTTTGCCTGTCTCATAAATATTGGCAGGTCCCTGTATTGAAAGCATAAAATTCCTCCTAATCTTTTTTTATTCCTTATAACTTAATTTATATATTTAAGACCAGCTATGATTATAATATTGCTATCTTCCATCACTCTACTAAACTTTGGGACAATATATTTACTTAAATATATGGAAATTTTAACAGAAGAGTTCTTAGGCTATTTAATTACCATGGTCCAAATATAATTTTACAGAATGTCTTATTGCTATTGTGTAAATTTTTCCATATATTTCCAATATAAAAAACATGGTCTCATAATATACTTCATTTGTGTCACCATGTTGCATTTATCCGCTTATAACTGTCACTCTCCTAAGGCTTACTCTCTCTCTCTCACTCTTTGAAAAACTCCTTTAACCTCACTCTATGGTTTAAAAAATAATTCAGATTATTCTCTGAGAAGAAACCTTTGATAATATAGAACAAAACCCCGTTTTGTCATACTTGAGACTGATATTTTTAACTCCTCTCCTCATAGTCCAAAGCACAATTAACCAGTGAAGTTTGCAATCTTTATTAGTTATGTTTCTCATTGCTGGAACAAAGTATCTTGCAAAAGCAACCTTAAGAAAGAAATGTGCATTAAGGATCACAGGTTGAGGATGGGTCAAGAAAAAGTATGGCAGTAGGAATGGGAAGCAGCTGGTTACATTGTACTGTTAGTTAAGAAGCAGAAGGCAATTAATGTTTCTTCTCTCTTTTCCCCATTATATTCAGTCTAGGACCTCAGCTCACAGAAGGTTACCATTCAAATTTCTCGTTGTTTACCTGTCTGGTTTACTGTATCCTAGAAATAGTCTCAGAGACGTGGACAGAGGTTTGTCTCTTAGCTGATTCTTAGATTCCATCAAGTTGATAATCATTATTAACTTTCACTATATCATTTTTAGATGCTTCCTATGGTTGCCACAACAAATTATTACTAAATCTAGTTCCTTTAAACACCCTCTGTTTTGGTAGAGAAATGTCCTGAAATGGGGTCTGATATAACCCGGAAGGATAGTAAACTCCTTTTGATCTTCCAGTCCGCACTTCTCAAGTACTGGGATTATTACAAGCAAAATTTTTTTTTTTTTTTTTTACATTTCTTCAGTTCAAGAGTCCAAAATAAGTCATGAAAGTTTTAAAGCAAAATGTTGGCATACCTGTATTTCTTCTGGAAAAGCCGAGGGGGAAATTGTTTTCCTTTCTTTTCTAATTTTTAAGGCCCTGAATAATCTTTGGCACATGGTCATTCCAAAATCTGTCTATGGGTTCTAAAATCATATTTTCTTCTTCTGATTCTGTTTTCTACTATCCTTTTTATAAGAGAGTCTGTAGTTTCTTCAGATATGCCTGAATGATTGTCTCTCACCTTAAAATGCTTAAATTAACTATATCTCTATATTCCCTTTACTAAGTAAGGTAAAATAGTAACGCCTTTGAGTGTGTACAGTTTTTTGGGGGAGGAAATTATTCAACTTACTAGATCAATAATTTTCTTATATTTTATCCTAAGCTACAAACTCCCTTTCCCTGAGAATGTCTCTCCTTCTCATCCTTCATAAAATTTTATTACTTTTAAAGCACTTTCCTATGGCTTTACCACACCCAACCAAAAGTGAAATTAATAGGTTTTTCCATCTACTCCCTCAGCACATCATACTCACCATATGGCAATAGGACTAGTATAATTAAGTAGGTAAGCATTTGTCTTCTTTATTGCCTTCTTTATTAGACATCCTTCCACTGTCCTTGGAGAAGCGTCTTGTAAGTAGTTTATCCTCACTATGTGTTATCAAATGACACGTTTGAATGAGAAAAGTGAACTGCAGTTACTATCAATGGCATTCATTCATTTGTTCTTTTTGTTTAGTTATAATTTCTTGGTCACTGGAAATGAAAACTGAATAAAACACATATTATATCACCAAGTCTACAAAATATAAAATAAGTAAATAAATAAGCAAATTGTATCAAATAGGATGCAAAACAAGCTGGTGTATATAGAAAGTTTGGATGAAAGAGTATGTTAATGGACAATAGCAGACATTAACCAAATAACACAGCTGATGCATGGAAAACCATGGATAATAACCCAGGCTGACTTGATGCTCTGACCTATTGTGATATACTCATTTTGCATATGATCGAATTTTGGTGTACAGAGAAGAGATGAGCAAATTTACATATATTCATCCAGAAACTGAAACCATTTAAAATTGATTCACTCATTGTCAATGTGGCACACAAAAGCGTCATCTAAGAGGAGTAACTTTCATTGAGGATTTGGATAGGCTATTCTTACCTGTGAGCATGTCTGTAGAGGATTATCTTGATTATTAACTGATTAAAGATGGAGGACCCCATGCTCGGACACTCCTGGGATGTATTTTTTAAAGCTATCTAAGTATAAATGTTCCAGTGAGCCAGAGAGTGAGCTAGCAAGTACCATTCCTACTTTGTTCTGCCTCTGGGATCCTACTTTGAGTTCTGGTTCATCTTCCCTTAGTGATGGATTGTGATGCAGAAATATAAACCAAACAAACTCCATTATTTTCTCTCCCCTAAGTTGCTAAGGGTATTTTCTCACAGCAACAGAAAGGGAATAGAACAGAAAATTGTACCAGGAATGTAGGTATTGCCATGATGAACCTGACCATGTTCCTTGTTATGCTTTTGGAATATTTTATTACAGCATTGTGTGACTTTTGAGCTTTGGGTTGTGGAAGCTATTGAATGCACAGAGATTAATGAGCTGCTGTGAAGGCCTGGCTTGTGATTTTTCAGAAGGGAATAAGGACTTAATTACAAACTGGACTAGGGGCCATTTATGTGGTATTTTAAGTAAGAATTTTTGTCATGCTGGAGCTGAAGAATCAACTCTGATTAACAATTGAATGGCATCATTGAGGTGAAATTTTCTGTGAATAGGATGAGGCACACAAAAACTGTGGTTTAAGGAAGCTATGTACACATTTTAAGTTAGAAGCTGAGCTTGGCAACATAAAAAAAACAATCTATACTATTGGTTTTAAAAGGCATGAGAATTACAGGATTAAACAGGTCATAAAATTAAGGTGATGCTTCGTACCTTGTGGCAGTGTTGAAGTTCCTGCTGAGATGCCACTAGTAAAGGTGAAGCCTCAGTTTTAGTAAATGTATCAAAATCTTGGAGATGCCAAGGAACATGAGATGCCTACCACCAACAGCAACACATATGGACTAGATTCAACTTGAGTCTTTATAAGGCATGTGATTATGTGCTGAGGATGGCAAAGCTGGAGAGTCTGGCTTCTCAAGCCCTCTGGAACCCCTAAGATCATGAGTGAATCCCTGATGACAGATATTAAGCTAAATTGCTGAACTTCTTTGTTTTGCTTAAGTGTGATTGCTGTATGTTACAGTTCTTCCCTTTTGGAATAAGAAAATATATGTAACTTGCTTTTGATTTATAAGACCCTCACAGTTGGGAGATTTTGAACTGTTAAAGTCATTGAACATTTAAAATTTTGGAAATTTTAAAGAGTGTGGGACATTCAGAGTTCGAGTGTGTTTTATATTATACTATGAGATCTTGAGAACAAGAGAAAAAGATTTAATAGTCACATGTTTTGTGTCACATTGACAAGGAGTAGAGTGTTCTGGTTAGTCTTGATTATTAATTTAACATATCCAAGTGTTATCCAAAAGGAGAAGTCATAATTAAGGAATTGTCTATATAAAGTTAGTCTGTTAGCATGCATATGAGTAATTGGTGTAAGAGACACAACTTGTACCCAACACCGTTCCTTGGTCAGGAGATCATACAATATGTATGAACTTTTGAGTGAGCCTGTGAACAGCATTTCTCTATGATTTCTGCTTTCAGGTTTCTGTCTTTAGTTCTTACCTTATCTTCCTTCAGTAGTGGACTGTGACTTGCAAATATAAACAGAGTTAAACACTTTCATCCGCTTATTGTTTCTAGTCTTTTTTTAAAATCTTAGTAACAAAAAGGAAACTAGAACACTCAAAATCTGAGCTTCAGTGTAACAATAAGAAAAAATAAGTATCTCAGTAAATCTTCAAATAGTAACATCATTTTCATGATTTCAGTTTTTATAGTTATAATACCACCATCATCTGTGCTCCAAAACTATAAAATTCCATAAATCAACAATTTACAAGTTCCAAATTACATACTATTCTGAGTGGTTGATGAAATTTCATGCTGTCATGTTCTGCCTCACCTGAAATGTGAATAATCCCTCTGTTCATTGTATTTATGTTGTATATGCCGCTCACCTTTTAGCTATTTTATAGTCATCTTTGTCATTAGATAGTGTTGAAATAACACTACTTGAAAGCAAGTAGCTGTTGTTGGTTGTTTTTTACTCTTTGGGGAGGCCCACCACCCAGCTCCCATATGAATACACAGAGGCTTTTTCTTACTTATAAATGCCCAGCATTATCTTGGCTTATTGCTAGCCAGCTTTTCTTAATTTATCCCAGCTACCTTTTGCCTCTGGGCTTTTCCGTTTTCTTACTTCTATTTATCTTACTCTTTCTCCGTGGCTGGTTGTGTAGCTAGGTGGCTGACCCCTGGAGTCCTCCTCCTTCTCTGGCTCCTTCTTTTTTCCCCAGATTTCTCCTATTTATTATCTCTGCCTGCCAGTCCCACCTATTTCTCTCTCCTGCCTCTCTATTGGCTGTTTAGTTCTTCATTAGACCATCAGGTGTTTTAGACAGGCACAGTAACACAGCATCACAGAGTTATACAAATGCAACATAAACAAAAGTAACACACCTTAAAATAATATTCTACAACAAGTAACCTTTAATTAATAGCCTAATTCTATGAAACAATGTTAGTCGCATTCAACTCACTTTATTTCATCATTTGGCAAGGGGTCATCCAATCATCACAACAGGTGTGAGTACAGTTCAACCAAGTATTGAGATGGAGAAGATATAAAGCATGTCATAGCATATTTTATGATTTTATCAACATGCTACTCCATCTAATTTATTAATTGCAATCAATTGTGGGTAAATATGGCAGGAAAACAAAGTATACATAGGTCTTGTACTATTTATTCTTTTGAACATTAAATGAAGGTCTTGGAACTTATTCCTTCCTGATAAAGGAGACTATTAGTTATACTTTCATTACTATTTCTGGGTAAGAATTTTAATTTTGCTGACAGCACAGCAAGTCATGGATATCTATGCTTGGTCATATTCAATCTATCTTTTCAGTTTAAGATACAATAAAATTTCTCAAAGACATTTGTAAAGATTATTATAGATTGACTAAGACATTAAGCCTATGAAATGCATATAAATCTTTTTTTTCTTATACCCAATTTAAAGAGATTCAATTAAGGATCTTGATGTTACAAAATTGATGCTCTCTAAACCAATTTGAATTTAAGAAATAGAATTGCAAACTAGGCTGTGTGTCTCATAGAAATGAAATGGGAAAGAAAATAGTATTTTAACAAGAATAAAGTAACATGATATTTAAACTGAGAGGGCTTGCAGTTTACAGTTGGGTACTGGTATTTCTTGGGCAGCACACATTAAGCTCACATTGAGAAGGAAACTGATTCTTGCTGCTAACCTGAAGGCTAAAGATAGCAACTTTTAAGATTTCCTGCAGCTCTAGTTAGTCTGGTGGCTGGGAAATGGGATTTGGGTTTTAGGATTGCATGACTTAGTCTGGCAATGAAATGTGGCATTTACTTGGATATGCCTGATGAATTGGCTCTTTGGAAGAGCTGCATTTATATCTTTATGTGAACTCTAGTCTTTTCTTTAAATAATGCCATCATCATGTAAATGCATGGAACTGTTAGAATAGCTTATTCTTGATGCTATATTTTAGTCATCTGAAATAATGATTATGATGCACAAAGTGAATGGATTTTGATTTTGATGGTGGAGTATATTTTAATAGACTTTTGTTAATGCAATTGAATTAATTATTTTAAAAAATTCAGATATTGGAGGCTGTGAGAGAGCAAAAAAAGTGATTGTCAAACTGCAATTTCAGCTTTCTCATATTTAGTAAACCCACAGTGATAGACAGCTGGCTATGAGCAGTCTTCAAATGTCTTGCAAAGAACTTTGTGCTGTCATGGGCCTACAATATATTTGAACTCTGTTCTGACTTGCTACTTTTCAAATTCAGTCCTGAAGTGCTCAACTCTACTATTCCCATCTTATAATAAAAAAGAAAAGGAACAGTAAATTGGTGTGTTCCAAACACTTCTAGGACAATGAACAGATGTTAGTTCAAGAGTACAAACTTGCCCCTGTAAGTGGATAAATTTTAGGTATCTGATGTACAGCAGAGGGACTACACTTAATACTGTGCTATATACTTGAAATTTGCTGACAACACATTTTACAGATTTTGATACCTCAGCTATAAAGGGCAACTATGTCAGGTGATAGATGTGTTAACTTGGTGATGGTAACCATTTCATAATTTACGTGTGTACTAAAGCACCATATTATATACCATAAGTATACTCAATCTGTCAATTTTTTATTTGCAAAATTGGAAAAGGTATGACAACTTGGGGGAAGTAAATGTATATTCAGTTAATTTAAGAGGAAATATTTTGCCTTTTGTAAATCCAAACAGTATGCTAATGTCTTAGTAACCTGAACAGACCTTTTTAGTAGATAAACATTATCTTTGTATCTTTCACTGACACTGTACATTCTATCGATCAATATAGGCAAATGCCTTACATTTTTTCCCAGAAGTATGTTTTTCAGGTTTTTGGAAGGTGTTTGTAACATCACAGATATTTAAAGACATAAAGTTGATACAATTTTGTTTGTAAAGAAAATCACCAAATAGACCACAGTGTGTTACAGCAGCAGATATTTTAAAATGTTGATTTCAGTAAGATGTGTAGCAGGAATCTTAAAAGTTCTTATTAATAAAAACAAACCTAAGGCCAGTTATTGGGGTAAAAGCTGGATGATCAGAGAAACAGAACAAGCTACAGCTATCTCACCTTGCCAATTCCTCAGCTGATCCTGTTTCCTCAGACTGGAAGCTTCTGTGTCCTCATCCCAATGGCTCTCAGTTGAACTGTTGCTCATAAGCCTGAAAGCTTAACCAGCCAAATGCTTAACCAGCCAAATGCTGCTCATTTCTGGTCTTCACGCCTTGTATATTTTTCTCTTTCTGCCGTCACTCCCTGGGATTAAAGGCGTGTTTCTCCAAGTTGGCTGTGTACTTGAACACACAGAGATCCGCCTAGCTCTGCCTCCAAATGCTGGGATTAAAGGCGTGCACCACCACCGCCCAACTTGTGCTATGGCTTGCTCTGACCCATTTTCTAGCCACCATTTTTGGCTCTGTATCTAGTGGCTGTCTGTTCTCTGACCCCAGATAAATTTATTAGGGTGCATAATATTTTGGGGAACACAATACCACCACAAATATGTATTAAAATAAATTGCTAGCGAAATGAATAGATTGTTCTAGATATTTAAAGCAAAGTAAAGTGTACATTCAGAGAAATTCTAAACCTTGAGTGAATATATGATCTGAAATCATCATCCTGAGAAGCTTATGGAAATATAATTTGGGCATTACTGATTTTGATTTGACTTACAAAGTACGATTTGTTGAAAAATGTAATGCAGATCCTGTTTATGGCATTCTTTCCTTATGAGTAATTCATTGCCTCAAATATATATGACAAAAGGGTGCATAATAGCCAGATGCATTAGTTCATACCTGAAACCCCACCACTAGGGAGGCTAAAGCTGGATGGTGTCATGAGTTCAAGGTTAATCAAAAATATATGGTACAATTATATCTATCCAGGAACAGATGTACACAAAAATCTTCTATTGTATTACTAAATCTTTTAAATTATGTTTTCCTTCTTTTCTTTCCTTTAAGGAACGGCCTTTAAGAGCTGGAAGATGAAAGCTCCGATTCCACATTTGATTCTCTTATATGCTACTTTCACTCAGAGTCTGAAGGTTGTGACCAAAAGAGGTTCTGGTAAGAAGTGCCTCTTTTAGTTCTCATTATTTTTATCATTGAAAATGACTGCAACCTGTACACATGTGTTATTTTGTGAGAGGTTGAGAAGCACTAGGAATCCATTTTATGTAGATGTCATTGGTATACAGGGAAATAGTGAAGAGTATTAATAGGCAATTGTAAAGGTGCTAGTATATGAAAATTGATATGGCTTATCTTGTGTATTACCATGAGTTTGAAACTTGAATAGGTTCTATAACAAAAGTTTGCATTTAGATTCCATAAAACAATGTGATTTTTTATGTTCTCTTACTGTGGATTATTTCACCTTACTTCTTAATATTATTATTTCCTTATTAACTATGTCAATAGTGGATTCTTTTAAGGCCTGTACTTCAGCTGTTTTGCTGAATTACCTAAAAGTATTTAAAGTAAAAATAGTGTCATTTATGAAAAGGATGTGGCATTTACCCTAAAGTTTTTTGCAAGAAAAAGAGTATAATGGTAATGAAACATGATGGTGACTCAATTATTGTTGAAACCCAGACTGTTTACCCATTATTAGGCACCATTAGTGTCCAGTTGTCTTTTCATAGTTGAAGTTAAGGAATCATATAACTCCCAACTGAATACATATTGATGTGAAGTTTTGTCTAGTAAGCTATTGGTATGATTTATCATTGCCATTTTCCAACTTCACATGGGATTATTTTAGTTTTGAAGGAGTAGCTTTTAGGCATAAAGGAAGAATAGAGGAAATGAGTTGAAATGCTCCAACTACAGTGTATTCTCTCTGAGGTCTCAAGAGACAAAAACAAAGATTGAGGTGAGTCTTAAAAGGTTGCCATGTTGTGCCACCATGATTTGGACAGTATAGCATCTGTCCCATATTAATGAGATAGTAGAAACTGTCCCATGTAGAGTAAGTGAACAGCATTTCTGGTTTCAGGAACCCCCTTCTGCAGATAAAGTTTAGGGAGCAACTGGGAAAGGATTTGTGTGTGGGTTCAGTGCAAGCTTGTTTTACTGAGCCCGTTAGTGACCCTAGAACATTTTGATGATGCTACTTTTCAATGTCATTGCTGTGGTTGTGGGAAATGTAGATAAATAGTGTTTGTAGTTTTACACTTCATTTTACCTATTTTTTGTGGACATGTTTCAATGCAAGAAAATAATTAGCTGAGATTGATTGTTGATTAAATCTTAAAAGCTTCATTTTCCTTGTTATTATAGCTCATTACATAAAATATGCTTTTTTCAGTTCTTTCTGCATATGTCAGTTGCATGATTTATTGAAATGCAAATGTGACCTTTTCTCATCAGAAAATAGTGGTGACAGGTCTATTCTATATAAGTTCTGCTTACCAGCAAGAATTTCTTTGTTGTTTAATCTATGTATGAGCAATATGGATCAGAACTAGAAATGTGGGACAACTAGACAATTCATATCTCTTGCTCTAGACACAGAGAAATCTCAATGACTCCTTTCAAATGCAAACTTCATTTTAATGATATGAATCTAAAATAGGAGACTATTATTAAGATGATATCCTAAATTAGGCTGGAATTTTAATATTTTGCACTCTTCAGCTTATTAATGCAATTGTCATATACCTATTTCTCACTTTTCAAACCAAATGTATCTTTATATAATTATACAAAACAACAAAGAAGTAAGTGAAACATTTGCCTTGCTAATTCTCATCTATAATTCATGTTGTGACGGCTTCCTCCCAATGTGTGTTATGTTAGGATTCATGTGAATGTTAGTCTGTTCAGGTGGTTTTTGAGTAATAAGTGTAAAACTTGAGATTCATTTTTTTTCATAAACTTTCCTAGCACCAACTCATTTTAACTATTTGTTACCATGTGGCTTCCCTCTTTGAGAAAAACAGATATATGTAGCTCACTGAATAGAATCATTACCCATCTCCATAGATCAAGAAGAGGAGTGCCCTTAGCATCTTCACCTTAAAAGATAAATGGTTCAATCTTCATACCCATCCCAACTCATAAAACCAATGGCACCAAGGCCTGAGAATCAGCATCAACTTTTGATGTTTGATCTTGCATGTTAATTAAGATGGCTACTTATTTCTATTCTTATTATTTACCTTTGTTTTGATTTATGAATCTTTACAAGGTTCAATAAACAAAATTCAAGATCCAATGCTTTTCAAGTGTGTTATACTAGAATATATTTTTAATTCACTGTGAGCACAAGAAAAAGAAGTAGATACTTGGATAATTAACAACATACAAAACATGACTAAAATACACAATGTTAATTGTGTGTAGTGTTTACTTCAGACTAACATGTATGGTCATTCCATAAAAAAAATTTAGAATGAAATATTTATTTCTCATTAGCAAAAGTAATTGGAAAGCAATAGGAGCTCTTAGAGAAACAGAGGTGCATTATTTTTATCACCTTGGATTACACCCCTATTGCTATTCATTTAAGGAACAAATTAAAACTAATAAGGCAGTTATATTATTATAGCTTCCTGAATGAAATATTCAAAATACAAATTTATATTTCATTTTAAGTAATCATTTCTGATACGTGTATGCTATGATAAATAAGGATTGAATCTGGTCTCTCAAGTAACGATTGAAGGCTGTGCATATGTGGAGAATCAAGAATTTTTCTGGGAACAAATATTCAGCTGTTACTATACAATAGATTGTTTTTCTGAAACAATTTTACATGTAAAAATCTACGCAATACTTGAAGGGACAACAATTCAGTAAGTAAGCGTATAAAGCAAATGTTTGCTGTAAGAGTCTTTGTGTCCAAACCAAATTATACAGTGTAGCTTCATGTTCCTGTTTGACTTTCCCTTGCCTTTTTCTACTTCAATCACCATATTTCCTCATCTTCTCTATTCTTCACTTAACTGTTCTAACCTTCTCTTCTACTCTTCCTGGGATACTGTTCCCTCATTTCTATGTCACACCTTCTCTAGCTCCATGCCTCTTGCCCTTTATTTTATTTTAGGGTGGTTTGTCGGTAAAAACAGCTCAAGTTAATATTGTTACTGCTTCTTTGTAGAACTGATTTAATCAGTCTTGTGCATGCTAGGCAAGTAGTCTATCATATAAACATATTCCACATCTTCAGCATTAAAATGTGTGATCCTGGCTAGTGCTAAGATTACAAGTGTACACTGTAGTTAGAGTTTTACTGCCTGGCCCACAGTCCGAACAAATCTGTCTCACCGGCCAGGCCCATAAACGCCCAGAATTCTCTTCTCTGCTTGTCCTGCCTATACTTCCTGCCTGGCTACTGGGCAATCAGCATTTTATTTACACAGAGCGATATCCACAGCACTTCCCCTTTTCTTTTTTGTTAAAATGCTACCCACTACAGTACACCAACACATACAAGTACTTTCTAACTTTAAGAATATTAGAATTATTTTGTTCAGAAAGGTAAAGCCCAACATGTTCTTTTCTAATATATAAAACAACAATAACAAATCCACCGTGGTTCACTGATACACCTTTTTGCTTTGTTTTTCCAGTCAGTTGTATTTTGTTATTAGATTTATTAGTTCTTTTAGAATTTCATATGATGTATTTTTTTTTCATATTCACCTGTTACGCAACTCTTCCAAGATCCACCATTCCTTTCTTGTCCACCTAACTCTCTATACTTTTGTATTTTTGAAAAGCTTGAAACATCTTTTTTTAATTTAATTTAATTTTACATATAAGCCATGGGTTCCCCTGTCCTCCCCCCTCCTGAACCCGACCCCGTCTTCTCCCCAGCTCCCCCTCCCCATTTTCATCTCCTGCAGGGCCAAGATTCCCCTGGGGATTCAGCTCACTCTGGTAGATTCAGTCCAGGCAGGTCCAGTCCCCACCTTCTAGGATGAGCAAAGTGTCCTTGCATATGCCCCAGGTTCCAAACTGCCAGCTCATGCACTAAGGACAGGTCCTGGTCCCACCGCCTGGGTGCCTCCCAAACAGTTCAAGCTATTCAATTGTCTCACTTATCCAGAGGGCCTGATCCAGATGAGGGCTCCACAGCTTTTGGTTCATAGTTCATGTGTTTCCATTAGTTTGGCTGTTTGTCCCTGTGCTTTTTCCAATCTTGGTCCCAACAATTCATACTCTTACAGTCCCTCCTCTTTCTCAACAACTTGACTCCTGGAGCTCACCTTGGGCCTGGCCGAGGATCTCTGCATACACTTCCATCAATTATTGGATGAGAGTTCCAGCATGACAGTTAGGGTGTTTGGCCATCTGATCACCAGACTAGGTCAGATCAGGCTTTCTCTTGACCATTGCCAGCAGTCTACAGTGGATGTGTCATTGCAGCCACTTGGAAATCAATATGGCGCTTCCTTTCGTAAAAAAGGGATAATTATAATGTATTGTTTGAGACTAGTCAAGGAGAAAAATCAGCTCAGGATAAGCAACAACTAGAACATGTTTTGTCGGGGGTTTAAACAAACCATAAGTGTTTTTGAAGTTTTGGAATATAGTCCACAGTCTGTTAGAAAGAAGTGACTCCAGATATTTCTGTAATGGAATTTTACTGGACTTAATGCTGTTTTAAAGTGGCAACAGTATCATCGAGCCTAGAGTTTGCTTTTGATCATATTGATCAGAAATTGCCATCTTGCAGAGTGTAACTCTTGACGACAGACACGTGAAAAGTTGAGCTTAGGAAAAAGTTTTCATAGTTATTAGAGCATATAGAGAAGAATAAGTGGCTATGTTACATAAATCATGAAGTTCATATTATTCTAGAGCAGATTAATGACACATAAAAATTACCTAGAGCCGTAAGAGTATTGCTTCAGGGAATTGATCTTCTCTTTATTCTAAGACCTGCCAAGAGACACCTGTTTGTGTGAAATGATTTAGAAGAAATTCTTACTGACAGCAAGAGGAAAACAAGCCTCAAGAGGTTTATTAAAACTACAGAGTTTGGGCCCCACTAATTTCTAAAAGTAAACAGTAGATAGATAAATATCCAAAGACACAGTTTAGGTTCTAAGTTTTGTTTATATGTAAATCTTAATTTCTTTAAGTAATACACATTACACTACTAAACAAGTGAAATTTCACTGTATAGAAAAGAAAAATCCATGTGGACTATTTATACCTCATGCCAATGTGATTTATGTATGTTCTCTTGGGCATTCCTGGAAGTCAATGAACTTAATTCTACATGATTAAGAGACAACTTAGTCCCTCAGCATCTGCCTTTTGTTATATTACCATGTGTTTCTTCTCTGTCAAATACACCAAAAAGAATGAGGAAATTCTCTTTATTTTCCTTTGAGATCGTTTATAAAACCAAACTTTTGAGCTTTTCCTTAATTTTAAAGTTAAAAATGCAGAATATTTATGTATTGGAAAATTTTTCTGATACTTTTATACTTTAAAAAAAATCAAGCTTGAAATGAGAAGTATCATAAGCTCCATTATATTTGAGATAATGCCTTTAATTATAATAAGTGTGACAAATAGAGAAGCCAGTACCTAACCAGAAACCCATTCAGTTTCTTTTTGTAACAATCATCTATGGTATACCTTTGAATTTCATAGCCAACTTAATTTTCTCCATCAATGCAGTTTTATATACTTGTTATCAATTAAGGCCAATCGTGGAGAATTATGCCTGTTCATGGTCAGTTTGCCTGGATAAGATAAAAGACACCATGTTTACCACTTTCAAAATGACTCTCAGGGGATGTATTTCAAGTTAATAGACACAGCAGAATGGCACTACATGATGAGTGCAAAAAGAAAAAGAAAATATTGTCCTATATATTTAATGCTAAGGTGAAGGATTGAGATAGTACCCATAATCGCTATATGATCGATGCTTCTTTAACATATTAGCACAGTTATGATGCTCAAATTTTTAATCTTATATTTATTGAAGCTAACTGTTCAAATCAGGTGGAATTTAGGAGCTTATAGACAAGACTCCATCTTTTCTTTTCCTTGGTCTTTTGTCTTGTGGTTGCACATCATTCTCCATGTGATTCCACTGTTGAATTTCATTCTCTGACTCTGACTCTCTTGCCTTGTTCCCTGATATAAGCACTTTGGATTATTATGAGTATTCTGAGATAATCCAGGATGATCCCCCTAGTAATTAAGTCACTAATTTAATCAAATTTGCTAAATCCCCTTTTCTAGGTAATATAATATCATAGTCCCAGGTTTTAGGGTTAAGAATGGAAGCATATTTCCACTGACATTATTTTGCTTACCCCAACTTGTGATTTACTAATTCAAATATCTATCTTACTGACTGGATTGGAGGCTACAGAAAGAATGGTCATTCAGAGACCAGACAGAAATAGGAGAAATAGGAACAAATAAGCTGCATAGTTTTGCTAAATGGGCCAGAATGTCCCTGAGGTCCCTGCAGAGACATGTAGAATGAGAAGGAACAGGAAATGAAAGTCAGAGGAAAGAGAAGAAAGAGGGACTGTGAAGGAGAAAAACAGTAACCAGACACTAATGATGCTTTAAAATATGGACATACTTAAGTCCTCACTCCACAAAATGCTTTTAGGAACAAACATTGTTACTTGTTTTAGCTTGAAAAAAATCTGTCCTTTATAAGGGGGGATAAAAGAGAAATGGACACAAAAATGTCTTTCTGAATCAAAGTAACAGCAGTGAGAATAGGGAAGACAGAAGACAGAGCAATTTTTAAAGTTAGAATCCATTGAGCTTGATGATCAGTTAGAAGTAGGAGGTTGGAAAGAAAGTGACAAAGAAAATCATTCTGTAATGGGAGGATTGTGATTCAATGATGCTAGAGGTCTCAGAAGCAGAGAAACTTGAATGACTACTTATTTAAAGTGAACAATAAGAAGACTTTTACAAAAATACAATGGGCATAGAATGTTAAGGTATTCCATGTTCCATAAAGGATTTTGGATTTTTATCTTGTAGGGCAAAGTTTTAGTCTAGTGTCTAATTACTTTAAATCCACTCCATATGACTAAGAAGACCTACATACTGTGCAGTTTTCTGTGTATGCTTAAGATGAAGCAACCTGTTGTCTAAGTAATGCAGCTGCACACATCTGTGTGATTCCAACAGGAAATCTCCCTTTACACAGAAAGGAAGACATAACAGAGTACAATATAGTTCTAGACAGCTAATCCTCCCTGTGAGAAAGACTGATGGTATTTATGAGTGACCAGTGAAGAACTCGATGAAAATCATACTGAGATTTATTGACAGCCTGAAAAGAAATAAAAAAGAATAATGAAATATGATTCTGAAGGAGAATTAATAGTATCAGGTGGGTATTTGGGATGGATTATGAACTAATTTGAGAAGATGTATTGATGGTGTTGCCGGCTACAGAGGGAAGGAGGACAGTTTATTCAGAGTAGGAGATGGAATAAATTTAGTTGTGGCAATATGAGCCGTGGTATATTGAACTGATGAATTTTTTACCTAGAGTTTCTGTGGATGCTGTGACAAATTTGACAAAGAGGGTTACTTAAACAATAGAAACCAATTGTCTCGCAGTTTGGGAGATGTGACTTCTGAAATCAAGAGCCATGCTTCTAAAGACCTGGAGATTTCATGGGAGAATCCTTCATTAGATTTCCTTGATTCTGGAGATTTAATGTTGAACCTTGGTTTGTGGATTTCACTGCACCTTTACATGGCCTTTTCCCTATTTTCTTCATGTAAATTGTTTTAGTATCCGCTTTTGGTAATTCTTAATGATTATCTTGAAATTCTTTATTGCATTAGCAAATGGCCTGCTGGCTCAAGGACATCATTTCAGTTATAAGTGGCCATGCCTTTTAGGGGGGAGTACCTTTCTTTAGACTATAAAAGTCAAGACAATGGCTATAGATTTTGTTTATCCTCAAATTGAGTGCATTGTGATGGAATAAGACCATGTAGAGAAAACAAGAAGGAAATGAAAAGGATCAACCTACCTTGAAGAGGCTGTCAGACAAAGAGCAGCCTGTCATGCAGAGTAATGAAAAAAAAAGACTGAAGAGGAAAAAGGAGAATTAGAATTTTTCTGGAAACCAAGAGAGGAGAAATGTTCAAAATGAGAGAGAGAATGATTTAAATCTTGGAGTTAAGTAAGATAATGAAAATAAGCCACTAAATCAAAATTTAGAAAGAGGTGGAGGCTGAGAGGAAAAGGAGTATGAAAGCAGTTGATGTAATGTTTATATTTTATTTCCATTTACTGTTTTTTTGAGTATTTCATAAAGGAATATTCATTTACATCATTCCCCCCTCTCTATTCTCTTTTCAACTCTTCCCATGTCCCCGCAAATCTTAAAATCATGTACATTTGTAAACATCCCTGTTATTCAAAATCAGTATATAAAATGCTTCTTAGTCTTACATGTTTATTCAAAGATTTAGAACTTAGAAATTTTTGCCTGTTTGGGTTAAACAAATGTAGAACTTTTGATTGTCCATATTGATGAAAATTATGCTACTGAAAAATATGTACTTTCTGGTCAAAATGTCTTTTACCCAGACTTAAGTATGAGTGACATACAATAAACCATAAATAGGGTAATTCTATTGTGCTTGAAATCCCTTGAGTTCATACAAAGAGAAGCATATTAAAAACTTCTATAGTTAATCCTCATGTTGGCTATAACCTGTTGGCAGTTTATTTGTACAGAAAGCTGATATTGGCATTCCAGTATTTGTCGACAATAATCACTAAAAACACCTGTGTTCACTTATTTTTCCAGAAATGGTTTCTATTGAACTGTGAATATCACAAATTAACAGCATCAGAAACAAAGGTACTGGGATTTCAACCCAGATACTATTAAGCCTTGTTTACTGGAACAAATCCATTAATCTTTCAAATCCTTTGTTTCTCATTCATAAAGGAGCAATTTTAACTCATAACACTATCAGAACAAATGTTGGTTTATTATTTTGTTAATTTAACATGTACTAATAAACATTTTCAGTACAGATTCAATGCTATACAAATGACCTTTTTGTTCTGCATCCTATTTATGTATTTGCAAACTGATCAAGAGTACTGACATAGACAGGGTTTAGGACTAATACCAGTAACTTGAATTCATTTTGGGTTACTTTTAACTTTCTCCCTTACAGTTTGTGTTACCACCATGAACCAAAGAATATAAGTTTCAAACAAAGGTTCAGTTAAGGAAAAACATGAATGTTGGTTAATATCTTTATAGTATTTTTATTTTATAATTAACTTAATTTCACATATCAGCCATGGATTCCCCCATCCTCCCTCCTCCCACCGCCAGTCCTTCCCCCCAAACTCATCCCCCCCCCCACTCCCACCTCCTCCAAGTCAAGGTCTCCCCTGGGGAGTCAGCCTAATCTGGCAGACTCAGCCAAGGCAGATCCAGTCCCCTCCTCCCTACACCAAGGCTGAGCAGTGTCTCAGCATAAGCCCCAGGCTCCGAAAAGTCAGCTTGTGCACCAAGGCCAGGTCCTGGCTCCGCTGCCTCGGGGCCTCCCAAACAGTTCACGCTAATCAACTGTCTCACTTATCCAGAGGGACTGGTCCAGTTCCATGGGGGTTCCTCCACCATTGCTTCACAGTTCGTGCATTTCCACTAGTTTGTCCCTGTGCTTCCTCCAACCTCAATATCTCTCACTCATACAATCCCCCCTCTCTCTCACCAATTGGACTCCAGGAGCTCCACCTGGGGCTAGGCCTTGGATCTCTGCATTCACTTCCATCACACACTGGATGAGAGTTCTACCATGACAGTTAAGGTGTTTAGCCATTTGATCATCAGAGCAGGTCAGTTCGGGCACTCTCTCGATCATTGCCAGTAGTCTACAGTGGAGGTATCTTTGTGGATTTCTGGGGACCTCGCCAGCACTTTGCTTCTTCCTATTCCCCTGGGGTCTTCATTTATCATGGTATCTCCCTCTCCATTCTCCCACACTGCTCCTGATGCAGCTGGGACCTCCCTCTCCCCTATGCTCTCTTTCCCCCAACCCTTGCCTTCCATTACCCCACCCCATCCCCCAGTTTGCTCATGTAGATCGCATCATCTATTTCTTTGTCGTTGGGCATCCATGTGTCTTTCTTAGGGTCCTCTTTACTAGGTAGCCTCCCTGGAGTTGTGTGTTGCAATCTGGTTATCCTTTGCTTTACATCTAGTATCCATTTACGAGTGAGTACATACCATGTTTGTCTTTCTGAGTCTGGGTTACCTCATTCAGAATGATTTTTTTCTAGTTCCATCCATTTGCCTGCAAACCTTATGATGTCATTGTTTTTCTCTGCTGAGTAGTACTCCATTGTGTATATGTACCACAATTTGTTTATCCATTCTTCAGTTGAAGGGCATCTGGGTTGGTTAGTGTTTAAAAACACATGTTGCAACACTAAATTCATTTTTCTTGATAAGCATGCTGTTGGTGCAGGCCTTTAAACCCAGCACTGGGGAGGCAGAGGCAAGTGAATCCCTGTGGGTTCAAGGATAATCTTGTATAAATAGTGAGTTTCAGGCCAGTGAGACTCTGTGTCAAAAAATTTCCTTGCAGGTTGTAATATATCTAGGTAAAAGTGACTTTGACATTTCACAATAATAAACTATTTTAATTCTTTATAAAAACTTATTTAAGACAAATTTTCTTCAGTAGATTTATGATATTTTATGATGCCTGTACTTTGGAAGCATTGCTAAAGATAAAGATAATAGTTAACATTCTCAAACTTTAACATCTCTGGGGGATATATATGGAAATTTTCTTCTCTAAGTGTTCTTCACATTCATTGTTATCTTTATTTTACTAATCACATTACAATATTTTCTATTTAGGTTTGTTACATTGATTTACTTTTATATCAAATGCACATTCCAGTTACTTCATGCTCCATGTGTAATGTAAATATTATGTGTGTGGATGGTAATGGGAAATTAGATTTATATATGCCAAGAAATTTTTTCCATATAGTAATGAACTCCTTATTTTTCCCTTGGAATGTATTTCATATTAGAAAGGAAGTCTACTAAGATTATTCCAGTTTTTTTCCTAAGTGTATGCTGTAAAGTATTGGACTCTCCAATGCCACATTGTGGCTCTTTGACACTGATAAAGATACAGCAATAAACAAAAAATACAAAAAGCAAATAAATGTGGGAACACTTTTTCAACAAATTGTTGTTCAGAAATTGATTTGATGCTAATATCTTACAAACATTCATTTTTCTCCAATTTCTTTAGCTTTTTACTACGTTTCACGTTGTAGTTTATTAAAACTTTACTAAGAGTTTTTTCTCATTTTTTAAATTTTATAATCTGATTTAATTTTATGTATCAGCCACAGATTCCCCTGTTCTCCCGCCACCCTTCACCCCGCACTCCCCCTAGCCCACTCCCAATCTCATCTCCACCAGGGCAAGGACTCCTCTGGGGATTCAGCTCAGTCTAGTAGATTCAGTCCAGGCAGGTCCAGTCCCCTCCTTCACTCAGGCTGAGCAAAGTGTCCCTGTATAGGCCCCAGGTTCCAAACAGCCAGCTCATGCACTAAGGACAGGTCCTGGTCCCACTGCCTGGGGGCCTCCCAAACAGTTCAAGCTATTCAACTGTCTCACTTATCCAGAGGTCCTGGTCCAGTTGGGGGTTCCTCAGCTATTGATTCATAGTTCATGTGTTTCCACTAGTTTGACTATTTATCCTTGTGCTTTTTCCAATCTTGGTCTCAATATTTCTCGCTCATACAATCTCTCCTCTTTCTCACTGATTGGTTTCCTGGAGCTCCTCCTGGGGCCTGGCTGTGGGTCTCTGCATCCTCTTCCATCAGTCATTGGATGAGATTTCTAGAGATGACTCAGAGGTTAAGAGCACTGCTTGCTCTTCCAAAGGCCCTGAGTTCAATTCCCAGCAACCACATGGTGCCTCACAACCATCTGTAATGAGATCTGGTGCCCTCTTCTGGCCTTCAGGGATACATGCATATAGAATACATACTAGGAGTTTTTAAGGAGACATCAAAGTTCTACAGTTTCATAACATAATTTTCATGTTTTTTTTTAATTAAGATATAATTATATCTTAAGTTACACTAATTTGTAGCCCTCTACCATTCCGATGTAAAATTATGATCAAGTACATTTGTGTTATAGAGTATAAAGTATCTCTTCTATTCAAAGCTTGCCAGTTCATATTCTTATTTTATGATTTTTTAAAACAACAAAGTTTCCTACCTACATAGCCTAAACTGCCTTGAAAGTTGCTATTCCTCCTGCTTCTGAGCTAGAATTACAGGCTTGTAAAATGCACAAATTATAACTTTAATAGCAATAGTTCAAGTATGACAATTAGATGAATATTAAGTAATTTTTTATTGATAATATAACTAAGAAATATTGGTAGATTTATAAAAATGAAAAATTTTTCTGGATAATTATGCAACTCCTGACTTATATTTTCCTGCTTTTCAATAGACTATGTTTGCAATAAGACATGAGACCATCTGAGAACAGTAAAGCCAAATGCAAAGATCTATTCATTAGGCAAAATTAACTTGTTATCTTCATATACTCAAAAAGGAATACTAAAGAGAAATTCTTGGATAGAGATATTTTAAATAAAAAACTTCTAGTGAGGTGTAGTGGAAGACACTTTAAATGTCAACACACCAGAGGCTAAGTACAGAGGACTGCTTCAAGGTGGAGGCCACTGTTGCCTACCCTGTGATTTTGAGTCTAGCCTGGACTACTTTGTCAGAGGTGGGCAGGGAGGAAGTAGTTATAAATATTCTTTTAGTTAAATGGCACGTAATGTACACAAACAAATAGATGCACATACAGATCTATAAACAAACAGAATAACAAAATTTCTAAACTTAAAAGGTTTCTGTTTCCAAATAATGAACACATATAGTGAGTAGGAATATGTTTGTTTTTAAACCACTTATGGTTTCATGTGTTGAGGGAATTTTCAAATGAAAAGAAAAACAATCCACTTTATATTGTACACAAGCATGAGTGTTTATTGAAGACAAAGTATTAAGTGCTTGATAACATTGACTGACATCAACTGTCCCTGGATCTATTATTAGATTAGGGTTTCATTTTCTTCTTCTCCTTTTTCTTTTCCTCTTCTTCTTCTTGTCCTTCTCCTTCGATTTCTCCTTCTTCACTCACTCTTTTGTTTAATCACTTCATTCTTACTCTACCATATTCATGAGTTATATTATAAAAGTTACTGATATAATTTTTTCATAACTGTAGTGATTGTTTTGATTCAAAGCATATGGAAAACTTATTTTTGTAACAACACACTTTTCACATAAAAACTCTTCGTCCTATCATAACTTTGGAACCAGTATTGCTATAGGCATTATTGTTTCCTACTCATGAGTCAGTTCTGGTCTCTTTTTATGTTCAGCAAATTCTTTGTACAAAACAACTGTAAAGAAGCAACTGTACTAAATCCTCCAAGGATTAGAAATATGAACATACATAATCTCTGCTATCAAAAATCTTACAAGGAATAAGTGATACTGGATTCACAGATGCAATTTTCTATCGCTGCGCAAATTATCACAAATTTAGTGGCTTAAACAACACACAATTACTGTTTTACACTTGTGGATGTTAAAATTCTTAAAATTTAGGTGTCAGCATGGTCATAGTCCTTAAGGATGATCTGGAAAAAATATCTATTTCTCAATCATTTCCAGCTACTGAGAACCAGTTCCATTATATGCTTTATGAAATCCAGTCTTTATCCTCTCTTTGACTTTGCTTCCACTGTCCAAGTCTACTTGGACTCTTGCCCTCCTGTGATTATAATGTATCCACCAGGTTAATACAGACTACTCTCATCCAAAAACTTTGATTTCATCATATCTTTAAAATTTTTATATTTAATTATGTGGATGTTTGTGTTTTTTGTATGGATATGTGCATGTGAGTACAGGTGTATACAGAACCCAGAAGCATCTCATCCTTCAAGGGAATGAAATTGCACGTGTCTGTAAGCTACCTGGCATGAGTACATAAAACTGAACTTGGGTCATCTGCTAGAGCATTCAGTACACACACTTAAACATTGAGCCATGTCTCCAGACCCCTAATCATATATTAAGCACCACTTTTCCAATGCATGGAATTATATTCACAGGAAATAGGAATCACATTATTGGCATATGTCATGCTCATTGCTATGTTTACCATTATTCTCTCTGGCTATAAGAGCTTTAGGTTTTACCTCTAAGAGTTTAATAATGCTTAAGTACAGAGACATTTGGGTAAAGCAGGGGTGAAAGAAGGAGTGAGAATCCCAGAAGAAAGCGTAAAAGATAGATCGGAGTCAGACAATTAAGGGCTTTGGATGGCATGATAAGCAATGTTAACTAGGAACTGGGAAGAACTGAAGAAATTCAAGTAAACACTTAACAGGAGTATCCTGACCAGACAGAATGGAAAGAACTCGGGTAGTCCAGGCAAGAAAGTCTTGAATTTGGACAACAGTACTAAGAATAGAAAAGGACAAAAAAGGACATTGGTTGCTAGTAATAACTGGAATCAATTAAAATTAGCGATTGTACAGTTGAAAGAGGAAAGTGGAGTTAACTTTATCTGTTCTTACTGAATTAAAAAATCTGTTAAGCATTAACAGGTAGCATTTCTCATCTGTATTCTTTCTTATCAAATACATATGTAGGTTTTCAAAATAATGTATCTTTTTTATTTTACATTCAGACTGAATAAAAACGACAGATTTAAATCCAAATCCATCACTTGTAGCTGATATCTTCAACAGAGCACATCCCTAAGGTCAATTTCTCCTCAGAGATCTTTCAAATATATTTTGGCTTTGTAGTTAGAGTGTAGGATTGTATCAGTGAATCTTCTCCTGGAAATTTATGTGAAATATTTCAAGCTAATACAGGCAAAGACTTTCTTCAAGGCTCCAGTCTTCATTAAATTATACCACTAAGTATGATAGTCACATATCTGTATGTACACTCGTGCACATAGGTATATAAAATATAAACAAGCTAATTATACATTCATAAAACTCACTTTTATCAATGGGCTGCTCTACGCCAGGTATAAAACTTTACAGACAGTTAGGATATGTGAATGCTGTGTTTTTAAATTTTTTTTATTATGTTACTAAAGAGTCTCAGCTCATTGAGTGTAAAATATACAGGTTTATGGATGCATCTCAGAATCACTGCACTTAAAGAAGTTATTGCATAATTAATGCATTATGCATATTTTATTTGGCTGTTGAATTTAAAAATATCATCACAGCACTCTGAATTTTCCTGTGGTGATTTATGCACTTGCCATAACTCTTCTCAAATACAAGGAGTTCCTTGAGGAATGTGTCTTACACAGAGCATTGCAAGATCAATTGTTATACAAGCAATGAACAGTTTTATAAGTGTTTGTATTTCTCTCCAAAGGGGGAAGTAAATTTTTACCTTTAGCTGTTGGAATGATAGGACCACTCCTGACTATTGAATCTAATCCCCTGCTGGAATTATACTAGCTAATGGATCTTGACAAGAAATTTCTTCTGTTCATCTAAAGGGTACTTTAGTAGTCAACATATTTCATTATTTATAGGAATTTTGCAGAGTTTTCCTCCTTACCCTTTGGAGGTTTGGGCACATGTGTGACCATGTATGTCCCTTTGCGATGGAACCCTAGATTTAATAAAGGAATCCTAGGTGGAATGGTCCCTGGGAAGACTGCAGCATGAGCCAAAGCAGCCACTCAATGCCTATATTTCTCCCAAGACAGATCACAGCAACCCTTAGGAACAGTGCTGAATTGAAGTAGCCCACAGCATTGAGGGTGTTTTATTTTAATTCAGAACATGAATTAGTTCAATTTGGCAACTGGCACATTCATTCTGCCACTTTGTAACTGACATGCCACTCTGCAATGAACAGTGGTGACTTACTGTTTGTTTCAAAGGAATGTTTTCACTTTGTTTGTGAGACATGCTTGGTTTGTTTTGTTCAATTTTTAATGATACATGATTTTATTTTAAATTTCTTTGGAAACTGCTTTGTATCCTAGGGTTTCCGGCTTTCTATGGATTGAGAGGAGGTTATTACCTTCTAAGTTTTCAATTAGGAAAACAAAGGAAGTTTGGTAGCTCCACTGGGATCTTGTAAACCCTCTCAAAACATGTTTTGAATGAGACAATTTTTGTGCAACTAGCTCTAATTGTCTGAGATGAGACAATCTACAGAAGCTAATGGAAGGGAGTCTCATTGTGCAGCATGGATGGAGTGGTCCAATTTTGATTTGCTCCTCCAAGTTGTTTAGGTTTAGCTGGTTTGGTTGCTATTGTTTCACTTGGTTCATCCTTCCATTCAGCAACTAGCATTATTTTTTTTATTATATTTGTGTTTTAATTTTACACATCAGCCATGCTTTCTATTGTATGAATACTTTTACATTATGTACTTTTAAAAGATCAGGTTTATGTTCGCACATAGACCCTTCATGAACACTGTGTGCTATGATTCCTAAATCTTCAACCATTCCTTATATAATATAAAACTTGTAATTTACTGATGTCTTTATTTTCCCTTGCACTTTACCATGATGGTATTCAAATCTATGTTGAGTTTAATTTTCTTTTGTTCTGAGATACAGCTGGCACAAACAGAATAGTATTTATTTATCTCATTTTATTTCTTATAACCACCACGTGAATGATAACACTGTTGACATATTCTGAATGAGATAATAACATATGCTCTACTAAAATGATGCCTGATATAGAAACTAGCATGCAATGAATTTCATTTATGCAGCTATTTTAATTTTGATTAAATCCTTTGGTTTTCATTTTATGTCTTTTTTATGCCTCCCAAATCTGTTTCTGCATAACTTAAAAAATTAAACTTTGAAACTTAGAATTTTGTTATGCAGGCCTCATATTATACCTAGTTGATCAAGCCAGACAGTATAAGTAAGGAAAAAAATTCTTTGTGTCTGTCATTTTCTTATTCATTCTAAATTTGAATTTTACTCTGTGATATTTAGCCAATCAAAAAAAAAATCATATTTTAGATATGACACCTTTTGGATTTTACTGTAAGATTTTCAAAAAAGCTCCCTTGTGTTTGATTACTCTACAAAATTTATTGTGAGATTAGGCACTTGAAGGGGGGGTGATGTGAGTTCTTTTTCAGATGGAAGGGAAGAGAGATATCCCAAGAATCAGGCAGCAAGAAACACAGTACAGGAAACTTGCTAAACAGGATATCTAAGAGTAGGGATAGTGATTTGTGTCTCTCACTTCTTTGAAAAAGGATATGCTTTTTTGTTGTACACTTCAGTCATAAAATACTACCAGTTCACTTCACAGTGAATTGAGGCAAAAAATATGAAGAAAATTACGTATGTCTTAATGTCTGTTCTGTATTGTGAAGAAACTCTGTGATAAAAGTCAAGATTAGAAATGTTGATGTTATATCCACATCCTTATTTAAGAAAAATTATCTCAATGCTGTCTGAGAAATTCTAAATGAGACAAATTAGTTTGTGAAACTACAGGGTTATGTAATACCATTTACAAATTAGAGTCCAATGAAAAATGATCAAAATGTAAATTTGGGTATATGATTAAACTTAACTTAAATGGCTATATCACTGGTAATTGCAAAGATATAAAATTACGGTAATCTTATACTGCTATAAGAATAAGTGAGAAACCATTTTCCAGTGTTTAATATAAATGGAAGTTCTCCATTTTCTCAAGATAATTTATAAATCATTTATAGGGTTTGTATGATTTTGTAGTTATAAATTTAGATAGTGTAATATTTGTTTCATAGATATTAAGACACATATTTTAATGCAAAAATTAAATATTTCAGAAACCCAAACAAAGTATTTGTTTTTGATACATAAAACAATATTTTTTTTACTTTTAATTTTAGTTTATAATCCCAACTGAAACCTTTTGCAATTATTATTTGTGGAAGGTATTAAGTGGGTATTTCTACATATTACTGGTTTCGTTCAGCATTTTGATTCAATATACTTCTTTTTTATCCTCAATTATTCCCAAAAGCTATTATAGAGATAATACTTTTGGAGAAGTATCTTATTTGAAGGAAATGTTTTGAGGCATGCAAATAAAAGAGTAAACCCAATTTCTATCAAGTTTTACAAATGATTCTTCAGGTCTTGTAGTTATTTGTTTTAATAGTGGTGGTGTAGATACACACTTGTGTGTCTACATGTGATTATGTGCACATGTATGTAGGTACTTAATGCTGAAACTACTCATGCTTGTGAGTTGCCTGCCTTGGATATTGGGACCCAAGCTCAGCTCCTCTGCATGAACAGTACATGCTCTTAACTGTTGAATCATCTCTTTAGCTCTGTGATTCACATTTTTCTAAGATGGTAAAGGTTGTTGAGTTATAGGCTATCTAAAATTGCTATGGCTTTGGAGTTAGAGGCATCTAATTCACCCTAAAGACAGATAAATATTAGTAGGTCTCAAGTGGAAAGTAGAAGACAGCAAGCGAAACACTGGTTGGATACAATTAAAATTGAAGCAAATAGGACTTGATGACAAATAGAACATGAGGTCTATAGGAGATATATGTAAAGAATGTTGCTACTACTACATTTTGTTATTTATTTTAATAGTGGTGGTGTAGATACATACTTGTGTGTCTACATGTGAGTATGTGCACATGTGCGTAGGTACAAGTGGTTTGATGATGGGCTATTTACTGAGATAGAGGAATTTGAAAAGTAGTTTCTGTTTTAGATATATTTACTTTGAAATTTCCATTCATAATCAGATCACTTTTTCAAATAGTCTTCAACTAGGTACAGTGGGCTAGTCAGTATTAGGCATAATATAGAGAGACTATTGGAATACAAATTGTACTTAATCCCTTTGCCTGGAATTATCAATCAGGCTAGGTAGAAACAGACATAAAAGACAGATTGTATAGGAAACAAGTATGGGACACTTCAAAATTATGGTAAATAACTAATAACTCAGGTAACAGAATAGTGAGATGGAAGATTCAGTGTGATTTTTTTGTGTTAGCTCAAAATGTCTGAAGTAAATGAAATAAAGTATACTGAACAGAATTGAGAAAGAGAGTAAGATGAAGATAGGTTACTACTTGTTGAGGTTGGACCTCCATCCAGCAATCAATGAAGAAAGGTAATGAATGAATATGACAGAAAAGTATAAAAATAACAGCTAGTGAGCAATGAAAGGATCCATCCTGGAAATTTTATTTCTCAAATTAGTATTGAAATACAGACAATTTAAATTTCCTATACTGGTAGTAGCATACTTGTATATACTAGGATATGCCATTAGCTATCTAGAATTGTAGAACAAATGGGAAAAGCATAGAGAACAAAAGCATAGAAATTAAACTGTTTTAGAAAGTAAAAGAATCTATTTCATGCCATATTGTTTGAAATATGTTTCATAACACATATTCATCATGTCTATTGTCTTATTAGGTCTATTATGTAATGAGCTGTGTTAATTATTCTTGCCACCTGCATCTAATGAGATTAGATGTGACATTTCTAATAGGTACAGATGGTCATTTTGAAAACAAACAAGCAAGCAAACAAGAATATTTTTCCTATCTGTTGGTCAAATTTCATGTTAGAAATGTTTAGAATATGAAATTAATCATCATCTCTCCTTTTGAGAATATACAATAAGTACAAGACAAGTGATGGCTTCCTTGAGTCCAAATATACATGTTTTATTTAGATCTAGATCTTACATACTAACCTATCAGATAGGCCATGTGAATACACTGTGATTCATTACTCTCTTTGACTGAGGCCTGATATAGCTGAATTATCTCAATGTAAATAATTTGATATCCCTTTTCAGTTTAATTCAATGAGTGCTATGAAAACATAGAATTTTTTTATGTTTTTAATCTCAAAGTGAATGTAAAATAAGACAAAAGTATCTAATGCATTTATGAATGGTAAAGACCTCTGTGTGCTATATGAAAGCTCACAACAAAAGTGTGGTCTATCATGACTAGTAATGTATACCTTTGACAAGTTTCAAATTATGAATTTTCTTGGTAAGGAACAAAAAATATAATAATGACGAAAATTCTGTTTCATTTACTTAGGATGCCTCTAATATCTTCTAAGTGAGGATTATCACTTAGGTCACTATGGAAAAATATATGTTGATAAAGAGTGCAAATAGTGGTACATGATCATTAAAGGACAAAATGAGAGAATAATGAATTAAAGACAAACTTTACTTAAATGAAATGGAAATATGACTAGAAAACCAATTGAATGGAGACATTGATTTGAAAGTAATATGTCAATTCTAAGTACAAAGAAAACAAAGATGAGCTGGGCAGTGGTGGCACATGCCTTTAATCCCAGCACTTGGAAGGCAGAGGCAGGCGGACCTCTGTGAGTTCGAGGCCAGCCTGGTCTACAGAGCGAGATCCAGGAAAGGCACAAAGCTACACAGGGAAACCCTGTCTAGAAAAACAAACAAAGAGAAACTCTGTCTCAAAAACAAAAAACAAAAAACAACAACAAAGAAAACAAAGATGAAGGATATATACAGAACTGCAATTTAAATCTGACATACATCAAAGGCTGTTCTTGAGGTGTGTAAGGCTTAAGGTGAATACAATCTAAGAGAAAAACACAAATATATTAAGAATTATCATCTAAAGGTGTAGAATAGTCAAGTGGTTTAAGTAAGAAATCTCAGCTAGTACTGAGGCTGAGGGAGGAAGTTCAGGCCTTGCCTGGGCCACAGAGTGAGCTCAAGGAGTATAACATAATGAGATCTAGTATAATATAATAAGTTTAAAGGATAGTGATGGAGTGCAGTGATAGAGTTGTATGTATGAGGACCTGGGTTTAAGCCCAATAATACACACACACACACACACACACACACACACGCACACGCACACGCACACGCACACGCACACGCATACATATGTACAAACAGACCACCACCACCACAAATATCACTATCATCACTACTACTACATCAGACTGAAAAAATCCAGGGTCAAGTAAAATAATTTTAAATGTCCAATGTTAGAGACCTTCAGCTGTAGCTTCCTCACATACAGTGTAGTAAGTTATTGAGTTTATGTGGCCTGATCAGTTTGGCCATCAAAGGGAGTATGGTTCTCTTTATATGAACTATTTATTTAATAGAAATTTCCATGGTATAAAGAGAGGTCACAACTATGATATAGAAAACAACCTTCATATAATAATCATTCTTCAGGATATAGGGAGAAAAGAAAAAGAAAATGTTGAGAGGGGGCATATTTGAAATTTATGTATACTAGTCTGTATTAATGTGGTGGTATTGTGTTCCCCAAAATATTGTGCACCCTAATAAACTTATCTGGGGTCAGAGAACAGAACAGCCACTACATATAGAGGCCAGAAAATGGTGGCACACTCGCCTTTAATCCTATCACACTGGAAACAGCCAGGCATGGTGACTCACGCCTTTAATCCCAGGAAGTGATGGCAGAAAGCAGAAAGGTATATAAGGCATGAGAACCAGGAACTAGAGCCGGTTAAGCTTTTAGGCTTTTGAGCAGCACAGTTCAGCTGAGATTCATTCTGGATGAGGACTGAGAGGCTTCCAGTCTGTGGAAACAGGATCAGCTGAGGAATTAGCAAGGTGAGGTGGCTGTAGCTTCTTCTGCTTCTCTGATCTTTGAGCATTCACCCCAATACCTGGCTCTGGGTTTGTTTTTATTAATAAGGCCTTTTACAACTCATGCTACATTAATGTTTCTGCAAAATTTTAAAAGCAGGTACTTTTGCAATATCCTAAGCAAATCTAGAATGTATGAAACTGAATAATGGATAAGTCTCTTGTAAAAAAGACAGCAATATATTAGAATACTTTAGCTTCTGTAGTGTTTTGAACAAGACTGGTCTCCATTTGAATGTTTGTTTCTCAGACAGTAGATTGTTAAGAGAGGATTAGGAGGTGTGGCCTTGTTGGAGGAGGTGTGTCACTGGGGGCAGCCTTTGAGGTTTAGAAGCACATGCCAGGCCCAGCTTCACTTTTTTTTCTGTCTTGGGTTTGTTGATCAGATGTAAGATCTCAGCTACAGATTCAGTGCCATGCCTGCCTGCCTGCCACCATGTTTCTTGTCATGATGATCATAGCCTAACCTGCTGGACCTTGTTAGTAGGCCCTCAAATAAAAAGTTCCCTTGGTCATGATGTCTCAATAGAATAGCTACTATGGGAAACTTTCTGTAAAAAGAAACCTCAGTGCCTAGTCATATAGTTTTATTTGTTTTGTCTGTACAAAGTGAAGCAAGTTATTATATATAGATTATTCTCAAAATTATCCACTTGAACTTTAGAAATGAGAAATCACACAAATTGACTTTATTTTTTAATTCAGTTGCATTGATTTGCCAAGGAATCACTCTCTGATGATTTTAAGAGTCCTCTCTTTGGTTATATAGAAGTTGTAATTTTGGGCAAATATAACCACATATTTTTAGATCTTTACCATTTTTTCTTTTGAATATAAAAGATTTATAATGTGCCATCACTATGATTTGCTTGTAAATAAAATGTCAAATTTAAAGTAGTTAAACAGTACATTCTCTGATACTATTAATTCTTTTCACTTGAAAAAAAAACCCACTAATCTGTTCTATATTTTTAAACTTTATAGAATAACAGGAAAATATAGAAATACCTGTTGTAGAGTTTGCACAAAAGTTGATGTAACATATATGTAAAGTCCAACATTTATGGTAGCTATGTTCATAAAGTAGAATTTAACAAATAATAACAAATATATTTTGATGGCACAAATCCCTCAGGAGTTTGAAAGGTACACATAAGGCTAGTAGTAGACCTATAATGTTGACACTTGCAGTGGTTTGAATGATAATGGCCCCAATTATCTCCTATATTTGAATGCTTGGTCCCCACTTGTTGGAACTCTTTGGGAAGGATTAGGCAGTTTGGCCTTGTTGGAGTAGCTAAGTCACTTGGATTGGCCTTAGTGGTTGCAAAATCTCACAGCATTACCAGTTATTGATCTCTCTTTTGGCCTCTTGCTTTTCCATTATATGTAAGCTTTCAGCTCCTGTTCCATCATCATGCTCTCCACCAGGGTAGTCATGAACTAAACCTCTGGGACCAAGAACACTAAATTAAATTATTTCTTTTAAATGTTGACCTTGTCATAGTGATTTGTCACTACAATAGAAAAGTAACTAAAATGGAAATTGGTATAAGGAATGGAGTACTGCTGTTATAGACGACCATACTACTTGGAGGAATGTGGACTTTGGATTGGGAAAGTGGTTCAGTGCTATAAATGGGGATTAATGGACCATCCTAGTAGGAGCTTGGAGTACAGTAGTGCTGAAAGGATTGACTATTTCAAAGTTACGGGGGTGGGGGGTGGGGGGTGGGGGGTGGGGGGTGGGGGGTGGGGGGTGGGGGGAGATAATGTTAGCAAATGGGTCAGAGATAATTCTTGTGCTAATCTGGCAAAGAATGTGGCTGGTGTTTGTGTCCTTGTCCTAAGAACATCCCTGTGCCTAAATTGAAGAGGTTTGGACTAATTTTATTGGGAAAGGAGATTTCAAGGCAGCCCAGTGTTGACTCTGCCCTGAGGTTATTACTGATCACTTATATGCATACCTATAATGAAAACAAAGAGCAAGCTGGGCAAAATCAAATGAAGAATGTACAATTTGGGAGAAAAAAGCACCAAGAAATTTAATGGTGGAGCCAAAGTTTATGCTGGACGGGATAAAGGAAGGCCAGAACTGAAATAGAAATAAGGGAGTGGCCCCCTCAGGGTGAAAACCTACCCAGCTAAAACTGAAATATGTGAAAGGAAATCTCTTTTGGGATTTCCACTACCTAAATCCAGTTACAAAGGGAAATTATGCAAATGTAATTCAAGGAGGGGCCAGGCTCCACTCAAGCAGGCTGCAGACATTGGGAACACCTGTCACATAGTTTTGGCTTTAGAGTCAAGAAGGATAGAAGAGTAAAGGAGTGGTGGAATCTTCCTCCAAGGTTAAGGAAAGCTATTGAGGCCAGCTATGGGGCAGAGGAGTCCCTGAATACATGCCCAGGGAGGCCATTGCATGCTGGGAAGGTGAAGCCTGGATTATGTTGGAGACTCTAAAATGTTGGAAATGCCAGAACAATGGGATACCTGCTAGGGAGAGCCGCAAATGGGGAGGGGGAGAGGGGAAACAGCAAAAGGGAGAGAAGTGTGTTGCAGTTAAAGCAAGGCTAGAAGGGTCTATTTAAGCCCTTTGATATCAGGGCTATGTAGTTACGGGATTGGAGTTTGTCTTTCTGGGTTTCGGTCTTAGTATTTTCTGAGTATACCTCCTTTGCTCTCTTTGGAGATGGTAATGTATATTCTATGACACTATACAGGGAGTACAGTTAAGAGATTGAGTCTCAGAATAGGCTTTGGACTTCTGAACTGTGTTGAGATTGAAAGATTATGGGGACTTTTGAATTCATACAACTACATTTTGCATTATAATATGGTTACAAGTATTTGGAGGTCCAAGGAATGGAATGTTATGGTTTGAATTAGAATAACCCTCATTGGCTTATATATTTAAATATTTTGTTCTCAGTTGGTGGAACTGTTTAGAAAAAATTAAGAGGTGTGACCTTGTTAGAGGAGATATGTCACTGGTAGTGGTTGGAGGTTTTAAAATTTTTATCTTCATTCCCCATTAACTCTCTCTGCCTCATGCTTGAGGATCAGATGTTCAAGTTCTCAGTTCCTTTTCCAGTGCCAAGGTTCCCTTGCTGCTGCTGTGCTTCCCACCATGATGGTCGTGATCTCACCCTCAGGAACAGTGAGCCTTAAATTAAATGTTCTTTTATAATTTACCTAGTTCATAGTGTTTGTGCATGGAAACAGAAAATTAACTAACCAAGATAGCAATGTCATGGAAATCTCTGCTGAAATGTGTATGTCTAAAATGACTCTGGTCATCTCACTAATCCTTCACCTATTTTCCAATGGTTATGAGATAACTATTTCCACTTTATTCTCAATACTTCCTATTCTAAAAAGGAAATTTCTTTCTCTATGTCCTTTTGTCCTTTTTTTTTTTTTTTTTTTTTTTTTTTTTACCATTCACTGTTCTCATTAGAACATAGCATCAGTCATAGCTGAGGTTTTTTTTTTTTCCTTTTTCCTTTCTTACTTGCCCCTATATCACTAAGCTCTAGAACCTTCCTAATGCTACAGCCCCTTATTACAGTTCTTTATGTTGTGGTGAGCCCCACCATAAAGTTATTTTGTTGCTACTTTATAACTGTAATTTTGCTACTATTATGAATTGTAACATAAACATCTGATATGCAGGATATCTGATATGTGCCCCTCAAAGAGGTCTTGGCCCACAAGTTGAGACCTGCTGTTCTGGAGTAATGTCTACCATCATGGCAAGAAGCATGGAGGCAGGCAGGCAGAAATGGTGCCAAAGAAGTAGCTGAGAGCTACATCCTGATCCACTGGCCAGGAGAATCTGGCCTTGGAATGAGCTTTTGAAACCTTAAACCTATCCCCAGTGACAGGCTTCCTCTGAAAGTCCACACCTCCTAATCCTTTCAAATGGTGCTACTCCCTGGTAACCCTGGTAACCAAGCATTCAAATCTATGATCCTATGAAGGCCATTCTCAATCAAACCAGTACAACCTCATTCATTTATAATCTGCAAGTAACATGCTAGACCCATGAGGTAGTGGTATCAAGAACTGGAAGAACTGTCCTTAATCTTATGGTTAAATTTTAGTCTTTTATTGAGCCTATTTTCACTGGATGTAATCTTCATAAGAAGTTACATAGTACAACAGATTTTTTCATTTTTGTCCCCTACTCATTATGTGACTACATAATAATAATATCTTTCTTAGAAACTCTCATCTCTCTTGTCTGTGTCTTTTTATCCCATCCCTTGTGATTGTTAAGAGGCTGATGTGGATAACAAAGGCATTTCTCCTGCTGAAATAAGGGTCACTAATCTATTTCTTCTAGAAAGCAGACCTTGTTATGTAAAAGGTTCTGGCATTTCCAATAATGCTTGCACTTCTTCTCTCAGAGCCAAGGTGGATGTTTATAGCTTCTTTACTCTGAGAATCTGATGGGATTCCAGGAAGTGAAACCCACAAAAATGTGTGAGCTCATGCAAGAAAATGACTATATTTTATTTGGATGTCAGTCTACTTTTTTTTTTTTTTTTTTTTTTTTTTCAAGACAGGGTTTCTCTGTGTAGCTTTTCACCTTTCCTGGAACTCACTTGGTAGCCCAGGCTGGTCTCGAACTCACAGAGATCCACCTGGCTCTGCCTCCTGAGTGTTGGGATTAAAGGCGTGAGCCACCAATGCCCGGCTAAGTCTACTTTCATTCATGAGCAATTCATCAAAGTTTTTACTAGTATATGGCTCCCTGGCTTCTGTGACTCTGTGAGTGTTCCTGTTTGTCCAGAACTCAGAATGGCAGTGATTTTTTTTTTTTTTTTTGTGCTTCATTCAGCTCTCTAATAAGTCCAAGAAGTCATTGCATTTCACTCTTTTCTAGCTTTTGCTTGATGTAAATTCGGGGGTGATTACTTCTTAGTTCCTTATATATAGGAGTTGAAACCAGGTATCAGACTTCTTTCAGTTGGATATTGGCTAGAAGATATTTTCTTTTTTTCCCTGATAATATATGGAAAATGTATTTTGGCTGTTATTTGTGTGGTTATGTTTGTTTTTTGAAATGGCTCTATCACTAGACAAGATTTTATTTAACCATTTTTTTCCCAGAATGTATCTAATTAAGAAGATTAATCTTTTGGAATAATTATAAATATCTACCTGAAGTAAATTTTGGCCAATGTTATTACCCTCTCATTTTAGTTGAATAGACTGGATAGGATATTACATGTAAAAAGTATGGTTCACATCACTAATAGATATATAATTAATATGTTCAACTGTGTCATGTCTATGAGCTTAACTTTCAGTTAGAGTTAATTTGTATCAAAGCTGATACAAATTCAGCATTATAAAATGAAATTTTCCTCTCATTGGACCCTAGATTTTGTTATCTAATGTTTCAGGGTTTTGACAATCGTGAAAATGATTTTCTCAAAAGCTTTCTAAGAATAAATATTATTTTATATGTTATTCAGTTGTGAGTCTATGTGTCTGCTCTATCAAATCCCTCCTTCAGAAGAGGAAGCAGAAAAGATGGTAAGAGCCACAGGGAATGGAAGACACCAAGGAAACAAGACCCTTTAAACACAGTGGTACCAATGCACATACAAACTCACAGAGACTGGGGCAGCATGTATAGAGCCTGCATGGACCTAAGCTAGATGGGGTCCTAGAGCTGATAGGGGATGTGCACACAAGCCACCATCCCTACTCTAAAAGCTATCTCCAATTTGATAACGATTCACAAAGGAAAATTAGTATTTTTAACAGACTCTCATTGGTGTACAAACCACTCTTAAGGGTAAGTCTCTTGCCCAGAAGATCATGGTCATCACAAAACAGACTTCTGTCAGTTTTGTAGATTCTCTTTTCTCCCTTTCTTCCTTCCTTTCATTCTTTCTTATCTTATAGGTCTTTTTCATGTATATTCTAGTTTCTGGTTTGGTGCTTTTATGTGATTCCTGTGTGTGAGAACATGTGTGTCTCTACCTCTCTATATATAAATTGCTTGTGCTTTTTTCCTTTGGCTCTCTTTCCTTGCTTGCTTGTTTGTTGTGTCCTATTCCAGTTTATTTGTATTTTATTATTTTTTGTTTTAGAAAACGTTTTTCTAATGGGAGAGAGAAAAGGTGTACGTTTCTGTGGGAAAGGTGATGGGGAGGATCTGAGAGGAGCTGGGGGAGGGGAACCATAATCAGAATACATTGTATGAAAAAGATCTATTTGCAATAAAATAAAAAGCAACATTAATATATGTTACACTTAGTTTATTCTGCAGTCAGGATATGACATATTGATGTCATATTGTAAATCTTAAGAAAATAATCCTCAATTTTGGTTGAAGCCTTCTAAATACTCTTAATAGTGATTCAGATTCTGCATCTTCATTCTGCCACACACATGGATACTTATACAATACAAAGACACATAGATGCTACTTAATCACCAAATAAAAAAAAAGTTTTACAGAAAGCAAAACAGAAAGTATGGCTACTGAATGTGAAAAAGATTACAAGAATGTAAAAGTAAGCACTTGGGCTGTGGCATGATGTAAAATATTACAATGATGATAAAGTGATCACTGTTCTCTATATATAGTCTGTCTATTTCTAGAAATGTGAGACAACTAACAATTGTATAAGGAACACACAGAAAAAAATCAAAGTTTTTTCTTTTTTTTCTTTTCTCTCTCTTTCTCTCTCTCTTTTTTACACAGTGTCCTAATCTACAACATCAATGACCTTATTACTAGATCTCCTTTGCAGTAAACTAAGAGCCAGCAACCATGAACTGCCAATGTCAATTTATTTATAGCAGGTCACCCAAATATCAGGCAGACCCTTCTTGATGATAGATAGGTAGAAAACAACAGGTTGCCAACATTTTGTGGAATACCACCAACAGGCGACAAACAGCAGAATCAGTATAATGCATAGAGTGTTTAGAGACATCACTAAACTAACTGAATCAGTCATACTCCAAGCACACACTGAATAAAGAAATAGAAGCAATTACTATCAGAAAAGAAATTTGTTGCATAAAACAAGATTACACATGCCCAGAAAGGTTTGGAATCCATTTTGGTATCTGTTTTGAATATCTTGTCGAAATCTTGTGACTTCTGTCCTATATGCACATTACTAGTGATTTTATCTCAGTATCTAAGCAAGTAACAAAATAATTCAATTTCTTAGGTAGTATCACTAAACATTCCCTAGATGGCCTTTTGTGATGTTGAACTTACATATAGCTGAAGGATGAACATGTCATTTGCCAACAAGCACTTTTCTGTTTTGGTGGAGAGAGTTTAAGATCATTGGGTTGTAAATGGTGACATGATTTTTGATGTGGATATGACTGAGCAGTTAGGTAATGTATGTAATTATCATGACTGTCTGAAAGCTCTGGGAACCTTTTCACTTAGGATCATCATTGCAACTGCTGACACCTAAATTATAAATCAAATGGTAGGAAGATGAATCCTGATGTCAGAGATATAGCTGACTCATACCAGTGAGACTAATAATACTGGGTTTCAGGAGTGGAAGTTTTCAAAGAAAACTTTATACCTACTTAGTATAGACTGGAAAGCATAAATCTTGATTTATCCAAATTTAAGGAAATTAGGATTTCTACCTTAAAAAGACATGGTTTTGGACATTGGACTTTAAAAGTCTCTATTTTAAGGAAATAATGATGGATGTTACCTGGGTGAACAAAAATTGAAGAGCTTAGAAGTTTCATACCTTAAATTCATTAATTATTTGTGTCATAACCAAAATAAGGGCATCACAACATAGTAGATGATATCAAATATAAGTACTGTAAAGCTTCCAATAAGAATAGTCAGGTTCTATAAAATATTCTCGCCAAATTAATGCTTTAGAATAAGAATCTGAATTTATATTACATTAGTGATGTTTTATATGGGACTACAAGGTTACAAACACACATGTGTGTTTTACTCTAAGATGCTGAACATTGATTAAGGCCTGACAATTTCTTGGTCCTAGTTGAGGTTTCTTATCACTTGTGTGGTTTAGAGTTTATTTTTTATGGTTTGATTCTCATTAATTCTGAATGTAAAATGGGTTAACTTTGAAAGGTCTCAAAGAAGTCTTTTAAAATGCATTTTTATTATTGTGTGTATATACATCATGAATGTGTGTGATCCACATGCCCTGGTGTATATGTGGAGTTCAGAAGATGATTTCAAGAACTTGGGTCTATCCTTTCATATTTGCATGGACTCTGGGTACTCAACTTGGTCACCGGGCTTTCACAGCAAGAACCCTTAAATACTGAGCTCTCTTACTGGTACTTTTTATGGAATTCTTATGTGGTTAGCGGTTTCATGTTTAATTTTCTGAGATAAGCGAAGCTATATTTCTTCTGATTTATAATCTAACTAATACATTACACACTACTACTAGCTTCCAAGTTTCTATTATTTTCTTCTTGGTTGTTCTTTAACTTTCTGAGAAATTGTAAGCCAATAAAATGATATATATGGCTCATGTTGTATTATTTTAAGGATCAATAGATGTATTTCAAAACTACACGTCATACTCACATTTACTTTTTCCTTAGTATTTACTCTGAATATATAGTGTCTTAAAGAGGCATGGTAGTATACTACAATTATTTGTGCCTGTGAATTGCAGCCATCTACTCAATAAATTTGTACATGTTCATCATAAAACTAAATAGATTATTTTAATTAAAAAACCAGGCAAACAGTATATATATATATATATATATATATATATATATATATATATATATATATGTATATATACATATATATATATATATATATATATATATATATATATATATATAAACTGATAGTTTTCATGTGTGCTGCCTTATCATAGTCAGGACAAATCTCTCTCTTCCGTCAGTCCTGAAGCCGCTTGGACCCAAGTAAACACACAGAAGCCTATATTATTTACGAACTGTATGGCCATTAGTTAAAGCATATTACTGACTAGCTCTTACACTTAAATTAACCCATAATTCTTATTTATGTTTAGCCACGTGGCTTGGTATGCTTTTGTTGGAATCTTAAAAGTTCTTATTAATAAAATCAAACCTGAGGCCAGTTATTGGGGTGATTGCTGGAAGATCAGAGACACAGAACAAGCCACGGCTATCTCACTTGCTAGTTCCTCAGGTGATCCTTTTTCCTCAGGCTGGAAGCTTCTGAGTCCTCCTCCACATGAATGTCAGCTGAACTGTGTTGCTCCAAAACCTGAACGCTTAACCAACCAAATACTTAACTAACTACATGCTTTACTCCTTAGTTCCTGGTGCTCACGCCTTATATACCTTTCTCTTTCTGCCCCCACTCCCTGGGATTAAAGGTTGGGTTTCTGGGATTAAAGTCGTGAGTCAGCATGTTTAGCAGTTTCTAAAGTGGCCTTGAACTCAGAGATCCTGCTAGCTCTGCCTCGAACGTGCTGGGATTAAAGGCGTGCACCACCACCGCCCAACTTCTGCTATGGCTTACTCTTCCCATTTTCTAGCCACCATTTTTGGCTTTGTTCTAGTGGCTGTATGTTCTCTGACCCCAGATATGTTTATTTCGGGGAACACACAATGCCCACCACAGTACCCTTTCTCAGTTCTGCCTTATCATCTTGCTTCCTCTGTGTCTGGCTGATGACTCCTAACTTAGCTTTCTTCTTCCCAGAATTCTTCTTGTTTGCTTGTCCTGCCTATACTTCCTGCCTGGCTACTGGCCAATCAGTGTTTTATTTATTAATCAATCAGAGCAACACATATTCACAGCATACAGAACATTCCACAGCACACATATATGTTAAAAATCAATCATTCCCTTATAAAAACTTGTGTAGCTCAGTGATAAGAGTACTCCCCTCAAATGGGCCAAGTCCTCAACTCAATCTTCACTTACAAGAGAAGCTAAGAAGGAAGACGATGGGCATGAGAAGAGAGGAAAAAAGAAAGAAAGGAGAAGAAAAATGGGAGCCCAAACAGAGAGATCAGGAATATAGTGTACAAGTTCATAAAACCAGAGCATTGGATGTAATGGATGCTGTTACTGGCTATATCTGTACCACAGAAAGTTATCTACTGGAGGAAATTCGCTAGTAAGCTGCTGCAACCTTTATATTAACCATCTGAGTTTGACACAAGCACTCTCTGAGGTTAATAGACCATCTGTCTTCCCTCCAACACCAACAAAAGGGTGTGTGCTAATTAGCCATATGATGTCCTGGAACACACAAGAGAAGAAACTCAAGACATTTTAGTTTGGATTCCCCTGTAACAGTGCAGTATTCACAGTGATGCAGAATTGACAACAGAAAACACTGTCCAACACAAATTGCTAAGAATTTAGACTGACAGTGCAAAAAATGGTATCATGGAAGAATCACAAAAGAAACGCTGCTACGATCTTACAACATTAATAAGATCAGGGCTATTGGAGACATGTTTTACCTAAATAAGACATGAAGGAAGGTGGCATCGATGTGGACACATTTCAGGAGCGTGAGGAGGCCTGTGCAAGGCCTGATGACAATGAGGAGGTCAATCGGGCTCTACTCATCCATGAGAAGAAGACTTCTGTGGCAGCTGCCTCAGTGGGAGCAGCCGCTCCAGTGATGGCTGCCAGCGTCAGCGATTCAGAGAGTGAGACCAGTGAGTCGGATGAGGACTCCCCACCCGGCCACCACCTGTGGCTAGCCATCATCGGGAGGAGGATGAGGAAGATGATGAGTTTGAGGAAGTAGCAGATGACCCCATTGTTATGGTGGCTGACTGCCCATTCTTGTACAGTGAAGTTAGCCAACGGCCAGAGCTGGTAGCCCAGATGACACCCAAGGAGAAGGAAGCATACATAGCCATGGGTCAGCGAATGTTTGAGGACCTCTTTGAGTGAGCTCGCCTTCTCTCTCCTCCTCCTGTTAGCTCATTTCTGAGAGAAACTCCCCACCAAGTGCTTAAGTGGCTTCCTGCCCTCTTGATGGAAAACACCTGTTAATCTAGTACAAAAGCGTAATAGGAAAGTTGGCTTTTTTGTTTTTGTTTTTGATGTCAGAAACTTTCAAGAAAGGTAGATGGGCTTTAAGTGTTCCCTTCCCTCTTTTACTAAAGTATTAATATTTTTCTGTAATTCCTTATCTAATTTTTTCCTTCATTTTGAAGACCTATTTCTCTCACTGTTTACCTACAGACCCTAGGATGAATTTACCCTAGTATAAGTGTTTTCTGGTCAAGCATCTGAAAAAATTCCTTGTCCTGCCAACCAAAGCAGCTTACCAAGAAGCAGATCACTGGTTAGGGGAACCCCAAACACTTCATCTCTCATCCAAATTGAGTTTGGGGTCAACCTGTAAAAGGAGAGAGAGAGAAAGGAGAGGAGAGCGTGCACATGTGCCCAGGGTTACAGATAGCAGAGCAGGCTGTGTAGACCCTCATGAAGAAGTGAGAGGAGAGTGTGCACATGTGCCCAGGGTTACAGATAGTAGAGCAGGCTGTGTAGACCCTCATGAAGAAGTGAGAGGAGAGTGTGCACATGTGCCCAGGGTTACAGATAGCAGAGCAGGCTGTGTAGACCCTCATGAAGAAGTGAGGAGAGCGTGCACAAGGGTGAAGAGTCCACGTCCAGGACTGAAGAACTGAGAGCGTGGGGACAGTGCCTTAGAACTGCCCCAGAGTGCTCTGTCAATCTGCCATGTAAAGCTGAGCCTGGTCGTACTTTCTCCTGGTCTAGAGGCCTCTTGCCAGTGCTCTCAACTAAGGAGCCACTCCAGTGGAAAGCAGTAGAAGATTGTTGATGGCTCTACTCTCCACTCTCCCTCTCGGTCTCCTAAACACATCAAAGACCCTTGTCAGACGTGGTGTTCCAGTGCCTCCACTGTGTTGTTGAGCACGGTAACCTCAGGATTGCAGTCATGGAGCATGCTGTTATTCCTGAAGGCAGAACTTTCCAGATAAAGGGCTTCATCTAAGGTCTACAGCCATTACATTTTGCAGTGTTTTCTCTTCCATTGTGACTTTTAATTATCATTTTGTAGTGTGTGTGTGAAGCAAAGAGCATTGTAGAGTATCTGAGCCTTGTATAAAGTAATGATTCATTTACCTGGTTGTTGGATGACTGAATATTGACAGTCTACTTATTATTGTTTAAAATTTGTTAATTTCTAGCTCTAACATCTTGGAGCATAACTAGAATGTATACTCTTCCCATTTAAAGATGTCAGAAACTTCTGGCCATCATCTAATATCATAGGTGCAATTGGATGCCAACTAAACTTTTTTGGTTGGGGCAGTGAATTGCCCTAAAATACCTTTTATGTGTTTATCTTTTAAACACATGAACTGTTCAACTTTTAATTTTTTTAAACTTTCATGGTTCTAGAAAGATGTTACTTTTTAAAACATGATTAATGCTTAAACTATGTTCTTTGTTGTATTTTATATGAGTATGTGTATGAGCGTGCTTTTCTATTGTTGAAAAATGTATTAATAAAACTCATTAAAGTAGTGTTTGAATTAGAAAATAAAGATCAGGGCTATTGGACACATTTTTACCTAATTAAAATACAAAGAAAAGGACAATCTATGTTCATGTACACATGAAAAGTTCCAGAAGCTCTAGTATAGTTCTTGTTTGTAGGGTGACTTTATGAATACAGGAATAATTAAAATATTGAGTATATCTATTTATTTATTATAGCTGAAATAGATCATGTTACATAGCACACAGTGTCCTTGAACTTTCTGTACATCCCAGGCTGACCTTGAACTTGTGATCTAATTGCTGCTTCTTTTGGGATGCTGGGATTACTAGTATGCATCACCATGCCCCACTTCTGTTCCTGAGTATTTAACTACTGAGCATCTGTTTGCAATAACATTTACAGACTCTGGGGATTAGGGGGTAGTCACAATTAAGAGGCCTTTATTTAGTCTACAGCACAGCACATAATACTAATATCAGCCTCTCAAATTGCAAAGTCTTTTCAGTTCTCCAAAGATAGAAAGTTTTCAGAATATTAAGCTCTTCTACACAGTATTGTGAAAGTACATAGAAATCTAAATATATATGATAAATCAGTATATTGTAATTTGGGAAATTTTGACTGTAGATAGTATTCCTAGGAATAAAAAAAACCACCCTCCACATATTTTTCCTATGTAAACAATATTTCCAAGATATCCATCCCCAGAGCCTTATTTTTATCTTTAAGCCTTCCCAGAACTCTGCCTTTCTTAAATCTTAGGATAATATAACTGATTAGGTAGTGGCTGAAGATGACACATGCCATAGAATAAGGGCCAGATTTGGTGAGATTTTGTGATATATGAATCATCTCTTTTACATTTTATCAGTGTCTTTACTAGGGCTTCTATTGCTGTGAAGAGACACCGTGACAATGGCATCTCTTATAAGGAAAAAACATTTAATTGGGGTAGCTCACTCATAATTTCAGAGATTCAGTACATTATCATTATGGTGAGGAGCATGGTGGCATGCAGGCAGATATGGTGCTGGCTACATATTAATCAGAAGTCAACAGGAAATAGAATGTGACACTGAGTGGTATCTTGAGCATAGGAGACCTCAAAGCCTGCCCCCATAGTGACACATTTCCTCCAACAAAGTCATGCCTACTCCAACAAAGCCACACCTTCTAAAAGTGCCACTCCCTTTGGGGGCCATTTTTTTTTCAAACTGCCACAACTAGTTAGCATGCTTTGGTTAAAATAAATGAAAAATCCCTAGAAAAAGTATGTCACCTGGCTTAAGTTATAACAGATAAGACTAGATTCCTCAACCAGAAAATCTCAAAAATTGAGTCAGAGTTTGAGATAGGATTAATGTCCCATTGTTTCTCTGCAATCATATCTTTTCTGTTTCCTACTTTCCTGTCCCCATGTTAGTATGTTTTGCAGTGATGCTGTGTTCATTTAGGAGGTACTGAATTCTGCATGAGAAGTTGTATCACAATCAAGTCCACATAATGATAGATGAAACACTCTCCTAATTAAGATTGTATCTGTAGCTTCATATCACTTTGCATATGCTTTTCTCAATGGCTTGTAAATTAAACTTGATGTTACTTCTCAATTGGTTATGATCTGATAGACTAAGTACTAGCAAACTGTAGCCTATGGGGGAAGTTTGGGTAAGTGCCTGTTGCTGGGCAGCCAATGCTTTGTTCTTCATATATGTGTAAGGGTTTTAGAAATAAAATAGAATGGTGGCACATTATGGAGCCTACATAGCCTATATTTACTACAGAAACTGTAATTGCAAGAAGTTACTGGTGCCTGTGTTGGGATCTTCTGTGATATAAGGAACTGTCTTCTTCTTGATGCATTTCTGTTTATGTAATGCAATTCCTTCCATGAATTAGTTCTTCCCATCTACATGCTTAAGCTATGCTTTCTACTTCTATTTGGTGTGTGTTGGGGAAGGAGTTGTCAGGGAGATTTCATTAATTTATAGAGCATACTTAAGGGAAGCTGAGTAATGGAGAGAGATGAGATGAAAATTCTCTCCTACGTTAAAATATCTGAGGGTTAAAAGGCCCTTAGAGAACACTCAGTACAGCTGTATCTTATTACAGAAAAATAAATAAGTCTAAGTGATAGAAGATTGTGTCCAAGGTCATAGTCCGAAGGTAAGTCATAATCATGACCTAAGAGCTTGGTGCTATATCAGTTCCATTAACTCCCATTCCTATGGCAATGGTATTTCTTTGACTTACAGCCAGCTCAACCATATACTCAGCTGATGTACCCATGCCAGCCCTGTCCAAGATTGTCCTTTTATACTCTGAGTTTCCCAGCAGCCCACATTCACTACTGGAAAAAGTGATCAAGAACATCCTTAAAGAGATTTTCTAATTTCCATTGTCTTTTTTTTTTTTTCTACATCAACCTATCTTGTAAAGCCTTTGAGAGCTCTTTGGCCTTTTAATAATATTTCAATGATCTTTTTCAATGGTGATGTTTCAGTGACCAGAGCTTTGTTAAGTAACTGTTTTCTAGAATGCATTGTTGATATAGTCTTATTTATTTACTTAATCAAGTCTTGTGTGTGTGTGTGTGTGTGTGTGTGTGTGTGTGTGTGTGTGTGTGTGTGTGTTATACTCAATTGTGTGCATTTGTACGTGTTTATGTACAGGCCAAAAATAAACATCCAGTGTCTTTCTTTTTTAATGGTTTCCACCTTATTTCTTGAGACAGGGTCTCTTGGTGAATCTAGAGCCATTGGCTGTCCAGGCAAGGCCCTCAGGATCCTCATGTCTCTTCTTACCAGCCCTAGAATTACAGGAATATGTTGCCATGTTCAGCCTTTTATGTGGGTGCTAGATATTAAAAGCAGGTATTCATATTTGTGGCAAGAATTTTACCTACTGAGCCCTCTCTTGCCCACAGTCTCATTTATTATGTTGGTTTTTTAAAAGTGACAAAAGTGTTGTAGATCGTGGAAATGATCATTTGAAATTTGATAGCAGTCTGTTTAAAGGCTATATGTATTAATTTACTTAGTTCTCATTGTCATCTCTGTCTCTTGCTCTGCATGTGTCTCTCTGTCTCTTGCTGTGTGTGTGTGTGTGTGTGTGTGTGTGTGTGTGTGTGTGTGTGTGTGTGTGTGTGTTTCTGTCTGTCTGTCTCTGTCTTTCTGTGTCTCTCTGTCTGTCCCTGTCTATGTCTCTCTCTTTCTCTTTGTTTTCCATTTGTGATATCTGCTATGTAACTTCAGCCTCAGACTTACCTTCTGGTTTTGCTATTTTAGGCCCCCTCATTCCTTGTCTCTAATGCTTTCTTCCATTAGCTAAGTATGGAATATTTCTAGAAGAGTTTTTTCCAATGTGTGTTAAAACAAATTATCCCAAATTTAGTAACTTAAAATAATACAATTTTATTATCATGGATTTCTGGAAAACAAAAGTCCAAAGTGGTTCATATTTGTTAAATTCAACAAGTTAGCAGAGCTGTGTCCTTTTCAAAAGCTTTAAAAGAGAATAACTCTCTTGCATCTGGTAGTTAAGGCTATCTGCATTCCATGCCTCAGGACCTTATAAGAAAAAAAATGCAGAAAATACTTGTGAAGTTCTTTGACTTGAAGAATAAATTTAATTGTTTAACCATCATATTTGTCTCTCTCTCTCTCTTTCTCTCTCTCTCTCTCTATATATATATATATATATATACATATATATATATATATGTATATATATACACATATCAACACTTGAGATGATATACTCTATGTAAGCATAATATGATCCATTTCATTATACCTTGTTGATGTATACATTATACCTTGTTGATGTATACATTGAAGAGAAATATATTTATATATATTTATATATATATTTCATTTTCCTAGGCATACTCTGAATTTGAATTTCCTTTCAAATTTAACAATTATTTTATAGACTGGAATTCCTTTGCCACAGTGAAAATGCCATGAGTTTTTAAAGATCCTTTACCATATAAAGAATGATTTGGTGACATAGAATATCTGAATCAAACTAAATTAAAATATGGCAAAATAAAGGGGCCATGGAGCCAACTTCCTATTGGAAGTATCAGATGAGTATAAAATCTTCTATTGTCTTCATCAATAATTTTTCTCCTAGATCCTAGATATTATATTACTGTGGCATAAAGTGTAGTTAAGGCATGTACATATTATAGGCAAGCTTCTTTCACTGGTTCTGCTGTCTTAAATCTGCTGAGAAGATAATTAATTATCTTTGCAAATGTTGCTAAGGTACAGTGTGAATAATTACATTAAATGTATTTGAACATAGGAAGCTTTTATTTGTGCAAAATACACAATTCACAAATTGGACACTTTCTGAGAAGATTTTTTTTTCATGTCGTATATTTTCCTGGTGCGTAGCCATATATATGAAACATAAATATTTTTTCAGCTATAAATTTTTCTTGAAATGACCCCTACTTAAATACCTAAATATTTATATTAGCAAAAAGTCTGGACTAATCTAATTCTTAAGTTTATAAGCTGAAAATGGAAGGATGCTTCATTCGAATCATTACTCTAAGAGGACACTGGACTAATTTGAGTGTCCACTTATTAGAAGACTAAAATCAAGATAGCCATATAACAAGCATAATACGAGATAGGAAGGGTTATTGCTGTAAGTTGCAAAAATATTTCTACGTTGATTCATTTCTTTTTTATTCTTTAATTCTTTATTAAAAAGAATACCAAAGGTGGGGGAAAGCCCAGTGGGTAAAAACATTTGTTTGCCACAAGGGTGAGGACCTCAGTTTCAATCCTGAGAACCCTTGTGAAGCCAGGCAGAGTAACATGGCATTCAGGCCAGCTAGTGTGGTATACCCAGCTGCCAAATAATGAGACAAAATGAAAGGCAAGGATGGAAAGTTGTCCTCTGATCTACAGGCATGTGCTATCATGGAAAGAGGGGAAGAAGAGACAAGCTAGAGAGAGGAGAGCATAGAAAGGAGAGAGAGAAGAAAGAAACACACACACACACACACAGATAGAGACAGAGAGAGAGAGACAAAGACAGAGACAGAGACAGAGAGAAGGAGCAAGACAGAGAGATGGAAGGAAACAGAGATACTGATTTTTAACTTAAATATCTCCTTGGGCTGGAGCAATGACTCAGCAGTTAAGACTGCACTTCCAGAGGACTGGTGTTTAATCCCTAGCACCCACATTAGGAGGCTTACAACCAACAACCCATACCCCTGGCTCCTGTGAGCACCTACAGTCACTTGCACATGCCCAAAAAGACACAAACATATAAATAAATATAAGAAAAATAACTTTAAAAAGACAATTATCCTTAAGTATATTTATCTTTTGATAGAATTTGAAAAATTAAATGCACACTTTCTTGCTATGTCTTTTAACAGGAGCTATATTATGTGGTAGCTATTTGTATATTTAATTAATTTTCACTGTCAGCTGTACTGGAAAATTTTATTAATTGTTTTCAAGTCTTGTAGCACAGATTATGCTGGAGAAATAATTAAGATGTGAGCTGTTCTATACTACTACAAATGTTAAGTGTCATTAACATTTTAGTGTCTCTTCTGTTAGCCTTGTGCACTTTACTTGTACCAAATTGTAATTGATTTCTTAGCATATGTTTTTCTTCTATGCACTGCCCCAAGTTTTGTTTTCTAATAGTATGTGTGCACTTCAGTTTACTTTTAGAATATTCATTTTGCATATTTTTGATGTTTCTGTCCATGCCAATTTTATCTCAGAATGTTAGAATATCCAGATCTTATATTGCATTGTAGAATTAATAATTAATAGTTTTACTACTTTCAAAGTTTAATACCGTTTCCTTGTTCTAAATTAAGAGGTTACCTTAGAAATTAACCTTTGCACAATCCAGCCAATGAATTCTTATCTAAAGGAAATCTAAGTAAATGTTTAATTTGAAGAAATTAAATGAAATTAACACTAGCTTTTGTAAGTTTTGACACATTTAAAATAGATCTTTATATATAGATATAAGTCCTTGTGATTATTAGTATTAGGCTCTCCCACTGTTAAACAGGTAACAAAATATTTACTAATATAAGTGCTTGTTCTTTATGTTTCATATATATTCTAGATAAAAATTCCTTTTCACTAATGTGATTTATGCATTTGGCATTGATTTTTGTTTTGTTTGTTTTTCTAGACAGGGTTTCTCTGTGTAGCTTTACGCCTTTCCTGGAACTCACTTGGTAGACCAGGCTGTCCTCGAACTCACAGAGATCTGCCTGTCTCTGCCTCCCGAGTGCTGGGATTAAAGGCATGCACTACCACCCAGCAGCATTGATTTTTGTACTGGGTGATGGGTGTACTCTCATTCTAATGCACATGGACATCCAGTTTTCTCAGCACCATTTGAAGAAGCTCTTTCCTTCAGTGTGTGTTCTTTGTCAAATATTAAATGTCACCAATTATATCTTTGTACATTTGAGTCTTCTATTTTGTTCCATTGGTCTATGTATCTGTTTTTATGCCAGTACCATACTGATTTTACTACTATAAAATGTGTAATATAATTTAAAATTTAGTATAAACTTTCCACCATCATTCTGTTACTCAGGATTGTTTTGGATATCCAGGATCATCTGTGCTGTAATATGAATCTTTGGGTTTTTTCCTCCTAATCTTATGAAGAATGCCAGCCATGGGAATTTTGATTAGGATTGCACTGAATATGTAAATTACTCTTTGAAGATGATAATTTTCAATATATCAATCAAAAAAATACACGGGTATGGCAGTTTTTTTTTTCCATTTTCTTGTGTCTTCCTCAGTTTCTTTTTTCAGAGACTTAATGGTTTTGTTATAGAGGTATTTAGCTCCTTGATTAGAATTTCTCCTAGATACTTTTGAGGCTGTTGTAAATGGGAATGTTTCTATAATCACCATCTCTCAGCATGCTTGTTATTGGTATATAGAAAGGCTATTGGTTTTTGTAAGGTGATTTTCAGTCCTGCTACTTTGATGACAGTGTTGATCATTTCTAAAAGTTTGGTGGTTGAATTATGGAGTCTCTTATGTATAGTATCATTAATGAATTGGCTATGTATCTGAACAGAGAGTTCTCAGAAGAAGAAATAAAAATGGCTAGAAAATATCTGAAAAAGTTTTCAATATTCTTAGCTATCAGAGAAATGAACATTAAAACTACTTTGAGAATTTATTCTAACTGAAATAACTGCTATGATAAAAAATATTGCTGTGAATATGGACAAAATCACTTCTTCATTTTTATTCACTGTTGCTGGGATTGCCAACTGGCATAGTTACTACAGAAACCAATGTGGAGATTCCTCAAAAAGCTGAAAATAGATCTGCCACATAACCTACCTGTCCCATGTTTGAAAATATACTCAAAGGAATCTATATCCTTCTACATAGATACTTGCTCATTTACTAATTTTATTATAAATTTATGTGTAGCTTATTCAAAAATCTTTTCATCATTCAGGTTTAAAGAAGATAACCCCTATATTTCAGTATATATTTGACCTACTTAAAATTTAGAATTTAAGTATTGAAAGACTTCCCTTTCTGATGTCCATCTATTAAATACATTTATACATAAGAATGTACACTTCCTCTAAGTGCTCTTTTCAGAATCCTTTTAAGATAATTATTCACTTGGCCATGAAAACTGTTTCTTTCCAAAATTAAACATCTGTTGTCATTCAACAAAAATAAACTAGAAATAGATGATATGAAAAATTCTTCCAAGTTTATCTGAACTTGAGTAAAATCAAATCTAAATTACTCAATATTTTGAAAAGCATAGTGTTTTGTGACAGTAAACTGTAATAGGTTACCCTTTTTTGGAAAACAAACATGATTTAGTTTTTTTCTAATTCTATTTCAGAGAAATAAAATTAATTTACAACCTTTTAATTGTGTGTTTATGTTCAAGGAAATTTCCTGTGTATGTCTCTAGATCAATATTAAATAGCAACTTAATATAATACCTCTGTTATTGTATATTATGACTTAATTGAATTTCTTCACAGTACCTATAAATCTTCATTAACTCTTTACCTTAAAATTCATATAAATTATACAACATAATTGATAACAGATAGATAGGCATATAAGCAATTGTGCTTTTCTATAGAACTAAGGAAAGAAAAAGTAGATGTCAAACCTTTTGGTAGCATTTAGATAATAGAATGGACTTCAATGATTTGTGAAATCAAATGTTAGTTTAAGGAAAATATGCAATGCAATGACCCCTTCAAAATTGTTATACCATTGTATTGTAAACTTTCTTCTCTTCAAAAGATTTTTAATTGAGTAATTGTTTCTTTGGATTTTATAAATGTACATGAATGCACAATTCACAGGTCAACCAAGCAGTTACATTTTTATGACTCTTGCTAATCCACCTAAATGTTATACATCAAAGGTAAACTATGCTCTCACATATTTGTATTGGTTTGTGATTTATTTTTTCATTCATTCATCCAATCACCTATTTTTTGAAGTGCTAGAGATCAAGTACATGAACTTAATCATGTAAGACAAGTACTCTAAACCTGACCAACACCTCTAGTCATGATGTCCTGATATCTATAAGCCTCAATTGATTTTTACTGTCCTACAATGATACATCGATGGAAATAAATATTATGCAATCTTTTATATCATCCTTCTTTTGCTAAATTTAATGTTTTATTTTTTAATTTAATGACATCATATAAGCTGGTCACATTTATATTTCATTCATTGAGTAAAGTACATTTTAAGTAAATTTTCTTGCAATGGACATTGTATTGTGACAGTTAATTATTAGGTGCTTTACAAAAAAATTGAGACCACAAGTTCTTAAACAGGGCATGAAGTGAAAATTAAAAACCACACAGTGATGGCTTATACTCCTTGGAGAGTGGTTTGCAAGTTGGTTAATATTGGAGAGATTTTAAAGACAGTAGCTTTAGCTTGTCCTTTAGTCATTTCAGTTGACTTTCAAGGTAGAGTGAAGGAATATTACATTCAAGCAAAGAAAGATGCACACTGAGTATGCTAAAAGTATGGGGATTTATCTCCAGATGGGACCAAGTAATATTAGTTAAAAATTAGCATGATATGGGAGCAGTGTGTCAGAATATGAAGTCTAATTTCAAAATCTTAGGAAACTATGTTTTGAAGACTTTTTACAAAGGAATTTTCTAGCAGATAAATTGCATTTTAAACATCTTTTAAGTATGGATTTTTAGTTGAACATATAGGTTGAGTTCCATCTGGAAGTTAAAAGGAATGTAGTATCACTAAGTGTGGTTTGACCTAAGTTTGCTCAGTGCCCCTTTACTTCAGAGGTTTCACTTATTTACTATGTTATTTGAATTATATGTTTTTGAACTAGTAGAAACAGTACAGCACCAACACACACTGTAGTGCCTCTTTATTTGCATTCTTTAAATCTTTTAAATATTTATTAAAATCTTCATTTTATATAATATTTATTGGGGTACTTATTAAATATATGAGATCATATCTCCATATGTTAGGCTGAGACCATTTGTGTTATTTAAACAAATATAGCTTCCTAAAAATAGAATATCTTCTTTGTAATGTTGATGCCTAAAAGACAAAATTATGTGGATGAACATACGTAAGCTTCAGATAGCTTTTCTTGTACTAGGCATTTAGCTGTCGTGCAACTGTTAATCAGCACAGGCCTTAAAACAGCTGCTATCAGATTAATTAGAGGGAATCCAGGAAATAATTCAACTGAATGTAGCATTCATGTAAGTGTGTTGAGGGCAATTAAGAGTAACTATAGTCATTACTGAGACTTCCAGGAAGTGTGCCAAAGGGCTTGAGAGCTATAAAATGCTTTTTATTTCCCAGTTTTATATAATATATTATGTGTGTATGCATGTGTGTGTGAGAGACGGGGGGGGGGGGAAGAGGCAGAGACAGAGAGAGGAAAAAGAGAGAAGAATCAACAATATATAATATGCACACTGATAGCATTTATAAATAAATAAAATTGAAATGTTTGATTTGTGAGGTAACTCATTTCTATCTTTAAGCTTGTGGGGCTATAGAAAAACTAGACCTCTTATGTAGCCTCATTTGAAAAGAAAATGGTGTACTAGCAACAAGTATTACAATGAGGCAGACAAAATTATTTCCCATTTTTGTGCTACTATTTTTATAGCAAATTGAAAGCTTAAAATAAAGAAGGCAATATTTCATGAAGACCACGCATTTACAATCAGAAATTATAATTCCCCTCCTAAAAGATTTAAGTCCTCAAGAAGTTTATGTTTATAACAGCACAAGCCTGGTTACACTGGTCTTCATTATCATAACATTACTCACAGGTTCCTTGACAAACTTTGCTGAGGTTGGCACATTCAACAACTGCAGGGCAAGGCTGTGGAAGAGGGAGCCAGGGATGTGTGTATGAGATGTACGTTTGACAGAATAAAGAAACTATAGCTATTCTTTCTTGTTAAATACATTTTAATTGACAGATTGAAATTATATGTACTTACTATGTCAAAGTTCTGTTTTGGTAATTATATTCCTGGTAGATTGGCTAAATCAAGCTAATTTACATGTACATTATATCAGGCAATTATCGCTGTTTGTTGTTTCCTCAGCTTACAAGCTGAATTGCAGAGGTTTGGTTAGTGGTAAGGAAAGGAATTTGGTGTGATTACATTTCATTCTTGCAATGCTTTAACCTAACCTGATTCGATTTTTTTTTTTTAATGAAGAGTAAGATGTAAAAAGAAACTGACTGACAAATCCCAGTTATGAAATCTTGGACATGCTTTGTCAAAGTGGATTTACACTGGGAAGAAAAAACATGTATACTTAAAATTCTATAAAAAATTTTTGATTTGTATCATGTGACTATGTTTTACAAAATGAAATGCAATGAGGAAATAGTTGAAGTGATTGATTAGAATGTTGCAGGTAAGACAAGCGACAGAGGGAAACTATTATTTCTATTTGTGTCTTTCTCCTCAGAGATAGGTGTGTGATAATGTCTGTTCCTATCTATCTATCTATCTATCTATCTATCTATCTATCTATCTATCTATCTATCTATCTATCTACATATCTATCTATCTATCTATCTATCTATCTATCTATCTATCTATCTATCTACCTACCTACCTATCTACCTATCTACCTACCTACCTATCTACCTATCTACCTATCTATCTATCTATCTATCTATCTATCTATCTATCTACCTACCTATTTACTTGGTTTTTAGAGAAAGGGTCTCTTTGTGTATCCCTGGCTGTCCTGGAACTTGCTCAATAGACCAGGATGGCCTTGAACTCCCAGAGGTCCTTCTGCCTTTGCCTCCTGCGTGCTGGGAAAGGTTATTTTCTTTTCACAACTTGCTACCATACTTAATGGAACAAATATTTTTGAGGGTTATTTTTAATATCAGCTTTTTTATTATTATATGTCCTTCCCACTACAACATTGAACCCTTCCTTTGTTATATCTTTCACTAATATGCCTGTCCATCATCTTTCTTCTGTACCCCACATATTGATAACATACACTACCTTCATTATTGGAGACCCTAAATTTGCTCCTGGAAAACTTTGAATTTCATTTTGTCTTAGTTCAAACTCTTCATCCCCACAAGTAAGTATTTCCCTCTAATCTATAATTGTTTTGACCTTATATTTTATTAGTTGTCATTGAAATTAGCAACCATAGATTATGTATTTTTGTGTTGCTAACTCTTCTCCCTCTGAAATAAATGTTCCAGAATTGCCATAGAAACACTATTAGTTGCTATGTGGAAGTAAAAAATAAATAAAACTAAGTATTTTAAGAATAGGAACCATATCTCAAAACACTCAGCATACACTCTCATTTGAGAGGTCTAGAAACTGACCCCAGAGGGCTTGCACATCTGGTAAACAGTGGAGTGTATTTTTTTGACAGTAAGTACTGGAAATTAGATCTTACAATTCCCTGTCCAGTACACTTTCCAGAACAATACACAAAACCCAAGCTTTGATTTAGAGTATTTGAGCAACTTGAACAAAGATGAGAAATCAGATTTTGACAGCTAGAAACAACGGGAGTTAGTATTCTCCAAATAAAAAAATAAGCAAATCAAAAATACAAGAATCTCAAATGAACATGGTCCTTTTAGGATGGAATTTATGGTTTACTATCCACCAGAGTCCCAAGGTCAGATGAAATATAATTTGATGAAGACATAACAAGCTAGTACTTTTTTCTGTTAAGGGGATTAAAAATGAATAGTAAAACCAACACATTCTTTTGCAACTGTTATAATAACCTTATACTGACAATTCCCAATGCCAGTAACTGAAATAACAAGTTCTTTTCTGAATTCTAGATAATTTATTCATATGTAACCATTATTTATGAATGCACATGTATTAGTTTCAAATGAGTATATATTTAATATTTAAATGCCTTCATAAACATTGAATTATACCTGGAAGTTATTCAGAGAACCTACAGGTATATAAGCAGCATTAGCTTATGCATATTCAGGCACATACATTAATTTCACTGGTAAATTTTTGAAGTTCTTTCAAGTTATTTGAACTTGCAAGAACATTTTATATTTTTATTTTATGTGCATGGCTGTTTTGCCTGTTATATATGTTTGTGCACTGTGTTTGTGCAGTGTCTGTAAAAGCCAGAAGAGGGCATCAGATTCCCTGGCTTTATAGACAGCTGTGAGCTGCCATGTGGTTGCTGAGAACTGAATCTGTGTCCTCTGGAACAGTGGTCAGTGTTTTAACTACTGAGTTTTCTCCAGCTTTACAACAATTTTTAAACACTAAAACTTTTAAGTAACTTCAGCCTACATCCTGTCTATAAATCATATTTTTTGTGTGTAGAAAAAAGATCCACTTAAACTACATTTAATAAAATTATATGTGTTTTCACTACCTTTCCTGAATATGAGTGTGATGTCTTTGAGTTAATTTTTTATTCTGTGTTGTTGGGATACTTAAGCTTCTATATCTCAGTTACTCTCCAATGGTGTGACCATTGAGAATAAAACAATGGTCAAGTAGAATGTGACAGATATTTTGACAATTGGAAGTGAGAGTAATCCTTAGGTTACATATTTGAAATCAACTTCATCACTGTAACAAGCATGAAACATAATTTACAATGGAAACATATTTCATATGTATTCTTATATAATTTTTGTGTTGTTGGACATGCATACTTCAGCATAACAAATATTATGAATATTAAGATGTGAATAAGAACAATTTCAGAATAATTAATTTCAACATAATACAAAAATATTATCAGTGTCAAAATGTGGATGAATACTCTCATAATCTTAAGCTTAAAGTAATTCTATAATTCTTTAATAAATTTTCCTTTCCTGTTGTTATTGTGGCCAAGTAAACAACACTTAATATTCCTGTAGATACTTTTATTTTCATTAGGTTTCCTACAAGGCTTTTTATAAATGGTAAACTGAGAATTTCTTGTAAGTATTGTACCATAATATATAACTTAGCATGATAATTTACATGACAAGAAATCCAGTGGCAAGACTAAATTGGTCTCCATAACTTAAGTATTCTAGTGTTAAACTTATAAATCATACAGACATATTTTAAAGGTAATTAGAAGTAGTTTTTAATGTGAAACTATAAGGAGAGGAAAAAACAAGGTATATTGATGCCTATTTTTATAGTGTAGAAAAATAACAAGAATGTTTTATTTTTAACAATTTCTTAAATAGAGAAAAGCCTTTGCTTTCTAAATTCTGTATTTGTGGTGTAAATTAAAAATCAGGAAAATGGCAGTAAAATGAAAACTCATCTGGTAATCAATTCTTCTCCACCTTTGGAACATTTTTCTGTATTTGTCTGAGGAGTGGTTTTTCAGAATGTACAAAATGTAACCTAGTCATGAGTGTCTGAAGTATGCCAGATAAACCCATTCTTTTGTTTGATTGGTTGGGCTTGTTGTTGTTGTTGGTAGTGGTGGTGGTGGTTTTTCTTATGGTATGGCAAACAAGAGGGCACAGCTGATATCACTACTTCCAATGTAGTGTACTTGATGAAGAATTTGTTTATAGAGCCCTTGAGATTTAAACACATTAGGGCTGGAGGAGTAGCTCAATGGTTAAGATCTCTACTCCAGAAGACTCATGTTCAATTTCCAGCACCCACATAATTCCAATTCCAAGGGATAAGACTTCATCTTCTGACTTCTGTGGGCACTGCACGGATATGGCATATAGACATACACACAGGCAAAATGTTTATACACTTAAATAAAATAAAATAAATTTAGAAAAAAGTTTAAAAGTATTATTAAAGGACCATATTTACTTGCCCTTATAAAGTAGAATTTGATATTTCAAGCACAGATTTTATTAGTATAGAAATAAAACAGTGTAAAATAATGCAATAATTTGATTGTTTTAAACTCTGAGAACCAGATATATGTATGAGCTAAAATGAATCTGGGACTCAATTGTTATGCCCCTAACACCAACATTCATGAGGCAAAGTCATGAGAATTTCTAAATGTTCAAGGACTTCTTAGTCCTCACAAGGCGTTCTAGGCTAGCCATAGCTATATGAGTCACTGTTCTAAAAATGTTTCATTGTAAAACTAAACTTATTACATGCACGTTATGAACAGTTCAATATGGATGAAATATGTTCTAAGCTGTATCTTATAACTTTGAAAAATTACGCCGATTAACATTAAAGCAAATATAGTCTCATGAAAAATACATAGCTATATACACCAGAGAATTTAATGTTCTAATCCAGGCCCTGCCACATTTTAGCTATAACCTTGGGAAAATCATTTCACAAATAGACTTTTCTGGGGTTCCTGTGAAAATTTGAAATGCACCTCTAAAATAACACAGCACATGGCAAATAATCAGCAAATGTTCTATTCTCCTTCTCCTTAGTTAGCACACATGACAATTATGATGAATTCATGTATATTGAATGGCCTCACATATGCTTCTTGAACAAAGGAAATTGATGGGTTACTATGCTATATTGTAAAATTATAATTCACTTGATAATAGCTTAGTAGTATGAACTAAGAGTAAAAGAAAAATCCTAATCTCTTGGATACAACATAGCTCACTGATGTAACATGCCATGGTAATGTATGGACTTTCCTATTTTTGAAATATTTTTTTGCCTTGACAGTGTAAAGATGGTTCTGTTTCAGTATTCCACTGTGCTTACAATGACTACTCAAGATCGTTTTTGAATGACAAACAGAAATGTTTGCAATAATCAAAATATAGATAGAACAAATGCAAACAAGTGAAATCATTTTCTTATTTGCTATTTTTGTAGCTGAAGCATTTCTAAATTTGTGTTTTCAAATAAAGTAGAAATTTAAAAGTCACTCCTATTTCCTGTACATTTCAAAGTATGGGGAATAGTTGCATGGCAATTATTTGTTTTTGTCTTAAAAATATTTAGGAGGTTGATTTTCTATATTAAGGAAGAAAAATGTAAAGTAATTGTTATCTAGCCAGGGACAAGTTCCCAAACATTTGCAGAGCTTAATTAAAATATAGGTGAATCTATAAAGTGAAATATCTGTAATTGCTCATTACGTCAATGAACAGTCATTTAAAGTTTATCATTGCTACATGTACTAATTGTCAAGTATATAGATTTGATTATTAAGAAAAATTTGTTTCACTGTTATTATTTCAATAGTCATTTTTCTGGTAACCATACTGCTAGTTAAGTGCATTGTTTACTTTGAGTATTCTGAGTAACATGAATCTTAAAGTTTTCTAAAACACAATATCAGTGTCTCAAATTCTTATTTGAAGATCATACTATGTAAATTGATAACTAACTGTAGAAGTTGCTACTGATCCAAGTTTTACTTGAGTTTTAGTACACAAAATATTTCAGAAGAAAATGCAAAGCTTATCTCTTCTTGATGAAAAGAAAGGGGTTAGAAAATTGTCAAAGAAATTATTCAGAGCAGTATGTTAGTAAAGCATGCCTTTTTTGAGTTTCAGATGCTTGTTCATTACAATGATGTTTCTATCAAGCAGTGTGTACTGAGAATTTGCTACTTGAAAATCAATGATTTGAATTACCTTCTAGATTGTTCCTATAGCCTTTTAACTAGTCTCTCTGCTTCTCCTATTGATCTTCTGTGTCTGGCTCTCCGAGCTTCATCTCCTAACACTTTACCTCTTTCTCCAACCTTAATAAACTTTCCTCTATATCTATACCCATTTGCTTTATCATTTTATTACACTTCTTCCAGGGGTTGAGTTTGCATGATCACCTCATGAATTGTTTCTGATATTATGATTTGCTTTGCAAGCATAATGTGGTAAAATTGACAGAAGGTCATTTCTAATCTCAGATCTCTATAGACCTCAAATGACTCCACTTATTTTCTTGGAACTCTTCCATGACAAGATGATGGAATACTTGAGGCTAACTTACTCCAAAGAACAATTAGCCAACCATCACGCATATATAAGATCATTCTAGAAGAGCATGTCTTCCTTTATACCCAGGCATTTCTTTCTATGGTATTATACAAATTAATCTAAGTACAGGGGAAACCTGTGGAAGATATGAAATTAATAAACTTCTATAATTTTTAGGACTCCATCTTATGAGTAAGAATCTTTAATGAAAAAATTCTGTGTGTGACAGAAAGACATTGGATCTGGAGGGGAGAGGCGGGGCTGGGAGGTAGGGAGAGAGTAGAGGGAGGGAAAACTATAAACATGATATAATGTATGAAAAAAGAATATATTTTCAATTAAAATGCATCTCTGTAAATAATTTCTGATAGACTCTTTAAGTTTCATGTGTTTGAAATTGTGCCTTAAATGGTCTGAAATTTGGGAAAAAATAAGTGCTGTCATTTGATTGAATGACTGCTTTCTTGAGAAACTGAAGATACAGTTTTTTATTGACCTTGTCTTATCATGTGCAGTTTGGTAGTATTCACTATTGACTTTCATATCAGAATTCTTGACAAAAGCTTTGATTCTTTTCTTAAGACTGCCTATATCTTGAGTGATTTTTACAGCAAGTGCCAAGAAGGACAGAAAAGATGTTCTACTGATGTGTACATGACAAGTGAAATATCATAACCTTTTAGAAACCTTTATTGAATTTAAATCCAAAAACATATAAGATGGTAAAAGGAGCAAAATGTGTTATTTGTAGTGTTATTACAAGGGCACTAGAAATGTAAATATATGGTGTCCATGCAGAAAGAATAATGTAGGTTCTTTCTTATTAGATGATTTCCCTCAGGGTTTGCAAAGGTTAGTTGATACACATGCAAACATAGGCTATGTTCTGTCTAAACTAAATTTGCCATGTTGAAAAGGATACATGTGTCCCATTAAATAACATTAGGGTTCCAAAATTGTCACTTTTTCACATTATTTTTATTTGTACATTTTTGAAGTGTTTAGGCTGTGTGTAAATGTGTGTGTGGGTGTATTCTTGTATGTGCCTATATGTGTGGGCATGCTATAGTGGCCATTTGAAGGTCAGAGGACATGCCTGAATATTGATTCTTACCTTTTCACATAGTCAGAGACAAGGCCTTTTTTGTTTGTTTGTTTGTTTTTTGTTTAACACCATGTATAATAGGCAGGCTGGCCTGTAAGCATCCTTGGATTCTTCTCTTTGTCTCTCTCTTGTATCTCAGCTTATGCACACTGCATTTACATATACATACTACCATGCTCACCTTTGTCTGGCTTCTGAAGATTTGAATTCAGATCTTCATGCTTGCATAGGGTATACGCACTGGCCCATATCATTATTGTTTTTGAGACAGGGTCTTGTGTAGCTAAGGATGGCTTTGAACTGCTGATCTTCCTGTCTCCCCCATGGAACTGCTGAGATTAAAAATACGTGATACCATGTCCAGTTTATATGGTTCTAGAGGCCAAGCTTAGGGCTTCATGCATGCTTGGCAAGCACTTAACCAACTTAACTACATCACTAGTCTCTTTTCACATTATTTATGATACATATTAATTTATGTACTAAAAAGTTATACATTTGTAAAAAACAATCAACCTTTTGAAAGCTTTCTTTGTATGATTTGAAGTCTTATAGCTATGTTAGATTAAATGAAAACTAATCTGTATCTCTACATCAGATCAACTCAATATTGAACTAAGTCAGTCAGGATATTTTTAAAATAAATATACTGCATATAATTAAGTCATCAATACTCATGAATCTAATGTCAACTGGTGGTGTCATTTCTTGAATATTTGAATACTGAAGATACAGGAATTGTCTTTTACAGCAAGATCCTTATCAGAGGAACAGAACATTGATCCTCATGTATAAAGTACAAGTAAGTCAGTGGATTTCATTGAATACTTAATATCAAATTTTTGTTTTTTAAAATATATGAAGATAAAGTAGGACTTATTTTAAAGGACTGTATTTTAGAGCCTTTTTTAGATTTATACTAAAACTGTAGAAAGTACAGAGGTTTCTGCTTGTGGTGGTATTGTGTTCCCTGAAATATTGTGTGTTCCCTGAAATAAACTTATCTGGGGTCAGAGAACAGCACGGCCACAATATTAAACATGAGGATAGGCAGTGATAGCACACGCCTTTATTCCTAGCATTTCAGAGACAGAAATACCTCTGGATCTCTGAGTTCAAGGCCACAATTAGAAACAGCCAGGCAAGGTGACACAAGCCTTTAATCCCAGAAACCCAGCCTTTAATCCCAGGGAGTGACGGCAGAAAGTAGAAAGATATATAAGGCGTGAAGACCAGAAACTAGAAGCATTTAGCTGGTTAAGCATTCAGGCTTTCAAGTAGCACAGTACAGCTGAGATCCATTCTGGATGAGGACTCAGAGGCATCCAGTCTGAGGAAACAAGATCAGCTGAGGAACTGGCGAGGTGAGGTAGCTGAGGCTTGTTCGGCTTCTCTGATCTTCCAGCATTCACCCCAATAACTGGCCTCGGGTTTGATCTTATTAATAAGACTTTTAAGATTCATGATACATCTGCTGGTCCTTTCACATCATGATAAAGCTTTTTACTGAAATACCCATTCTCTTTAGTAATCACTTTTAGGGTACAATCTATGTATTTAGCTAAGTGTATAATACCATATATAAACACACAGAAAATTCCCACTGCTTTAACTGTGCATCACATTCCTACCCCATCAACCTGGCAATCACTATTATTTTTACTGTCTCCACCGTTTTCTTTGACATAATGCCATATAGTTGGAATAAAACATATGTAGCCTTTTCCTATTGGTTTCTTTCACTTAGTAATATGCATTTTGGTCTCCTCATCATCATGTCATGTTTTGATGCTTCATTTCATTTAAGCACTCAATAATATTCCATTACCTATATGTAATACAGGTTATTCATTTACCTACTGAAGGACATGTTGACTGCAAAGGCTTTCCAATTTGAGTAAAAGCATTAAAACCATCCAGGTGCATATTTCTGCATAAGCATGGGATTTCAACTTCCTTGTGAAAATCAGAAGAGAACAACTATTGTATTATAGGCTTAGTTTTACAATAGACTATAAAATCTGCATTGTTTTCCCATGTAACAGTACCACTTTATAATCCTATCTGCAGTTTCTTACATTTCCACAGTATTCTTATCCTTGCCAGTATTTAATGCTAGTATTCTTTGTTTTAGATGGTTTCATTTGTTGTACTATCTCATAATTTTTCAAGATCATGATTATATCATTCATCATAAAAAACATGTATCACTGAATACAAAGTTTAAAAATATCTGATTGAAATCACTACTTAGCATATGAACTTATACAGTGTTTATTTTAAGCCAAAATTTCATGCAGAGCCCTTTGACAACCATTAATATAACACATCTTGTTGTGGGCTGAAGAAAACCTGCTAACCAACTGCATAGAGGAGGCCCTGCAGTTAAGCTATTGGATACTATGTCTGTATATATTCATTTCCCCCATGATTCTCCCAGATCATGATTTTTATTGACATCTCAATATAAGCCAATGATTTCTAATTTTTGGTTGCTAGCTTGATCCTCTTTGCTGAACTTTTGTCACATATATCCACCTACCTAGCTAAAATGGTTACTCCTGGTCTGACTAGGCATTCCAACCCTGAACAAATCCCTTGATTTCCCTCCCACGCTTGACCATTTGTATTTTGCCACAATGCAAACTTCTTTCTTGTAGGTGCTCAAGCAATAACATTGGATTTCTCTTAAGTTATCTTTACACACACTTCAGTCATTCAGTAAATTCCATTAACTCTACTTTGGCAACAGATGAAAGATTAGACTATTAATCCAATTTATTGAAAATAGTTTCTTCTCTCATACAACACATCCCATCAACAGTTTCCCCTCCCTCCACACCTCTCACTTCCCCTGCACCTACCCTCTCCCCAAGACTCATCCTGACCCTCCATTTCATCTTTAGAAAAGAAGGGGGCTCCAAGAGGACAATGCAACCCAATAGGAAAAGTATCCCAAGAGCAGATAAAAGAGTCAGAGACAAACCCTGTCCCACTGTTAGGAGTCTCACAAAAACACCAAGAGTGAAAACATATACACAGAAGACCTGGTACAGAACCCTCCAAGGCCCTGAGCTTGCAGTTTCAGTCTCTGTGCTGCTTAGTTGATTCAGTGGCCACGTGCTCCTGGTGTCCTCCATCCCCTCTGCCTCCTACAATATTTCCTTACCAACTTCTGCAGGGGTCCCCGATTTTTGAGGGGAGAGACCCAGTAGAGATAGATCACCAGCTTAAACTCTTATCTTCACATAATGTCTGACTGTGGGTCTCTGCACCTGCTCCTATCTGCTGCCAGAAGAAGCCTCTCCAATGCTGACTGGACAAGGCACTATCTATAAGCAGGATATCATTAGTAATCACTCTTTTCACTGATTTTTCTTTTTGTCTATTATGTTTGGTTCTAACCTAGGTTTCTGTGTTGTCCAGTTTCTAGTTCCTGGTCATCCAGTCATTGTAGGTCAATGGGCTCCTTTGCCTTGCATGAGCCTCAAGTTAAACCAAACATTATTTGGGCATTCCCACATGTTCTGTATCACCAATGCCCCAGCACATCTTGCAAGCAGGACAGATTGTAGGTGGATGGTTTCATGGCTGGGTTGATGTCCATGTTTTTCATTCTGTAGCCTGCAGAGTATTGTCCTGCACCAAAGAGACTAGAACACAGGTGAAGGCTCCATTAAGGCATCAGTTTGACCTCTCTACATTATGGACTGTGTGAACATTGTCCTTGGCAAAGGGGCCCTGCTGTCAGTTTCCAAAGAGCGATCTTCTCTCCTAGCATCAGTCTTGGTTGTTTAGGGATCACCGCAGAACCCTCCTGGCCAACAACTCAAACAAATGCAACCAAGTCCCACCACTGGAAGTCTTGCCTGGCTACAAATGATGATCAGTTCAGACTCTATATCCTCCATTACTAGGAGTCTTTACTAGGGTCATTCTCATAGGAAGTTTTCACGGCACTGGGTTTCTACACCTCCACTAAAATTCCAGCTCCCAAAACTCCAGTCGTCTTTCCTAGTACTCTCTTCCTTTACCCGCTCCTCCCAGCCATACATACAGCTGATCCCTCTTGCTCCCAACCTCTCATGCCCTCAGTGGACCCCTACAATCTATTCTATTTCCCCTTCCCAGGGAGATCCATGCTTCCCCCTACAGCCCTCCTCTTTACCTTATCCCTCTGGGTCTGTATATTATAGCTTGATTATCATTTATTTGACAGCCAATATCCACTTGTAATTGAATACATACCATATTTGTATTTCTGGGTTTGGGTTACCTCACTCAGAATGATTTTTTTTCTAATTCCATCCATTTGCCTACACATTTCATATCATTTTTTTAAACAGCTGAATAATTCTCTATTTTGTAAATGCAACACATTTTGTTTATCTGTTCTTTAGTGAGGGACATTTAGGTTGATTCCAGTTTCTGGCTATTATTAATAAAGCCATGGTGAACATATTTGAGCCAGTATCCTTGTGGTAGGATGGAGCATCCTTTGGATATATGCCCAAGAGTGGTATAGCTGGGTCTTGAGATACATCAATTCCCAATTTTCTAATTAACAACTACATTGATTTCCATAGTTGCTGCACAAGTTTGCACTCCAACAAGCAACGGAGAAGTGTTCCCTTTGCTTCACTTCCTTGCCAGCATGAACTGCTACTTTTGTTATTGATCTAGACACTCTGACAGGTGTAAGTTGGAATCATAAAGTAGTTTTTATTTGCATTTCCTTGATGACTAAGCATGCAGAACATTTCTTAAAGTGTTTCTGAGCCATTCTCATTCTTAATTTGGTTATTTTGTTTTTTAATATCTAATTTCTTGAGCTCTTTATATATTTTGGACATTAGACCTCTATTGGCGGTAGAGTTGGTGAATATATTTACCAATCCTGTAAGCTGCCATTTTGTCCTAGTGATGGTGTCCTTTGCCTTACAGTTTATTAACTGTTGATCTTAATGTGTGCATTGTTAATGCTGTGTTTAGAAAGTTTTCTCCTGTGCCAATGCATTCAAGGCTATTCCCCACTTTCTCTATCAGATTCAGTGTGTCTGTTTTTATATTGAAGACTTTGGTTCACTTGGACTTGAGTTTTGTGCAGGTTGGTAATTATGGATTTATTTGCATTCTTCTACATGCAGTCATCCAGTTCGATCAGCACCATTTTGTACCAGGCTATTTCTTTTTTTGAGTCACCAACCAGCTCCCAAATCATGCTATGGAGATTTCTGATTACTTGTGAATGTTCAGAATTCTCTTATACTTGTTTCTGGCTAGCTCTTTTAACTTAACCTATTTCCCTTTATCTGTTTTGCCTCAGGGTTTTTATTTTTCCTACTTTTACTTTTTTTCCTTCTATGTATATCTTACTTTCATTGCTTCTCATGTCAGGCTGAGTGTTGGCTGCCTTGTTTCTGGCCTCAGTTCTGACCCTTTTTTTCTCCATTGTTCTCTTACTTTATTCTCTCTCTTATTTATTCTCTCTGGCTGCCAGGTCTGCTTATCCTTCTCCTGCCTAGCTATTGGCCATTCAGCTTTTTATTAGAACAATCAGGTGCCTTAGGCAGGCAAGGTGAAATGAATGCAACACATCTTTACATAGTTAGTCAAATGCAGCATAAACAAAAGTAATAATCTTCACATTGTTAACAAATGCAGCAGAAACAAATGTAACATACTGTCACATAGTTAAAGTAATAGTCTTCAGCATAAACAAATGTAACACATCTTTGCTTAGTTAAAATAATATTCCAAAACACCATATTTCTGAAGATGCTTTCTTTATCCAGAGTTTATTTTTGGCTTCTTTACAAAAAATGAGGTATTTGTATGTGTGAATTCTTACTGTCTTGGTTCATACCTCTCACCTGTTTTATTTTAATAGTCTTTGAACCATTCTATCTGCTACATCCTTTTACTTCTTTAAGATTTATTTCCTTAATATGATTGCCAATATGATTCCTTGTGATTAAAAGTGTAATACCTTCCTTCATCCTGCTTATGATGGTCTCCTGTCTTATAATAAGGTCCCAAGTCCTGAGAGTTAAAATTACAAAGATGTCAACCTTATTCTTATTATTTATTCAACTCCAAGGTTTAGTGCTTCTGTGTCACACTACACTTGCTCTCCACAACATCAGTGCTTTGCCCTAACTCTTTCCTTTACTTAGGTTGCTTTTCCCCGTGCTATCATCCTTCCTTCCCACCAGAGTTTTCTCAATTGGGTCCTCCCTTGTCTCACACTGTTTATTGAGACCTTCTTTGGCCACCTTTTAAAAATGCAAGGTACTTCTTGTCTCTCTTTCTTATAATAACTCACTACATAGTTCATTTATTTGTATTGCTATCTGTCTTCAATTGAAATGTAGGCTTCATGAGTAGGGAGCTATACAATTTATAATCATAATTATCTCTCCCATTCCTAGAAAATCTTATGTTTGAAAAAGTTTCAGGAAATGAATTATACTTATTGACTTTTAAATGTTAGACAGTATACACAATTGGCTATTGTCTCACATGTAAAGTTTTTATTTAAGAATTTACATTCATAGAATGTGTTTTTGATCAAATATACATTCTATTATCATTTCTACAATTCTTTTATTTTTCCATCACTTTTTTCCTACAAACTTTATGTATTCTGCTTTTTACTCCTCCCCTCACCAAGCATACTTAGAGCTATCTGTATGTTTATGGTTTAGGACCAATTCCTGGGGCATAGTTAGCCTCTCATGGCCAGCATTCCAGAAAAGAACTGACTTTCCTCTCAATACTTATCAACTACCAACAGCTTCTTAGCTAGGAGTTGAACTTCCTTTCCTTTTCATGTTATGATTTTGGCTGTCTTGATTGAGCATAGTCTTGTACATAATACACAACTGCTGTGAGTTCACATGTGCAACTGCCTTCCTGTGCCTGGAAAACATGTTTTCATAATAGTCATTCAACATCTCTGGCTCTTACAGTGTTTCTTCCCTTTCCTCTGTGATGACCCCTGAGCCTTGGGATTGAGCCATGTGATACAGTTATCTCATTTAGGGCTGAGCATTTCACAGTTGCTTATTCTGTGCATCTTGAACAAGTATGGGTCTCTGTGGTAATCATCATTTTTTTTGTGAAAAGAAGCTTTTCTAATGAGCACTTAGAGATGCACTAATCCATGTGTATGGGAATAAGTTAAATATTATGTCCATTTAATAGAATAATAGTAATAGACTCTCCCCTAGGCCTTTAATCTATCTTAGCCACAGGTTCTTCACCCCAATATTGGTGCCAGATATGGGTCTCATGTAGTCCTAAATCCAATCAGTAAGTGGTTGGCTACTCATCCCATATTGTTTGTGCTTTTATTGCACCAGTGGGCATATCTTGCTAAGCTAGTCATTATAACTTGCACGATTCACGGCAGTGTAAGATTGATGATTACTTTCCTCCTCCAGTAGTGAGCACACCAAGAATCCATACAACTATTATGAATGCTGGCCAAAAAGGATGCGGCTCCCAGGTCAGTACCAACTTGACATCTCCATGATCCATGACTCAAGCATGTGGTGGTTTCAGGAATAGGGTTTTATCATCAGATGTATACTTTTATAGTATATAACTAATTCAATAATGTAGTCTTTTGTATTTTCTATATTTAAAGGATTTGTTCTTTGGATTTTTGCCTCACTCCATCTCTATATTTTAAAGAAAATCTATTGTAACTAGCCAAAATCTACTATCCATTACCCACTCAACAACAGTGCAGTATAGTCATGGGTACTTTGGGATGCTCCAGGCTGTAGTTTGACCTTTGCAAATTAGTTCTGAATTAGAGACCATCACTAGACAAGTACTAATGTATGATATGAAAAGAGATACTATAACACAATCTAGAATAACTGGAAGGACAAAGGCAAAAATGGAAATTGTTTTCAGTGCTTCAAGGCCTCATTATTATAACTGCTGACATCAGTATGCCATTAAAATAGTCTCATTTCCTCAAATATTGTACTTTCATATGCAAAGTGAGCAGTCAATAATTTTGCTAACATGACCCAATTTTTAGAGCTAAGTGTTTGTATGTGATTTCATTTTGAATCTGTAACCCTTTAGATCTGATTCTTTTATCAGGAAGGCGATATTATTCTAGTGTAAAACCTAGCAGTTGTCTCTGTAACTTTCAGCATTTTATGTTTTATACAATCTTTTATAATCATGTGTATAGAGCTTGTAACTTTACTATTGTAAGAAGTAAGAAGAATGAAAATACTTGCAAAAGGTATAAAAGCATAATCTTTAAAAAGTGTACTCTATTTTTTGCTTAAAAGGGGGATTAAGAACCTACCATTGTTCTATTGGCAGGAAGTGTTAGAAACATCTCAGAGAAACACAATTGTGTTAATTATATTTTCATAATTTGTGCTTATTAAAATCTGAAAGAAAACACATCACTCTAGTTTTAATGTCTTATGAATTATCTGACAAAATACAAGATTATCAAGATATATTAGATTGTTTACCAGGAAAAAGTTGTCATCATTACTGAGAACTTTTAGTGGGTCTAGTGTTTCAATTCACAGAAAATCGTCTGAATAAGGTCTAAATAAGACCTTGGTGTTGAGTTTGAACTTGTTTTCATATTCTATTTTTTCAAAGTATTTTATAAAATTATATTGCTCTTCAAAAATGTGATAAACAAAGATGTTGTTCAGTGGCTCAGTGCCAGAGTACTTTCCTCACAAATGTGATGTTCTTGTTCCACTCCCATCACCAAATATGAATAGGAAAGATGATGATGGTGATGATTGTGAAACTAAATATAATACTCTGATTTAAGAGTTTATCTAAATTTACTAAGAGGGAAGAATCAATCAAAGGATTCAGTTCAAAATCTATTATAATTTCTAGACAGAATAACTGAATAATAAACATAGAGACTGATTGGTATGTAAAATAAATGGGAAAAAAATAAAAAACAAAAAACAAAAAAAATTTATAGGTACACAATGATTTTGAAATTACAGTATTCTGAAATATTAATCTACTCTAGGCTGAAATATTTATAATTAAGCACTTTCTCCCTAAGCATTATTCACCCCAAAGATGTAATGACATTGTTTTCAAGAGATATTTCATAACAATTTTACTTACAATGGTTCAGAAGTTCAGAAGTAGAAATAATCCTCAGGATTACCAACACTTACTCTATTATATACTTGTACAATAAGATGTTAGACAGCAAGTTGACCATATATTTATATATATATAAATATATGTATATATATGTATATCAATTCTTGTATATTAATATAGGAAAAGTAATGAATATTCTTTAAATAAATCAGACCCATTAAAAATATCTGCTGTATAATTCCAAATTGTTAATATATAGAAGAGGGAAGATACAAATTGACTGTGTGTCACATGAGTATAATCTTTAGGAATATGAGAAGTATAGGAATTATTCATATTTTCTTTCTATATTATTTATTGAAAAATGTTTAATTTGGACAAGTCCTGTGCTCAAAGCTACTAAAAATCCCAGCAGTTATTAGTCTACTAAGTGAATTTTCCAGGTTACACTTTCTCATTTCCATTTGCTGTTGCTATGGCTATAATTATTTTCAGAAGCACAATAGGATATTACTAAAATAAAGACATTTCCTATGAGTGTTAGATATGTTCAGTTGGTGTACCAAACTACTGTAAGCCTTGATGGCTTAAAATAACAGAAATTAGTTTAATCATCATTTTCAAAGGAATAAATGGAAAACCAGTGTCACTGATGTAAAATAAAAATGCTGTCAGGGCAGATTATCTGTGATTGATGAAGGAGAGGGTATAAGCACTTCCTTTGCCATTTTCTGAAGACTACCTGTTTTTCTTGGGCTATGGTCACATTACTTTCAAGTTCAAAGTCAGCATCTTCAAATCTTCCTCCTGTCTGCATGTTTCCATTGCCTCCCTCTTAGAATGATATATGCAATCTCATTCAGGGTCTATTGAAATTAATCTATAAAATCTTCCCCATTCTTCCCATCTCAAGTTCCTTTTGCTGTGTTAGATTTGTAAGGACTACCTTTTCTCCATTCCAAACTGTCTTTTGTACTTTTGTACAGATTTATAAATTCATGGGGTTAGAGTCTAGGTAACTTTGGGGGTGGCATACTTAAATTTAGCCACACCAATTATGTTTATTAGATCACAAATGTAATAATACTTTTAACAAATTTTTAATATTTGGGTTGCCTTAATCTCTGGACACAGAAAATGATTTTCTGTAGTTACTCTGCCCTTAAGTCTCATACTTACTTGTTTCTTTGCTCTGAATTCTTTTGATTTTGAAACAAGTTCTTTCATATTTTTAATGTTTACATCTCTTCTTAAGGTAAAGTATGTGATGGATCTCAAATTGAAAAGAGATATTAACACTTCCCACTAGTCTTCAGTTTTCCTTTCATTTCTAGACTGATCTCATGAAGTATACTGAGAAAATCCCGGAGTCTTGTGAATCTATTTGAAGCCATCTGTCTAATTACTGTATTTTACTAGAGACAAGAAAAGAACATTTATGGCAAGATAGTTGTTCTCTAAGATTAATAAAAATTACTGAGAACAAAATGCCTATCTTCAACTATCCTTTGATTTAGACTACCTTAACATGACTCTACATGGAAGATAGTGTGTTCTTACTATAGCTATATTAGACAGGTCCCATAAGCTATGGGTCCAGGTTTCCATAAAGCAGTGATAATAAGCAGAATGACATAAGTTTGCAAAACATGTGGAATTTTCCTGATATCCATAACCTTTACATTTAAGCACTAATGAATATCTTTTAGTTCCTTTTTGTGAAAGCCATTTTCTAAGTACCCTGAAAAAATTATGTAACAGATCAAGTTTTATCTAACTAGCTCATTTATTCAGGTTTTTACCAGTATGTGCAGATATCATATACACAGGACAACGATCTGACAACTTATAGTCAGAGCAAACTAGAACTCCCATCAAATATTCAGGTTACTACAGAGTTTGGTTTCCTTCCCATCACTGTCCTTTCATGTAAAAGCTATAGCATAGGGACTGGCATATCTGATTTATCATATCACTCATAAATTTCTGTTCCTATTTCTCTTGTCTTGTGAACTTCTGTTTGGATTATCCGAGTAGTCAAGAATTTTAAATTTTAGTTTACCAATGACAATTAATGCTACAGAGAACATAATCAACTTCTAGTTCCAAATGCTGTGTTTTGCATGCATCATAATTTTGTTTTTTGAGGAGCAAAAAAGGTTCAGCCACAAACCCATTCTTGTCCTCCAGTACTAACCTATCAACCTACCTCCAACTTTAAGACTGCAATACAATTAAATACTTCTTTTCCATTTTCTATCTCCACCTTTCTTCCAAAAGGACAGGCATTCATTATAGTAGATCAGGAATTTCCAAGATTCTGCCTACTTCCTTCATAAGTGTTACATATTCACCTCATTTACTTCGAAACTCTTTGGGTGTCTAATCCCAGTTTTACATATTTTTCTTTACTGGGAGGCTTGAAGATGCATTATCATAAATAGTTTGACACCTATCTCCTTTTGTTATGTTTTTTTTCGAGTTTATGTTATATTCTTTAATCTGAAGAGTAAGGTGTGGTGTCCTAGAGAATCTTCAAGAAGATGTGTTCTGTTCATTTACCATTTGAGCCTGGTATTTAGTGCCCTTCTATTTGGACTGGCAACAAGTGTAGAAAAGTATAGTTTCTCCTACATCTATCAATCAGAACTTGTTTGTTTACACAATTTGTCAAATCAAGGCAGCTTGGAGGATCTCTTCTGGCTTCTTGTAATGCTATGTCTCAAAACACTTTCTCTGCAATTTGGGGCCGAGGCTCTACTTAGCAACTCAAGCTCACTGAGGAAGTAGGAAGTCTTGACACCCTGCTATTTTGAATGAGCCTATGGATGCTTTGTTTTGTTGTGTCTGTCCTTGATCAGGGCAGTGGGATAATCTCCAGTACTACTCCATAGCATTTTGTCATGTATCCTTGTGAAAGGTGAATGGGGGCGGTAATTACTCAGTCCTTTACCCCATACTTGTTTTTCAAAAACAGAGTTATTTGTAGTAAGTGTCCCAGCTCTGTTATGTAGATATATTAACAATCATTTGTACTACCTGTGTATCAACATGTTACTTAAACAGGTGATTTTGAGGTTATACATTGTCTAAACTTTAGTGAAAAATCTTGCTTTATCAAAGTGGTCTGCACAATATACTGCTTGCTTTATCTATACACAATTAATAACCTGCTTTTATTAAATGCCTCAGAGAATGCTGATTTTATAATGTCAACTTTAAATCTGTACAATCTCTGAGCATGAAATGGTACAGTAGTTGCTATCAAAGGAGCAGCTGAAGGTCAGGCTGTGAGGTACATCAATTCTTCCAGCATTAAGTCTTGTAAAAATGGCACTTTATTGTTATTAAGTAGAGGCTCTTAAAAGGCCCATTAACTTTGGTGACCACAAAGTGGAATATCAATTATAAATTTGTTTTATGTAAATGGAACTCCAAGATGACACTATTATCATATTGCTTTGTACCTGTAATCAAAATTGTCAAAGCCACTGTTTGATATCTTCACTTGACTTCTCAGACAAAGATGTAGGGATAGCTGAGCAATTTATAACTCATGCATTGAAGACAAATTACTTCAGTGAAAATTCTATTATAGCTTAAGAAAATTATCTTCTTGAATTTGACACACTGAGGTGGCTGGGAATATAGTTATCTAGCAACACCTTAAAATGGCAAAGGGAGACATTTTGGAATTTGTTACACTTAGTTGCTATACATGACCTTTGGAGAGGCAATAGCTAGCTTCTAACAGAATAAGGGCACAGAAGGATTTCAATGGAGCACTAAGCAAATTTATTTAAATTGAAGCTAAACTTAAACTAAAGAAAACACATAATTCCCAAACAGACAAGAGTGTGGAAATTTATACAAATAAAACTCTTAAGCAATATGGTCTATCCTGTTCACAATATTTTAAAATCTTTATTCACAAGAGTGTTCCAATTCTTATTTTTTATTTTTATTTTTCCTAAATATTTGATAAATCTGTAATGCATCACCTAAAATTGAAAGCATTCAATAAATTGCTGTATTTTGCTATAGGCGATCTATGATTTCAGAAATTTTGACTTGTTCCAACATAATCACAATAATTTGCCTTTTCCCATCATTCAAAGTCAAAACTACTTAATATGATTAAGTTGTCTTTTGGCATTTTACCTCATGCTATATTTAGCTGGTTTATCTCTCATCTTAATTTGAGCAATGGACAAAATTCATGTGCATAAATATTAAATCACTGTAATATTTACCTAGAGATATGTCTGTATGATTTCTGAAGATATGGAAGCAATAAAGTCATTTTTCTTTTGATGGTCTTATTGCCAGTGAAATCCACAGAATGTAAAACTTCAGGCCTGTCTTGGTTTATTTCTTTCTTTCTTTCTTTTTTTTTTTTTTTTTGATAAAAATAATCTGACAAAACAACTCAAGAAAGAAATGGTTTATTTTCTCTCCCATTTTAAGGGGCTGTCCACCATCGTGGGAAAGTTGAGGCTGCTAATCACTTTATTTTTACAATGAGTAAACAAAGAGGACATATGAATGTGATTCCATGTGGTTTTCATGGGAAGGGTGCAGGCTGAGGAGGGCATTTTGAAGTAAACGTGTTAATAGGCTTTCTAAGAAATTTAGCTCTGGTTGCAAAATTTCTTGGAGTTTTCCATCTTTCTTATGTAAGAAGTATATATTTATCATGTAATAATCTGAAGCAATATTTTTAAAGCAAAGATTTGGAAGTACTTCATTACAATTGTATATCATATTCTGCTCCATATACCCTGTCAGTATACATGAGATGCCCCATACAAAGGTACATTGCTGCAATAAATCTAAGTAAATATTAACTAAAGTGATTAAATAAAGAATGTTTGCCTAGTTTAGTGTGATACAATTAGGAGGACTTATAAAGATAACATATATGGTGAAAATAAATTTATAATAATGTGAATGTGGATTTATTTGTTTATACAGGAATCATTAATATTATTTAATATTCTAAGTAGTATACATATAAAGATAATTAAGATAAAGTAGGTGTTTACTGAGAGTATACAATTTTGAAAGAGATAGACAATGCTTGAATACAAAAGTTTTAGTGTGTAGTAGGAACTTTCATTTAAACTTGACAAAGAGTATTTGATTTTACTGACTGTGGTTATGAGGGTAGTTGTCATGAAAATGGACCACTTGATTTTATTATGAAAGGTGTGAGTTGTTTTCCACTGAGTATATGGTATAAGTGAATAAATATGTAAAGGTATCAAACATGAAGGAGCATTCAGCAAATGGGATTTTTCTTTTAAATTACAAAAAAGTTCAGGCTCCCCTAAAGGTGTGGCAGGAGGTAGGATCAGATCAGATTCTAACTGTATTTTTTGGTAGGCACTGAATTTATTTTATAACTATTTATAAAAATAAAGGTAATCTAAAACAATAAATCTTACATTATGCCTGCTATTTAATTTCAAGTACACTTTAATAACATCAAGGTGATAATCTCCTTTGACAAGTGACCAAAACTTGAAGTGGATAGATCTATTAGGACAATAGGACAGGATTCTGACCCTCTAGGAATCTAAACTGATAGTTGCTATAAGGAGGTAATAGAATGCGTAGAAAGAGAGAGAATCAATAGAATTTGATCATCAATTGGACATTGAGTTGAAGGAGAAAAAGAAATTCAGGATAACGAGGGAGCTTAGACGGTAACAATGCAGAAAGAAAGATGTGGCATTTGGGATTCAGTATTCTATGTATTTTCCCTACATCTTTAGTATATACAATTCAGAAAATATGAGATTAAACTGTCAAAATGAATGTGATGAATAATATATAGTCATAATAGCCCAAACAGTAGCTGAGAAATCCTTCACTTTATGGGTGTGTACCATTAGAAAGAGAAGAAAGATGGTGTGGAGTACAATAAAGATGAGAAAGAACAAATAAATTGTCTGGGAAATAAGAACTACTGATGTGAGAGATATGTTATGATAATCAAAGACATACACCACAATTGCACTACTAACAAATTAAATAAAATGAAGCCCTCACTGCTTTCCCAGTGACAGAAAGCAGGCAAGTCTGATGAACACCTGGAAACTGGAAGAGGGAAAAGCAGCTGGAACTGGAAAAACAAAAAATATAGGAAGGAACTAATCAAACTATCTCTCTCCCTTTTTATATATGCATTGTGTGTGTGTATAGGTGTGCATACATGGAAACTGACATTAGCTAGGTATGAATATAATTCTTAAAACTAAGCTACTACTAATTTGTGATTATATTTCTAGTGTATTATAATACATCTGATTAATTAAAAATGTTAATAAAAATTAACACAGATTAAATTATACTCATGGTACTGAGAAGGTTACTCAATTTCTATGGCAAAACATCTATTTGTCAAATATGATTAATGATACTATGGAGCTCATTAGGATTTCTGAGTCTTTTTTTTAGAGGGAAGAAAGAAAACAAAAGGAAAATTCACATAATGATGTCTGACATGGTAGGCTCTCAATATGTATAAGTTATATTAAAAGAATATATCACAAATCATTCATTTATCTTCATCTGTTTTGGAAAGTTAGTTATTCCCTATATTTAACTAAATTGTTCTTTACAATGTTACTCATCAAAGATTCTTTGGACCAAGGCAGCTGTCCTCACAATCAAATGTAGATATATTTCAATAGCACGACAATATTAACCATGTACTAGCTATATTCTATAGCATGCAAGAACATATTATAATATACAAAGGATGACAATAATACTTTGTTACCTACTATAATTTTTTATTTATCTAATATACTTATTTGTAATGTGTTTTCTCATTAACATTGTTAAAAATTAAAATTTTGTTCAAACTTTTTAACTAAAGTAGAAACATATTAATGTAATTTTAAAGTTAGTGTAGTATTTTTAATAAAACAAAGAATCACTTATGATATAATTAAATAGGAATTTTCCAGATTCCACCATATTTTCTCTTATTATAAAAAAGGAGCTTCACTGTGACTTTCAGAAGGCATTGCAGGAGAATAGCATGCTAATAACACTAAGGATATGATGCTATATAGTTATTCTATATGATGTTTTTATCACAGCCAGGCTGGTTTGAGTCATGACAAAGAATCATAATGAATAAAACAAAAAGAGCAAAACATGGAAAGATAAAAAAGAAGAGATAATTTCTTACTATAAAGGTAGCCATTTTTTTTCAACACATGATCTTGGCAATTTGAACCAAAAGGAAGACATTTAAGATTGTGAGGGCTGGCTGAAAGAGCACTTCAGTCTACAAGGAGAAATGCACCTTGTAATGAAGTACAAGGGACTCTAGGCAGAAATCGCTGGGAGCTACATAAGGAAGAGAAAAGAATAGAAACAAAATGAAGAACATCCAGATTTACAGCATCCCTGAAGGCAGCCAAGGGGATGACCCCATTACTTTCATTGAGCAATTTGTTCCGTCTCTCCTCACACATACCCTCACTAGGACTTCTAAAATAGAAAGATGCCCAACATGCCTCAGTCCTTTGTACTGCCTCAAAAAGATTCAGAAACTTTATTAAGCCTTCAGAACTTTGTCCTTTACTTCTGTTTAATGTTGGTTTAATTTTCTATTATATTTTCCTAGGTTTTTTTCTCCTTGACCTACATCATGGTGTCATATAATAAGAGAAAATTTTTCTAAATACCGGTTGTTAGAAATGACTTGGCAAAGGCTTGTAAAACTCACAGTATCCTGCAGCAATTGAATAAATTAATAGTTTTTTTTCTGTCTGAATGTTTGATGATTTTGAAATGTAATTGCTAAGGAAAGAGTTGGAAGAAATAACTTTAAAAAGACAAACAACTTATGTCTAAAAAGTTATAAGCATTTCATAGAACTGAATAACCAACAGCTTAGGCTTTTAGAACTTCAGCAGATGCATTTACCACACTTGCATGCTTAAATTGATTTTAGACTTATACATATATTTATGCAATCTATATGTGAAAACAAGTAGGAAAAAATTGAAATGATGCCACTATTACTAGAAAACTTTTAGAGTAGGCCTTTGAGTTATGTAGCATACTATTATTTTTTCTTTATTGAAACAGAGCTCTAGTGGGTTCTTCATTTGTTAATAAGTGTAATCCCTTGAGTGCTGTAGAGTACCTCCTGGAATCTTCTGTTTTGCAGGCTGACGATTAAAATATACATAGAAAAGATAAAACACATCTGCATTGTTAAGTCAATCTGTATAAAGGCTACAAATCCAAACAGATGCAATGCAGTCAGTATTCCCAGTGAAGTCAGATGATTGCAGTAAGAATGTTTTACTTTCTCCAGGAGTTTTTAAAACAGTTCAACAAACAAGGTTTTCTTTATAGTACTTGATTTTGTAGCTATTCCTTTCACTTGGTTACCTTTAAAGTTGCCCATGTAGAAAGACCAAAAGTCAGTGCTGATATCTAGTTCTGCATATCTAGCTCCTGATTTTCAATTTTTTTCTGTTCCTTTTTATACTGTCGAAACCAACTGATAAAATAATTGTCAGACTACTATCAGAAGGGAAATGAGTGCAAATATTGAATCATTCATTAGATTGAAGATTTTGGTTGTGAGCCACATAGTCTCTAACATATTCAGGACTGCTTTAGTAGCCAGAAACCAGTCATGGAAAATATGACAATATCTGTGTGTTAATAAAATTTTACTTGGAAAAATGGATAGCTGGCAAACTTTAGTCTATAGGCTCTTTTTTTGAGCCCTTGCAATCAATAAGTAAACACTATGACAACTCTCTAGCTAGAAAGAGCTTTATAGGTAGATTAGGTAATTATATATATATATATGTTATATATATATTACACACACACACACACATACACACACACATATATAAATATATAAATATAAATATAAAAAAATATATATATATATATATAACATGTGTGATTCAAAATATATATTAAAATCATGTGTGGTATGTAGTAAATGCTAAAATTGCACTACTTGTGTTGAAGATTATAGAAATGCAGACTGTCAACAAAAAGTTCAGAATCAGCTATATGAAGTTTCTGAGGATATACTTGTATTCAAATAGAGTAAAGCTGCAAATTATAGTATATTTGCATACTAAATGAAATCTCCCAGTATTAACATGGAAATTTATAATGGATAAGGAGGAACATTCCAAAAGAACAGTTGAGTGGGCTTGAAGGAATGGAATCAATTGTGTTAGCAGAAAGGTTGATATTAGTTAATGAAAATAGCCTTCATTTAATATGGGGTCAATATACATGCGTTAACTTTCTTAATTCTCAACATCACTCTCTAAATGATTTATTTTTCCCACATTCATGCCCCTTTTTTGTTAAGTGACTCTGATTTTAACTAGTACTTTCAGAGTGGCCTAGGGGATCAGAAACAATTTATCTTGTAGCCAAATAGGAGTGACTATGGAAAAGAAACACAGATTTTGGTTATCCCAAATTCTATGTTGCAACATGGAAACTGTTTCACCAAGTTTTTAAAGTAATAGAACAAAGAAAGTCATATAACAAAATACATTAATAGAAGTATTCGGTAAGTAGGCTAAACCAAATTGGGGAAGTCTCAGATGCTACTGAAAGTACTCTTAGATTTATTTATTTATTTTTTTACTGGAAAATAAGTGTTCTGTTTGTACTTTGCAAATATAGTAGTCTTTGCAATAATACTTTGCTAAACATAATAGTCGCAAAGATATTCGTCAAGTGCAGAGGAGGGCAATAAATGGCTGTCAAGAGGATAACGGATAGCCTAAGGTAAGCTGGCCTTGGATTTGAAACATTTAAAATTCTCTACAATCATAGCAGTTCTAATCAAACAATGAGCATACTTTGATGAATGTTCAGTCTTTGTGGAAACTTTTGTTCACAGTATTCATTGGAGCCTGTTGAACTCATCATTTGGTACAGAACTGAAGGCAATGATTGCCCCTTTCCCAGAATTCAACAGTTACCAAGGTTTAACAAGAAGGGTAGGACCCATGATACCCTCCTTGATTCATGACAAACCAATCTTGTATAGGTTCAGTATAGGCTCTCTTCTGCAATGTTATGTCAGCCTTAGAGGGCAATGATATAAATGCCCTGTTTAGGTCTGATCATTCAATGATAACCCACTTTATAGATACTGTACTTTTTATTTATATGCTCACTAGTTACTGGTACTCTCCATTATTTCTGTCTTTACGTTCCTGTGGCTAGTGCTGTTGAAAACACTTAAGTACATGTTTTTGATTGAACACCTATTTCCCATTGTTCTGAATAAATTCTTAGAGGGTCATATGAAAATTATGTGATTAACATTTGGAGGATCTGCCAAATAATTGTATGTTTAAAATTTTGAGGTTGTGCATTAATAAAAATAGTTACATTTTTTTTTTTGTTTGTAAGAGTGTATGCTCCTGTAGCACAGCCTGGCCTGGAACTTGACACCTTCCTGATTCTGACTTCCAAAAGCTGTGAATACAGGTCTGCAATCATCACCAGTATTTGTTATATTTTTATTGTCCCACTAGGTTGTTGTATGATAATATTTTATGCTATTTTTGTGTTGGGCTTCATCAGTAAACAACAGCTTCCTTGACATTTTTAAAGAAAATTACTTCAAATTTAGAATACAATATGAAATTTTTTTTGAATTCTTAGAGATTAAAATTTTGAAAATTAAAATTATTTTATCCTCATGATTATAAGTTGCAAGAAAGGCAAAACTATATTTCTAGCATTTATACAAGTTATTTTCTCTATATATCCAATGTCTCTTTCATTATGCTTCCCCTTATAAAAACAAATTTCCTTTATTTGTTTCTGTTTATTAGCCAATGGGATGCAACTTGGAATGCCATCACACAAGCCCCCATCTCCCCAAGAGCACATATGTACTGCTAACTCATCTGTTAATTAAATCGTTTTGAGATTCAGTTTGTATAATTTAATCCTGTGAAGAACATTGCAGCCCAATAGAGAATGATGTTTGAAACTTTTCCTGAAGAGCATCTCATTGGTATGTCATGTAAATCACTGAAGTAAGGAGAGAAATTGCAAATGAAGTTATAGATTACTTAGCATCTTTAGTAATGTCAATTTTATCCTTTAGTGGTACTTGGACTTGACCTTTTATAACAGTTTGTAAACTGTCATACAAAAGAAAACAAAGAATTACAGCACTAAGCAGGTATGAGAAGCACTGCTTCATTCCTTTAGGATAATCTAAGCATAGTTGACAAATTACGTTGGTTATGTGGTATCTTTTAGAGCTCCAAAGGTTTGTAGTTTATAACAGGAATTGTCTAATTTTTCACTATTTGGCTTTCTTTTTATATATTCTTTATTTTCTGTTGTTGTGCTGAGTTTAGAAAAATATTAGGTCACAAATATTTGTTCAGGTATGAGAACAAGTAGCTGCAAGCTACAGCCAGTGAAATTTCTTAATAGAAGTGTGTTGAAAAAATTCAGATATGCTTAGCCTTGTTCCATAATTAGATAACTATATAGAGAGGGGTCTACTATTTACCTTTTTTTCAGTAACCATAATAGATTCTCACGCATATTAAAGTTTGAAAACCCTTAAACTGTACTTTGTATTCTACTATAATAAACTTGCTTTAGCAAAATACTTAAAAGCATATATTTTGTTGACAGGCTTATCTGAATTTAAGTTTTGAATTCTTGTTTCATTGTGAATTCACAGTGAAAATGCCACTTACATTCTTTCAGCATTCATTTGGTATGTATATAAAATTGGAGGTATAAGGTGTCTGTAATCATTGCTTGCTTCAGATTCCAATTCAGTTTTAAGTAATAATGCTGCCAAATTATTGATAGAATGTTCCTCCATCTTCACAACTGTCTCAGGGTGTTAAATTTTATGATTACATCAACATGTCTGTATTTGAGGTTTATTTTGCAATTTGATCAAAATAGTTAATTTAGTTATCAAAATTTTTACATGCTACATTTTTATATTTAAGCTTATTTTTTAATATTTGTGTGTATGCATGTTTACACGTATGTAGTATGCAGACATCCATGTTTTACAGAGGTGCATGTGCCAAAGTATGGATGTGGAGACCAGAGGACAATTTTGTGATGTCAGTTCTTTTCTCCCATCTTGGTTTTGGGTATCCAGCCCAAGTCACCAGGTACCACAAAGATTACCTTTACTTGCTGTGCTATCTGGGGAGCCCAGTGTTTTTAGATGTCCTTATTGAATACTGCTTTTTGAAAAACCAAATAGCAATACATGTGATCATCTTAATAGCTTATTTGTTAAATTACATGGAAACACAAAACTTTTTTTGTAAGGAAATTACTCGTTATTAATTGTTGACTAATTTTTTTTTATTTGTCCTTTCCTGGTACTCTTTGAATTAAGTCATTTTATCTTGTACATTTTCACTAACTTGTTCATGGCAGTTTGCATTGTCCTGTGTTAAAAAGTTATAGGAACACACATTTGCAAAAAAGATAATCCTGTAGAAAGGAACTGTAACATGACACAAGTAATTATTGTTTCTAAGCCTCATTGTCTACAAAAGACAAATAGGACTTTTTCTTCTCTTAATAATTTTTTTTATGATAAACCTTATTATGCTGCCTTCTATTTGCTTTAACTTCTATCAGGTACGTTCAAGCACAGAGAATGAGGTACTTGCAGGTTTTATTTTCCTTGTACTTAGATGGGGATTCTAGATTGTACTCCTAGAGATGAATACTTGACTACTTTTACAGCCAGTGATCTAAAAGTAAGGATTTTTTAACTGCCCTGAGCTTAAGTTTCTTTGTAAGTAATCTCTTAAAACATGATGAGAGGAAATAAGCTGGAAACACTGACCACCTAGCAGCGTATGGTGTCCTCTGACTTACTATTGTCTATATGTACCAATATTAAGAAGATTGGAGGTAAACTTTAAAGTCATGAAAACAGGAGATATTAACAGTGCAGTACAGGAATTACTCAGCCCACAGCCTTCTTATTTCATTCAGATGTGTTGCTTCTCCATCATTCAAAAACCTGTTCCTCTTATTGGTAGAGGGGAAAGTAGGTGCATTAGCATGCCCCCCCCCCATAGACTCGTATATTTGAATATTTGGTTCCCAGTTGGTGGACTGTTTAGGAAAGATAAGGAAGTGTGGCCTTGTTATATGTAGGAGGTGTGTCATTAGGTGTGGGCTTTGAAGTTTCAAAAGCCCAAGCCAGGGCAATCACTTCCCATTTGTCTCCAACTTGTGATGCAACACAAATTCTCAGTTCCTGCTTCAGCACCTTGTCTGCATGCTTACTGTCCTACTTCCTACCATGATAATCAAGGATGCTAACCCTCTGAAACTGTAAACAAGTCTCCAGTTAAATGCTTTTTTTATTACTTGCCCTTGGTCATGGTGTCTCATCATAGCAATAAACAGTAACTGAGACAATTAACTACAATTCACATAACTGTGACAAAATACCTAAGAACCAACTGAAGAGAAGAAGGTTTTATTTCCACTTATAGTTCAAAGGAATACCATCAATTATGATGGAGAAGGCAAGACAGGATGCTGGTAATAACATTGTATTCACAGTCAGGAAGCAGAAAAGGTAAACATGAAACCAGGCAGGGCCATAATGGCTTTATCAAGGTCTACTTCCTAAAGGTAACATAAATTCCTAAGCAGTTAAGAGCCCTCTAAACCACCCATATAGACCAAATGTTCAATCACATGATCACTTGAGATATATTTCACATTCAGACCACAATAAAAAGTCACATGGCTTAGGAAGAATAGGAAAACCAGAATATTTAGAAACTAAGGAAGGACACAGAATTGATGAGTCATGTGACACAAAAGACTAGTTTTGGAGTCTTTTTACTGGTTTTATTAGTAACACATACTAATTGTGGACATTTTCATACCATGTGCTTTATTTTTCATTCAGAAAATATCATTAATCTTCTTCTAGTAGAAACATCATTCTCAGTGAAATGTGGAGAATTTTGTTGGCAATAAGGAAATAAAATAGATTCAAAACTGGACAGGATGCAGTCTGAAATATCTTTAATCATTTTTATTTAACAACTATTGATATTTATAATGTAAATGGAAAATATAAAAATAGATTTTTCTATATATATAATAGAATATGTTATATATTATAATTTTCACAATTTTGGAAATGTATAATTGAGGTAGGTATGAATGATTATAAATTTTATTCATCAATCTGGAAATGTGTATTTCATGTATGTGTGAATGATGGTAAACATTTATGCATCAATTACCAGGTCAAAAATATGCAGGTTTTATTACGAATTAATAACTTTATATCAAAATTGATTGACTGTGAGAACTCTAATTTAGAGAACGAGCCTTACTTCCAATGATGTTTGTATCAGTGACGTTATTTTTCAATGAACCAGTATCCTTATAACAAACATGGTGTTATTATAAGGAAGCTGGCAGTATAAATGGTACTTTGTATTTTCTCATTTCATGCCTTCATTTAGCATTAAGATGTTCTTGTTTTCATTTCCAAGTTAATATGAATTGGCAATGAATAGGAATATTTGGGATTGTTTAACATTAATTTTCTTTTTAGATACCTCCAGGGAAGGAATGGGAGAATTCAAAATAGTCATCATTTTTTATTGAGCTTACCTGGTTAGAAATCTTTCTTCTACCCAGACATTATTTCAAAATCTCTTTGTGTGCAAAGAAACCACAGTAGTTTCTCTACTTGTGAATGTGTGTATACTTTGATTGAGGAATCACATGGAAAATAAATCGTAATAAATTCATAAATCAATGATTATAAATTTTAACAGTTGAGAATTTCATTTGACTTAGAAAAAAATATCTAAAACAAACAAATAAACAAAAAAGATCTCCTCCCAAAAAACAGTAGTGCAGTTTGTAGGAGTAGCATAGGTTCAAGTGACAAATGATATGTGAAATATATGCTTTGGATTGAAATAATACATTGCCTTGGCCTCATTGTTAATATTAGGTGCTTTATTAGTGCTGCCACTAAAAGTCTTGATAAAAAATGCCTTTAGAGAGTTAAATAACAGACAAAACATAAACAGAATACACTATAAGACTTACTGTATATGTGAATACATTTCTACTCTGGATGATGTTGAATCAGCTAATCGGTTCCCGTTAATTTGGCTTGCTTTATTAATTAGCATATTCAAGTTTGTACTGTAATAACAAGCAGTATCTTAGCTAACAAAACAACGGCTGTATTTGTGTTTAGCACTTCCTATGAGTCCACTTCAGATGGGATTGGCAGTGTGTCTGTGTTGTGTGTTGTCTTCACAGATTCAGCTTTAGGGAAGTGTTCATCAAATAGAATGCTGCCATTCACTTTGGCTCAAGAAATGGAAGTGCCAGAATATTTCACAATACAAGTAAATGTAGTAGTCTAGAAGTCACCTCTAATACTGCTATCCGTATTTCTTTGACAAAATATTATTCTCATGATCCTGTCAGTGGCAAAATGGCAAAGAAGTATAAGTCTCCTCTGTGTCACAAAGTGGGAAAATAACCAGATTTAAAAGAGTATTAATCATCGCTACCACATTTGAAAAATGAATGAACTCTCAGAACAAAAATTCAGGCCTCCCACTTTGTCAAATATAACATGATTAACCCTAGAACTGCCAATTATGAGCTCACACTGATCTGATTCCCTCCACTCAACCCAAGCTGCCACCTGGGCCTTCACAAACATGGATAATGCTTCTCTGGTCAGAATTGAATTGATAATTGGCACAAGAGATACTGCAAGCTGCAGCTCATTTGTATATCCATGCTTAATTGAATTCTTATTGATGGAAACACACACTCATTTTTCTGTTGTCAGAAAAACCCGACAACATAAAAGCTGGTTCAACTATTAAATCAAGATATTCTACAAGATTTGTTTGAAATCTTCTGCCTGTCCTTTCAGAAGCCTCAAACTAATTTTGGTTTTAAAAACAAAACAAAACAAAACAAAACAAAAAAACAAAAACAAAAAACTTTGAAGAATGTGATGAGCAAAACAGCTATGCATTTGAAACATTTGGAAACCAGTTAAAATATAAAAGCACATAAATTTATGGTCTCTACTTTCAGAGATTCTTACTGGGGGCAATCAAAAAGTGAAAGTTAACCTCTAAATCTACATTTAAAACTCACCAGGTGATCTTGCTGAACATATAGACATGAAACTTGCTCTTCCGAAGTTTTGCATTAATGAAGCATATTTATTTTGAATTTGTTGTTTTGAAACAATGAATTGTCCAAACTTCAATTTTTAGCATCTTTGTACTTTTAAGAATAAGACCGTCTATTTAGTAGAGCAGAATTCATGTTTGCAATGTTTCTGCTTCACTTCTTATATGAAAAATACTGAAACTATTAAATAATTCATAGAGTGTTTTGGAATCCTGTCAGTCTTTGTGTGTTTCATATTCTGGTTTATGAGTCAATTGAGTAGGGAATGCATCCATTTTGAATGCACTGCACAATGTCATATTTAATACATGCAGAGCCCATTATGGTAGTTGTCCTAATATAAAATTCACCAAAATAAAGGATAAAATATTATAACAAACAATTGAGTTGTCTGCTCTAACCCCTTCCTTTAAAACTCTGCAGTAATAAAAAATGAATAGGGTTCATTAAATCATATATTTTGAGTTTGGAAACTAGAGGTGACATGAGAACTGTACATTCCAATTATAAAGCCAATAATTACAAAATTCTTCCCAGTAATAAACTTGTTCTTTTTCTCTTCAAAGGACATTTACTTCATCATGTTCAAAGATGCCAGTTGCATGCATGTCATTTTGAAAGTGAATAAGACTGAATACTAACCTAATGTCCTTAGTTTAATAGACTAGATAAAATGTGAATGCTATGAATGCAGGCATCATGATTATTCATCTCTTTGCTTTAAAATGACCTTCAATAAATATAACAGAAGTAATAGAACTTTAGCCTTAGAATACTGATATTATGAAATATAAACAAAATCAGTCTTGGGTAAGGAAAGGCTCTCCTTCACAAGGCTTCTCCTAGGCAGACAAGAGAGGCTGGTATAAAAGAGTAATATTCCCATTATGACATATTTTTAAGGTCAGATGGAAAAGGAACTTTTGTTTTGTAAAGGAGAATAGAAAAGGCTAGAAAGAAATGGATGTAGGGAAGTGGGATCAAAGGTTATCATGATGGCATGATCACACAGCTGATTTGGTAAAGTTTTCATCCTGACATTAATCAGTGCTTTCAGGAGCCTCCTAAGAAACTGGCATATAACTGTTCAGGATGAGGGTTTTTGAAGTTCAGAGGACAGGATGTATGAGAGAGGCCTAAATTAAGTTTTGTGAAACCACTGTGTAAGGCACTTTATCCAGATAACTCAAGAAATATTGTGGAATAATCCTTTATGAGGTATAGAGTGAGAAATGATAGGGTGTCGATCTGGCTTTGTCAATTAGGAGACATCTGTGAGAGTCTTATTTAAGTCATATTGGAAGGACACAAAAGCCTGAAAAGAAAAGGCTCTACCATTGCTGTTTTCCAGGATCAGAGCATTTAGTTGAGCCGCATCCAATATTTTAGGTATTGTCTATTGATTGCTTGGTCCTTGACTGTGCACTCAGTCATCCTTGTCACCTTATTCTTCATGACATAGTACTTATTTATTATTCCGGAATAAAAGTAAAGTCATAGAGATGGTAAATATGTTACTATCATTTAATAATAGATCAGAAATTATGACTGGGTGCCAATGATAGAAAAATCAAACCAAGATCTCAAACTGAAGAAGATGGTTTGCTTCCTTTTAATAATTTATGAAAATGATTATTATATTTCTTCATTAATAGAAAATAATTATTTGTTCAAAAATATATTTCCTTTACATTTTGAAGACAATTTTACTAAAAAAATTAACAATTGTCCATAAAATCTTAATATCAGAAAACCCAGTGCCTTAAGGTCTTAACAATGAGACACTGTTATTTAACAGTTCCAATAATTAAAATCTATTGAGCTTAGAAAGCAACAGAATTATAAAATATTTGGTAAAGCTACTAAATCATGCTGAATATACTTTCCTTGCAAATAAAGAATAATGCCACACAAGTAATGCTTTGTTTAAAGTTTTCAAGTCAGATGGGGAATTTATGAAAATTACCTATTATATAAAGTTGTGTTATAGAAAATATATTGTCAAAGTATATATAAACGAGAAGAGAAGATAATCTTTTGAACTTACATATGGTCAACAATATATTAAAAATGTGGAAAATTATGTAAATGAAAAGTAAGACTGTCTGGAGCAGCATTATTAATGTGGAATAGATGATTGCTAACTCAGCTTAACACTTGTGATTTAGTAATCCTAATGTCCAATACAGTATATTTTTCTTTGAAAAAGTATTCTTCCAAAATGCAGAAATAACTTCCTCTTACTCATTCCTAAGTTTCAATATGAGTATTTTATGAGTAAGATTCATAAACCTTGGAGTACATGTGCAAGAAAAGGGTATTTAATCTTTCATATTACTACTGAATTTAACATTGAGCCAAAGAAAAATTCTCTATGTAATTTCAAACTGATATGCATTTTGTGTTTTCAAATACTGAGACTGAATGAGAAGAAGATAGGAATGAACAAGGCCCTAAGGCTAAAATCTTTACAAAAGCCTGACTGTGGAGGAATTCACCTCCCAAGTGAACTCTGATTCTCTTGCTTTTAAACGTTATGGCAGGCTCTGTTCTATTCCTTTGGACCATGCTGTGAGATCATGCAGAGAAGTTTTTTCTGCACTCTGCTGACAGACATTTAAAGTGGGAATTAAAATTACTCAATTCATATATAAATGAGCATATTATATGCAGAAGATACAGATTGTATTTTTGGTTTGTGGTTTTGAACTACTTGAATTAAACATGTAGTTTGGATTAAATGTGATCAGGACTTTAAGCTAAATTGTTTCTAAGGAGAATACTCTGTGATATTAGGACATCTAGCTAGCATGGAGCTATAGCGTTTGGAATTGTGAGAGAATTTAAAGGTCATGGAATCTAACCTCCTTCACAATGCAGGAAATCCCTTGCAACCAAGTCTTAGTAACTAGTCATACAGGATCTGTTTGAATAGCTTCAGTGTTGGCAATCTTACAGACATACCACATGCCATTTTTGAATAAGCCTAACTGTTGAGAATTTTCTTGTACTGAACTAAGATGTAAGTACCTAGCAAAAGCATGGTACTTGATTTACATGTGTGCTTTGAAGAAAAAGAACTAAAAGAAAAATAATGGAAGATATCAAGAAATTTCTAAATTTAATTCCAGAAGAATTAATTGGGGGAAGAATTAATCTTACACTCCATCATCATTTCAGACTATTTATATTCCCACCCTCAAGAACCATGATTTCTGTATAATCATTTTTTGTCAATAAGTATTTCATGGGAAGAATATAAGTTGTTACATATAATATAGGTATTTAATTTTATCCAACTCAAGAATTTCATTGCCTTTTAATTATTATAGTATCTGTGAGTTCTGTCTTATTTCATGGACTTTCCATTAACTTTTCTTCTTATTGTGGATAAAAAAAGTTTTCCCTCTATTTGAATTCAGTTATTTTACTTCAATTTATGCTTCTTGATTTTTTTCTTTGTACGATCTGTAGCATCTATCTGATGTTATCATTTAAGAAAAAGTGTAGGCTGTTGGTTTTCACTCTTTTCTCTGTACTGGTCATTTTATCTGTTTTGAAGGAAAAGAAAGTATGTGGTGCTGTGGTCAAAGCCTCTGCTGCATGCTACCCAAATGCTTTTGGAGGTCATTTGCCAGAGTACCCAGTGGAATTCCATATTATAGCCAGGTAAAATTCATGAGGAATTTAAAATACACGTTTATGCTCTCTTTGATACTGGAAATGAATCACAAATATCTACAGAATTTTTCATGCTTTTTAAATTTGATGCTCTACTAAACTGATTTTGTGGTTTGCCTTTGGGTTGTTTCCAGCCAGTAAAATATTTCCAACTGTTGGCAAGAAAAGTTGTGAATTTTTTTTTATGATCTGATCATATATATGGTAAAGGGATACCATGTATTTGGTCAATGTGTTTAGAAGTTTGACCTCAGCCTCTTACTAGTTGGTCATGTTTATAAATGAATTATTCATTGGTAGTAGCAGTTCTCAATATGCCATCTGTAACCACTTTGAGGAAGGGAAAATGACCCTTTCACAGGGGTTACCCCAGACCATCAGAAAACAGATATATTTACATTTTGATTCATAACAGTAGTAAAATTACAATTTTGAAGTATCAATGAAAATAATGTTATGGTTTGGAGTCAACACAACATGAAGAACTTTATTAAAGAGATTGCAGCATTAGGAAGGTTGAGAACCAGTAGTTTATAAAGACCTTATCTTGGATGAGTATGAGCAATAGAAAATATGGTTTCTAACCTTTTCTCTTTGCATAATTTTTTCTGGTATATATAAAAATCAGTTATGAATTTCATTCTTACTAGTAAGTGGATATATGATGAGGTCTGTATAATATTTCTGTCTTCATGCTTGATTAAGTTAGTAAACAACTTGTAATCAGGTCTTTCTTTGGACCAGCAACTCAAAAATAATGACATGAAGACTTCTTATTAAGTATGAAAGCTTGGCCTTAGCTTAGGCTTATTCCTAATAAGCTCTTAAAATTTAAATTAACCCATTTCTGTTAATCTACATTCTGCCACATGGCTAATTGCATCTGTTCAGTGCCTTGCATCTCACATCCTTCTTATCTGACTGGCAAATCTCCACCTTTCTAATACATCCCCCAAGTTCCTCCTGCTTCCTGGAAATCCTACCTATCCTATCATGCCAGACTATTGGCCATTCAGCTCTTTATTAAACCAACCAGGCAGTGTCTTGGCAGAGACACATCTTCACAGTGTAGAAAAAGATTATCCTAAAACATTTTTAAATGTTTTTTTTTGTTGTTGTTATTGTTTTATCTACATAGAAAGAAAAGGTTTCAACTCTAACAAAGTAAAACTATATACACTAAGAACAATTATCAGGTTAAAAAATACATTCACAGTGTCTAGTCCATTAGTACTAGGCAAATTTGGAGAAAGCACACTATTACCTATCCTATCTTGGTGAGTTTACAGTTTTATACCTAAACTACTTTATATCATAATTTTATTAGCAATTAAATAATAACATTTTAACCTTAAATCATTTTCTTAAACAACTTAAACTTTATGTCTCTCAACTTAATAAACTTTACATATCTTTTGTAAGCTACTTTCTTAAAATTTGGTAACAAAGAAACTTGTAAAACTATAGATATCTAATTTTCAACCCCATCAGAGAACTGAAAAGGATAAAATATTATCTGAGTAAACAGGAAATGTATAGCAAACAACTTACAAAACTATAGAAATGACGGAGACAGCTGGCTGCCAAGACAGTCACACAGGTTCCTCTGCAATATTGAGCATCCATCTTTAGCCTACAGGCCCAGAATATCTGACAGACATTTCTGTGAAGCTTAAATTTTGAAGGACTTGCCTACCTTTTCTTGGCAAAATTTGTCAGTCGACTTCCTTTGTGACCTGCTGTGCAATTTTGACAGCATATTGTCAGCATATTGTAAGGCAAGGACAGTTTCTAGTGTTGCCACATTGAAAACAAACTCCATATGGATGTTCTTTGATACCAATCATTTCCTTGAAGGAGACTGGTATTTCCAGGAGTATCTCACTGTCATGAAAAGCTTTATGTTATTAAAACATCTTAAATGCCATATTCTGTAGATCCCTGAAATACTTGATGACTACCTACCTATCTAAAATATATCTGTTTGATCTTGAAACTATATCTAACATGACTAAAAGTTTGATTATTATAGATTATTAACTACTAACTTTCATTTCTTAATTATGCTAAATAATTTATAATAAAAGCTTTCAAGGACTAGAACTTTAAATTACACTTTTAAATGAGCTGCATAGGTACAATACCAAAACAAAAGATGGCACATGTCCAGTATTTTATAATAAAAAACATTAAATTTGTATCAATATATAAAAATCTATACCAATATAAAATATTTGGAACTAGGACTTGCTTTATAGTTTAAAAGTAGATTGAATAGTCTATCCTGTAATTCCCATATCCTTCCTTTTTTTTTTTGTTTTTTCACTAGATAAGCATGAGAGAGGAAAGAAAGAGAAAGTGAGTGTGGGGGTGGTGGCATCTTTAGGAGATGCTGAGAAAATTGTGATAATGGTCAAGTCCTGGGAGAGGTAGTTGCATGTGTGATGGGAAAATGCAGGGTTTATCTGAAGGAAGTTATCCTGAAGGAAGTTGTTTGTGGGGCTGGACTGTAAGCAGATTTTTCTTTCCCTCTTGCCAACTCCCAAGTCATGGCACATAGACTTCTTATTAGTTATGAAAGCTCAGCCAATAGCTTAGGCTTATTTATAACTAGCTCTTATTACTTAGATTAACCCATTTCTACTAATTTACTTCCTGCCTCATGGCTTTATTACCTCATTTTCATAGTGCCCATCCTGCTCATTCTGCATCTCATGGCATCTTTGCCTTCTGCTTCCCATCATTCTCCCTGCCCCCAAAAGCCTTTGTAGCTATTGGCCATTCATCTTTTTATTAAACCAATCAGAGTGACACATTCACAGTATTAGAAAAGATTATTCCATAATGTTTCTCTACTTTTGTCTAAATAAAATATCAAGGTTTTAACCTTGACATAATAAAACTATATACAATGAGAAGAATTATGAGGTGCTGTCTAAACAGAAAGAAAAGGTATTAACTTTACCAAATGAAACTATATACAAGAAGAACATTTGTCAAGTAAGAATTCCATTTAAAATGTCCAGTCCATTTGTATTTGGCAAATTTATAGCAAATACTCCATTATCTAGCCTTTCTTTATGAATCCAACAAAGTTTTGTACTAATTTATTTTCTATCATAACTATGAAAAACTATAACTATGACTTTCTAGTCTTCAGCTCCATCAAAGAACCCAGAGGATATATTACCTTAGAAAACAGGAAGTGCAGAACAAGCAACTTCCCAAACTAAAAGAAATAACAGAAACAGCTGGCTGCTTGGACAGTCACTCAAGTTTCCTTTGCAGTGTTAAGGCATCCATCTTGTGTCTCCAGGCCTAGAATATATGACAGACTTTTCTGTGAAGCAGGAATTTTTGAAGATATGACACACCCGGTCTTGGCAAAGTTTGTCAGTCACTTTTCTTTGTGTACTGCTGGTCTAGTTTGGACAACATTCTTTCAGCAGTCAATGCAAGGACAGTTTTATGCTAAATGGCTAGCTTTTTCTACAAAGAAAGCAAACTCCATATGGATGTTTGATGCCCATCATCCTTTTCTGAAGTAGATTGGTGCTGCCAGGAGCAGGCATGTCTCTCTGTTAAGAATAGTCTTATGGTATTAAAACATTTTGAATTTCACATTCTGTAGGTCTTTAAAGTATTTAGAAGCCATCTCTTTATATAAAATATATCTCTATATGACTTTGAAAACATACCTAACATGACTGTAAGTTTGATAGTTATAGCTGACTAATAACCTATATTTATATTTATTATCCTAAAGATCTTTCAAAGACTAAAATTTAACATTACATTTTTAAATGTGCTGCATAGAAACAATTCCTTAAACAATAATACATATATATAATAAAAATAACCACGAATTTGTATCACTATAACAAATTCGATACCAATGTAAAATATTTGAGGCTGGTGGTTATTTAAAAGTAGACTCAATAATCTACCCTTTTATTGTTTCTGTACTATGTCCCCCATTTTTTCCTTTAGAAAGAGATAATTGAATTTAACTCCTTTATTTAGCATTTTTCTTGACCAGGACCAATAACAACTTGTATCCAATCCCCAGAAGTAATAACAAATATCTATAACCCATCAAATGACAAAAAATCCATCCACCTGACCTCTTGGGAATGTGGGTGTTGTGTTCTCTAGACTGTTTTCTGGTAGTGGGGTGTAGGAATCTTTAAGAGACTTTGATATAATTGGGTAATAGTCCAGTCCTTGCAGACTTAGCCATATTATTTGTTGTCCAATCTCTGTGCAATGGGAAAGTGAAGGCTTAACTGAAGTCCTGGCTGGAGTAGTCTTTGAGGCTAGACCATCTCAGTCAGCAGCCTTGAAGCTGTTTCTTGAGGCAGAACTCTGAGAAAACTACAACAGAGTTACTCTGAGATGCTGGATCACATGGGCCACCCATTTTTATTGGTGTTTGGTTCCCTTACCCTGAAAACATACAAAATTTCAAAGGTAATATATGTATCTGTATTAACATAAGTATGGACTCTTTGGTGTGCACAAGTCAGTTAAAGTTGATGTTTATATTTTATGTTCGAGCAGGTAAAAGTTATCTGTCAACTTTTATAAGTCCATTTGGACTATGTAAACAAGCTGTAATATAAATTTCTATCCATGCTATATGAAAGGATAACATGTAATAGTAAGTCATGAGGACTCTGTAGCCAAGAAGATTTATCATGTCTCATCTCATCTCAGAGCTGATCCCTTGACATGGGATCAGCTTACATGTCTCCTGTCCTGTAGTCTATTTTGGCTTCCTCTCCCATGTCTGTAGCCAACATGCTCAGGAGGTGTCCTTGGGTCAAATCTGACCTCTATTAATCTGGAAGGAATCCAAAATTTGTGGAAATAAAAGCATAATCTCTCCCCCAATGCACTACATTGGCTGACTTCTGTTTTGAAGTTAAGACCTTTTTCAAATATACAGGTTGGTTTAATTTAGAAGTTTCCATAGTCCAATGTCTCTCAATAGCTATTGTTTCTTTTTATACTAGCATTTAAAAAATAATCAGAGTTAACAAACTACAATGTAGGATACAGACTCCCTGTGTTTTCTATCCTTATGTGGCTTTTTAAAATTAACTTACTCTCTCTTCAAAGACTCTACTTTATTATTTTAAGCTATTTTTTTCTATGACTGTCTATACCTATTTTTAAGCCTATGCACATTGTTAAACATTCTGTAAGCTGTTTAGAGGATTTTTCTATCAGAACCTGCTTTACTCTGTATCTTAACCTTTTCTGCCTGCATGAGCAAAACCTTAAGCCTGCCACGTGCCTTCTTTCATGGTGCATTGGTGGCTCAAGCATACAGGTTGCTGCAGGGATACACATGGCTGGCATAAGCAACACATCTTATGTGAATATACATGGCCAGATGTTGGGTGCCATTTGTAGGTGGATTTTTTTGTCTTTCATGCCAACTCCCAAGTCAGGACCCAGAGCCTTTTTATTAGTTATGAAAGCTCAGCTGATAGCTTAGGCTTGTTTCTAATTGGCTCCTATAAATTAATTTAATCCATTTCTATTAATTTACTTTCTGCCTCATGGCTTTATTACCTTATCTCCATAGTGCCCATCTTGTTCACTTTGCCTCTCATAGAATTTCTGCCTTCTTCTCTGCATTCTTTCTGCCCCCAAAATCCTATGTAGCTATTGGGCATTCAGCTTTTTATTAAACCAATCAGGGTGACACATATTCACAGTGTACAAAAAGATTATTGTACAACACTGGACTATATCTTAGCTAACAAATTTTTGAGGAAACTGCAACAGAGGCATTCTGAGAGGCTGGATCATCTGGGCTACTTGTCTTTTCATCATTAATATCTGGTCCTTTTGTTCTGAAAACACATAAAACTTTTAAAGGTAACATACATATCTGCATTAACACAAGTATGAAATGTGGTGTGCACAAATCACCTAAAGATGATTTTCTGCTCTATATTTGAGTAGGTAAAAGACACCTGTCAACTTTATAAGTTCGTTTGGACTGCATAACCAAACTTTAATATAAATCTCCATCCATGCAATATGAAAGGAAGGCATGTAATAGTAAGTCATGGGAAATCTGCAGCCAACAACATTTATCATGTCTCATCCAGTCTCAGACCTGTTCCCTTGACAAGGGATCAGCATATACATCAGAGCTGTTCCTATGTTGAGGATCAGAAAATATGTGACCTGTCTTATACTATTTGTTTTTATTTTTTTCTCATGTCTGCAACCAAGATTTTTAGGAAGTCTCTCACAGTCAAATCTTATCTTCAAATTTTGAAGGCATTCACAGCTGTTTGTTTCCTGTAGAAAAAAAGGGATAACATCTCCCCCAAGGCAATGTATTTCCTTACTTCAATTCTGAAGTTAAGACATCCTTAAAATATATAGGATCGTTTAATTCAGAAGTTTCCATAATCTAATGTCTCTTAATAGCTGTTTTTATTTGCTCATTAGCGTTTAAATATTTTAAGTTAATAAAGTACTATATAGGGTCAACATGCCCTGTGTTATGGTATTCCCCATCCTTATGTGACTTGTTCTTTTTATATTAGTTTACTTTCTCTTTAAAGAATTTTATTTTTAAAGTATTTTTTCTATGACTGTATCCATTTTATTTCCTTTATTTAGCATCTAAGCACATTTTCAAGCATATTGTACCTGCTCAGAGATTTTTCTCAGTCTGGACCTGTTTTTCTGCATTTTGTGGCTCTGGGAAAATGTTGCTAAAATATTTCAAATCCCTTCTGTGTGTTTTCAGGCTCCTTTTGTATCTCTGCATGGCACATAGTGTTGTTGGGTGGCTTGCCCTCCTTAGGTCCATCCAGCATGCTACCCAACTGGCTCTGGGCTATAGCTGCTGTTAGGCCTTCTGTGAGAGCCTAGTCTCATGCCTGCAGGCACTGGTCAGGAGCCACAGCTCTGGAAAGTTGGTAGGCCCACCCTGAAAGCAGGCATCTCTCCTGATGAGCAGCATACCAGCTACTCAAATGTTTAGCTGTTTAGCAGTGTCTCTTAAAGGAACCTTGCCTCTGTATACCTTGAGGACCCAGGCCTACATATCTGACTCGGCATCTGGAACCCCTACAAGCCTTCTCAGGCTCTATGCTTAAATATATGTGCTGCAGGTTGGGCACCAAATGTAGTCAGACTTTCTTTGAACCATCAACTCCCAAATAATGACATGGAGACTTCTTAAGTATGAGAGCATTACCATAGCTCAGACTTGTTTTCAAATAGCTGTTAAAACTTAAATCAACCCATTTATATTTATCTACCTTCTGCCATGTGGTTTGTTACCTCTGCTCAGTATCATGCATCCCACTTCATTTGTGTCTGGCTGGTGAATCTCCACATCTCTGATTCTTCCCCAAAATTCCAGTCTCTTCCTGGAAGTCCCATCTATCCTCTCTTGCCTAGTTATTGGCCATTCAGCTCTTTATTAAACCAATCACAAGGTGTTTGGGTATAAACACATCTTCACAGTGTGCGGAAAGATTTTCCCACAGAAGCAACTGGCCCATAGAATGTGATTTATGGAAATGAAAATTATGTTTTCTTAATTAAAGTAATACTTATTCCTCTTATCTCTTCAGTATGTCTTATCATGTATCAGATTTCCAGGGACTGTCTCTTGGATAAGTTGTTTCAGGTCTCCACTCAAAGGTAGTTTTTGTTCTTTTGGCTTTCTCTTAATGTAACTTCAATATTACTATAATGGTTATTTTAAGTATAATACAAACATGAACTTTGTATTTCACACTGCTATATACTTCCAATTGTATGAGGTTTACTAATAGTGTTAGTGGACATTATTTGCACTTAATGTTTGTAATTGCTAAAATGCAAGAAGATAGTTGCTGCTCAAAGCCTCAGAATTTTCTTTCCTCATGGAGATACCAACTTTAAAAAGTAAGGAACAAAATTGGCTTTGCTAAAATTTGCAAAAATTCCAAGATCACAACAATCTAGTTAATCCAAAGCCAATGAATTCATGAGTAAATTATGGTATTTTGCATATGATCAATGAAAACTCTTTACTCCTGGCCTGTCCCTTTGTATGAAAGGAAGCTATGAAATGTGTCTTTACTGGTCTATATTTTGGAAGGAAGTCTTTTGAGTTTGTTTTTGATCCACTTAACATAGAATATTAAGAGAACTATAGTAAAGATCCCATATCAGAACAACTGACAAGATGAGCACCACTGTCTATTATAACATAGTTTATACTTCAGAACTCTAGAAAGGTTCCAGAGGGAACACAAGATCATGGCTTCGTGATAAGAAATGGGATTTTCTTCTCAAGAGATATTACCTATGCCACATGCCAAGATATGGCATTCTCAGAAATCTTGAAAAAGTCTCCAGAAAGTCTGTTTGTGACAACTGTTGAAGGCCTTTTTTGTCTGAATAAAGCAAGTCCTTTGATAATGACAGAGTGAGAGAGCTGTTTTTGATTTAAGTGTTCCTATTGCTACAAGAACAATAAAAATCAACAGCTACATAGAAATAATAATGAACAAAATAAATCTATAGGCACTGATCCTATAATAATGTGAGATAGTGAGGAACAGGATAAATAATTATTAAAATAATCACTGAGGTAAAAAAGAAAATTACAATGGGTTTTGCAAAAAGTGACTATAAATTCATGGCATTTGATGGACAATATAAAAACATAATAACCTAAATTTTAGACATAGATAAAAACAAATGGTTTTACATATAGCTGAGATTGATAGTTTATAAGTTTATTAATGTACATTTACAACCACAAAAAGATAACTATAGAAGACAATCCTGTGAAATGTTATAACACATGCCAAGGCTTCCTTACTGAATGATCAGAAATATAACCTTGGATATGCATCTATTTTATTTGCATATGAGTCACAGTTTTATATTTTTCTGAAAAAAATCTCTTTTATCAAAATCTGTTCAGTGTAGATGTAATAAACTTATCTGGGGTCAGAGAACAGAACAGCCACTAAATACAGAGGCCAGAAAATGGTGACACACATGCCTTTAATCCTAGCATTCTGGAGGCAGAGATCCGCCTGGATCTCTGTGAGTTCAAAGCCACACTGGAAACAGCTAGGTATGGTACCAAGAGCCTTTAATCCCAGGAAGGGATGACAGAAAGCAGAAAGGTATTTAAGTGTCATCCACAGGAATGCTATTTATCTGCTTTGAGGTAAGTACTAGACCAGACAGTCTCATGTCTCTGTCTCCTCATACAGCCTTCTTTTTCACATAGGGTCTGGTGATTAAATTCATTTTGTCAGGCTCATGAGGCAAGTACTCTACAGACTGATATACCTCCACAGACCCTAGAGATTTTCACCCATATATAATTCTGGTAGTAGTCAACCCTGGGGTTGCACATATGCTAGGCAATCTTTTTGCCACTAAAGTGGATTCTCAGCGATACAGTAATATTTTTTTTAGAATTTTTAACCATATGTAAAGGTTGAGAAAAATATTCATTGTGCAGCATACTGTAGTTTGGCTTTTTGTGCTTTTGACCTTTATCAAAGTTGATACCTATTGCTCTGTCCCATCCATATATGTGTGTATATATGTACATATATATATGTTTATTTATTTTTCAAAGTCTACCTTATTAATTATTGATAATTCTTGTATATCCAGGAAACAATGTAGTGAAAAAACAACATGAATAATATTATGATTATTGTAATTACTTTCAGGGTTATTCAATAATTTATGTTGAATCAGTTATAAATTTTAATGTTAAAATTTGTTTGGATCATAAATAATTTTCTGAACTCATGTTTTATTTTTTATCAGTTTAAGAATATGTAAATAATGGGCTTCAACTGAATAGGGCTACTAATTTTAATTTTAACTAATTTCTAGTAATACATTATAGAGGACAAACCAAGAATATCAGCGTTGATTAGTGTTTTGAGGGTTTGTATTTCCAAATTAGGCTGGGAATTACTAGTAAGTTTCTGATCACAATTATGATGAAGTGATATGGTGTGTTGTGTCTAAGAACCCTGTATAATTAGTGTGTCATCCTAATGGGCCACACACTGTTGAAAACTAAGAAAAAAAATTAATCTTTCTTTTATTAACAATTTTTTTATTTATTTACATACCAAAAGTCCCCCTCTTCCCTCCTCCCACCCTTCCAGCCTCCCCCTCCCAACTCACCCCCTATCCCCTCCTACAAGAAGGTAAGGCCTCGCATGGGAAGATACATTTAGTAGAGGCAGGTCAAATTCCCCCGTCCTCAAGGCTGTGTGAGGTGTCCCATCATAGAAGTGGGCTCCAAAAGTCCTTCTCATGCACCAGGGATGGAGACTGTTCTTACTGCCAGGGAGCCCCTTAACAGATCATGCTACACAACTGTCTTGCTATGCAGAGGGCCTAGTCCAGTCTCAAGCAGGCTCCACACTGCTGGTCTAAATTTATGTGTTCCCATTACTTTGGTTTGGTTGTCTCTGTAGGTTTTACCATCATGATCTTGATGCCCCTTTGCTCATATAATCTCTCTTCCCTCTCTTCGACTGGAATCCCAGAGCTTGGCCTGGTGTTTGGACTTAATGTTATCTCAGAAAGCTCAGGGGATAGTCAGTCAGCCTCTTAGCTCAGGCTAAGGTCCTTACTTCACTTTAGCATTAATAAAGAACAAAGCAAAACTGTATGGGTCGAGTATTTGCTACTGATTACGTTTTACTGCTAGACTATGGTGAAAAGGCAGAAGGCTGAGAAGCATATACAACACTACATGTTAAATTTTCTTACTGCATATAAACCCTGAAAATATTTATACTTCCTATCATCTTTCGTCATTAATGGAAGAAATACTTTTAGAACTTTTGAAACAGACAGTTTTGGAGATCTCACTGTAATGGTAGGCATTCATGTATAGAATAAGTTATGCAAAATCCTTTGTAAACTGCATGTGTCATTTCATCACTAGGATATTTTCTCATTTTCTTTTATTTTTTTTCCTCTTATTTATAAATAATAGCATTAGGTATTTCTGAAGTATTCTGATCTCTTTAGAAAATGAGTTTCAATTGTGGTTATTATGCTGACATTGAAGAAAAGCAGAACTTAGAACAGTTAACACATACAACTGGTTTTCTACTTATTTCTATCTTTTTACATTTATATGTTTACTGTGTGTGTGTGTGTGTGTGTGTGTGTGTGTGTGTGTGTGTATGCATGTCTGTTACCCATTGTGTGCATATAGAAGTGGAATTGATGAAACAACTTGTAGAAGTCAATTTTTTCCTTCCCCATATGAGTTCAAGCTTAGGTCTTCAAAAGTACCTGCTGAGCCACCTTGGAAGCCCTATATTACCTTTTAAAAATCAGTTACATTTGTACAGTGCAGTTTTTCTATTACCATAAAGTTATGATTCAAGTTAAAGTTATCAGTTATTTTTATTAACTTCAATAATTTCATCAGATAATAATTTTATTGTGGAGGTTTTTCTAGTTCCTCTTATTTTGATGATTTTCAGGGTCATATAATATGATATTAAATTACTATGTTGCTTTATGATATCATTAGCACTCTACTAATAACACTCTACTTATATTTAATTTTGTTTCATATAGATACTAGAATATAACCGTGACTTTATATTTGGAAAAAGTCACACTATTGTTAGAAGATAAGGCAAAGCTATGTACAAATGAAAATATACACTGAAAGTTGCAATACATAAAATTTAAGAAATAATGTGTTTGGTTGAGAGGTAAAAACTGAATATCATTAATGATACAAGTTACTAACATTAAAATATTTGTGGATGTGTGACACAGTATATTCATGAAGAGCTTGGCATAACATATTTGCAAATAAAACATTTGTATGTGAGTTTGAAAGAGTAGAACAGGAATTATTAAGATGATAATATTTGGAATGAAGCATGTATCTTTTCATCTTCTTTTTCTTAAGATCTATTTTTTTTTTACTTATCTTTTCTCTCCAAAATCTTTCAAGTTATTAAGCAGACTGCCTAAGGGAGAAAACCTCTCCAGAAAAAAAATGTAATATCTTATTTAGGGGTTTTAGAACTTGGCTATAGTTTCTCCTACCTTTCCTAATAGATTCACTCTCTTTGTTTCCCTTTCTAAAGGGCATATTGTAAAGAAGCTTTTCTACAGGGAATTTACAGTATCCAGAGATGGCTGGCTCTTTTTCCCTCAGGCTAGACACATTTTTTTGCTGAAAGAAGCTTCTTTATCAGCATCTATTGTATTCTTTTCCCACTGTTATAAATCCTTGGTATTTTCTTAAACTGTACAGATTATGCTAGAAATCTGCTTCCAGTATAGTAGCACTATGGTACTTGAATTTAGATGTGAGTTTTTGTTATTGTTTTTTTTTCTCCTAATCTCTATAACCTGGTAGTTGCTTAGAGAGAGCTTGCTTTCTTTGTTTGCATTGTTCATTTCTTAAGCTTTAGAGATACACAAGGTGAGTCTAGATAAAAGAAAATCTCAAAGGATTATGAAACCCTCCTTCAGTTTAGGACAAACACCTTACCTTAAATATCTCTGCTACTTTACATACTTAGGGTCTTTAAGGAATGAATACTTCTCTACAGTAGAAATTGGAACTGACTTGAAAACCACACACATTTTAGCATATATTTAATATTTTCTGACAATGCATTGATAGTGTGTTTTAACTTCATGGCAGTTAATTGCCCCTAGTTTCCTAATAAAATATTTCTAATTGCATATTCATTTCTGGTCAATATTAAGTGAGATTGGGTTTCAAGAAAGATGTGGGTAATTATAGAATAATTTATTTTATGAATATTTTAAATGTATTTTTAGAGAATAATGTATTACATTGAAATTTTCAAGCATTCAAATTACCAGCGAAAATTATAGAGAACACATTTAATTATTTATTTTTTGCTCTATAGTACAGCATGGGCCCATTTTTCTATTGAGCGCTTTTTTTTCAAACTGTATTATGGCCTTGCTTAAACAAGATGTATTTCCCAATTAATTTAATAATTCAGAATCACTAAAAGTATTATTAAATTAAAAAGATGAAAAATGTTGCTGAATAATATTTGGTAAACTACTGAATATATTATGCATACTCATTATAGTAATTTTATGCTATTTTTGAAAAAAAGGTCTCACTTTGTACCATTCATGTTTTTGAAGGTTTTTTTTTTTTCTTTTCTTTTTGGTTTTTCGAGACAGGGTTTCTCCTGTGTAGTTTTGCACCTTTCCTGGAACTCACTCTATAGCCCAGGCTGGTCTCAAACTCACAGAGATGCACCTGCCTCTGCCTCCTGAGTGTTGGGATCAAAGATGTGCACCACCAAGGCCTGGCGGTTTTGAAGTTTCTACATGCGGACTCCTGATTGCAGCCCCCCTCCTCAGCATCTTGTGTGCACTACCATACTTCATCCATTTTACTTATATTGTTATGAAGTTCTTGCATCACTGTAAGTCCAAGAGCTTTAGTCCCTCAACTGAGCAACAAATAATCATTTTGCCCTTAGTATAAAGTATTGTTGAAGTCGTTGTGTGAATGGATGGTAATAATGTGCTTTTTCGTTTGTATAAGTTGAGTATTCTTTGTCTGGAATGCTTGAGGACCAGAGGTGATGGTCACTTCAGATTCTTTCATATTTTAGAATATTTAAAACAGTTTGTGAGTCACAGTTGAAAGGGCTATGGACTCGGTTCATATCCTGGCCCCCCAGGACCCTGAACAAATTGTGTTGTGTACTTGTTACTTAACTGAAGACTGTCATAAGAGGTCAGTCTAAGAAGTTTCGTATTTTATATTTCAGGGTTGTGAATTGTAGGTGTTCAAACTGTAATGTATAAATAACAGCGAAAGTATTTGTTGAAGCTTATAATCTTTTATTTGAAAATGAGAATTGGTTCATTACTAGTAATATTAATTCATACTTTTCATGACTAAACAGCCATAGGTGATTTGTATGCAAAACCAATTCAAATAAGATTAATAAGCACTGATGACCAAGTGTTACAAGATGATCTTTGACCTAAAGGGATATATAAATACATACACACACACACACACACACACACACACACACACACACACACATATATATACATATATATGTGTGTGTATATATATATATGTACATATATATATATATATAAAATGGAAACATTAGGTTATGCTAATGCAAAAAATATTATTTGCAAATGACTACATTTTATGAGCAAATAATAAACATGAGGCCTGAAAATATAATTTCACTAAAAGGACAGTTACGGAATTATGCTTCAGAATACAATGTGAGCCAATTATAGCTGGATTATATTGAGAATGAGGAATATAATTGCAGGAGCCAGAAGAGTTGAGGGCATCAGGAGAACATGGCCTACAAAATAAACTGAGAAAGGATCATAGGGGCTCCAGAGACTGAAGCTGCAATCACAGAGCCTGCATGAGTGAGTCTTTGCTACATTCTCTGCATATGTGTTATGGTTGTTAGATTAGTATTTTTGTGGAGCTTCTAAAAGTGGGAGTGCGGGTGTCTTTGACTTTTTACCTGCTCTTGGGACCTTTTTCCTCCTACTGGGTTGCCTTTTCTAGCCTTGATATGAGGCTTTGTGCCTACTCTTATTATATCTTATTATGCTGAGTTCAGTTGATATCCCTGAGAGGTTTGCTCCTTTTTGAAGGGATCCAAAGGAGAAAAAAAAAGGTGGTGAGAGTTTCAGAGGAAGCAAGGGAAGGAAAACAGGGGTTGGCATAATTTTATAAATAATAATAATAATAATAATAATAAAGAAATGGTATCAAGAACTATGATAGGAATATTGTTTTTTTTAAATAATTGAAAATTGTTTTAAAATATTTGCCAGGTAATAGTAAACAAAACAAAACAGAATATTGCAATTACATATAGAACTATATAACCTGTAGAAGCAACACAAATATTAAGAAAGTTTAAATAGACTATACCTAAATATTGTGCAGTGTAAATATTTTGATTGCACACACATAGTCATGCAAATAGGTGTGCTGAATTGTTAAACTGTATCACATTGTTATGAACATACATTTGCATGTTTTTCTAAAGTGGTAGCTCCTTTGTCTTAGGGGGATATAACTGGAGTTGCTCAATTATAAACTATGTAACTTTGAGGAACTTACAGAACTAATAATAGCTGTATTTTTTCTTCCCAGTATTACTATAAGAAAGTATTAATTTTTATACATCATTGCCAGCTCTTATGATTAAGATTTTTACTAGTCACCTTAGTGGTGCGAAAAGATATGCCATTGTGGTTTTAATTTTGCCTTTTTATATTCTCTAATAACACTAAACACATTTTTATATACTTAATGAGTATTTGTGTGTTTTGTTTTTGAAGATTGGTTCATATCCCTTGGCCATTTTAAAATTTAATTGCATTCTTGTTGAATTCTCAACGTTCTTTTTTTCCTTTGCTTTTAAAGTTATTTTTGTTAATTCTTTGACAATTTGATACAATATGTTTTGGATTCACCCTCTGTTCTCTAATTCTTTGGGTATCCACCTCACTTCCCTAGCCATATAAATTTTTTTGTGATTTAAAAACGTTTTTAAATTCAAGACTATTTTGTGCTGCCCAAATATTTTTAGGTGTGTCATTTTCCACTACTAGAGTATGGTTCAGTTACCTGGGGATACAGTCTTGAAGAAATGGAATTTCCTTCTTCCAAAAGATATCAATTGCTAAAAGCTCCTCAGCTAAAGGAGGTTGACATTGTGTCCACCTTGATTTGGGACTTGATATGGATTGAAGTATTTACACAGGTTTTATGAATACTATTGTAACGCCTGTGAGTAAATACATGCAGCTACACTTGTATTTCCAAAAGACACTGTTTTCTGAAAATTATCTACAATCAGATGTTCTTACATTCTTTCTGCACCTTCTTCTTCAATTATTTCTGAGCCGGAGGCATGTGTTCAAATATGTTCTTTTTAGGGTTGAGCCCTCTGCAGAATTTTACTGTCTGTTCTTTGTCAGGTGTGAGTTACTTGTCTTAATCACAGTCTACTGCAAATAGTAGCTTTTCAGGTGAAGGTTAGAGATGCATTGCTTTATGACATAACAATAAGCCATTAAGGGTCTATTTAGTATTGTGTCCATTTATTAGAATAGCAGTAGAAGGTTCTCTCCTAGAGTCAGTTATCTGTTGTCTTAGTTAAGGTTGTTGTTGCTGTGAAGAAACACCATGACCACAGCTATTCTTCCAAGGAAAATATAATTGAGGTGACTCATTTACAGTTTCAGAGGTTCAGTCCATTAATATCATGGTGGGGAGAATGATGGAAGGCAGGTAGACATGGTACTGGAGAAATAGCTGAGAGTCCTACATGTTTTTTGTTTGTTTGTTTTTGTTTTTGTTTTGAGACGGGTTTCTCTGTGTAGCTATGCGCCTTTCCGGGAACTCACTCTGAAGCCCAGGCTGGCCTTGAACTCATAGAGATCTGCCTGCCTCTGTCTCCCAAGTGCTAGGCATGAGCCACCATCATCTGGCAAGTCCTCCATGTTGTAGGCAACAGGAATTCAAATGAGACACTGGGTGGTATCCTGAGCATAGAGAACCTCAAAGCCTGGCCCCACAGTGACATACTTTCTCTTTCAAGGCCATACCCACTCCAACAAAGCCACACTTCCTAATAGTGCCACTACCTGTGAGATTATAGGAGCCAATTACATTCAAACTACCATATCTGTCTAACTATAGATCTTGGCTCAATAATGATACCATGTATGGGTTTCATCTTGTGTATGGGGCCTTAAATTCAAAGATATCTAGTCCAATATTATACTAGTGGACATGCTTTGCCACACCACAACAATCATTGTAATTCACAAGGTCCACAGTTGGGTGAGACTAATGATGGGTTTTCTATTCTAGAAGTATAGATAGCATCATCTAGCACTACAAAAGCTAACCAGTAAGGATTTACATCAGATCAGTACCAGCTTGATTTCTCCAAGTTGTATGACTTAAGTATGTGGTGTCTTCAGCAATAGGATCTTACAATCAACTTGTGGAGGGTAAACAATAGCTGTAATTTGGGGGTATCTTTAGGACCGTATTGGTCAACAACATGGAAGAAGTTATCCTTTCCTGTAACTCAGCTCATTTGTTAGCCTTTTTTGTGTAGTAGGGGACATTGTTGGCCCATTTTATGACAACTCTATTTTAACTCTTTTTATGTGTATGTATAAACATAATTTAAGAACTTTCTACAGTAATAGGTTTTTACATGAGTTTAATTTTTTTATATTATTTATCACTCTACCCCATCCCACCCTTCCTTGCCCTATTTTATCCCTTCCTGTTTCTTCTTAGCCCCTTATATCAGTGCATTGTGTCTCCCTTCCTTGAAAGCCCATCCCAATGGCCAATTACTACTAATTTTGTGACCTATGTAGGTATTTCAAATCTTTGCACATTCTGGAAATACTTGTGTGGTATTATTTGTAAATTTTTTTTTCTCATTAAATGAGTTTTCCCTTTCAAATCTCTGCATATTTTGGAAATCATTTTATGGTATTATTTGTATGTATTTTTCCTCATTAAGTGAGTTTCCTATTTCATTTTCTATGAAGAGTCTTTTGAACCAAAGACACAATTTTAGTGAAGATAGGAATTGCTTTAAATTTGTCTACTTTTAATCCCTTTTGTGTTCTGTTTATATTAATATACTGTCTAACCCAAGGCTACATGCTTTCTATTATTTCATTCCAAGAGTATCATAGTTTTAGCTTTTACATTTAAATTTGTGCTTTGTTTTGAGGTAAAGTTTCTGCATGGTGTGAAAAAGATTTTCTATTTCATTTCTTTATAAGTAGATATTTAATGCTTCCAATGTGATGCATATTTTATAGCCCAGTGAAAAAGACTCATGCTCTTCAATCTTTGATGTTCATCAGTATCACCTAAAATTCATGTTTAAAGTGCAGATTTTAGTATAGTAGAGGAACTTCAGAATCAACTGCTTTTTAGCAAGTCCAGAGGTGAATTTAGTAGTTGCCCTAGGACATTTTGAATAACAAGGAAATAGACAACTGCTGAAGAAGTAATTCTAAGTGCATTCTAAGTATTCATTTACTTTTATTCACCTCTGTGAAAATTGGCTTTCTTTGCTATTCTCTGTGTGGAGGAGACTGTAGCTTCTATGCTACTTCTAGGATCACATCTCATTAGGTGCATCCATAAACAAGAAAATTGCTAGGTGATATTACTAAGCTTGACTTCTTAGTTCCCACCACAGTTCAACCCACTGGCTACATCAGTTCCATTTGTTGAACCATCAGCTATTGCTAGGGTTTTAGAAAGCTCAGTGGGTGGGTAGCTGCTCCTGGGGAAGAGGCTAAAGGCTTTCTATAATTTTACAGTTGCTCTGCTGTCTAATATCAAGTAAAATTTGATCATCTTTTACCTTAAATTGAAGATATCTAAAGGGGCAGTAAATTAGTAAGCCTCAGAAATCCTACAAATGAGTATTACTGTGTAGTGTTGGGCTAAGGAGTAGGAAATTGATTGTTTTTTCTTTCTTTTTTTATTTTTTATTACCCGCTTCTTGTGTTTCAAGTTCAGCACTTTTAGATAATGTGTAGTTTAGTAAGAGCTGATATTGGAACATAGACAGTCCCAGTACAAAGACCATGGAGCAGGCAGCCATTTTCAAGATCCTGAGTCTTTGTGGGTGCTTTCTCACTTAGAAACTGAGAAAATTAGGTGCCCAGTAAAGACATTTTAATCATTTGGTTTCTGGAACAAATTATAGGTGCTGAATTTATGTTAGTTTTCCTCCCTTTCTCAGCCTTTCTAGAGGAAGAGATTTTCTGCAATTTACATATAAATGACCAAGTATAATAGAGCCACTAAATTAAGAATAAAACAAGAGCCCTCTAATGGAAAAAGAACATGGTTTTTCTTAAAAAAAAAAATGCTAAAGATGGTTATCCTTAACTGGTTAAGATTCTAATTGTGATATTTTCTGAAACTTCCATGAAAATAGTGATTAATCAAAGTACATTTAATATTTAATATGCAACAACAAAACTACATATTTTAAAGGAGAAATAATACTGTGCATTATGTCAAAATCATACAGTAAATGGTTTGGAATAAATACGAAGAACAACAGAATGACACAGTTGGCAAAATATCAAATAATGAACACTTTTTCTATCATGCTTCTTTAATTTGAGCTTCTGTTCCCTATCCAACCCCACATTTTAGGTATTTGTTACATCAGCATCTCACTCCTAGGTCCCAGTGTTTCTATTAGTGTCCTACTTCTTCTTTATCCAAATAACCATAAACTTAGTGGCTTAAAACCAAATGTATTGTATTGAAATCTGGATATCTAAAGTCCAAAAGATATCTAAATTATATGAAGTTGAAAAGTCATAGGCTGAGTTATTCCTGCAGAAAACAGGAGGAATCTGCTTGCTTTTCTTCTCCCATTTCAAGAGATTACCTATAGCATATGGGTTGTGGTTCCCATACTCCATTACCAAAGGCAGCCACTCCAAGCTTTATCATTGCTACTATCATTTATGTTTAGCTCTATTTTTCTCCTTTTGTGGATTTTCTGATTAGATTGCCCAACCTGGAAAATCCAGAATATTTCCCCAATTTTGAAATTAACAGATTTTTCAGCTTCAGTTACATCTGCTACCTTATTTTTCATATTCTTGGAATGATAACATTAATAAATCTTACATATCAGAAACTGGGGTCACCATTTTCTTTAAGGGTAACATTATTCTCCCAAATACACTTAGCACAGTTTATACCAATCTAAATGTACCATGTTCAATTCTTCTTGTATAAAGAATTGCTATAAGAAGCTTGAATGATAACACCAACTGATGTTTCATTGTGGATAGTACAAATTTCACAAAACTCCTCCTAAAGGTGAAGATCTACAGACAATTAATGGCTGCTGAGAGAGGAAGAATAAATTTTCTCTAGGGATAAGCCTCCTGAAATGTTACTCAATTCCAAGTGATCAGTCCCAAATACATACACATAAGAGCAATACTAAATGGGCAAAAAATGTTGTATTTGCATGTGTGTCTTTGTTCTTGTGTGTGTTTTTGTGTGTGTGATATGTGTATAATAATAATAATAATTAATAAGAGGTCAAGAAATTGACAGGGAGTTGGGGAAAGGAGAATTTGGAGTGGGGAAAATAAATGGTCAAAATGATGTAAATACAGCTTTCAAATATGAATCTCTCAAAAATATTTTTATTTAAGAAAACAATGTTAACTTGGACAGTTGTTATTATTTATTTATTTATGTACTTATCTATTGAGCAGCTAATGTAGTTACAGTGGGGATGGTTGACTTGTGTAGAATCAAATGAAAATGAACTCGTTAGCAGGGACATAAAGTCAACTTTACTACAAACTGTGCACTAAGTTAATTATAATTGATATTTGATTTGATCTTTTTAAATGATACATGGACATTTCTTTTCAACATAAAGATAGAAATATTTCATGTTCTTCCTTTAAGAATATATCTCTCCATTTCATTATTCCTTTTATTTTTGAAACTATAATTACATTGTTTTGCCTTTTGCTTTCTTTCCTCCACAACCCACACCCTCTCATAAGTCCTTCCTTGCTCTTTTTTAAATTCAGGGCCTTTTTTTCCCCATTGATTGTTGTTTCATGCATCTCTCTCTCTCTGTATATATATATATGTTGATGTGTTGAAGAGTTTTATGTAGAAGTTTTTATTAACTATACTCTAGAGGATCTTAATTTCTAAGTAATATATTTGACTATTTTTCTTTTGTGTTATACTTCACATTGATCTCAAAAATACAAACAGGCAAGTACTGGACTCCTTTCTTCATTTTTATCCTCCTTTACATGCATTTGTTTTTTTCATTCTGTTACTTTCTATACCCGAAATTATGGAAAATATACTAATTTTTGTCACCAGCTGAGCTTGCTTATCTAGTATCTATTTTCTGAGTCCAAGTTTCCTCTTTCCCATTTTAATCAAGTAGAAGGATAGTGGTTAGTTGAGGTTTGATAAAATAGTTTCTTCTAATAAGAAAAACAACAGTATAAAATACTAATAGATCTAACAGGCTTTGATACTAAAAGCATTTCACAAGAGTCAAGGTTCAGTAATAAATGATTATATATATTCTATGTGTTATAAATTTATCTATACAACTTACATATATAAGCAAAATAATTGACACATAATAGTAAGCTTGTAAGTATTCTTTGTTATGAATTTTTACATGTATAAAAGAATTAAATATTACGTATCTCAGTTATATTAACATATTAATGAAAACACAGTAACTGAATTGAGCCATACAGGATGTGGTAGGTGTTAAGATCTTTATCAACTACTTTTAATAATGGTTTTAATTTCAAATCAAAGGCAAAATTCTATCATTAGAGATACTAATGGATTTTTGTGATAATACCTAATAACCAGTGACTTAACTTTTAAATTTTCAATTTATCTAACAAAACTTAAATATCCTGGGCATTTAATGATTTTATTTATATATTGGAGGACCCTTAGCTCCAAATTTTTGCATATGAATACATAATCAGTAGTAACTATAGAAACCAATAAAATAAAAAGGGACCATTTTCAGGATAAGGGAGGTGAGGAGCATTATAGAGCAGAATAACAGGCTACAAGTAATCTTATAATAGAAATGGGAAAAGGGTGATCCTTAGGGAGATGAAAAGAGTTGTATACAGAATGTAGGAAGAGGGTAAAGATGAATATGTCACATAGTTTTAAAGTATGGCTTGTATTGTATGGTGAACAAAGAAGATTAAATGAAGAAAATATCCTTTTTTTTCAAACACTTATTTAACTTGATTTGTCTATCAATTTCCATGGACATTGGCTAGTACACATTATTAAATGAAATATAAAAAAATATAAATCTCAGAGTTAAGTAATGTCTTCACCCATGACACATCAAAAGAGCATGAAATAATTTACCAGAATCTGTAGGCAGGACTGTAGGTTTCTCCATCCCTGCCTGGACCCACAGTCCAACAGCCGCTTATAAAATAATAACTCACAGGCTTAATATTATTTACAAACTGTATGACCTATGGCCTGCCTCTTGCAAACTAGCAATTATATCTTAAATTAACCCATTTCTATTAATCTATGTATTGCCACGTGACCATGGCTTTACCTGCATCCCATTACTTGTTGCTCCTTGGGTATCCAGCTTGCATCTCTTCCACATCTGCCTTTCTTCTTTCCAGTCTCTCTCCTTGGATTTCCATTCTGCCTCTAAGCTGCCTTGCCAAAAATGAGAGCAGCTTATTCATTAACCAATCAGAGTAACACATATTCACAGTGTACAGACAGACACCCCACAGCACTTCCCCTTTTCTGTCCAATCAAAAAAGAAGATTTTAATTTTAATATAGTAAAATTACATATAATAGAATAGTTATCAAGCAAGAATTACAGTTACAATATTCAGTCTATTTCTATTTGGCAAAATTAAAGAAAATATTCTATCATTGATCCTATAAGTGTGAGTCTAAAGTTTTATATCTAATTTTTCTTTTATCATAACCAAGGAAAATTATAACAATCTAGTCTTTAATTACATCAAAGACCCCAGAAGGATATAATATTACCTAAGTAAACAGGAAGAGCATTGTAAGTAACTTGCAAAAATCTAGAATGACAGAGACAGTTGGCTGCCTGGACAGTCACACAAAGATCTTCTGTAACATTGGGATACCCATCTTTAGCCTATAGGACTAGAGTTTCTCAGTTGCTTCCACCTGTGTCCCGAAGAATGTCTGGCAGTCTCCTTTGTGAACCAGCAACCTGAAGGACCATCTCGCCTTGTTTTGGCAAAATTTACTTGTCATTTTTCCATGGGTCCTGAATGTCCAGTTGATACAACATTTTGTCAAGCAGTCCAGGCAAGAACAATTTCTTGCCCAAAAGGTTACCTTTTGCCATAAGGAAAGCAATATCCATATGGAGTTTCTTCAAAGCCCATCATCTTCTTTGAAGTAAATTGGTGTTGCCAGGTGCAGACTTGTTTCACTGTTCACAAAGTCTAAGTTTTAAAATATTTTAAATGCCACGTTCTGTAGGTCATTGAAATGTTTGAAGATTACCTATCTAATTAAAATTTATCTATGCATACTTAGAAAACTAACATGACTATAAATGTGATTATCATAAATGACTAATTATTAATTTGTATTTTTAAATTTTCCATTACAATTTCAATTGCGATGCACAAACATAATACCTTAAACAAGACTAGAAATATACATACAGTATAACAAAATTTACTTTAAATTTGTATCAATAAACTAAAATCCATAGCAATATAGAACATTTTAAACATACTGATGCTCTTTAAAAGTAAATTCAATAATCTACCCTTTTATCCTATCATATCTATACTATCCTCTTTTCTTCTTTAGAACGAGATTGAATTTATAATCAACCCTCTTTAAATAAAAATAAACATTTATAAACAATATTTTGGGACTGTGGGCATAGCTTCTCATATTACTTCCTGCTGGTAGATTACTGGTAATCTTATGGGGATCCTGAGAAAATTAAGAACTATAGCTAAATCTTGAATCTAGTCTGTGATGATGAGTTGTCTCTGCCAGTTGCTTTGAAGCTGATTTTGGGGTTGGATCATCTGAGCCATGGTATCATCAGAGACCTTTCAGGGAGTCTTGGTTGATCAAACCATATTAGCCTGCAAAAATCCACAGGTTCTCATCTTCTGTGGAAGCAAAAGCAGAACCTCTTTTCCAAAGCAACATATACTTAGACACAAATTTTGAAGTCATGATACCATTAAAATACACATATTAGTTTAACTGAGTAGCTACTACAATCAACTGTCTCTGTTGTGTTAAAATCCTAAAGATAGTATAATCTAGACTCTGTGTGGTATCCATCTTTAAGTGTCTTATTTTTATATTACTTTTACTGTCTCTTTAAAGACCACTTTTTACAACTATTTATTTCTTTATATAACTGTCTATCCTCCTTTACCTCTCCCTTCTAAGCCTATATACAATTTAACATATAATGTAAACCATTTAGAGGTTTATTACATCTTTACATCTGAATCTGTCTTTTTGTAAATCTATTGCTTTAAACTGCAGCATGGCTAGAACCGAAAAGGCAGCCTTGGCTTCTGGCTCCACCTACCTCAGCTTCCCAATATGGTGGAGGAACCCAGGAGAGTCACTCTTACCCAGCCAACTCTGAGGTCTATGCTGCCACCAGGTAGCATGCAGCAGACCCATAAACCTTTTTTTATTCTGTATGAATAAAGTCTAAATTCACCATGCAGCGTGCTGCACAGCTTGGGGACACCTCTGTGTACTGAGGCAAGAATCTGCCATGTTGTGTTCAAGCCCGAATGCTGCAGTGTCTCTGTATTATGGCCATTTTTTGTACCACAGCCCACATGAGACATGAAGTAGGAAGCTGATTTTGGCTCCATTTTAAAATCTCTTATTAATTTATCTCAGGTTTTAGGTGGAAACTTGAGCCAACACGTTGGGCAGCCAAATGTAGTTAGAAGGTTCCTTTTTCCTGCCAGGCCCTGTGGTCCAGTAGCCACTTATAAAATAAAAACTCAGAAGCTTAATATTATGTAAAAACTATATGGCCTATGGCATGCCTTATACTCACTAGCTCTCTGCTTGGATTTCTCACCTGACTATAAGCTAACTTGCCATAGGCCAAAGAGCTTATTTATTAACCAATCAGAGCAACACATTCACAGCATACAGAAAGACATCCCACAGCAAGCATCTGCTTAAATTTTCTTAGAAATCAATATCATATATTTTTAAAATAATTTATGATAACTTAATCTGATAATTTTCTTGTCTACTAACATTGGTGTAAAATATTTTCTCCAACCCATTATAAGTAGTTTATTCAAAATAACTTTTTTTTGTCTAAAAGGCTTACTACATTTACTTATTTAGAAAACATTTTTCTCTGTTTCTTTACTACTTGTCACTATTTTAATTCTGAGCAATCATTCAAGAAAGTATGCCCATTCTATATAAAAGTTTAAGGGACAAAGAAAAGAGATGCCTACTGGAAACCAGAAACCACTAACTTCCTTTGGATATTATGTTGTCCTGTAATTTGTAGTAAATAAGTCTAAGATGCTAATATCAGATGGTGTAAAAGATTGGAATCACTTTATGTGTGCATGAAGAGATACTTAAATGTTAAAATGTAAATTTCATTATACTTTTCCTTAGTTTTTGTTCTTTCTGAACAAAAGAGTGATTTGGTATCTGTGTTTTTAAATTTCTTAAATGTAGCACAATTTCTAAATATGCCAGAGTGTATTTAGCCTAAAATACGCAAAAACGTTACTTGACTAGTTGATTGGGCTTTAATGGATTAGACCACTATAATGTTTGAATGATGGGTTGAAAGTAATCCTGGTTACCATAACAATTAATTTGAAAGTCTGATGGAATTATAGTGAGGAAAGAAAAAAAAGAAAACAATTGGCCAAGATTTATCACAAATCTTCATCGCTGAAAGAGATACAGTGGAGATTTATGTGCTTGGGGTAGACACTAATACAAAGCCATTTCTTAGGAACAATTTAAGACACCTCTAGTTTTCATACCATAGTTTCACGTGCATGGGTGTAGAGTCATACACAAGGTCACAGGAAATTAGCCAGACTTACCCAAAAGATAAATAATTCTCCCCCCTCCACTAGTCATCAGCAGCTAATAGCTCCTCAGCTAGGAATGCATTCTCAGTATCCTCTTTCTCATTCATGTCATATTTTTTAACTGGTTTAATCTAATACAGATTTTGAACCAGTAAGCACAGATGCTGTACCACAGCTATGTCATGTCTAAAAGATTTCAATGTACTCTACACTGTCATGTAGCTCATACATTCTTTCTCTTGCCACTCCCACAATTTTTTTCTGAGTCTTGGGGAGAAGCAGATAAATGTAGATTTCCTCCCTGTGGCTGAGTATTTGCAGTTGCTTATTTTCATCACTTTGACTAGTAATGGGTCTCTATATTAATGACTGCCCACTGTAAGAAGAAGCTTCTCTGACCAAGGTTGAAACAAACTCTATGAACATAAACATAAATATTTGGAAGGAGGTTTGATGACATGACCATTAGAAAAGAGGGAAGAGTTGGTCCTTCCTGGATTCTATGAACTTTCTTTCCATGTGTTTTGGTAATGTTCAAACTAGCAGGCTTGAATCAGCTCCTATGTAGCAAGCATCAAATACTTTCAAAGAGTGGTTGGTTGTTCTCTCTAGTATTAGGAAATCTGAACCATTGGGTAGAGTTTCCTGGTCAGTTCAAGATTGAGTTATCTGTGTTCTGTAAACAATGTGTTACATGTCTTTGGAAATAGAGCCGTACAATCTAGTTAGAATTCGAATACCGAAGCAATTTGAGTGCTTTTGAGATCATCTGACCAATAATTCATAGGGTGATAGCCTGTGCCTATCCCTTGAGATTTTTATTTGATAAAAATTAGTTACAAAATGTCCTTTTTATGTATTATGATTGTTAGTACTTATCTGCAATTTGAAAGTATTGCATATATTTATATTTTGTAAGTTTGCGAATTACCCTTTCTAGATACTGATGGGGAAAAAAGTTATTTTAGTCAAATGGATATTCAAGAAGTATAGAAATATGACATGCTAGCTGGAAACCTTAATTTCAGTACTTAATATACTATTTATAAAGCTATGGACATATGTGCATATTAAAATAGCTTCTCTATTTTTGAGCGATTTACCATATGCACAATAAAAACAGGACTGTAGTTCAATGCCACAGTACTTGCCTATCATGTACCAGGCCCTGGGATCAAAATATGGTTATTTTTATTTTCTTTTACAGACACACATACACACACATGGAGTAAAATTCATCAAATATTTATCCACATGTTTCCAACACTTGGCATATTACTTGTGGTTCTCCAAAGGAACAAAACTCATGAGTGAATTGATAGAAAATGGGAATCTATTAGAGTGGCTTAAAGGCTGTGATCTGAGCAATCCAACAATACATCTCTCTTGACAGAAAGGTCAAGGTTCTAGTACTTGCTCAGTTGGATTTCTAAATAGTCACTATGTAGTGCTGTATTTCTAGGGAAATCCTGGAGAGCTGCTGGTCTTCAGTCTGTGTTAGAACGCTGAAGAAGTAGGTTCTAATACTAGAAAAAGAATGGCTCAGCAGCAGGATATATGAAACAAACAAACAAACAAACAAAAAACATCTTACTTCCATGCCCTTTTATGTGGGCTACCGCCAGAAGCTGTGACCAACATTTGGGGTAGGTCTTCCTACTCTAATCCAGACTTTGGGTGGGTCTTCCAATCTCAAATGATCCAATCAAGAAAACCTCTCACAGGCATGCCTAGCTGCATATATTTTAATTGATTCCAGAACTAGTCAAGATGACAACCAAGATTATCCATCATACTTGGTATAAGAATGTAAGGGTACAATTCTATTGTTTTCATTCTCTACTTTATATATTTCTAAGATAAAACATTTTATGAATTTGTGTTTTCCTAATAAACATTAAAAAATCATGTGAAGATAATTATGCTTATCTTTACTATATAAATTCTGAAAATCATTATTTTACATATTAAGAAAATTTGTGAATCAATAAAATGCTTGTAATTTCAATCCCATCAAAGTATTAATAAGTTACTACATATGCATATATAGATAAATTAAATCTACAAAGATAAATTTGATCTAGACCATTTAATAAATTTTGATGACTTCAATAATTCACTATTTCTTTAATGTTTTACATATTTCGTGAGTCTTTTGAAATAGACATAGATAAGCAAGAAGAAGCTGCATATAATCTCAAGGATAAAGTCAACAACAAAGTCTAATATGTTTATTTAAAATTATATTTCTAATCATTTGTGCATCAGCAATGCCAGTCTTGTTTCACATAAAACTTACAAATATAATCTAAAAGGAAAAAGATCACAGTATGAAATGCATGTCATTTTTTATTGTTGTGAACATTAATTTAGTTCAGAAATCAAACTTTTTGCTTTGTGAGAAAGTTTCCTGTGCTTGACCATTCCATTATGTAATTTTATTAGTGAGTATTTTTGCTCCCATTGAGTAAAACCATTCTGTTCCATATTTGTTGACTTAAAAATTGTGCATTGGGGGACAGAGGACAGCTATATGTCTCAGCAAGTAAAGACACTTAATGACAAGCATTTATTTGCCAAGCCTGATGGCCCCAGTTTGATCTCGGGACTACATAGTGAAAGAAGATATTAGGTGATCACATTTTTCTCTGATATCCAAACCTGTTTGCATCCATGCTCACTCTAAATAAATTACTGTCAAGAATATGAATGCAATTCAGACATTTAAAAATATATTTCCATTTGTTAATTTGGATATCATTTTTGTCTTTAGTTTTTTGTTATAGAATATATTGATTAATTTTTTAATATTATCCAAGATTGCATACAAGAATCAATCCCACTAGTTTGTCATTTATATTTACCGTAGTTCTTCTGATGGATTTGGTATGCTAATAGTTGGCTGAAAATATTTGCACATGCACATGTGGTATATCCACATATTACATTTTTGCAATACTTTAAGTTTGTTGCTAAACTCTTAGGGGAAGGAAATATTCATTTTTCTTTTGTTTTCTGAACAAAATTAAAAAAAAAAACATTTTCTCTTACTTGGGTAGAATTATCCAATAAAAATCATTAGGGCTTTATGCCTTTACATTTTCAAGGTCATTAGTTATTCAAGAATTTACTTAATCAGTATGAAACTATTCCTTATGTGGGCTGGATAAGAGTATGTCTTTAAAGAAATTAATTAATTTTAAGTAACTTACCAAATTATTGGGGATAGTTAAGATATTGCTTTTATTACTTATATTCATGGGACCAATATTACATTTAATGTTGTCTTAATTTTTGGCTACATTTCTTAGCATTATATTCACTTTATTGCTTTTCTGAAGACTAGCTTTTTATAATGTTTGATATTTTCTAGACTTTTTTTCATATGTGTCTTAATGTCATTGAATTTCCTTAAGCATTCTATTTTTCTCATCTGACTAATTTATACATAGTTAAATATTTTTAAATTTCCTTGAGAATTATTTGGTATATTTTATTTAGAAGTAGATTATTTTAAATTTCCCAATAATTAGAGATTTCCAAACTACCTTTTCGTTATGGGTTTTTACTTTTAAATCTATTGTATTTTGAAAACATATGCCATATGTTTCTTTTTTATTATTTGATAATGTGTATTTTGTAGTACAGAATATTGCTGTTCTTAGGGAATATTCTATTTGGCTTCAGAAGGATGTGTATTCTGCTGTTGTTGAATACAGTAATCTATAAATGTCAACTATGTCAAAATTACTAGACAGTGCTGTTCAGGTCAAGTATATTCTTAGTGATTTTCTGCCTGCTTGACCTATCCATTATTGAAAGATGCAAGTTAAAAATCTCTGACTTTAGCAGTAATTTTGTCTTTTTAACCTTTGTTGTCATCTCTTTTTATCTCATACATTTTAAGACAATCTTATTAAGTATGTACATATTTATGATTATTATTCCTATTTAGATAGTTTATATTTTATTATTCCTCTGTTCATTGATCTGTCATCTACTTTATCTGAAAGTTATATAACTATGCCAGCTTTAAATTTTAATATCTGTATGTTATATCACAATAATTTTTATAATCAATAATTAGTCTATAATTTGACTATAATTTTTCCATTGATAAAATGTGCTTTCTTTTATTTACATTAACAACCCCTGTCTTTTACATTTTTGACAATTATTAGTTTGTGTGTGTGCATCTGTACAATTGCTGTGCCCCGTTTGGGAACAGAGGATAATTAGTAGGAGATCAGATTGAGGTTGTCAGCCTTGGTAGAAGATGCCTTTACCCATTGAGCTGTCATGCCCTTCCAGTTTATTTCTAATTCCTGTATTTGGCCAAAAACATTTTAAGTAAACATTAATACAATTAGATTAGTAACTATCATATATGTAAGTGGTTTATATTCATTGTGTTTATTCATTGGAAAAAGAAAACAAACATCTTTGAATTTTTAATGCTCAAATTATAAATTAATATTTATAGGGAGGTATAAATGTATATTTCTGGAAGTAGTGGTCTTGAACATTATATCCACGTTTCTTTTCACAGAAGTCCTTGCCTTCAAGAAGCATATACATTTATCTGTATAATACTGATTCTTGGCACCTTTAAACCAACCTATATCAATTTAGTAAATTATAGAGTTGGAAGATTTTTTTTTATCATTTTTCCATGTTGAACATTTCAATGTTGCAAACAATGTATTTAACTTGATCCCAGTCTACTCTCCAGATAAGTCTAACATTATAAGAAGCTATTGATTTCCTGAAAAAAAATTGTCACCCAAAGATGTTTATATGAAATAATCAGTGATGGTTTTTCTCCATTAATGAATACTTTTTATGAAATATGATCATTTCGTGTTCTTATGTTTAGAATTAAAAGTATTTTATTGAAGCATTGTGAATTATATTGGTGATGGATTTCAGTTTTCAGCATACATTTCCCTGGATAAGTAAAAAATTGACTTATTTTCCTTTGTGAATTTGCAAACTCATCAATCCATTTTTCACAAAATGGTAACAGAAGTTTCATGATAATTTCTTAAAACTAATGTCCCGGGCCAAGCGGTGGTGGCACACGCCTTTAATCCCAGCACTCAGGAGGCAGAGGCAGGTAGATCTCTCTGAGTTCGAGGCCAGCCTGGTCTCCAAAGTGAGTTCCAGGAAAGGCGCAAAGCTACACAGAGAAACCCTGTCTCGAAAAACAAACAAACAAAACAAAAAACAAACAAACAAACAAAAACCAAACAACAAAAAACTAATGTTCCAATCCAAAAAAGTATGTAAAATCTTTCTAAATTATTTTTCTTTCCGTAACATGTGAAATTTTGTTTTCACCCTGCAATTATCTATCATAGTTACAATGTTGTGTTTGACCAAGCTAATGTCACATTTTGATGCTAACTGTACCAGCCACAAGGAACAATTCCTTTATTTTAAATGGATAAATAAAACACTCTCAAGGAACTGCTCTTTCTATGAAGTCTAAGAATACATGCATTAAGTAATAGTCATTATAATATAAAATGCAGATTGCTATTATTTGATTATCCAACTTGAAGAAATGTCCTTCTTTATATTCCAAATCCAAACTCTTTTTTTTCTTTTCGAGACAGAGTTTCTTCTTGTAGGTTTTCACTTTTCCTGGAACTCACTTTCTAAACTAGGCTGGCCTCTGACTCACAGAGATATGCCTTGAACTCACAGAGATCTGCCTGCCTCTGCCTCCCAAGTGCTGGGATTAAAGGCATGCACTGCCGCCGCCGCCACCACCGGAGCTTTTTGATATAAAAATCATTGACCTTTTCACTTTATTCAATACAATATGAAAACATATTCCTGACATTTGTTAAAATTTTAACAGTAACAACAAATCTTTTCATAGAATTAGTAAATGTAAACCTAGGAATTTGTTTCAGTATTCTTATTTTATGAGTCAGTAAATATTTACTTGTTTTCCATTATATTTACACAAAAAAATGAGCAAGCAGAGCCATACACTACAATACAATGTTTCAGATGCTGGAACATGTTTCTGAAAAGCACAACTAATCAGCTCTATTAGATCAAAGAACTAACTTCACTGAAAAAAAGTAGATGTGATTTTCATTTAAAAGTCAAATAGAAAGAGAGAGGGAGTGGGAGAAAGAGGGAGAGAGAGATGAGGGAGAAAAGAAGGGAGGGAGGAAGGGAGTGAAGGAAGGAAGGAAGGAAGGAAGGAAGGAAGGAAGGAAGGAAGGAAGGAAGGAAGGAAGGAAGGAAGGAAGAGTTGGAAGAGATTCTGGAATCAGTTTTCCAACACTACATTTGTTTTTCTAGAACTGGTTGACTATGGCAATTGTAAGACAGATGAGTAATGTAGATAACAGTGACTGCTTAAGTGTTCTTATGAGTAACCCTAATTCATCACTGTCTAACCAGTTAATAGATTTAGAGTGGCTGCATTAAAAGAACAAGTGCAGGATTTTTTAAAAAGAGTGTAATTTGTCTTGTTTTTGTCATGTTGGCAATGGAAAAGAGTTTTATTTTGATAAAGGTTGTGGAATTTACTGGGAGGAGATATCTGATGGCATTAAAAGGTGTTTTTCAGAGCAATTTCACATACCAATATTGCATATTGAGGCTTACTCTCTTGACACAGTTGTACACCAAATATTTTATAGAGGTAGTATAGAATACTAATGGGTTATTATTTTTAACACACAAAATTAATTCATAATCCAGATTGAATGAATGCTATACCAGAATTTGATCATTAATATTTGAAATAAAATAGAAAATGTCTCTTTAAGAAATAACGTCATGAGCTAGAAAGCATGCAGTTGTTTGTATCCCAAGTGTTTTGTTGCTATCCCTGGGAGGCCTACTCTTTTCTGAAGGGAAACAGAGGATTGGATCTGGTGGAGAAGGAGGTGTGCTTTTGCACTAAGAGGAGTGGATTCTGCTCTCAGGATGTGTTGTATGAGAGAAGAATAAATTTAAAAAACCCCATGAGTCCTTAATATTTCCATTACAAAATAAGCCAAGTTTACCATTTAGGATAATAACATATAGTGGCATGTCAAGCCATCTGTAGCTTATGGACTTAAATGGAATTTGGAGAAAATTATTTTACAAATAAAGCTATTTTTTTCTGAAGATTATTTGGCCCACATAACAGTACCTCATTATTGTTACCATTATAATTAAAACAAAATATGTACAAATTTTTGGTACAGAAAAACCACAGACTTTGCATGCATCACTAATTGGTTTAAATGAAACTAAAGAGTCAGTGCTTTCTATATGTTGGGCCGTTGACTCTCCTTCACAATGGTCTCCTCCCTGTATCTACAACTCATCTCTACATTTTAGCTAAAAGATCACTCCCTTTGGAAAGTATCAGTGGGTTCTTAAATAAGTCATGGCATAAATTGGCCCTTTGCCAAGCTTGATGACCTAAATTCACTCCCTGGAAACTACATAACAAGAGAGGAAAAAACAACCTCAGCAAGATGTTCTCTGATCTCTACATTTATACCTTGGCATGGGCATGCACATACATGTACACAAAATAAATAAATAATGCAAAGTATATTTTGAAACTTGAAATTTTATTTTAGAATCTTTTTTCTAAATTCGAAACCTATGTTATTAATCATTAAAGGGCTAAAGAACAGATTTACATTCGCAACCTTTTGAATATTTATTTTGTAAATAGGAAAATAAGGGTTTCCACTAAAATAGTCTTAGTTTTTTTGTTTGTTTTTATTCAGTTGTTCCATGAGTCAGTGTTTGTGATTATTTTATTTAAAAATAGATTTCGAATTGGCTTATCTACCGTATTCACTTTAATTTTGGTGACAGATACTTTAAAACTTAAAAAAAAAACAACCATTTTCAAGATGATATCCCGTCGCATGGATTTCTTTCTTTTCTAATGTAGATTTCTAATGAGACATGTAATGATCCAAGAAGTTGAGCAAAGAAACTTAGCAATTGAAATATATGGATAGCTCCTTAGGAATATATTAAAATCCTGGGTTGTATGTATTTGACATTAGAGTGCAAAGCTTAAACCAAAAGGGTGCACATGCGATTCTTTAATCTATCTGAAAATTATTGAATTGCAGCTATGGAAACTTGGTTCTAAGGAGCACATGCTAACTATTTCCAGTTCTAAATTGCACTTACAATTTTAGATTGCACCTCATAACATGCTGAACAGTTGCTTGTAAAAGCTATTTCTGTTTCAATATAAGGAAGTGCTATTCTCCCGATCAAAAGCAAGCTATTCCTTTAATGACTGTTTTGTATCCTGTATTGTCATGACAACAAGGAGAATATAGAACAAAAGACATACTTAGGGGGAAAGGTAAGGACGGTATCTGCGGTGGTGAAGATAAATGGAGATGTTTGTTTCTTTTAAATAGCTCATGGGAAAATCTGATGAGGCAGCTCTGTCTTCTTAAAGTTCTGGTCTATATATGTAATGTAAGTTTTGTGTCTATAAAGTAATGGTATCAAATATTTGCTAATCTGCTAAGAAAAACTGAATTGTAGACATTTTGTAGATATTTACAGTGTTAATAAATTTATTTTAAGAATATATATATATATATATATATATATATATATATATATATATATATATACTATTGAGAACTTGTACCATATTATTAAGTCTTTTGACACGTAAAACTGGAAAATAGTAAAAGACAAAAGATTTATATGATCTGAAGAGAAACTAGAGCAAGGAGCATCAAGATCATGATAGGGAAACCTACAGAGACAAGTGAACCAAGCTAGTGGGAATTCAAAAACTTTAGACCAATAGCTGTGGAGCCTGCATGGGATTGGACTAAGCCCTCTGCATAAGCAAGACAATTTTGTAGCTTGGTCTGTTTAAGGGCCCCTGGCAGTGAGATCAGGATCTATCCCTGGTGCATGAGCAGCTTTTTGGAGCCCATTACCTGTGGTGGGACACCTTTACACAGCCTTGATGCAGGGTAAGGGGCTTGGCCCTTAACTGAATGTACCAGGCTCTGCTGACTCCTCAGGGAAAAGTCTGGTGGGGGAGGGAGGGTAGTGGGAGGAGGGATGAGAGGGGGATCTATGATTAGTATGTAAAATGAATAAAAATTTTCTTAATGAAAAATCTGGCCAGGTGGTGGTGGCACATGCCTTTAATCCCAGCACTCAGGAAGCAAAGGCAGGTGGATCTCTGAGTTTGAGGCCAGCCTGGGCTACCAAGTGAGTTCCAGGAAAGGCACAAAGCTACACAGAGAAACCCTGTCTCGAAAAAACAAAAAACAAAAAACAACCCAAACAAACAAAAAACAAAACAAAACAAAAATCTGGAAAATAAACAAAAATAGTTTGGAAGGTATTTTGAATGAGATCAAAACTAGGCTAGCCAAACACTAAGGTTCTTTCATTTCTTTATATTTTTTTCTCATCCTTAATGCAAAATTCTGTGGATGACAAAGTTCTAGGATGACCTAGGCATTGTCTTATATGATTCACACAGATGACGTAAACATGTCCCTTACTCTGATAAAATTAACTATCAGAAATTAACATAGGAGATGAATATATGCTATGCATATCAAAGAATCATAAATTGTTTGGAAGGTGTCAATTATTCATCACATAGCAATCTACTGTTGAGTAAATTTAGACAATCCCAATTTCATTATTGTAAATAATTTCCCCAGAATTTAATCTTAAACTATACCTCCAACTCTATAATTTATTTCTCATAAGAAAAGGGACATCTGAGAATGAAAATATAAAATAAATTTCTTCAGAATTGCTATGTGTTATTTCATACTTAAAACTTCAAGATTGGGACTTCATATTCCTCTTAGTTACTTATGGGGTTAACATGCCTATACTTTTGATCGCACATGCTACTTATTAAATACATTGAAGCTATAAAACCCTCTTAAATACTAATCAGATTTCATTTAACAAAAATGAACCAAAGAACCAAATGAGATTGTTATAAATATTTACAGTACTAGTTATAATTTATGGGTTTTTTGTTTTGTTTTGTTTGTTTGTTTGTTTTGGTTTTTCAAAACAGGGTTTCTCTGTGTAGCTTTGTACCTTTCCTGGAACTTGCTTTGGAGACCAGGCTGGTCTCAAACTCACAAAGATACACCTGGTTCTGCCTCCTGAGTGCTGGGACTAAAGGCGTGCGCCACCACTGCCCAGCTAACTTATGTATTCATCATGAACTTTACAAGAATAAATTAACCACTGAATGCAGACATTGTTTGCTCATTTTAAATTGTTAGAAAATTAACATATGAATTATAAAAATATTAAAATATATGCTTTGAATTGAAAAAAGGTAAATTATTCTCTTTTCATCATTTCCAAAAGGATTTGAGAGTCTATAAATCTTGGACAACATAAATAATAGGCAATTGGCAGCTTCTAAAGTGTCATAAGCTTTTCTTTGTAATTTGGCTGCAATGCTAACAATAGTTTTGAGAAATACTGGTTGAAAATAAAATTGTTTGAATATTTGGGATATTTAGACACTGTTAGAAATTCATCTCATATGTGGGCAAATTGATTTCCCCAGAAATACTGAAAGTAAATTGTTACATTTTCCTTATATGATTGATAAGGTACCACAATTTGCCAACAAAATTTGATCCCAGGAAAAAGGTTTCCGAAGGCTGTGTTCTTTTCTATCAAAACATGCCTTTTGGCATTTGTTATTTTATCTGTAAATGAGATTACTAGAGTATCTAATTTATACATTTGTGGAAATTACATGGGACACTAGATGAAAAATAATTTGCAATAAATTGTCACCTTGTAAATAGTCAATGCTTTTTGCATATTTTCCAAAGCCTAACATTAATTTTTCAACTGAGAACAAGAATTATAATAAATACTTCACTAACTTCTGAACAGTATGAAGGAAAAATAGTAGTTAGCTGTTAATTTGAAGTAGCTAATAAGGAGCCAAGTGAAATAAGCTACTTATCTATAAAATGAAAACATTAAACTAAGAACTATTTAAGAGCATGGGCTGTTTTACAAAAGGTGATTGTGAATGTGAATAACACCAAATTTCTTCCCTATTGATAGATGCTATTAAATTGGATCAAGTTCCTACTTTTAATCAGATTAATGCATAAAGCTTAGAATAATCATAGAAAATAAAAACAAATGCTATATGCACCTTGGTTATTGATCCTCATAGAAATATTGTTACAAAACTTGGGTTTTTTTTGTTGTTTTTAAATGAGATCTTGGGGTTCTATTCTCTTTGCTTGAATAACTGTTTGAAACTCCACATATTAGCAGCCTGTAACTGTGCACTTAAATTTAATGTTCCCAATACCAGCATCAGCCAGAGGCCTTTCTTTGTCTATGCTTATGGTAATCAGGAAGCAGTATTCTTTAAATTCAGAGTGGGGAATACCTTTGGCACATCAATCCAAGATAGTCATTCATGCTCTAGTTCTGCAATAAATGTGCCAATCAAACTTTTTAGAAAGCACCTGCAGAGCTTTGCATTGAGGGTTGTAATTATTTTGGCCAGAGATATGAGCAAAGATATCTGTGTTTCCAGTAAAACAAGATGTCATGCACCATGGATTGACAGAGTATACTTGGAATAGTCAGGTTTTAAAGAAGAGGTGATGCTTTATCTAGGGGAGTTTCAAACATTCTAAGGATTTTTGAAGGTGAACTTGAGCCAGAAAACCATATCTGTATCTGCTCTTTCCTAGATTTTGAAAGTTATCATCTATTTCTTCTTTTTTATTATATTTTATTATTTAAACAATTTTATGTTTAAATATATTATGAGCATGTTCTCCTCCCCCAAGTTGTATCATATCCTCTTCCCATCCTTACCCACTCAACTTTAAGTTCTTTTTTATTTAAAATATTTTTATTCATTTTACATAACAGTCACTGAACCTCTCTTTCCCCCTTCCATCTCTCCTGCCTTCCCCACCAGTCCTCCCCCATTCCCTCTTACAAGAAGGTAAGGCCTCAGCAGAGGCTGGTACATTCAGTAGAGGCAGGTCCAAGTACCTCCTCTTGCCTCATGGCTGTGCCAGGTGTCCCACCATAGGTAGTGGGTTCCAAAAAGCCAGCTCACGCACCAGGGATGGATCCTAATCCTAATGTCAGCTGGCCCTTTAAACAGATCAAGCTGCATAACTGTCTTGCTTATGCAGAGAGCCTAGTCCAGTCCCATGGAGGCTCCACAGATGTTCATCTAATTCTCAGAATATTGGGAATCAATCTTCCTCAAGACTCAGCTATACTCTTGGGCATATACCAAGGAATGCTCAATCATACCACAAGGACACATGCTCAGCTATGTTTATAGCAGAATTATTCATAATAGCCAGAACCTGGAAATAACTTAAATGATCCTCAACCAAAGAATTAATTAAGACAACGTGATACATATACACAATGGAGTACTACTCAGAAGTAAAAACAACAACAACAACAACAAAAACAAAACAAAAAAACCTTTAAGTTCTTTCTCAGAAAACAAAACAAAATAATTGTAACCAAGTAAAAACACATAAAAAACTATGGAGTCCATTATATGTTGGTCAAGCATTTCTGAACATGAGACCTGCCCTGGGGTGGTTGATATACTCAGTGTCACTCCTTTGCAGAAAACTGATTTCCCTCTTCCAGCAAGTAGAGATGACCATTCAGCTGTTAACCTTTACCTTAGTGGCTAAGTTTTCATTCATCCATCTACTCATTCATTCATTAAAAATAGAACAAACTAAAATACAATAAAACAAAAATTATCACATTGATTTGGACAGCAGAAATCAACAGAAGGAAAAGGGCCCCTGAGAAGGCATAAGATTCAAAGACTCATGCATTTCAACATTCAGGAAATCCATAAAAACACTAAACTGGAAGGCAAATTATATATGCAGAAGACCAAGGATCTGATACAGACCTGTGCATGCCCTGTCCATGCTACTTCAGTCTCTTTGGGTTTATATGAGCTTTGCTTATGTTGATTTAGCAGTTCTCATTTTCTTAATGTCCTCCATCCCCTCTGGTCCTTAAAATACTCTCTGCCCTCATGTTCACGTGGTTCCTTAACATCTAATGGAAGGGATTTGATGGAGACATTCCATTTAGGGCTGAGTGTTCTGCACATGTAAGGTTGTTTTCTGAGTGTTCTGATCAATCAGGTATAACCCAATTAATCATTAAATCACAGCAAACAAGATTTGAATTTGGGATTTGTTTGTTTTACCTTCCGAATAACTCCTCATAGAGCTGTCTTTGATGACCACCATTGTTTTCCTGTCATGGAATAGTATTGTTTCAACTTTGAAGCAGTTCAAGATCATAACCTCATGTGAATGCATTTTTGCTTAAACAGGTTGCCTTCTCTACCCAAGAAACTGTGGATTATTTGTGAGATATGCTTTGCTTCTTGAAACAGAAAAATGTAAAACAATGAGAGAGAGAGAGAGAGAGAGAGAGAGAGAGAGAGAGAGAGAGAGAGAGAGAGAGAGAACTACATAAGTTCAACATTATTTAAAGATTTAGAAAAGGAAATTATAGCACCACATTTCCTACCACTATATTTTTGTACCACACTCTAGATATTCTTGTCTGCTTTACCTTGGAGTAAAGTTGAATCTTTCATTTGTATTATGTTGCATGATTTCCGTGATTTGCAGCATTTTGGACCCAACAATATTCTTATATTTGAGTTTAATTTTAATATATACTTAATACCAACTTGAAATGTATTGAGACCACATAACTCTATCTTTACATCAATGGTGGGCTCTAATAACAGCTCATGAAGAGTGATTCTTAGTAGAAAAGAAGATAAAGATGCATGATTCACTAATGTTAGGCAGTTTTCAAACATTAAAGGAATACGTATTTATCCAGCACCTGTGTTGTAAGTCATTGCTAAAGTATTTCCACACAGACATATGAAAAGTGAAATCCTATGGACTATCTATACTTTCTTCAAATTGGGATAGAAAATATATAACTACATTTTAAAGACTGAAAATACACAGTTTTTTGACATAAAGTGCATTGAATTGTTGTGAACCCAATGGCTCCATTCATTTCTTAAACTGAGTTACTGTTTATAAGATATTCAGTTTTCATCCAGACTATTACTCTTTAGTTTGTTTAACATGTCCAGTTAAATGTATATTCGTATAAAACACAGAATATCTTCTAAAAGAGAAAGAAGTGGATTCCATCTGTCCAAGATCACCAAAAATATTGACTTTAAATGCTATGACTTCCATTTTGCTGCTGTTCCTTGTGACTTGCTTTTTATTTGAATATTTTCTTTAAACATATTGACAGTAAATTTGACAAGCTGTCAGTCTGGCAAATGTCACATTTTCCATTAGTAACTTCCTTCTTTCAACAAACAGTATTAGTCACCTTATCTTATAATATTAAGCATCTCCTTTTACTATTAAAAAGAAAAATTTTAAACTAAAATAATTTTAATGGTGAAATTATATTGAAACAAAACTTAGAAGACCAAAAAGATTACCTTGGTTATGTAAATGACAAAAATAATTGAGTAAATTCAGAAATAAACAAATGTGAATATATTAAACATAAATGTGCTTTAACAATTTTTAAGTGATTGATGTAACAGTCCAAGTATTGTGATGTATGTTTGATTTTTGTAAAAAAAAGATACTTTATAGAACCTTTGCGTTATGGTCCCCCATCGGAACAACTCTTTTTACTAGCCGAATGCCTGATAACATGTATTCTACAACTACACTTTAAATAGGATCTGAGAATGAAAAATGGAATGACAAGTGTGAGAATATAAAACATCAATCTTTTATGTGTGTATGAAGTAAAGGCCTCCATGCTTTTAGAACTGAGGTTTGAATAGATGATTGCTATATAATGACTAAGGTTAAAGCATCCCTGAAAATAATAATGGTCTTGAGTTGGAAAGTCAGCAAAAGGAAAATTAGTGGGGCTGATGCCTAGCACAAAAAAGAGAAATGGGGCATATGAAGTAATGGATACATAGGTTGTGGCATAGAATCATGATAACCTTTGTGAGTGGTATCATTAAGTATTTTGCATTTTTTAAGTGCAATAAAAAGCCACAGAAATAATTTAATCAAGAAATTAACATATTTTCCCAATTTTGGTTATACAAAATTAATGAACAGGAAGTCAAAGATGTTTAAGGGGAGAAAATTAAACCATTCTTGCTAAAATCCATGAACATATATTTACTCCCTTTTAGTACAAATGGGATGAAAGGTACTAAAAGTACACTACATGTGCTCAATAACTGAGAAAATGATATGCTTGTCTATGGGGACATTAACAATACTTGAACATCTGTTAATATCTGCTATCCTTAGGAAATTTATTTCATCAAGCATACCCTGTTTAAACCCTTATTAACTTATTTCATAAAGGATTATATATCTGACTGTGATCCCTTCACTCACTGTTCCTCTGCTCATTACGTGAGTGTAAGACAACCCACTGGTCTCTGCAGTCAGAGCTTATAAATGCGACATTAAAGACATTAATGGTATCTAAAAAATGCCTCCTGTGCCATAAAATTATTGTCATATCCTTAGAAAGATGCTCTCTATAAATTGAATTTCAGAGAGAAACTGCTAAAATATATGCAGAAACAAAAATAGAATTGAAAAGACAGAGATGCTTTTTTTTTCAATACATGGACTTGGGAATAAAATTTGCTTGAATTCCAGCTCTGCCACTTATTATCCATTTGCACTTGAATAAAGCATTTGCCCTTTATCATCCTGAAACAGGAATAATGACAAGTAGCTCATTAAATTGTTGTTTATGTAAAGCAATTCATGGAAAAGGCTATGACTTCCATATATTAAATATTCAATACGTAATGGATATGTAATATAAATAAAAATGCATGCTGTGGTTATCAGATATGCTAAAAATAATGCAATAGCAATTATTTTTAAAAATACAAAATCTAAATGACTACTTGAATATAATAAGTCAAATATGTTTATTTGTATTCTGATTTACGAAAATGCATTATGCTTCAATATAATTCTATTCGTTTAATTAGTTTTGTGTATTTTTATGCACAACCACTTACATCTATCTATTATATTACTGAATTGGCACACAATAAATTGCACCAACCAGACTTAAAGTGTGAGGAGAAAAGACGTCAAAGTTAACCTAATTCTGACTCTATCTTTTGAGAATCCAATACATAACATCAGAGAGGGTTGTTTTTTTATTTTTTGCCTCTTTTCTTCGTGTGTCTAATATTATTCATACCACTTATCTCAGAATCAGCCTTTTCACTAAATAATCTTATGATATTATCAGGTCTTGGCAAATCTCAACAACTTCGGTCCAGAGAAGTGGCTCAATGTATAAAAGGCATTTGTATCCTAAATCTGAAGACTTAGTTACATCTCTGGAATCCACATAGAGTTGAAGGAAAAACTGACTATATATAAAGTTGTTAGTTGATCTTCATTCATGAACTGTGCCATGACCCCAACAATAAACATAATAAAAATAATAATAGCAGCATTAAAACTCACAGTTTCCTGAACAACTATAGTTTATAATGTGCCTCCTGTTTCAGCAATCAAAATTGAGTACTCTGTTAAAGGTGTGATGTTCCCTTTTTTGCTGCACAATGGACAATTGCTTTAAATGTGTCATTCGACCTATGCTACTGCCCTGAAACTTCTCAGGCTGCCCCAATGATAAAAGTTTCAGTTACATGTGTTTGCAGTTGTGTTGCCTCTCAAAAGGAAGTAAAGTGGCCGTCTTTTAAACATTAGTCTGTGTAATAAGTAGTACTTTCTCACCCCAAATTAAAATGTTCTACAGTATCACCATTTCTTGCAGCAGCTTATCAGTAACAAGGAAAAAGTCCTAGTAAAGTTGCAGTTTTAGGAATTTGGGACTGTTATGATTCTAGGTCAAGCTTGCATCTTCTTCAAGATCTAGCAGAACTTAGATGCAAAGTGCTAATGATGAAATCATGACCAAAAAACCTTGATTTACTAATATCTGCTAGTCAAACACTATGTACCAGAATACAATGCTATTTGTTAACAATTACAATATCAAGATCAAATTGTTCTGCCTGCACCTAAAATAAAGCCTTTTCATCCTTCCAAATTATTGAATACCAATGGGCCTGCAATAGTGATGATAAAACATGAACATTGTACAGGCATATTTCATTTCAATCATTCCTCTGTGGATCACTTTTCACATAAAAGCATTTCCTCTGTGTGCTAGTGGATGAGAAATCCCCCGACCTGATTATTACTTTGTGAGTAGCCCTCTCAGGCAAGGGATAAATTCTAGCCCTCTGCATGTTAAACTCTAGCACATAAACATTGGGATACTACTCTGCAGTTGGGAACAGGTTAGAAGATGAAGGAGGAGGAGGAGAATGAAGAGAAGGAGGAGGAGTATAGACTTAATGAAGCTTTTATAGGTTTGTAAAACCAAAGCTTATCACAAAATGATTTGGTAAAATGGCTGATTATGAAAGAAACTGAATGATACTAGATATGCAAAAGAAAAGAAGTCAAAACATTATTTGGTATTATGTACCCCCAAAATAAAGCATTCTGATTAGATGAAATTCTTTTTCTTCACAATTTACATATTGGCAGTACAATTTATTATTTTTCCACCTAAATAACAATTATATAGATTATTCAAGTAACAAACAAAACAGCAGTAGAGCCAGTTTCGAAAATATGTGGATTTGAGTCAGAATTATTTCAGTGTAAATGTGAATACTTATAGTTCTTTAATTAGATTGTACACTATTTGAATAATAACTTTAATGGAAATAGCTCTTATAATTCATGATATATTAATATAAGATTAAACTCAATTTTGAAAATGCAAAAATGTATTTTATAGATGTAATATGTAGTATATACATGAACAAAGCGAATGTAGTGGTATGTGTTGACTTTCAGTTAAAGATTGTCTAAGTGATTAGTAAACCATAACTCTGGATTTATTTTCAAGAGTGTTTTCAGAGAAAATTTTATCATAATTGCTCCAACCTGAAAAGTGGATTATTCATTGGGAGGTGGTTAAAAGTAGTAGGTAGGACTTAGAGCCAGAGTAGGTCACTAGAAATAAGGCTTGGGTGCTAGCCTCTCTTGTTCTAACCTCCTTGTCACTGTAATTTTCCTCTGTTTCTTCAATAGAATATCTTTGTTGCTGAAATTTAAACCATTTTTGTGTAAGAAATTAATACATCATTTCTGATTTTTTAAGTACTTTATTTCAGAACAGGATCAGTCTCAACATTCTCTTCACATTAATAAAATGTAGTTTTGTAAGGGATTAATCATTCTAAACTGTCCTTACTCTTTGCCCCTTAAAGTTTTTAGTATCCCTCTCTATTCAATCTACGCCCAAAACTTTGAAACTAAATTGGTATTATCTGTTGCTTACAAAAGAAAACTATATTGTGGATTCTCCCTGAAATTTGTTTTTAGAAAGTTTAATCTAGTATTATCCTCTGGAATTTAAATTTATGACATTTAAATAACATAAATTTTAGTTAAATATTAGGATGCTTTGTGGAGTTATTATGTACTTTTTAAATATTCCATGGTAAATGTGACCTATACATTTGTTAAATTAAATAGCAGAGAGTAAATTTGCTTTGACTTCTGCAGAAACACTTAGATTATCCCCGCAGGAAAAAAAATAGCAGCTTGACAATGTAATATTGTTTATTTTCAACTTTTAGTTCAACTTATATGCTATCTAAATTCCAATAATAAAAATCACATTGATAATTGAAGTTCTTCTAGTGCTACATGTAAAATTTTTACAGTTTCATATGTGAAGTCTGCATTGCCACTGAATATTGATTATTTGTAAATTGATAGAGCTACTGAAATATTTACGGATTAAAGATTCTCAGGTTTGCAACATACACTGAAATACAATGGAGTGATCAGTAGATGTATGTATACATGGTGCATGTATGATAATGCAAGTATAGTGAGATGTTAGTTCTGGAATCTAGAGGATGTGAATATGAGTTTTCACTGTATAATTCTTCCATGTTTTCTGTTCTATGAGAGTTTATTATAATACAGTGGGTTAGACGTTTCAGCTGATATGAAAAGAAGCCTTAATACATGTTTGAATTATAATTTCATAATCTAGTAATCATACCATCAATTTACATGTTCCATTACATTTTTTGTCTTCACAGAATGTAGTGGGTTTTGTTGTCTATAAATTATGTAATAAATATTTGAGGTAAATAGGAATAATTAGGTTCATGATGCTAGAAATTTAACCATAATTTTAAGATACTGTGTTATAAGACAAGTGTGGTGGTGCACATCTTTAATTCTAGCACTTGAGAGGCAGAAGCAGGCAGCCCTGTGTTAGGTCATGCCAACATGGTCTACATAGTGAGTTCCATGACAGCCTCGGTTACATAATGAGACCATGTCTGGATAAACAAAACAAAACAAAAAATATAACAAAACAAAAGAAAAAGGACAACCAAAAAAAAAAACCCCAAAGACCCCAAACCAAAACACAAAAGATACTTTGTCATGAACTATACTTTAAAGATACATTATTATTATTATTATTATTATTATTATTATTATTATTTCTTTACATTTTGCAATGGATTGGATGTTTACTTGCCATTAATAAACAATTTGTTAATATTTTATAGACATTGGAAATATATTTTAGAGTCTAATTTTCTGTTGAACATGGGATAAATAAATATGAGAACTGTGGATTGCATTAAGTCTTCTTACAAGTATTTTACATACCTTTTTGTATCTATAGATATAATAAAACCATGACTTATACGTAGTTATAGTTACATGATATTTACATGTACTATATCAAACATTTTAAATAGAACTGTGAATAATTTTATTTTAAATTTTAGTGGTACTGAATTGTTTTCATGTAAGCTTTTCATTAACAAGTATTAACATTTATATTACTAATACTTGTCAGTTTTCAAAACATATTATTACAATGTACTTCTATATAACCAATGTGATGATGAAACAGATAAATGACCTAGGAGGTCTTTTTTTATTTTATAATTTAATTTAATTTTACATATCAGCCACAGATTCCCCTGTCCTCCCTCCAGCCCACCCCTCATTCCCATCTCCTCCAGGGCAAAGACTCCCCTGGGGATTCAGCTCAACCTGGGAGATTCATTCCAGGCAGGTCCAGTCCCCTCCTCCCTACACCCAGGCAGAGAAAAGTGTCCCTGCATAGGCCCCAGGTTCCAAACAGCCAGCTCATGCACTAAGGACAGGTCCTGGTCGCACTGCCTTGGGGGCCTCCCAAACCGCTCAAGTTAATCAACAGTCTCACCTATCCAGAGGGCCTGATCCAGTTGGGGGCTCCTCGGCTATTGGTTCATAATTCATGTGTTTCCACTAGTTTGGCCATTTGTCTGTGCTTTTTCCAATCATGGTCTCAACAATTTTCTCTCTCTCATATAATCCCTCCTCTTTCTCACCAATTGGACTCCTGGAGCTCGACCTGGGGCCTGGCCATGGATCTCTGCATCTGCTTCCATCAATCACTGGGTGAGGGTTCTAACACAACAATTAGGGTGCTTTAGGATTTTCTTTTTAAATGCTGATAAAGAAAATAAGATCGATATCAATATACAGTATAGCTCCAAGTAGCAGTTTCTGTGTGGACTTTTGTGTACATATGTGTGTGTACATATATGTATGTGAGTATGGAGGCTTAAGACCAATTTCAGATGACTCCGTCAATCACTTGATGGTTTGAATGAGAATTTGCCCCATAGGCACCTATCACTATAAACATTCACTGGAGACAGGGACACTTTCGGTTTCCTTACAAGTACCTGAAGGCCCCAGGTCACCACAATGATTTGTACTTTGTCCATACTGGATCACTTTCTACAAAATTTCCAATGAATACATCGTTGAACTAGGGTCCTAGAAAACAGAACTGATCCTCTAATTTATAAAAAGTAGTGTTAATGTGGGTTTTACTGTAAACAACGTACTACAAATAAATAGATACGTTATGTCACACAAAAGAATAGAAAGGTAAATTTCATTTATAGTCTTGGAATATTCAAATGATGGGGAAAATAACTTTATCATTAAAAAAGAAAGGGATTTTGAAATTCTTTAGGTAGATCATTTTTTTTTACAGTGGGATTTCTCAACTTTTTGTCTGTAAGAACAAATTTGCTAAGGAATAATAATGCCATGTTTGTTTCTAATAAACCAACTGGGAGAAGGATTTAAAACCTTTTTTTTTACCTTCTAGAAAAACTTAACACACTGTATGTGAATTAGAAACAAAAATATACTTTAATGTTTATACAAATATTAAAAGTATTTTACAGTTCCAATAAGTGCTATTGTGATTTTACATTTCCACATGAATTAATAGTTGGAAGAACCAATATTAAATATTAATTTCAATACTAAAGATGAAGAAAATTAATATATTTAAGTGCATTTAAAATTCCATAATGAAAAGCTAATTTCACAAAATTAGCTACATATTTATAATTATATATAACAGGTAGGTCATTTGTGGTACATGATATTACCACCTACCAGATTTTCTATTTTTACTGACTATTCTTATGTTAATTATTGTTTCCAGTTCTCAGCAAGTATGGAGTTTATTGTTCAAACATACGAGGGAGTAGAAAATCGAGTTGTGATATGAATTTGTGTTTTACATTTTGAAAATCAATAAGTGTTAATTTTTTGTTCCAATATTGTGGTATATATAAACCTTTAAAGTAATTATCAGTCATACTAGAAATCTTGGAATGACTAAGCAATAGCTAAGAATCAACACAATTACACCTTGGAGCTTTTTGAACATTCTTAATTTGTGCTTTTCAAATAATTAATTTCTACTGATAGGAGATAGTTATTCTACATTTAAACATTCATAATAGTAGCCATGAGCTATTTGTAGATGTCAAAATTTTTTGTTTTAAATTTTAGCTGACAGTTATATCTATTTATGTGATGTAGTGTGATGTTTCAATACATATATGTAAAGAGGAATGATCAAATATGGTTAATTAAAATACCCATTACCCTCCAATAGTTACCATTATTTTGCAATGAGAACACAATAAATATTTTTTAACAGCAAGAATAAGGTCCTTGATATTTATCTCAGACTGGCCTCAAAGTCATATCTATCTTCCTGCCTGAACTTCTCCAGTGCTAAGATTACAGATGTGTGATATGTTGCCTGCCATTTATCACATCTATTTTCAATCATGCATTGCTCTCTTTGTAATTAAGAATTTCAGACATGAATATAATGCATTTTGACCAAACCCACCCTGATTTTTCACTTCCAACAATTCACCTATTTCTTCCACCATTTCACACTCCCAACTTCATGTGTTCTTTCTTTGTAAATACCTGTTGAGTCTGATTAGTGCAGTCTGTAAGTGCATGTGTGTGGGACTGGACTATTTATCTAGTAGAACATGTGTAGCTTCTAAGTATTGCTGGCCCTGAGAAAACTTACTTTCCTGCCCAGGGCAGCCATCAGTTGTCAAATCTATGTGGGACTTCAGGGGGTGACTCTCCCATCATTCTGGGATGTTGGCTGGCTTGATCTTTTGCCAGTCATAGCCACTGGGGGTTCATGTGTGCAAATGTGTTATAGTGACTGGAAAATCCTATTTCACTACAGACATCTATGCCTTCTAGCTCTTTCAGACCCTCTGTCCCTTATATGGGAATATCTTTGCCTTTAGAGGAGAGGCTTAGATATAGTTACACTGTCTTGAGCTGAACACTTCAAAGTTTCTTATTTCTCTTCATATCAATTCATTGTGGGTCTCTGAATTGATTTTCATCTACTGCAAAATGAAGCTTCTGCAGTGATGGTTGATAGATATATTAATCTTTGAGTATAAAGATTACAACTTAGGGGGTATATTGGCATCTCTTTAGCAGGATGACAGTATGATGTGCTCTATGATCGGTTTTGAGCTCGATTTAGAGCACCAGGCACAAATCCATCTTATGTAGTGGGCTTTAAAAACAGCCAGAAAGTGTGAGATACTCTCATAACATTTGGGACACTAGTACATCATTAAGCATATCTTGCCAGGACAATCATTATTCTAGTTCACAGGTTCACAGCTGGGTAAAACTGTCAGGGACTTTTCTGTTTTGCAAGCATGTGTAGAACCTCTGAACACTATGAAAGCTAGATACCAAGGTCAGTACCACCTTAATTTCTTCACGTCCTGTGACTCAAGAAGGTGGTATCTTTTTTTTATTATTATAATAATATCAAGTTCTAACGGGCAACCTAGAACCAGAGCAGCAGCTTGTAATTAGAAGGGAAGTCTCTATGGGGGTCCACTGACCAGAAGAGGTAATGCATACCTAGCACTCTATTTTTTTATTTGGCAGCCTATGGTATGTTGGAGAGGTATCATCTTCCTGGAGGCTCTTAAAATCTTTCATTCCCATTGTTTTCAATGATACTAGATCCTTGTGGTAAAGGAATATGATGTAGGTATTCCATTTAGAGCTAAGGACTTGATAGTCTCTTCACTGGATGTATATGAGTTATGGCTTTCTGCACTGATCTTCTGATAAGGGTTGAGGAATGCACTAATCTATGAATATACAAATGAACAATGAGAACTTCTCATCCCTCTTCCTGTTTAACACTTACAATCTTATCCCCTACCTTCATACCACCAGTGTCCATCTCCCTTCCCTGGAAGTACCACAAGACCAATTACTAGTTTCATGCCTTCTATGAATAATCCATTTTAAGCAACATATCCAAAGTTTCAAATCTTTCAGCTCCATATGAGCTGAATGCAACATTTGTCTTTTTAACCTCAGGTTACCTTACTCAGAATTGTTTTTTCCAGCTTAAACCATTTATCAGCAAATGTTATAGTTTCATGTCTCTTTAGAATTAAATAACATTCAATTGTGTTTTTCTTTCTAAAAGGTTATAAGATGGATTTTGTATGTGACTTTTATGATTACTCTTTGTAATTTGTATATTCAGTACTATACTACATGCTTGTGTCACTGTTATTATTGGAACTAGTTTCATGCCTTCTATGGATAATCCAATTTAGGCATCATTTCCAAAGTTTCAAAATTTGCAGCTCCATATGAGAGAGGAAATGATACTTTTTTTTTTTCTGATCTCAGGTTACCTACATACACACTGAGAAAAGGTTCATTTCAGTTCATGTTTTTGAAGGCTTCAACACATAATTGGTTGACCTTGTTGCTTTGGGTTTGTGGTAAGGCAGCACATCATGTCAAACATGTAGAGCAGAGCAAAACTACTTATCTGATTGCTAGGCATCAAAGTGAGAAGAAAGGAAGAACTGAAGGAGGAGGTTTTGAGTCCCACTCTCACCTCTGAAACCTAACTCTGGGAAATAAAGACCTTCAAGCCATCCACATCTCTTAGATATTCCATTGCCTGCCAGAAGTATCAAGATGAGGATCAAATATTTACTATCTAAGCCTCCAGGAAAACTACATATTGGCATTTTCATTTCTGTGGAACCACATGAATAGATTGTCAATTAGCTTTAATTTATAACTAAGGAGTAAATTTCTAGATCTAAAATAAATATTGAAAAATCTTCAATGTGTAGTAGAGACTTAACTATGACATTTCTTCTGTGAAAGCAACTTAAAATATCTAGCTTTCTAAAGAAATATTTATGACTTAAACTATCACATAATTTGATATTTTGATGAGGTGGAATTTGTGACAATATGTGTATGTGTGTGTGTGAAAAAGTGAGGAATACTGCAAAGTTAATGTTACTATTCAGATTCATGTTTAAAGCTGGTTCATATGAAATCAATTACATGAATGGCTTTCCTTACTCCATCTTTCCATAAAAATTAGTTTTACAAACTCCCATAACTGATGGGCTGGTTGTTTTGCTGTCAACTTGAAAATGTTTCCATCAGATTGACCTGTTGGCAAATCGGAAGGGCATTTTCTTGATCAATGGTTGATGTAATAGGACCTAAATATCTTTGGCTATGTCATCCCTGGGTCCATACCCTGGTAGTATAAGATAGCACTATTAGTTAACTATGGAGAACAAGTCAGTAAACAGCATTCTTCTATGGTCTCTTTAGTCCCTACCTCCAGATTCCTGCTTTGAGTACCTGCCTTCCCTTCTCTTCAGTGGGATATATAAGCCACATAAACATTTCATCTTGAAGTTACTTTCATTCATGGTGTTTATCACAACAATACAAAGGACACTGGGACACTTTATTCCTCTTCTATCATTTTAACAAGTCTTATACTGTAAGGCAGTTTGAAAAGTAAACACTTTTTACTCTAAAACAAATGCTACTGGTTTATTTTCAATTCATCTTTACTAAAAGTGCTATATATGAAGATATTTAGAATTTAAGGACTTCACATTACAAATAAAATATTTTATTTTAATATTTAATAACTACAGTGCATAAAGGTTTCACTTTTAAATTAATTAAAACACTTTCTCCGAATTACATTATTAAAATTATTAAGTAGAAAGTACAACTGTAGCAATATTTTATTAGCTGTCATTAATTAGTATTTAACTACCATTTCAAGTTAGTTATAATTAGTTAGTTAATGATGTATATCTTATTAAATCAAACATGGAAATTATATTTGAAAAAGTATTATATAATTAATTTGAAGTTATTAAAGTGTAATTGAATTATTATTTAGTATCTAGTGTTTTATTACCTATCAAAATAATAGCCACATAAAATTTTTTCAATAGTTTTATCTGTAATGTGCTTAAATAAAGTTGAATTTGCATACATAATTATATGCATTTATACAAGATAGGCTCTGCCTAATGATAGTTAACATTTTTATAAGTTACTTTTTTCTTATAGAAAGACCTTTAGTTCCATATATATGCTCTGTACACATTAAAGTAAATGTTCTAATGAATATTGTACATCATTATTTACCTGCTGCCCCCAAATCAATGGATTTCAATATCATTTACAAAACCTTCATACAGTGATGTTTTCCCATCTAATTTCTAAGGAATCACTCAACTTTTAAAAAGTTCTATAATTTTCTTCTAATTTAATAATGAAAATTGAATTTAACCTTTGCCTTGATCTTTGCTGATTCTGTGAAAACAAAAGTGTTTTCTGTTTTGGTTGCTGCTTTAGAGAAGTAACACTGCTTTAGTTCTGGTTAATCTTAGATGTTGGCAATAAAGAAACAATTAACCCAAATATAAAGAAGCATAGAGAAAGTAAAACGTCTTTATGCATCCCTTGAGAAGGAACTATTTAGCTTTTACTGTTTCTAATTTTTACCAATGAGTATATAAGTGTTTTTATACACCAGTGAGTATATAAGTGTTTTTTACACTTTTATTTTGCAATTCAGTTTATTTTTATTACTAGCAGGTAAGGATTTAAGAGGAGAAAATGAAGTATTAATCTAAATTAATTCTCCATGCAATTTTAAATGTTGCATGTGAATTTATCATTAATTTGTTACTTTTATTTTATGTATTTTTATTCTTTGACAATTTTGTACACTTATACCATTTTTAAAATTTTCAAAATTATCAAAAATTCTGAACTTAATACTGGCTTTCTTTATTTTACCCCATGGCATCCTCATCATTTAGTAGGTGGCTTTATTTCAAACTTCTACACTAATTGAAGCCTTTTGGACATCAGTTTTCACAAAAGTTAAAAAAGATAATTTGAGAAGGTGAAATATTCTAAGTCTAAATAAGTCAATGTTAAATCATGTTGAAGTTCTTTTATACTAGTTTATATGTCTAAATGTGAACTAAGCCTGTGTGCTCGGCTTTGTGAGCTTTCAGATTGTGAGGTTACCACAGCCCATAGTTAGCATTAGAAATCATTCAGTGCAATACAAAACAGGAACATAACATGCCTGCAAGATACAATTAAGTATTCTTCTACAATGGAAATATACTCAACTGTCAATTCAAGAATAATGATATTAGACCGTAAGGAATCCAACTCAGTGGTCCACATTGGCCACATCTCTTAAAAGCCTCATTTCACGTACAAAGGTCAATATTTCCTAAAACTGGTCCACAATGAGTTTCCAATTTTTTGAAGACATAATATTCATGGAAGTCCAAAAGTACTGCATCCTCAGAAACTATCTAAAGCTATATATAAAATTATATAAAGCTATATAGACTATATAAAGCTGTCTCATGATATCAAGGCAGTATAATGTTGGTATAAACATAAAAATATAAATTTATTAATAAAATCAACAATCAGGAAATAAATCTTATTTTGTTAAATTGATTTTCACTAAGGTCAATTCTGAAAACAAATACAACATTTAGTCATCTTTAATGTTATTTCTTACTCTATTTAGTTATTATTCAGTTATACATCAAGAAGAACAGAAAATTGTACTCTGACATAAATATAGCAAACTCTTATTTGTCATGTTGGGGAAATATATCCTGTGTGTACATAAGGTAAAATGCATCATCTGTTTCAGGTCATTAGGCTCTGACACAAACCAATAGTTATGTTTCTGCTACTTGAATAAGTACAAAATCGTATAGTTAGTAAATAAAGAGTAATGAAGCAAAAATTTAAAGTGGGCTATATATAACTGCTATTATGGACAGTATTGCTATTCTCTATACCATAAACACTAAAATTAGTGACAGAGTCGAGAAGACAGAGCATCTTTTCTGCACCTATAATTTTTTATGCATTTTTATATTCTGTATTTTGGCTAATATGTGTATTGAAAACAGGGACTTAGAAAATGAGCCAATCATTTTATTTCTGAGCAGCATTCCCATGTTCTTGAACAGTTACTGCACCTACGTGCTATTCTCTACTATATTACATGAATTTAGTTTTCATTTATTTGATATTTTTTTGAGTCAGGGTCTAGCTAACTATATACTACCTTGCTGGCCTGCAACTTCCTATGTAGATCTGCCTACCTCTGTCCCCCAAGTTCTAGGATTAAATGTGTATGCCATCACATCCAGCTATGACATGGGTTTTATAATACTTATGGTTATCACTCTCACACGAATTTCTGAGGCCATAAAGGACAATTACGACTCTTCACAAATTAAAATATATATTTTAATATATATTTTAACTCTTGTACAGTTACCATAACTAAAATTGAAAATATTATTGTATAATTAATTAGCTACAGTCTTCTTGATCCCTTTTCAATAACATAGCATTAAATCTTTTCATCCATGTATCTTGGCTTCAGAAAATTTTAGTATATTTAAATGTATCGTTAGAGAATGATAAAGCAAAAATTTTATTCACAGGGTTATCTAATAGTGGCAGAATAGAAATAAATCTGCTAATTGATGATCACAAGGATGTGATCTCTGGTTTAGCTGTTCACTTAGTTCATTTTGGCTTTTGTGACAGTGGCACCACATACAGGCACACACTTGGTGAATAGAGTACCCTTTATATTTAATATGTGAACACATACCTACCAGGTAAAGAGAAATATGCTCACTGAACATGATGAAAATTACATTCCTATAAGTGCCTCATATTACCTTTTCCTCAGCTTTGCTGAAAATATAAAGCAGGTTGGAATGTTCATTTTATGTGGCTCTCAAGATCCTGTACTCATAAAAGTAAAATAAGAAACAGTAAATTATTGTAAAGTTGAGTAATCAGAGCAAAGAAGGCATATATTTATTACAAAAAAAAATTGAGTAGCATTAAACCAAAAGATTTTGAAATTCACTTGAATTGATTTTTCTTAACAGGTGTAAATAAAAACGATTTGTCAATAAATCCTATTCCTATTTTCGATCTTTTTGCTTTTCTTTTCACAAGTATCTCATTTCATGTGAACAATTTAGAGTATGATCTTGTCACATAAAACACTTTGTATCTTGCAATATCAGAAGTGCTTTCTAGAAGTACAAAACGTCATTATCTGCAATTGTAGACAAATATGATGTAGTTGGCTCACATGTGTTATAAATCTTTTAGGAAACAAATAATGATGTGATTATATTTTCACTTCCTTGGGGGAAATGAAGATTCTTAAAGTAATATAAACCCTCTATCAGTCGGATTTGATTGTGTTGAATGCTCTTGATTACCCTTTTCTCAGCCATTTGTAGGAGGAAGTAAATATCTGTACTTTTTCAAAGAAGTCCTAATCATTTATATGAACAAATATTTGTAGAGAATGAGAGTTATAATGACATGGTCAATAAAGGTGCCCAAAAAATTTTATAAACACCTTAACTTGTGAACAAATAGAGTTTCACATGAAAGAAAAGTGGTTTTTCCTTAACCAGGGAAAAAGGAACCACCACATTATTTATTTATTTTTATTATTTTTGTGGTATTCTTTTAAGTTTCATTTTCCTTTGCATTATAAATTCAAAAGATCTTATGGGATAAACTCAACAAATGGGTAATTTCTAAATAGCTTTAATAATTTTTAACAGACAGTAATTGTATCCCATTCTAGTACAGAAAATCATCAGTAGGAAACATTAGCCAATGAACAGTCTTAGATGCATGCTAGACTGAGGAATTTATAGTTGTCTGTAGTAGTATATTTTAAGGTGTGTTACTTTTGCTCATATTGCATTTGTTTAACTCTGTGAAGCTGTGTTACTGTGCCTGTGTCAAACACCTGACGGTTTAATATAGAAATGGCCAATAGCAAGTCAGGAGAAAGGACAGGCTGGGCTGGCAGGCAGAGAGTATATATATAGAAAGAGAATATTTGGCGGGGTGTTGGGGGGAGTTCTAAGATCTAGGAGCCAGAGAAAGAGGAGGACTCCAGGGCCCAGCCACCTATCTACACAGCCAGCCGTGGAGTAAGAAACAAAGCGAGGTGTTTAGGAATGGAAAAGGAAAAGCCCAGAGGCAAAAGGTAGACGGGAAAATTTAAGTATGGAAAGCTGGCTAGAAAGAAGCAAAGCTAAGGCTCGAATTCATAAACGATAACAAGCCTCTGTGTGTGATTTATTAGGGAACTGGTAGGCAGTTCCCCCAAAAGATTAAAACACTAATAACAACAATAAATTAGTGCCCTAATGTTAGTCTTTGTCTTTTTTCTCTGGGCTTTTCGTGTTCTCTTACTCTATGGCTTGCTGCATGTGTAACTGGGTGTCTGGCCCCTGGAGTCCTCCTCTCACTAATGTTAGATCTCCCCCAGTGTCCTCCTTCTATATATACTCTCTGCCTGCCAGCCCCACCTAGTCTTTCTCCTGCCTTGCTTTAGGCCAGTTCTTAATTAGACCATCGGGTGTTTTAGATAATTACAGTAACACAGTTTCACAGAGTTCAACAAATGCAACATAAATAAAAGTAACACACTTTAAAATAATATTCTACTACAGTTATCATTCCCTTTATTCAAATAGCCAATATTAACATTAATATTGTCTTTCTCTGGAGCTATGGAATGCACTTGACATTTTCCAAGGCAAGATTTAAGTAGATTGTTTTGTTTGTCTTGGTTACTTTAAAATTTTTATTTATTACTGCTCCTCCTCCTATTATTGTGTGGGTTTAAGAAGGAGAGAAAGAGATATAGACAGACAGACAGAGAGAGATAGATAGAGAGATAGAAAAAGAGATGGGCATGTGAGTGTGGGCATGTGTATGCTATCAAGTCCATGTGGAGGTTATAGGACACGTTTTAGGACTTGGTTATCTGCTTTTGCAAAGCTTTTGAGGTCTGGACTTTTCTGTTGTTTATGCTACATCTTGCACACTAAGGATTAGCTGGTTCATCACTTTCTGTGCTGATCTCCTGACTGTACCTTCCATCTTGCTGTAGGAGCATTTTGATTATGAATGTGTGCTACTGCATCTGGTTTTTCACCTGGGTTCTGCAAACTGAAATCATGCTATCATGCTTGTACAGCAACTGTTTATCCATCGACCTGTCTCAATGGCCTTGATTTGTCTTTCTTGTTACAAATTTCTTGTAAGATGTTTACTTAGAGTTGAGAAAATTCATGAATTTTAAGATATCTATGAGTCAGAAGATTAAAAACTTAAGACATTTTCTGCACCATTTCAATAGAACTTCCATTTAGCAGCATCTCAACTGATCCCTATCAAGCAGGCTGGAGAAGAGAAAGATGCTCTGTATTCAGTGGAAATGACCTTGCTTCATCATCAGTATAATCTCAAAAGGCATAGAAATGAAATGCTTTAACATAACTTCTATTAGTTTTTCTTCAAAGACAGACAACTTGTTTAAATGAATGTTTACAAGATTATTCACAGTATCATTTCAGCTCTACCAGACCTTTCAGATCTATGTCATATGTTTTCTGCTCATACCCAATAATATGTTTACATCACTGACAGAGTCCTTTTCAAAAAATACTCAATATAGTATAACTTCTTTAGGGGAACTCCCATGCCTTATGAGCATATTTTTGTACAAAAGCCATCAACTTGTGTCAATAAATCCTTAATAAATCCAATTAGGGTACTTTTGACTCTCTACAGTCTCAGAAAATAAATATTTTAGTCTAAAAAATTGGCAGATTGTCATATAGAAAAAGGAAGAAATTTCTTCCTGAACATGTTGAGTAATCTCTGAACATAACACTCAGATGAAAAGAGGACAACAGAGAAGGATTTCATCTAGTGAGATGAAGTCTTGCAAGTCCAATTCATAAAGAATTATCATGACAAAATATTTGCCTGTTCTGCACTGGAAATTATTGAGTAGTCCAGGCACATATTTTGAGAGAATTTACTACAAAGAATTTTAATCACTTAATTTGTGAGTGGTCTACTTGATTCATATTTTTTATGCTGAAGCATGTTATAGGGCCTGAAGAGATGGCTCAGTGATTAATAAACTTTATCATTCTTGCAGTGTACCCAAATTCCCTTCCCAGCGTCCATCCTTGGTGGCTCACAACCACCCTTAACAGCAGCTCGGGATCCAGGAGCATTCAGTGCCTCTGGGAACTGCAGGCACCAGCACTCACATGCACATATCCACATATAGAAACACAGATATTCACACATGCTCTCAATTAAAAATCGTAAGTTAAAAATAAAAACTGAAATACAACATATAATTTATGTTATATTCAAATATTTTATAAGAGAATGAATACATTATAAACAACATAAACATGTATAAGGAACGAAGTTCAGTTATCTTACATTTTCCCATTATTTATTTATGTTTTGAGATTATAATATAATCACATAATTTTCCCCTTTCCTCAAAACGCTCCCTTGCTATCATCTTTTATGTTCCTGCCCTCCTTTTTCATTAACTGTTGTTATATACATTCAGGCATAGCTATATACCTATATATTCCTAAATATATAAATACAACCTTCTCAGAGTGTAAAATGTTACTTATATGAGTGTTTTCAGGGACTGAATGACCAGTTGCTGTGATTTTCTCTGAGAAAAACTACTTCTTCCAACTCTCAGCATTTCTTAGTTGCCTATAGTTCTTTGGGCTTCACCTGCTTCCCTCTTTTCACATTGGTTTGGCTATTGTTGTCGTCCTTGCTCAGCTCATATTTAGAGAGTCAAGCTGGTGATCATTTTTGAGTGTGGTAGTCATTACTGGGATACACAATCTCAAAGAAATCTCCCTGTTCCTCTGAGTGCTACAGTCTTCTGCTCCTTTGACAGAATTCCCTGAGTTTTAAGTACAGCAGCAGTACCAGAGAAGCAGCCAATGGCACTGGGATTCACAACTCCATTTGGATTGGATGTTGTTTTGTGAATTGGTGCTACACTTATTTGTAGGTATGATGACAAATATTTAGAATGTAATTAGGGATTCTGTTGTTTTTGTAAAGTGGTGATAGGTTTCTTCCAAGAGTCTCTTGGACAAACTGGGCAACAACTCAGAAGAGTCTTCTTATGCCAGGTCTTGAGGTTTTTGATGGTCTTTTTGCTTTTGGATGGATCATTGTCAGCCCAGATGGGAAATTTTCACTTAAACCATATATGTGTATTTGTTTATAGACTTATGTGTATTATAGGTAATTTTTAGGCAGAGTGTCAATGTATCATTCTGTATGACTTTTTATACATTTTCCCTGTTATTTTACTCTTGTCTCTCCTTCTACTTTTATCTCTCTCCCTTCTCTAACCAAAACCCCTCATTTTCCCCTTTCCACCATCAAGTTGATTGTACCCAACTGGTCTTCTCTCTATTGTTCTTCAACTCTCTCACTCCAAAGGTCTATTTTTACTTTCCTGGTTTCTGCAGTTACTCCAGGTTACTTACACACATCTGAAGATATGGAGCTACAAGAGAGAAGATTTTATATTATTTTATTCTAGGTCTGAAGAACCTCATTTAATATGGCCAGTTCTAGTTCCACCCATTTGCCTACAAAGTTCATGATTTCATTTTTCTTTACAGCTGAATAGTGTCCCATAGTGTATATGTACCATATTTTCATTATACATTCATTGATTATAATACTTTTAGGTTGTTTCCATTTCCCAGCCATTGTGAATAGAGCAGTGATAAACATGGCTAACTGTATAACATATATATCATATATAAAATATTGTATGACCATGAATATGTATTATAAATGTAAATATGTATAAAAAATTCTATTCCCTGCACATTTGTTTCTAACCAAGAATTTTCTAAAATTACCAATATAATGTCACAGAAGCCTATTATTAATATTCAAGTAGCAGCTCTGGCTTGTTCAGTATATCAAACCAATTTCATATATAATTAAACATGTTAGATATGTATATGACATGTTCTGTTAATATGTGACTTTCATATCTCATTAAAATAAGGATGTTGGTGATAATATAGCATAGTATAGATTTGCCCATATAGTAGCTTTAGATAAAATAAATATTTTCTTTTTTGGGGGGCGGGGGTTGAGACAGGGTTTCTCGTGTAGTTTTGGTGCCTGTCCTGGATCTCACTTTGTAGACCAGGCTGGCCTCGAACTCACAGAGAACCACCTAGCTCTGCCTCCTGAGTGCTGGGATTAAAGGCATGTGCCACCACCACCTGGCGATAAAATAAAATTAAAGACCAAACAAAACCAAGCAAGGAGGATCACACATAAGTTTGACTGCATAGCATTGATTTAGATGTTGGGAAAGGAAGAATTACTTTTATCTCTTAGCCAGTTGAACTTGTATATCCCCACATGACAGTTATACAACACGGTATATAATGGAATATGAAAATGGGACTGAACTAAGCCCTCTGCATGGCCAGACAATTATGTAGTTCGATCTGCTTATGGGGGCCCCTGGTGGTAGAATCAGTATCCATTCCCGGTACTTCAGGAGGGGCTTCTTGGAGCCCACTACCTGTGATGGGACAGCTTGTGCAGCCTTGAGTCAGTGGGAAGGGCTTGGTCTTGCCTCTACTGGATGTGCATCCCCGTGGGAGGCCTTGCCTTCTTGTTGGGGGGGGGGAGTGGAGGGTAGTTTGAAGGGGGAGGCTGGGTTGGCAGGAGGAGAGAAGGGTATCATTGATTGGTGTGTAAATGAATGAAAAAAATCCTTAATAAAAAAAATAACAAAAAGAAAAAAGAAAAAAATAAAGTGAAAGTTGACAAAAGGAATTTTTAAAAATGGTTGATATTTAGAACAGCATTTACTTTATTCAAGGAAATGGGATCTGTGTTGGAAGGTCAAGTGATTGGAACTGAAATTTGGCAGGGTTGAAAAAAAAACACACACAAATGAAACTAAGGAGACAATGAGAGTCTTATTTTCAAGAATGTGAACTTGGTAGTGAAAAATATTCTAAATTATTGACCAGGAAGATAAAATTATAGAACTAAAACTAATACAACCATGGTATATATGGATTCTTAAAAGGATAGAAACTGCTCTCTCGGTATTCTCGCTGTACTTCCCCTCTGCGTGGTCTCTCTCTCTCTCTCTCTCTCTCTCTCTCTCTCTCTCTCTCTCTCTCTCTCTCTCTCTCTCTCCTTTCTCCTAATAAAGCACTAAAAGGGTAAAAAAAGATAGAAACCATTGTGCAAGTAATTTTTAGTTTAAACAGCTGTTGATATTATGCAAACTGCTATGATTAATTGTATCTTAGAGAAATTAATGTAATATATGTTACTACACTGAAACGAACGTTAAAGTTGGCATGGGCAAGTACAGGAAGATAATTTTCTCTTTTACTAAAATTCGCTATGACTCTAAGACATCATGTTTTTAAAAATAACTGTGTTCTTAATTGTCTAAAGCTTACAAATAGTAGTAGGCAAGGAAAAATTCATGAACTCTAGTTCATCACAGTAGCTTAATAGTTTCATAATTTCTTTGTGACTATACTTTATGCTTTCTTAATCTTTCATTGTCTGTTACAGGTATTCAAATATTATGGTACCAACTTGCAAATTATATGTAATGTATTGCTGTATTCCATTTAAGTCTGTATGAGCTGTCTTCACACTACTTTGTGAACGTATTTCAGCTACTGTAAATGATATTGAAATGTAAATGTCTTTAAAATGTTCTTTGCCTGCTTTTATACAGTGTGTTATGAGTTCACATAAGTCAGAAATCTATGTGTGTGTAATATGAAAACATTTTATTATGTCAGTAATCAAGAATAATGTTGTACAATTTCTTTGATTTTGTTTTGATTCTAATTTTATGAAATATTTAACTAAAAGAGTAAGTATAGCCAATGATAAAAATCTCTACTAAATATTTAACAAGTTTGAAATTATATTTGAAGACTAAAGACAAAGGAAAAATTAACTACATTGAATTTTGGCTACATTTTATCATGGAAATATTCATTTAATATTTGGTATAGAATGATAATTTTACTACTAAAGAAAATAATATTTTGATGGTCATTTTAAATTACCTCAATTAATGAAGCCTATGCATATCATTTTAATTACCAGTTAACCAAACATATTTGAAATCTATGAATGACTAGAATTTTTGCCACGTCTCTATATATCAGTGCGTGCACACACACACACACACACACACACACACACACACACACACGGGCACACACGGGCACACACATGTATAGATAACCACACACACATAAACTTTTAGAGATATCTCTGGTTATTGAATGTGTATTAGTTGATTAGTATAATTTGTATGCTCATAAAAGATCTGAGATTTTGAAAGTATTAGTAATTATATGTTACTGGAATGTGCATACTATATTAACTATGTTCCGATATTTAAATTGGTATACTTATAAATAACTTGGGAAAGAAATTATAGAAAACTATGTATTATTGAGTGGAGGGTGTTTAGTTATAACTGAATTTTAATAAAAACAATAGTTACTAGTCAATCAATATTTGAGACAATGTCAGGTATATGGTTCATTTAATAAACAAATGGAGGCTATAAAATACTAGATCAGAAATAAGACCAAATCTTGAATTTTTTTATGTGGTAAACATAATAAAATTCAGAAAGACTAACTAGCTTAATACACCTTTAATGTGTTTTATGATGTTATTTTCATAAGTACATACTAAATTTAATTATTTATTTTATACTATGTAAAGTAAAATTTTCTTTGCATGTTAAATTTCATAAAGAATATAGTCAGTTGTAGTAGTTTCAAGTTGTTCATTCATATGATAGTCAGGTACTATCCCTTATTAACTATATACATTTTGAGAAATTACTTATTTTGATATTGATGCTTTACTTTCCTTGTGTTTTTCTAGGCATTATTATATGTTAACATATTTTAAAATATTTTTCCATGCAGCACATTGTCCCTTGTAAGCCTTCAGGCTAGCCAAAATTATTGAAAAGAATGAACTTATCCTTCAGAGTCTAATTCAAGAGCATGAGTTATCTAATAGATTTTCCCATTTCAACCCAAACAAATTTATTGGGCTCCTGTTATGTTCAAGGCATTCTACTAGATTAGGGACATAAAAGTGAGTAAGAGAGGGTTTCCACTCTCAATTTCTTACAGTTTAGTATGGCCTGTGAAGGCAGTGCTCATACATATAGATGATCAGTAGTGTGTGATTTAGTAAAGAACATGGCCACTTAATAAAAAGCACATTACTATTTGCTTATATTTATCCCAGTGTCTTTTTTCTCTGAAAGAGTTCAGTGACTTTTTAACAATGCCAATTTTATTATCCACGTAACAAATTTGGACACTAAAAACCTGACAGTTGGAAAAGTGAATTCTATTAAGCACTCACAGTTTTTAATAAACTCATGTCTTGAACTTCAGCCAAGTTACCATGAATCAGAAGCAAGGTGATCAAACAGTTCCGTTTTTCATTATGGCAAGCATAGTGAGATTCTCTTCCTTATTTAAGTTTTGGGTTTTTCGTCCTCTTTAATATACTTTAAACTGAAAAGAAATTAAGATAATCAAAGGACCAGGGTCCCATAGTAATTGTAAATGGTGGCTGTATACACACACACACACACACAAACACACACACACACACACACACACACACACACACACACACACACACACATGGAACACATTCATTCAACAGACAAACAGTTGTTTCTCAGTATCCTTGAAGTGTCAGTTTAAATAACTCCTGTTGATACACACATCTACAGATCAAGTGCACTTTATAAAATGGAAGATTGTTGGCATTGAATCTGCACATATCCTCCCACCCATACAATTGATGCAAATGTTGTGTAGTTATTAGGCTACATTGCTTAGTAAAGAACAACAGGAAGAATCAGTTCAGTCAGTGCTTGTTTGAATTCTAGGTTGCAGTCCCCACGGCTATAGAACACCAAGTATAGTTACATGCATACATGAAATAATAAAACTCACAGCAAAATGTCCTTAGAAAATAGTGGAAAAATTATATGTGGTGTGAAGTTTAGTGGAAGCTTCATGAGGAATGTACCATTTGTGCTAGAAATTTAAGGCTGAAGATGGTTTTAGAAATGAGTAAATGAGTGAAGTGTCTTTCTAGAACAAGGAAAGAAAATCACTGGAAATTTTCAATATCATTGACAGTTTTCTCATGACAGAACCGTCAAAGAGCAAGCACTAAATAACATCCAGAATTGGCTTATTAATAATTGCAAAGGATCATTTATCAGAAGAAATATTACTTTTGCCAACTAACAATCTATGATATAGGCTTATCAACAAGTGTAAAATTTGTCTGTTTCAGATCAAATAGAAATTATAATATATTATAGATCATTATCTTCTTAATCAATAATTGAATTTAATTTTCATTTCTTTCTTTTTTCCCAAAATTTAATAGAAGCCCCACAGTTGGCCACATGAAATCTATAATGCTAATGTTATTTAAAGCCCATCAGTTGTGAGGTTATGAGAATTCCCCCTTCCTCATACCTTTTGTTTGTCTCAGTCTGATTTGAGCCCTAAGCTCCTTCCCAGGTCCTAGGAAAACAGTGCTAACTGAATCCTCTACAGATGGAGAGTCATAAGATACATTTACATTTCCTGTTCTCCCAGAGATGTAGTGTTGAATTCTGACACTTTTCGATGGGGAACACTAGTCCTGACAGTATAGATTAATTTCCTACCTGTGGAATGCTAATCAATGAGAAAATCAATGGCGTTTTCAGAATTGGAAATACTTTTGGAAAAGCAGTTACGGCACTAAACACAATAGTCATGTAATATACATTCATTGTATGTTTAAATGGAAGTTCTGAATAGAAGAATAATGATTGATGGTATTTTACCACAAAACTTAGTCTCTAATAGACTTAACTTACATAAATTGATCTTTTTTGATAGATGGAATGTTTTATCATGTCCAAAAAGGTAAAAAGAAACGTATCCCTTGTATTTGGTCTACAATATGTGCTTGTCATTCATGAATCTTAAAACTAAACAAAACAAGCAGCAATCTAATCAAAACAAAACAAAAATAATGAAAAAACCTATTCAGCAGAGTATTATTTTTCTTTATTCAACATGAATAAGTCTCTTTTATTTTTATTTATTGTGTGTATATAAAGATACTTTGATTAACAACAATAACATTTATACTTTTATAAATTTGTATTGTGACACAGCCACAGCACTGGTTAACACATTGCCTGTAGCTCACTTCACACTACAGCATATTAATAGAGACATTATTATATGCAAATGTAAAATATGCTTACTATCTTTATATCTATAAAATCATTGAGGAGAGATTGAATTACACGCAGTGAAGTACTAGTATTAGCTTTAAGTAATGTTATAAAAATTTAGTCACATTTAAATTGTGTATAGTTATTTTATCTCAGATATATTAATCATCTGAAAATTTCATTCAGTCATTAATGCCAGATAATTGTTCATAACCAAAGAAATGTGAATGATGTAATATAAAAGGTGGATTCTATTATGCATTATTTTAGAATTCCAGAAATGTAACATTTAGAAATTTAGATTAATATAAAGATGAAGGAAGACTAGCAGATCAGAAAAACAGGATTTGAATTTCATTTATGCTCCATTTCTAACTGCAAAGCCAAGCTTTAATTTTTGTTTCTGAATGAAAGTCTTGTAGAAATATATTTCTAAAATTGTTCTACATCTGAGATTGTTGCTGATAAGTGTGCATATTTGTATCACTTTAACATGTTCAATCTCATTGTCACTTTTACACAGTATTAATACAAGGAACTTCAAATAAACTGGAAAAAATAAAGAAATTCAGACTACAGTGCTTCAAAATATCTGTGAAAAACAAGTAAAGTTTGAAATTGTTAAGCAGATCAAAATGATGCATGCCATATGCATTCTGTCCTCATGTACCAAATATTCATGTATTTTTGCTTTTTATACTTTTTAGTATTTACTCATTTAATTAAAGTGAGTTGTGTTTTTATATAATGCATATGGACACTTAATATCTATGGTAATATATTATTTAAACTATATAAATGATCTTTAAATATTCTTTATTATGGAGAAATACTAGTCAGATTCTAATAATGATTCTTATTATTTGTAACATATTTGCAAATGATTTTCTTATTTTGGAAAAATCAATTGAGGCTTTTGGATGGGCTCTAAAGCCCGGCTTCTTTTTATCATTTAAAGGACTTAAAGACCAAGTAGTTTCTTGGTAGGTATAACAAATTTATTCCTAGCCAGTCTTTATCCATTACAGATCTTTGAATCTGTAAACATTTAGGTACCTCATAAAAGATACTGTTGTATTTACGTATAAAATAAACACACTCTCCTATATACTTTTAGTATCCAGACTATTTATGATATCTAATAAACTTTAAATTAGATGTTAGTTAATGTATTCATTAGAACTAATGGCAATATTTGTACATATTCAGTATTTATCATTTTTTGAATATTTTATAACTGCATTTCATTGAATCTAGGGTTATGGAATCCATAGATACAGAGAGATGACTGATATTGTCTCTTAATAATAAGATGTCTCTGAAACATGACTTGAGTCGTTTCTATTGAGTAGCTGAGAGTTTTTTTTTTTAACTAAGTGATATAAGACTATTGCAAATTTAACTCTGAAGTCTGTGCTATCTTCCTTATTAAATTGTTTTTCTTCTTTCTTCCTTTAATAATTTGCAGTCATTTTGTTGTAGGTTCATTTTCAGTTCTTTAAAGTACTTGACACGTTTCAGAGTTTTCATCTAATAAGGTATCTGTTTAAATATGTTAGGTTTAAACCACTCCAAATTACTAACAGTCAACTGATTTGACAAGTAAGAATGACAATTTATCTTTTAGTCTTGAATTGAATTGTTTCACACCTGATACTCTACTTTTTCTTCCTTTTTAAAAGTTTATTTATTTATTTTGGATCCTGGCCACAGTTTCCCTTCCCTCTTCTCCTTCCAGTTCCCCTCCTCCCCTTTCCTCTGTCCCCAAACCCACTTCTCTTTGTTTCTATTTGGAAAAGGGCAGGACTTCGATGCACTGATACTACATTTTTAATTTTCATTAACTGTTCCTGAGCTTGAAATACTTTTTTAATGAATCTATTATATTTAATAAATATTAATACTGATTTAATAATTTTGTGATTTTGTATGGCTATATAGTCATTATTTGCATATATTTCACAAACTTCTACTGTCTTTTAAATGCATTCCAATTTTTCTATAACAGCATCTTTACTTCATTGACTTTAGTAATATATCACTTACATTGAGTCTACCTCTGATAGTTTTTTCATAGAGCATGACTGTTATTTCTGAATTGGTAAAGACTATATGTAGTTACCATTTAAAACATGTTCTTTTGAAACATGGAAGTATTCTTAAATTGTCAAATAGATCCAATTAACATATGCATCAGTTCACATGCTTACCATATTTTGTGATCAGACCACTTGACAACTATTCCTTTGGATTTCAAGAAGGCACTGTATTGCTGCTATTCAATATTTTCTTAATCTGGTTCTCTCACACTAAAGTAAATTCTATATCCTTTTACTCATGTATCCCCAAGGCCTTCAAAATCACGACCCTTGTAAGCAACAACCTCCTATTTGTTTCTATGAAATTTACTTTGGTAAAAGGTGAATTTCAGTGGAATAATTCCTGAGGTTTTAAATATATGATTATATGTGCCTATTTTTCATTTACTATGTGTATATTTAAAAGCAAGAACATATGTCAATTTTTAAGTCATAATCTTTCTTACTGGGTTATAGAGACATAATTGAAAATGCTATGGGATAGTTATATTTGTATTTTAGAAATAAAGACAAGGACCTGTGTCATAGAAGAGACCATTAACAATTATTAAGATTATGAGGGCAGATTCTCACAGTGGCTTCTAAATATCTGTGTTTTATAATTAGAGGGAAATAAAAATGTTTACTGTCATTCTTCCAAATAAGGTGTAAATATTTTCGGCTATGGTAAATTAACCAATTTTTATATCTGATGTTTGTAGAAATAGACAACAATCAACATATTTAGCTAAAATGGAATTCTTGATGATTTTTGAAATGTAAATTTAAGAGGAATATTAAACAATAATTCTAATATTTAAGTAAGATGAAAATAGCTTGAAGGGATGTGTGTAGGTTGTATACAAATGACGCGACACTTTATATGAGACATTTAACCATCTGAATGACTGGGGCAAGACTGAAACCAATTTCCATTGACTGTCCTTGAGGGACAGTTCTGATTGTACAATTGATTCTGGTTTTGCTTTCATAATAGAAGTATGTAACTATTGATTATGTATTTGTTAAAATTAAAACATTTAATTGTAGTAACATTTGATTAAAATTAATGAAATATGTCTTACAGCATTTTCTTTCATGCAACAAGGGACCAGGCCATTTCACCTCTGGGAACCTCCATCTGGAGACCACTGTCCTAGATAAAGATCATTAAATAGCCATGTTTAGGACTTACTACTGCTTTTTAAAACTTTTGGAAGGTATATAGTTGATTTCAACTAGTAATATTTCACCATTACAGAACGTGTTTAGGACTTTGGTGTTTTAATTTTTTTTTCTGTATCATATTTGTCAATCTCCTTCTGTTTCTGCTTTCTAAAATGCTTTAACTAGACCTATGAAATGACTCAGTAGGTAAAGGGTGCTTGCCACTAATCCTGACACAGATAAATTAAATCCCAAAAATCCATCAGGCGGTGGTGGCACATTTCTTTAATCCCAGCACTCCAGAGGCAGAGCCAGGTGGGTCTATGTGAGGTCAAGGCCAGCTTGGTCTACAGAGTGAGATGCAGGACAGGCACCAAAACAACACAGAGAAACCTTGTCTCGAAAAACATAACAAAACAAAACAAAAATCCCAAGAATTCATTGTAGAAGGTATAAACCAACTTCCGCAAGTAGTTCTGTGACCTCTACATCTGTGGAGACACACAAAGTAATAAAATAATTTAAAATTTTAATCATGATAAAATATACATGATTTAAATTTTACATGTTAGCCATCCTTATGTAGACAGGTATTCATTTCCTATATATTTATATTCTTGGGTTTCTTCTTAACAACTGACAGATTTTTATGTATTTATTATATTTGTGTTTTAATTTTACACATCAGCCATGGGTTCCCCTGTCCTCCCCCCTCCCGCTCCCACCCTCTCCCCTTGACTCCATTCCCATCTCCTCCAGGGCCAAGACTCCCCTGAGGATTCTTTTCAACCTGGTAGATTCAGTACAGGCAGGTCCCGTCCCCTCCTTCCAGGCTGAGCAAAGTGTCCCTGTGTAAGCCCAAGGTTCCAAACAGCCAGCTCTTGCACAAAGGACAGGTCTGGGTCCCACAGCCTGGATGCCTCCCAAACAGTTCAAGCTATTCAATTGTCTCACTTATCCAGAGGGCCTGATCCAGTTGGGGGCTCCACAGCCTTTGGTTCATAATTCATGTGCTTCCATTCGTTTGGCTACTTCTGCCTCTCCAATCTTGGTCTCAACAATTCACTCTCTTACAGTCCCTCCTCTTTTTTGACAATTGGACTCCTGGAGCTCCACCTGGGTCCTGGCTGAGGATCTCTGCATCCACTTCCATCAGTCATTGGATGAGAGTTCCAGCACAACTGTTAGGGTATTTGGCCATCTGATCACCAGACTAGGTCAGATCAGGCTTTCTCTCGACCACTGCCAGCAGACTACAGAGGATTTATCATTGTGGATTTCTGGGGACCTCTCCAGCACTCTGCCTATTCCTGTTCTCATGTGGTCTTCATTTATCATAGTCTGTTATCCCTGTTCTTTCTTTCTGTTCTTGATCCAGCTGGGATCTCCTGCTCCCCTAAGCTTTCTTTCCCTCGAACCTTGCCCTTCATTACCCCCACTGTCGTCCAGGTTGTCCATGTAGATCTCATCCATTTTTCTGTCATTGGACGATCCCTGTGTGTTTCCTAGGGTCCCGTTTTCTAGGTAGCCTCCCTGGAATTGGGTAGCAGTCTAGTCATCTTTGTTTTACAGCTAGTATCCTACCATGAGTGAGTACATACCATGTTTGTCCTTCTGAGTCTGGGTTACCTCACTCAGGATGATTATTTCTAGATCCATCCATTCTCCATGCAAACATCATGATGTCATTGTTTTTCTCTGCTGAGTAGTACTCCATTGTGTATATGTACCATATTTTCTTTAATTATGTGCTGAAGAAGTACAATCAAACCATTACTACATATCAATGAATCAGAAACTCAAATTTTAAATTATTTTCTCTGAAATTCAAAGCTTGTGCAAGGGTGCATGTTCTGTATAAATTAAAATTGGAACGCTAGGAGGTGGTGGCACATGCATTTAATCCCAGCACTCAGGAGGCAAAGATAGGGGGATCTCTGTGAGTTCCAGGTCAGACTGGTCTACAGAGTGAGTTCCAGACCAGGCACTAAAGCTACAGAGAAACCTTGCCCTGAAAAACCAAATAATAACTAACTAACTAACTAACTAACTAACTAAATAAATAAATAAATAAATAAATAAATAAAATTGTAAAAGTAGTTATGTGGCAACATAAAGTACGGAAGTCTAACTGTGATTCACCTTGTTTCACTTATCCTACTCTTTCTTAAGCAGATTTATTCCTTTAATAACTTATATTTTGTATGTAGATTTTTAGACAGTTTTCTCTATATATTCATGCCTACAGAATATATATGCATAGATTTGTATAAATTATACTTCATAATTTTCAAATCTTGTTATTGTGACTTGGTTATACATCAAGGAAACATTTTCATGAATGTATGTTTAAATGTAACATCATTTAAAGTAAACGATTTCAATATTTAATGCCTTTTTGAACATCATGAGTCAATAATAGTGTTTAAGGATCGATTAATGGAGAATGGTATAAAGGAAGAAATCCAACACGACTCCACTACTTCAGTCACCACAAAGATTTTCTACTCAGAAAAAAAAAAAAATCCACATAAGACCTTGCTTTAGTAACGTAAGTTACCAGGACATATGCTGAGGTATATATCACTATTTGTTTGTTCAGTAGTGTGCTCTGAATGTTTATTTCCTGTATAAATCACGTCAATTTTTACTGTATATAAAATTTTTCTTTATTTGGGGCATGTCAGTTTTCCAAGGGATAACCATAATAATGATTTAATTTCCCACTGTTGGATTATATATTCATTTTTAAAGAAGCATGCTACACTGAATTTCTCATTCTTAAATTTGTTTTTAGGATAAGGTCTTCCTCTGTCACTTAGAATTACTCTGACTAATGGCAACTTCTCAAGTGCTGGGATTTCAAGCAGAAACCACACCACCCACCTTCTTGTTTATTCATATCTTGTATATTAATTGTAATAGCTTTGACATATATACCTTAGTCAAGTTAAAAGGGCAAATAGTATGTTTATTTCATTCCTAGATATTTCCAAGTCATTCTACTGTTGGAATCTACAGTTTTACATACCACAAAGCAGCTTCTTTTCTCTTGAAGTATATTTATATTTCTAAATTTTATATTAATACTTCACATTTCACCACTGTCAATTCCTCAAATTGTTGTGCTTTTACTAAATATAGAACATTTCTCACATTGTAATAATATAGCCAAATAAGTCAGATCAAATATACAGAACTCTCTAAATTTTGGGACATGGAATGATTTTTATGAAGAAAAGTTTGGTGTTATCTTTATCAGTGTCTCTCTGGCCCTCTGTCTCTCAGTCTCTGTGTCTCTGTTTCCGCCTGCCTGCCTATCTGTCTGTCTGTCTGTCTCTCTCTCGCTCGTGTGTGTGTGTGTGTGTGTGTGTGTGTGTGTGTGTGTGTGTGTTGCATTTTCTTTTTTTACTATTCCTATAGAGTTCACCATTGGTTGGTTTCCAGCAAAGCACATGAAAGTTTGTTTGCCTTGTTCTTGGTTTCATAATCTGAACATTTGGATAGAATCATAAACACGTACTTTTAAAGAGCTGCACGTTCTCATATAGCTTAGGTGAACATATTTCACATAGGTTCACAAATTCAAAGCTCATTATAGATGGATAAAGAAGTAATATACAATTATTTTTTCCTTCTGTATTTATTTATCATTTACAAGAACTTCAGCTGAAAAAGAACTTTAAAATTCTCTTTTTAATAACACATATAATGGATTTTGACCTGAATGGTAATACAATTATCATTGACACGAATACATTTTTGTTGTACTTCTTGAAATGAAATAGTGCCTGCATTTCAAGCTGCAGAAATTCAGGCAAATTACACTTTGACCACTTATTTAACGTCATCTTCAGTTTGCAAAAAGACTTCTTTCTAAGTCTGAAGTTCTGAAAAAAAAAAAAAAAGGAACCTTTGCATTAGGGAATTTTCCTAACTGAACAAAGTGTTCTTTCATATTTCAGTTCTGTCTTTTACATAGTAAGGAGAACTACCATTAGGAATTTTTTATAATCTCTAATGGTAACTTCCAGACTTCACAATTCATTGAACTGGGATAATACCACAGAGAGCTGCCTTTGATTTTATTTTCACAGCATAACACTAAGGCAGCAATTTCTTCTTATCAGAGAAGTGAGTATTAATGGAGTAAGAAATGAAGCAATCTCTCTGTAGTTGTGTCTTTGTGTTATTTAATTTTTTATTAGCTGTGAAATTATTTAGTAAAACTCTGTATCATAAAGAAGTCTGTTAAAAATAGTTTTATCTGGATGAATAATATAAAAGTAACCTTTCCTCCTAACACTTTATTCATTGATTTTATGAATATTTACTGTGTGATTCTTATATTAGAGCACTATCCCGGGTGTGTATTAAAAAAATCCTGGTGTTCAGGATTGTGTAGGGCTGCATAATGACCCACACATTAAATGAATATGAACATAATTGAGATAACTTGCTTTTGTTTTCAAACACATATACTTCTAGGTCTCAATTCAGAGCAAAACGGTTATTTTATGATTAGACTTCTAATGAAACTTCTCAGTATTTATAATTACCAGCTTATGCTTTTTTCTGCTTTTCTGGAGAAAGGAGTGATTATGCTATAGAAAACCTGATTAGTCATTTATGAACGGTAGTTACTACTCCTACTCTAGTTATTTGCTGCTTTTCTTTAAATGAGCAGACAGAACTCTATAATGATGGTCTAGAGGTTTTCGGGTGCCACTTATAACTAGGAAGGCTGAAAGGTGTGAAACTTTGATGGTAGGAAGCAGAAGGTGCATCCTTCCTAAAAAAATCATCTACGTGCTGACAGTCACCCAAACACTTCCTTATGTGTCCTTCAAAAGAGCTCTACCTCTCTCCCCTGATAGGAATTTTTTGGGTTTGAATTTGTATGCCATCAGCTTTATTTTAAGTTTATTGTGTCCATACTATTGTGCATTGTATCAGTTAAGTAATCCTGATTATTTGATATAGCCTCATATGTTGAATGTGTAAAAATCTTAATATTGCATTCATTACTTAATTTCTTTTTAATGTATATATGATAAATGTTAACATTTGTCAAATGAAGTACAGTATTTTGATTGATAATTACAGTGTGTAATGATCAAATTATCTTTCACTGCAAATATTTATAATTTATTTGGGTTAGGACTATAACATTTCTTTATTTTCAATAAAAGGAAAAAGAGAATATTAAATGTTTGCCTCTAGCAATCTTGAAAAATATAATTGTATATACAGCTTTGTCTTTTTTTATAACTCTAGAACTAACTGTAGTTTGGTGTCCATTAATCAGAATTACTCTAGCCCTTTTAATACCCTATAATTCTCAGACTCTATTACCTACTATTGTGTTCTTGATACGTACAAGACCAACCTATTTGTTTCTTTGTTTTGACTTTCAAGTGGGTCATTAATTCTATGTCACTAGGTAAATTTTACTTTGTAGAAGAATAAGTAAGCTAATGAAGTGTAGTTTATTGATATTTTGGCAGGCACATACAAAGTGCCATGAGGCACAAAGATATTGTAGAAATTTAGCTGGGAACCTCAGTCATCCCTACATGCCTATTTCTAACTGTATGGAATTTCTGGTTGTATCACATCCTAACTCCCGACTTTAAGATAGTTTGTGTTGCTGACCCTCTTTCCTCAAGAGCTAAAAGGGGAATGATGAGGTCTAACATATAGAACTTGAGGGCATATTCATAAAATAGTAATATAATAGCAGATAAATTACCAATATATAGCAAGCACTCTACCACTGAGCTAAATCCCCAACCCCATTGATTCTCAATTACGTGGAAGAAAATATGTTCAAGTATATAATGAATATGAAGGCAGTGTTTAGAATTTAATTTTATGTGTAAGATATAGAAGTCAAGATTTTACAAATATATATATATATCCAAGAGTGGCCATGTGTGGCAGACAAACCCCTACACTTATTTACCCCAGGAACTCTTGAGGAATGAGGGATAAGAGACTTAGAAATAGAGAGGGAGAGAAAACACAGGATAGACTCAGGTGGGCCTGGATCCTTATCCAAATGGGCCCAGAACATTATTCCAAAGGTCTATTTATAACAATGTCATGGGGTGAAGCAAAAGACCTCCCCCTTGCTAGTTACAGTCACCTGGTAACCAGGCCTGTGGTCCAATCAACCTCTTATACAGGCCTGCTGGGTACAGCTACTAGGAAACCTAGTGGGCTCCAACAGCCATGTACACATATATGGAGAGATGTCTTACCAAATCAGTAATGAAGGTGGAAATGCATGCAATTATTTTAATACAATTGATCTACTTACTATCAGGAGCCTGATTCTAGGTTACTTGTTTTCTAAAATGAAAGCAGTCTTTGTCGTCAGCCATGTATACCACATACTTTATTGTATCAGGAACATAAAGTGTATACTGAGGTCATGAACTGAGAGTGCATGTTATAGTGTAGAGTGAAGCACATTGTTTCCAATATTGTTTAAGTCAGGTATACTGAATATAAAGCTGCTTTATTTTATATTTACTTATTCTTTACATATATATATATATATATATATATATATATATATATATATATAATAGTGATAGGGAATATTGGAATTTTAGAAATTTCATTAAATCATACAATTGTGCAGTTTCACAAACTGGCTTCCTGGATTTTCTCAAGAGAATTGGAGGGCTGGAGGAGGGAGAAGAGGGGAATCTGTGGTTAGTATGTAAAATGAACAGAAAATTTCTTAATAATAAAAAAGAAGCAAAAAGAGTTGGAAATATAAATTTTGTCATTCAGGCAAAATATCGAATTTCAAGGCACTGTTAAATGCCAGCTTGCTTACAAAAATAATACTTCAATATTCATGTACTGATTTCTTTTCTTTTCATTTTTTTTTTTTTTTTTGGTTTTTCGAGACATGGTTTCCCTATGTAGCTTTGTGCCTTTCCTGGAACTCACTTGGTAGCCCAGGCTGGCCTCTAACTCACAGAGATCCTCCTGCCTCTGCCTTCTGAGTGCTGGGATTAAAGGCGAGTGCCACCACCGCCCGGCCATGTACTGATTTCTTAATTAATGCACTTTAATTTTTGATGTTTAGTTTCTAATCTTGTCTAGGATTATAAATAGATAAAAAAGTAACTAGTGGATACTTACAGTGATAACATCACTGCTTATTTTCCCAGTGATAATTACTTCATAAAACAAGAAATTCGTTTGTGATTATTTGGGAATATAATTTTATATTATAGCAACATGTACATGGGGATTTAGACATGTTTTTGTTTATTTCACTTCCATTCAAGATTTAAAATACTTGTTCGTGTTTACTACATAAAAATCTAAGTCTAAATTGTATAAGCAAATTCAGTCTTTAAAAGTACACAAAAATGAAGTAACTGGGAATACCTAGAAGAACCAGTTAATTTATTCAATCAAAATTCATCCATTCCATAAATATTCAAGATTATATATTATCAGCTATAATAAAATTTTACTAGAAATTGTTTCTTTTTTTCCTATTGTATCTTCAAATTATTGTTGCTTCACATTTTTAACTTCACAGTGCATTATTGCACTTGGAGAAACGTACTTAACTTTCCACATTTTGTATCTGGAGTTTTCAATCTCTTCTATAAATTATCTCATTTGTTCTTATCCATATAGAACCAGTCTGAAAATGTGCATGCAAAACTCAAGGGAAAAGAGAAATATTGAATTATAAGTATAGTTAAGCCTTGTTGTTTCTTTGGATATTCAAAAGGCTCCTGGCTTTACTTGTTTTCTTTTTCTTTTAGTGATGAATTGCCTTTTTTTCAAACATTTCCATAACTGCTGAGATATATTTTATACAAAGTAAAATAATCATTAGAAGTGAGGATTCTTCCCTTTGCCCCATTTTTACTCCTGATTTATCCATATAGTTTTCATAACAAACCACATAATTGGAAAAATTGTGTTTATTCTTGTATATAATTTTGAGATACTGGCCAAAAAAGAAAGAATTACTTTGTTTTAAATGAGCTTAGAATTCTTAATAAAGCAATTGCTTAGAATCTAATGGAGTGTAATGCCACTGCCACTCAAGGACCTCCTTTGTAAGCTCTAAATGGTAATCTATAAATTCCAATGACCTACAAGTACAAGACAAGGGCTGCAGGTGTTCAGGCCCCACGATATCATTAGCAATAATCAATGCATGGCTGTGTTTTCTCACTAATACATGGGGAGAGTACCAAATTATTGAGCAATGTTAGATTGTTCTTTTAGCGAGCTCATTAGTCTTGGAAGAATTCATTAATCATTTAAGCTTAGATGAAAAATGTAACCTAGGATTTGGCAGAACGATCAATAACATATAAGTTAGCGCACACTCATGTGTGTGTTTGAAGAGAAAAATTAAGGAGAGTTTTAAGTTTTGACGTAGGATTCAGTGGAGGAGTTAACTGAAACTGTCTGTATGGGTGATAGGACTGGGTCCGCATGATTTTTGCAGCAATATCAACATAGGAACTGTCAAATTTATGTGTCTGATATAATTAACATGTAGTATTTTGTATATATGTATTTTTCTTTTTTCCTTCATTTGCTTTTGTCTATTTTTATTCTTAATAAAAATGAAACTACCTAACTACACAATTTTCTTTTAAAATTGAGAGCTCATCAGGCATGTATTTTTATTCTACATAAAATATGATGAAATATGAATGCTTATAAGGCACTGTTGTATAAATTATGGTTACCTTTTTGCTCATTCATTCAGTACATATTTTACTGTCCACTAGCTACTATGAAACAATCACATTGTTTTAAGACACCTGAGGTGTATTTTTCCTTGTTTGTTCTGGTCAAGAGTAGAAACATTAATTTAGATAAACTGATTGAGTAGTAGATCAGTCACGTCTACAAAAAGTTCTAGATAAAAATATTTGGAATATATATATATATATATATATATATATATATATATATATATATATTGAGTCAGGGTTTCTCTGTGTAGCTTTGTGCCTTTCCTGGATCTCACTCTGTAGACCAGGCTATCCTCTAACTCACAGAGATCCTCCTGCCTCTCAAATGCTGGGATTAAAGGTATGTGCCACCACTGCCCGGCCGATATGTTATATTTTTATTGGGAGAAATATGAGCAAATGATGATGATAGAAATATCAGCTTAAATATAAATATAGACATAAATATGAATAAATGGATATACATGAAATATGTATTTACACTTGAAACCCAAGAGAAGTGTAAAAATGAACATTTTTATATTGATTCAAATTTTGATATTTTTGTTATATTTAATCATATATATCAAATAAATTTGTAATTAAGAAAATTATTATGGCCCCAAACCTTACATTTGTAATATGAAATCATCAAGCCAAATTGTGGAAAATGCTAAAAACAGAATGAATAGTGGAGTGAAAAGAAGTCAGGAATCACTGGTGAACTTTTGTAAGGTGTCATATTACTGATTAGTTGTAGATTAAAAGCAAGATTTGATAGTTATACTTAAGAATCTAGTAACTTTTAGTGACCTTGACAGACAGGGGCTCAGAAAATGTTGGCAATAAATACACTACTCAAAGAGAGATCTGATACAAAAGAGAGAATAAAGAAGAAATGGAGGTAACACAGAGTATGCCCCTCCAAATGAACTAGTTTCACTTTTAAGAGCAACAAGCCAAACATTGGTAGTGCACACCTTTAATCCCGGCACTCGGGAGGCAGAGGCAGGCAGATCTCTGTGAGTTCGAGGCTAGCCTGGTCTACACAGAGAAACCATGTCTCAAAAAAACCAACCAACCAAACAGCAACAACAAAATGGAGCTGTGACTGTGGGTGGGAAATTGAGTCAAGAAAAATCTTTTTAAGAATGGAAAATAATAGCATAGAACTCTGATGGGAATAATCTAGAAGAGGGGAAGTGCTTGGTAATTCAGGAGTGTGAGAACTAATTGCTGGAACTTTACCCCTGAGTAGGCAAGAGGGAACAGAATCTAGAGCATAGAAGGCAGAGTTTGTGAGCATAATACAAGCTGGTAAGCCACAGGTTTGCGCATCTGTGCAGTCATGTGTGGGGAGGTGTGATAGGACCTGGGGCTTCTCTTTTGATTGCTTCAAATTTCTCATGTATATGAGAAGCAATTTTATTGTCTGAAGTGAAGAAGTGTTTCAAGTTGGAGGAAATGGAAGATAATAAAACAGTCATCTAGATAAAGATTCTTAAATGTTTCTCAACATTGAAATTTCCTCAAGTTTGGAAATGTAATGTCCAGTTTCTAACCAAGGTAACTTAACTTGGAATCCTGATACTATTTCCTAATTTGGTGCTTAAAAATCATTTCCTAGTGAACAGATTCATTTGATATTAATTAAGACCGAAGGTCATGCTAAGTGTCAACTTAGAGTTAGTGGTCATGAATATAAAGTGAAAACAATTAGAATAGTTATGTGCTGTCCTTCAGAACTTCCAATAGAATTGTGAGCAATGTATGAGAGTGATTTGGAAACAGCTGTTTTTTTTTTTTTTTTTTTTTTTTTTTTTCCAAATGAGTACCAAAACTTAAAGCAAGCTAAGAGGATTGAGAGTTATGTAAGGAAGTTCTTGCAACATACTGTGAATTTAGTGTTTATGAAAGAAGTGAACATATGAAATGTATAATCAGAAAAACCTACTAGATAGCAATATTGCAAGTCTCAGTGACAGTGAAAATTTGTTGAAATAGTTACTTGTGTCCTCAGGATAAGCAGAACCTTATGAATTTCTGAAAACATCTAAAATATGACTTCATGGCCAAGGTAAAGTGGAAGACAAAGCATCTTAAGTCCAGGAGCATAGTGAAATACTAGGACAGGGTGGTGAAAGAAATAGTTTCAATGGCTATTTAAAGTGGCAGAATTTATGAGATTGTAGTGGATAGCCAACCCAGCATTGGCCTGGAAGTTCCAACCCCCATTGAGGCTTCAGTAATGATCACGCCCACAAGGTGGGGCAGAGGAGGGAGCCAAGGACAGAGGATCAGGAGGAGGTCGCTCTCTTGGTTCAGGGCTCTGGACGCTGGAGGTAGACCGAGCAGAGTTCTCCAGAGAACACCGCCGGACTGCGCTATACCTTTGCCAGACCCTGCAACCTATCCCTTCATTTGTAAGTTACCCCACAAAATAAACCTCCCTTTTAACTACGTGGAGTGGCCTTAATAATTACACCAATATGAGATATTGTATATTGCAGAGGAATAGAGAGGCTTGAATTGATATCTTCAGGAAATGAGAGGAAGCTGCCTGCTCTATGGTAGCTTCATTTTGAATTTATACATAATGAATCCATAATAGTATTTCTCTTTGTTAATGCTTTAATCAAGATACTTTCAGTCCAATGAATTACAAATCAAATTTTAGGTAACTAGTTTGCTGCTGTGCTTGAATTTTTGTTTGTTTTCTTCTTTTTTATTTCAAATTTGTATTTATTTTATTTTATTTTATTTTGTAATTATATTTGTGTTTTAGTTTTACGTATCAGCCATGGGTCCCCTGTCCTCCCCACTCCCACCCCAGGCCCAGCCTTCCCTCCCAACCCCTCCCCTCCATTCCCATCTCCTCCAGGGCCAAGACTCCCCTAGGGATTCAGCTCAACCTGATAGATTCAGTACATGCAGTATGTACTCACTCATAATAGGATACTAGATGTAAAACAAAGATGACTAGACTGCTACTCACAAATCCAGGGAGGCTACCTAAAAAACAGGACCCTAAGAAAGACACAGGGATTGCCCAATGGCAGAGAAATGGATGAGATCTACACGAACAACTTGGACGACAGTGGGAGTAATGAAGGGCATGGTTCGAGGGAAAGAGAGTTTAGGGGAGCAGGAGATCCCAGCTGGATCAAGAACAGAAAGGGAGAATAAGGAATAACAGACCATGATAAATGAAGACCACATGAGAACAGGAAGAAGCAAAATGCTAGAGAGGTCCCCAGTAATCCACAATGATACATCCACTGTAGACTACTGGCAATGTTTTCGTTTTATATACAGAAGAACAATGGGAATAAATGTAGTATGCTAATAAAAGGCTTATACCCAATGCTGAAACTACCTTAAGTCTTCAATCCGCCACAAGCTCATTGGATTTGATTGATGAATATTTTCAGAGAATTCTTGGAATTATAGTGCATTACAATATGAACATTTTGTGTGTACGGTAGAAATGTTGACCTTCCTGTGAATGAGATAGCAGATACTTACAGCTAATATAATGTAATTTACTAGTTTTTTCTACAGCAGTCACCAAACATTGCAAATCACCTTGAATCACAGGAGAACCTTGAGTGATTGATTGATTCCAAATGGCTCTCTGTCACTTGGAGGGAGTTCTCTTCTCTCACCTGCAATGTTTTATGTGGCCTGTTTTACAAATGTGTACAAACTGATTTCTCTGCCATTCTCATTTTTGCAGCACTCAGAGTTGATGTTTTCACTTCCAGCCTTTATGCTGATTAATTAGATCATATTCCCATGCCATTGAATGTTACTGATCAATGTTACCTGCACATATTATATCAAGTCAGATGTGTGTTAACATGTTTCAAGATTATTTTATTCATTTAGTACCATGTTTATATATAAATGTACCAGTTACATTCTTGATAAATTGCACATATGTGTTTTATCAAATATGTGAAAATTAGAGATGGAATTCCTTAACATATACCAAGAACTTAACACTGTCTGCTAAAACTATTATTTGGTGTATAAAATGAATTATTTTATTCTTATGGAAATTATCCCTAGCAAAAGTTTTCTGTCAAGAACTGATTTTCAGTTGTAGTGGGGACATATTCAGATAGAGATAGTTGAATATTTTATTTTATTTTCTATTTTATAACACTTTCCTTTTTGTTATCATTCTCCCACCAAAATAGGTCTAAATCTCAAGGTTTTAGAATATGGTCAAGGTTTGCATTTAGCTCCATGTTATGAATGTAATGAGCCTGATACATTTATTCCATTACAAAGAAGATGTATGTTCTCATCTATCATTCCATAGCCATCAAAAGTGATCTATTGGTTAACAATGATAATAAATAACTGATAAACTAAATTTATAAAAGTTTATAAATCTCCCAATTTATATACAATGAAATTTAATGTTTCAAGAGTCCTAAACCAGTACATTTTAAAATTATACAATAATGGTCTGCCAATTATCTATCTCCTTTTTTCTCTCTATCACACACACACAATGACATGCATTGAAAACATTGACAGATAATATTTCTTTTTCTAGGCTCTTACTACAGTTGGTAAGATACTGAATATTATGATTGCCTCACTCCTTATCTAGATGTTGACATTTTGTAATGGACTAGCTTGAGTTGCTTTTTCTTCTTGCCTATTTACTATGTATGACGAGAATGTAGATCTTTTTTTTTCTGCTCAGTGGCATTCACTGGACTTATAGGAGGACTCAAAAGAAGCCTTTGCCTTAAAAATTTTTTTCATAATCTTCAGTATTGATTAACTACCTTAGCTCATTGGTTAACATTCGTTCTTCAGCTCTTGAAACTACTCACATTTTAAGGACAAGTAGTGGTGCAAATACTTTCATATAGCCTCTTTTTTTTTTTATCACTTTTACCTAAGTCACTACCAAGCCACTGTTTATGGGCTGCTATTGAATTTCAGACTACCTCATATCCTTACTATATAATTTCCTACTTATCCTCATGCATTAAACATTTATTAAGCTTTCACCATACACTAGACTTATGTAGATAACTTAAGGATAATGTGGATACTTCCAATTGAAGGGCTTTTGCTATTCTATTTTCCTCAAGAACTGATTATTTTAAATAAATCTGATAAGGTAGCAGTGGAGAGCAAGGTATCTGATTTTTGTTGCATTATTCTTGTTCTAAATCCAAAAAGTTTAGTACCCATTGCTGATATAGACTAATTGTTATTCTGTGGAGTTTCTTTATGATTCTGCTGCTATCTTTACTATTTATCAGGTCTTTTATGTAGCTTTCTATAATCATTTAAGACAGAGTTGCTCAGAAATTAACCCATGAGAAGTGAATCAAGACTTGTTTTCAGTGTCACTATTTTCACATTTAGTATATGGTGATAATTACAGTGTCTCCCTTAAGGAGTTGTGATGATTAGCACAGTCATTATATGTTATAATTTGAGTACAGGAAACCCTTCATAAATATATTATTCATATGGCATTATCCAGTAATCCAAATGTAACATGATACTTTTTGTACATGTAGAGGTTTATTTTCACACACATGTAAAAACTCATTTTATTTTATTTTTTATTTATTTAGTTTTATTTTTAGAGAGTTTGAGATATATTTTAGACTTGCTTAAAGGCAAAGAAATAAACAAATAAGTTACGTTACTCACCCTAGATCATAAGGTCATATCTGAAATGCAATGACCTGGCCACAGGTCAGTACTTCTCTCACTATACCTGAATGTTATCAATCTTACTGCTTCTCTAGTCTTGTTCGAATCTTCAACCACATCAGTGATAAAATGAGGGCTCATTCACGAATAAAGAGCAATGCATGAAGTTAAATAGCATTCTCTATTGCATTAGCATCTTCCAACTGTTTCAAATTATACGTTCAAATATTAAATATCATATCCTTGTTCATATGCTTTGATAAGCCTCACATTTCTCTGATTGTCTTCATACTGTTAATTGTTCATGTTGATCTTTTGTCTGTCCTATACACAGATCTCAGAAACCTTCACTACAAAGAGTCCCTGGGAGTATCATCCTTTCTCATTTTCTAATGCTATTGATAGTGCTAATCTCTTAGATTGAAATTGTATTAAACAAATGTTCAACATTGCCTCCTTCTGTTCTCAATGTTCTAGTGGCAATGTCACTCACCTGTTTCACAAAACATAGGAGTAAAGACTTCTGCCTGTCCATTTTTTATCTTTCCATTTGCACTGACCTTAAACTTTATCTCTAGTTTTGTTTTGTGTTTTGAGACAGAACATCATACAGTTTTTGAACCATGCTTTCAGATGTTTGATGATAAAAGAGATTTTCTGCAACAGCCTAATATGTACACCAGTAGCCACAAGTCCATTGAGGACTCAAATGTAGCTAATATATCAAATGTGGTGCTGAAATTTGGTTTATTTTGATGCCCTTAATTTTCAATAACTATGAATGGATTTGATATAAAACTTCAGAAATTTTTAACCCACTCTTCTAAGATGATAAACCACTGAAGATTTGCTCACTTTATGGAAAATAAGAAATAGAAATCTGATACTAAAAGGAATAAAAAAATTACAAGTTCAAGTAGTTTTTGAACTTACTGATTTTTACACGGTTTGTTTAAATAAAGCCCATGTCTCATCTTTCTCTATGAAAACATCCTGCCATTCATTTTTCATTGCACAGTCATTTTACCACTGTAAATCTTTCCTATCAGGTGTTTCTTCTGTCATTCTTATTCTACATTATTCTGACCTATGCATTAGTAAATCCTAGAGCAATTCTCTAAACAGAGAAGGGATGGCCAGGCTATCATTTTAACGTCATCATTTGCTATGTACCAGAAGGATAAAAAATTGTAAGGACACATTTTGGAGTATTATATTACAATCATTTATAGATGTCATTCTTATTCTATCCTCCAGGCAAGATTACTTCTAATCTGAATTTCATGAGAACTCTGGAGTCCTAACAAAACGAGCTAAGGTTTACTGAATGCTCTGACTTCCAGCAATATCTCAAAGCAGTAACAGAATTTCAAGGTCTCTACTACCCCTTTTATTTGATGAAAAATTGAATAATAAATATATACTGGTTATGATTCAAACCAATGAGAAGTGTGAAAATGAATAGGATTAGTAAAAGTAAATTAAAAATACATGACTTTCATTTTTCCACAATTGGAAGCTTATTCTTTTATTTTAAAATTCATTTATTGATTAACGTTTATTTTGAGGCAAGATCTGGTTATATAGCTCAGCATATACTCACTATTTATCTTCGGATGTCCTTAAATTTGTGAATCTATGACTCCAGCCTTATTAAGGTTGCAATTATAGGTATATATCACCATGACTGTGTAATATCCTTAAGAGTCTAGATGATATTCATTTTTAATTTAATCAATAAATATTTGAATGTTATGTACTGTTTTACAATTACTTATGTGTTTCCACAGCAATAATACGGTGTTTCTCAAAAATTTGCAGTCTATAAGATATAAAAGGAAGCCAACAGAAATCATTAACATTTATACCATAAAAATAAAACTACAAATAGTGATTACTGTGATTGCCTGAGTTATGCAGTTATTATAATATTGTATAACCTTTGAAAATAAACTGTGTAGCACAAAAGACAGAGTAACACAAATGCACAAATATGTTATTTGCTCTTTTGTAGACTTTACTTTTGCACCCTCAGCTCCCTTAGTATATTCTATGTTGCTTTAATGTAACACCAAGATCTGAATAATTTATATAAAAAAGAAATATGTTCTTCACAGTTCTAGTGGCAGAGAAGTCCAAGATGGAGGCACTCATATATGAAGAAGACCATCTCCTTTCAACATAACATCTGAGAAGGCCTCACATTGTGAGAGAGCAAGAGGGCAGGAGTAAGAGTTTGATTTTATAGCTAAATATTATCATTAATGCATTCACAAGAGTGGAGCCCTTATGACCTAGCCCCATCTAAAAAATCCTAATATTTGCAAGTATTTTTAATGATGACAGAGGGGGGATTGAGGGTCTACAGCATGCTACCCAAGCACTCTACTGTTGAACTACACATTCTACCCATTCATACTTAACGATATATTTACAAGACAATCAAATTTAAACATGAAATTTGGAGAGTATATAAGACACAGCACATACATACATATAACTTCCCTATATTGCCTCTGGTAAACTTGATTCTGACCTTTTCATATTTGAACAACAAATGTGCAAAGAGTTGATTAGGCTATTTCATCGAGGTACTGAGTATAGTCAACAGCTCCATGTGAATAACATATCTTATCTTGCTGAATGTACTTTTAAAACTTGTCTACTTATGTAAATGACAGCAAACAAAATAAATTAATTGCTATTATTAAAAAAAAAGATGTGCCATTGGGGATTAACATGCATGTTGCAGTATTCACAGATGAATCTAAGCCCCTTAAATGCATCAAAAACTGATAGAAAGGAGGCTACATTAGGGAAAAAATGACATATCCAAAGATCACATACTAAGCAACATTACTGAAATATAATTTAAAATGTACCTGAAAGCTAAGATTCAATTGAGTAATTTATTTTTTATTTATAATAATATAAGTAAATTGTATTCATCTTATATACAATACTTACCTTCTAGTGAACATCATGGCTAGTATGGAAACAACTGCCAGGCATGGTGGTCCATGCCTTTAATCCCAGCTCCCTAGAGGTAATAGCAAGTGAATCTTTATGAGTTTTAAGTCAGTCTAGTCTATATAGGAAGTTCAAGGTCAGTTAGGGGCCTACATGTTAAGACCCTATCTCAAAAAATGTGGAATAAATTTTACAATTCATAAATCATAACACATTAAAAATTTGCTACAAGACTTGGTGTGTATAAAGGAGATATTTAAAGATAATACTTTAAAAGTAAGCATAAACTATTTTCATTTCCTAATATGTAAGTGGCAACACAAAACATTCCAGTGAATATTTAAGTAAATTTTTGTGAGAAATCAGGAAAGATGCTAGTTACAAGATTAGCATACAGCACACTCTACACATAGCTGGAGATATGTTGCAGCAGTTAAGAGCACAGGTTGCTCTTCCAGCATCCACATTTTCTGGGCTCTGCAGGCCCCCAGCACACACATGGCACACAGACATATATACTGGAACAACACCTCTACACATAAAATAAAACAAGTTAAGAAGACACTAGACAGTTCTTATATACAAATAGAATAATATAAAATTGTAAAATCCACACATGTATATACATAGATGCATCTTTTTTCTGTGTGCACATTATTTTGAGACTTATGTCAATTTCTTTAATATTGGATTCTGAGCATTTTCTAAGTAGATAATAAAGTTCATGTACTAGAAACATCTTCCTATTATCAGTTTATTAAAACTCTGCACAAAATATTAATTTAAATTTAAACTGTTTTTTAAAAGATTTATTTATTATGTATACATATGCCTGCATGCTTGAAGAGGGCACCAAATCTCATTACAGATGGTTGTGAGCCACCATGTGGGTGCTGGGAATTGAACTCAGGACCTGTGGAAGAACAGCCAGTGCTCTTAACCTCTGAGCCACCACTCCAGCCCAATATTAATTTAAATTTATGTAATGAATTTTGTAGAAATTGTGTATAATGTTCTTTTGCAAATTATTATTATTATTTTTCCCATCCAGGTGTTATTTTTCTACATTCTATATCCAATAAAATAAAAATGGAGGTTCATTAACTGGCAGAAAATAATGTTGTTGTAAATAGGATTCATAATGATCGGATTCCATAGTCCACATTCTTTATAGTTAATGACTTATTTTTAAAAAACACATGTGTCAAGTATTTAATTTGGATCATCGCAGAACTGTTTTCTTCTTTTACTCGTGTATGTAAGAATAAAAACTGAAGTCTCAGTACACAAAGAGGTTTTTTACATTTTCTTGTAAGAATGGGAACTATATCCTTTTTTCTAAGTCAACGACAAACACCACCCCCCATTTGTTTTCCTGCACATAAACAATGTGTCTTTATAATTTTTTCCTTTACTGTTCCTGAGGGGATGAATATTTTTCTTAGGATTACAAGTAGTTAATTAGTATTAAGATGTTTGAAGTGAAGGAAAAACTCTATTAAGGGGTTTAGTGATTTAGATTTATCAATGAAAGAGACACACTTTCTAATGTTATCACCACCCTGCACTACATGAAAAGTTCAGTTTCAATTTGCACACTTTATCTTTTAAAATTTACTGAGAAAGTATTTTCTTAAGTAGTATTATATTGTTCATACCTTAGTGTCTGTTTTTCAGCTATCTTGGACACACACATCTAAGAATATGGTATTAAACACAAGGTTGCCTTTTCAAGGGAAGGGGTTTTTGATGTTGTTTTATTTTTTTTTCTAAGAGTCTAAGAGTCTGCTCCAGAAGTTGTTCCTGTTTCAAGTTAGCAGCAGAGTTAATGTAATGGCAGTTTGCTTTACAGAAACTTGGATGTGTCAGAGACAGCCTTCTATGCTGCGTGGGAAAATTGCACAGGCTCATTGCAGAAGTTCCTGTTGGAAAACATTTTGGGCCAGTTCTACTGAAACAACAACATTGTATGTTGTGTTTTCCTTAAGATAAATAAAATAAAAATTCATAAAATTCTGATATCTCACCTATTCCCTTATCCCAGTAAAAATGTTGGGATAAAACAATTTTTTGAAGAAAAACATGAAAGGAAAAGCAAGACATTGGCATACACATACATCACACATTATACCCAATATGCATATAACACACACACACACACACACACACACACACACACACACACACTCACTACTTTTCATGAATTATTCCCCTGTTAAATATTAATTAATGAATTCATATACTGCCTCTTCCAATGCAATAAAAAGTATGACTGTTATCAAGGTATTATGCTACACACAGCCCCTTTGGCTACCTAACCCTTTCAGCCTTACTTTGGTGATTAAATTAAAATAGGAAACCAGAATTCTCATGTAGAAGGAGTATGTTGACAAGCAGTGATTTTATCTTTATAATTTCAACAAATATATGAATTGACTTTGTCAGTTATTAAAATAAGTATACTGAATGCCCTCTGTGTGTGGATCAGGACAAGCGGTCTAATCAAGTTCAACTGTTCTGTGTCTATTTGGCTCAGCTTAATTAAAATTCAGCCCTGCTTTTGAGCAAGCCGCAGTGGTTTGGCAGACCTTCAAAGGGCTATACTACAGCAAACAATAAAAGTGATAAAGACACACAATAACAATCAATACAATACAAATGCCCCTGTAGCTCACAAATCAAGTAAAAGGTTCTTCCTGGATGTCTTCTCATACGTTTCTGATTATAAAATTTTCCCATTGCTTTATTTGTAAGTTTGCCTAGACTCTTCTTATCAATGGGCTGCTGCTTTTGTACATTTAATGGAGCAAAAACCAAAATGCAGATAAGATAAATTTGTGCAATACAAATCTTTTAAGATATTTACAACTGGTGTTTTAACAGTTGTACATGTGCATAAAAACTTTCATGGATGCTTTTTACTTGTATGAGGAAGACAGCCCTTAATTCATCTCCCATTCACTTGTGTGTGCGAGATATATCCTTGGTGATCATCCCTTTTTTTTTTCCAGTTCATTTGGCAGACTGCCTTGGTCCCAGATTTTCTCACAAACCACCATCTGGCATTCTCACTGTCCCCCACATATAGCTCCATCAGGACCTCCTCCAAGCAGGCTGGAGAATTTCACAGCTTCAGGGCATGGGAGTATACATGAAGTTGCAACCACTTCAGGGACGATGTCTCACTTGCCACCCACATATCTTTTACTGCTAGGAGTTTGGGGATAAGAAATGCTTGGGCACTAGTAATCAAGAGTCCTGAGAGTAAATATTAATTCAACCCTAGGTAATTGTATGTTTAGCCAGTGTGCATTTGAAGAAGATAGATTTAAAAACTCTGATATGAATTTAATATGTTCATCTTGGAGAATTACTGTACCCAAATTTATATAGAAGGGAAATCTAAGAATTCAAGATGTTACTTATCATTCCTATAGCACCAATGATTGTATCTCTAAAGTATCAACAAATATTTTTATATGAGCAAAAACCTTAAATGCCATTTCACTAAGCTGTAAGATATATCCAGACAACAGAAATGGGTACGTGAGAGGAGTAAATGTTGGAAATATCTGAGAGGTATTGCAGATTTTAAGATAATAGAACACTGTTCTTTTGTGTGTACTTTGTGTATGGGTCTAGTTCTGGGTCTTTCTTCAATCATTCATATCATTCTTATAAAGGCATATTCATCACTGTATTAGCTTTGTCCCAAACTTCTATAGTTAAAAGAGGTTCCCTGGGATAGAGCCATCACAACTGTTCACAGAATTCTGGCCAACACAATGGCTGGTTGTAAATCCAAGGTTTTGTGAACTGTTGCTACAACCATAACAGTGCATCTTTTATCAGCAATAATGAAAGCATGCTTTTTTTTGTTTTTTGTTTTTTACTTTTTTGTTGTGTCCATTAACAACCAATTAATTTTAAACTTTGGTAACTGCCTTTTTTCTTTATTTTCCTTATTTGAGACAGGCTGAAACAAAAATTGATGAAATTTGAAAACAGTTACCAAAGTAGATTAAGGCTTTGTATACTCAAGAATCAAATGACTAACATTTAGAGAACAAGGTACCCACTTGGAGACAGCTTTTTCAGCAAGTTATACACATTATATTTCATAACATAAAGAACAATATCAACAAATACATGCACTTAATAAAATGTAAAATCACAAAAGCCAGAAAGTAAATTTGAAGGCATCCTTAATAGATATATGATTTCTACTGTAGATTGTTAATAGTGACTTTTGTATTTTGTATCAAATAATCATACATGATATAAATATTTAGGCAAAGTTGTAAATGCAAAATAATTTATTTTAAAGTAATATATTAGAGTGTCCATGTGTACTAATCAATGATTAGTACTGTAAATTCTCATTTCTTTGTGCAATAAATATTTGAGAAAACAAATTTGCTTTTAACATATAAAATGTCTTTCAAATATGATATGAATATTTAGTTCAACTTTATTACAATATAACTTACAGCTAATTAATCATTTCTATTTAGTTATGTTAATCAGTCATGAAAAAATCTAATGAATGTCAGATTAAATAAGTCAGGGATGCAATAATTTCAAGATACTCAATAATTTGATAAGATCTTACATTTTATTAAGTGCATGTATTTGTTGATATAGTTCTTTATGTTGTGAAGTATAATGTGTATAACTTAGGAGAAAAAGCCATCTCCAAGTGGGCACCTTGTTCTCCAAATTGTGAGTCATTTGATTCCTGGATAGATGTAGCATTAATCTGCTTTGGGCACTATTTTCAAATTTCATCAATGTTTGTTTTAGCCTGTCTCATTTCTGAGCCAAATCCTCTAGCTACTCTTTGAGATCATATCTAGAATAAGATTATCTCATTGTGTTAGATATGAGAAATTTCTCAAAGCTAAATCAAGAATCCTATCAATGATAAATAAAGCTTAGTTGATCTGGGTAGGAGAGATCTGCATCAAATGTATATTAATCTAAAACCCATTGACAATTCAAGTAGTTTTCTATCTCAATGTAGCAGACAGGTATTTACTGTTTCTTTTCAGCTTATTGTCTGGAATTTATGTTTCTTACTTTTATTTCTCTTGCTAGCTTTAGAGCTATATGTAACAGTGAGGCTGTAGATGTTACTGCAAAGCTGTTAGAGGACTAAAAAAAATAGGTAGTATCAGAGGCCATCCATACTGACAGTGGGCATACATTGAGGACTTTCCATATGCAAAGTTGACTAACTGGAAAGATGTAGGAAACCAGGGTGTCCTCAAGTATAAGCTCAAGTGGTAGATATGGTTGGTTTTGTAAGTCCCAGATAATAGTGAGTATATTGATATATAATATAGTTTATATTTTGATCCATTTACATAAATTGAATTTAGCAATTCAAAAATGTCCATTTATTTATTTCATATGTATATTTGTGTATGAGTATAAGTACATACATGCACAACATGTGCGCATGATCTTGTAAAGGACAGAAGTTACTGTCAGAACCCCTGGTACTGGAGTTATAGGAGATCATGAGCATCCATGTGGATATTGGAAACCAAGCCCAGATCCCCTACAAAAGCAGAAAATGCTCACAACTGCTAAGCCATCTCTCCATCCACTAATACATTTTTATTACATATTTAAGAATTTCATACAAAATATTTCGATTATATTCATCCCTCCATTTGTCTTCCTACCTCATCTTGTATCCACCCCTATCTCCCAAACCTCTCCCAATTTCTTATGCTCATCTGAAAAGAAAATACTCAGTCCAATTTGTAAGCAGAAGCTTCTGTCCTGTGAGCAACTCCCAAGTACCCAGCAGCTGCTCCCCAAATAATTAACTCAGAGGCTTAATATTGATTATAAATGCTCAGTCAGTAACTGTAGCTTATTACTAACTAGCTCTTACACTTAAATAAACCCATAACTCTTATCTATGTTTAGCCACATGATTTATGAATGGACACCTCATTTTTTACATGTCATGCTACCTTGGTAGCTGGCTGGCATCTGCCCTGACTCTGTCCTTCCTCTTCTCAGATTTCTCCTAGTCTGGCTCTCATTCTCAATCCCTTCCTGCCCAGAAATCTATCAGCCAGCTTTATTAATAACAATAAGCATAATCCACAGCATTTCCCCCTTTTTGTCTAATTGAAAGGGAGGGTTTTAATCTTAACAAAGTAAAATTATATACAAAAAAACCAGTTATCAAGTAAGAATTATAGTTACAGTATATTTATATTTGGAAAAATTAGAGATACTACATCATCTATTCTATCTTTGTGAGTCTAAAGTTTCATATCTAATTTATCGTTTATCATAACTAAGGAAAACTATAACAATCTAGTCTTCAACTCCATCAAAGATCCCAGAAGGATATAATATTACCTGGGTAACCAAGAAGTGCATTGATAGCAACTTTAAACAACTCTAAAAATGACAAGAGACATCTAGCTGCCTGAACAGTCACCGAAAGTTGTTCTGTAACATTGGGGCATCCATCTTCAGCTTATATGCCTAGAGTATCTGTCAGACTTTTAAGTGAAGCAGGACATTTGAAAGACTGTCCTGACTAGTTTGGCAAATTTCATCAGTTGTTTTCATCTGTGTCCTGCAAAATGTCTGGAAGTTTCTTCTGTGAAGCAGAAGCTTGAAGGTCCATCCCACCTTGTTTTGGTAAAGTTTAATAGTTACTTTTATGCAAGTTCTGAATGTCCAGTTCATATAGCATACTATCAAGTAGTTCAAGCAAGAGTTGTTTCTTATCCAAATGACTAGCCTTACCACACTGAAAGCAAAGGTTTTTTTTCAATGCTTATCATCCTCTTTGAAGTAATTGGTGCTACCAGGAGCAGATGTGTCTCACTTTTAAGAAAAGTCTAACTTCTTAAAACATTTTAAATGTCATATTCTGTAGGTATTTGAGGTATTTGAAGATTACTTACCTAATTGAAATACATCTGTGTATATTGAGTAAAACTAACTAATATGCGTCGGGCAGTGGTGATGCACTCCTTTAATCCTAGCACTCAGGAGGCAGAGCCAGATAGATCTCTATGAGTTTGAGGCCTGCCTGGGCTACCAAGTGAGTTCCAGGAAAGGCACAAAACTACACAGGGAAACCCTGTCTCGAAAAACAAACAAACAAACAAAAAACAAAAAAAAAAAACAACCAAAAAAAACCTAACTAATATGGCTTTAAGCTTAACTATTACAGACGATAAATTATTAATCTGTAGTGGTATTTGCTCCACCTATGACCTTGGGCTATATGGCCTAAAGGAGGTGGTACAAGGAGGCAGTGTTTCTAGCCATCGTTTACAACATCTTAAAAGGAAAGGGAGAGGGGTCACAAGGCCCCTTCTCCCTGCTTCCTGCTTCCTAATGTGGTGGAACTACCAGGTGAATTTTCTCCTTGTCAGATCAGAGGATAATTTCAGCTGTGTACTTGGTTGTATATTCATGAGTGTATTTCCTCAATTTACATTCTAATAAATTCCCTAATCTCCGGAAGCAGACTCACAGGGATTTCTCAACTTATCTGGCGCCCAATGTGGAGCACAGTTCCATGACCCTGAGATTAGGAGTCTAATGCTCTACCGACTGAGGTAGCTGCGCTTTTGTAACAGGAAATTTCTTGTTCCTGTCTGGGCCTGCAGACCCATAGCCATTTATAAAATATTCACTCAGAGGCTTATATTAATTACAAATTGTATGGCCTATGGCTTTAGATTCTTGCTAGCTTGCTCCTTCCATTTAAATTAACCCATTTCTATCAATCTTTATGTTGCCATGTGGCCTTGGCGTTACCTGTATGCAGGCAACTTGCTGCTCCTTTGGCAACAGCGCACAACTCTCTTGACTTAGCCCCTCTTCTCTCTGTATCTCTGCATGAATTTCTCATCTGGCTATAAGCTTTCTTGCCATAGGCCAAACAGGTTTATTTGTATTCAAATGGAAGCCACACATATTCACAGCATAGAGAAAGATGTCCCACAGCACTGATCTGTATTTTTAAACATAATAACTTAAACAAGAGTAAAAAATATACATATAGTATAACAAAATTGACTTTACATTTGTATCAATAAGCTAAAATCCATACCAATGTAAAGGATTTTGAGATTAACAATTGTTTTTTGGATTAAGTAGGCTCCATAATCTACCTTTTTTTTTTTTAATAATTTACCCTTTTCCCCATATTTTATTTTTGGATTCATGTAGGCTCCATAATCTACCTTTTTTTTTAATAATTTACCCTTTTCCCCATATTTTATTTTCAAGACAGAATTTCTCCATATAATTTTAGTGTCTGTTCTGGATCTTGCTCTGTAGACTAGGCTGGCCTCAAACTCACAGAGATCCACCTCGCTCTGCCTCCTGAGTGCCGGGATTAAAGGTGTGTGCCACTACCACCAGCCTCCCCATAATTTTTATATCATATCCCCCTTTCTTCTTTAGAAAGAGATCAACTATGACCATTAATGACTTGTAACCAACCCTCCTTAAATAAAAACAAACATTCATAAAAAATATTTTGATAATTTTGTAGTAGTTGTTTAGACTACTTCTTGCTGATTGAGGATATTCGTAATCTTATAGAGACCTTGAGAAAATTCAGAAGTTTGGCCAAGTCCTGACTGAGGTATTGTGTGTGACTGGTGCATCTTAGCCAATAGCCTAGAAGCTGTTTTGGATGCAAAACATAGAGGGAACTGTAACAAAGGTGTATTGAAATTCTGGATCATCTGGGCCATCTGTTTTTAACTGATGTCTGGTCCCCTTGTTTTGAAAATATATAAATTATTAAAGGCAGCATATATATGTTATAAATATTATATTATTTATTATAATTATAATATTATTATTATAAATATAAACTGTGCATTTTACACAAGCCAGAAAAAAGAAAATTTTTTGTTTTATGTTTGAGCAGGTAAAATGTACATCACATGTCTTTGTCTTGTAGTTACTTTAGGTTTATTTTTCCATGTCTGTAGTCAGGATTTTCAGGGGGTATCCCTTGATCAAACCTAATCTTTCTCAACCCAGTATTAATCCATAGACTCTTTCCTTCTGTGGAAACATAAGCAGAACCTCCTTCCCAAAGCAACACATCCCCAGAATCAAATTTTAAAGTCAAGATAGTTTTTAAATATATAGGTTGGTTTAACCTAGCAGTCTCCACAATCAAATGTTTCTCAGATATTAGTTAACTCAAACAATCCAAAGAAAAAAAGCAACATACATAATCTAGACTGTGTATTTTCCATCCCCATGTGGCTCATTTTCTTTATATTACTTTACTCATCTTTCTAAGGACTTTATTATTTTAAATCTATATTTTTATTTTAAGGCTGTATATATTTTTGTCTTTTCTCTCTTAAGCCTAAACACATTTTTTAAATATGCCATGACTCATTAGAGGCCTTTCTGTCTGAATCTGTTTTTACTGTGTTTCTGAAACCTTTTTGTTTGTATGAGCAACGGCTAAATCCAGGAGGCAGCAATTATGCTGCATGGCTTGGAGACAGCTCTGTGTACCTTGGTAGGAATCTGCCATGCTGTGCCTGCAAGCCATGGTGTTTCTGTACTGTGGCTCATACAAGACACAACTAGAAAGCTGTTTTTTGGCTCCATTTATGTGTTTTAGATCCCATTTTAAAGCTTTCTTAGGCTGTATGTAGATGTATGGGAGGCATGTTGAAATGCCATCTGTAAGCAGAAGCAAAAATACCCAGCAGCAGCTTCCCAAATAATTGAATTGGAGGCTTAATATTACTTATAAATGTTTGGCTGGTAGCTCAGGCTTATTACTAACTAGCTCTTACACTTAAATTAACTCATAAGTCTTCTATGTTTAGCCACATATTTCAGGGCTTGTTACCTCATTTTTTATATGATTGCTTACTCAGCAGCTGGCTGTCATCTGACTTGACTTTCCCCTTCTTCCCAGAATTAGCCTAGTCTAGTTCTCCTACTCAATCTCTTCCTTCCCAACTATTAGTCAGTCGAATTTATTATTAAAAATGAGCATAATTCATAGCATCAATTTCTTCTGTCCATGCTTTTATGAGTGCAGAACTATTCAGTGTAGTGTGGCAAATCTACCAGGGGATACACCATCAAATAAAACTGGGTATCCTTCCTCCAGAGCCATTAACTGATTATTACTCCTCTGTTAAGGGAAGGGGCTCATGAGTCCTTATGTTCTCCATGCTAGAATGCCAACTGATTAGTTTTTATGCAAGTCTTGGGCAGTCAACCATAGCTGCTGTAAATTCATGAGCATTGTGGTCCTGTGATGTCTAGAAAAATCACTTTCCCTATAGTTCTCCATGGTCTCTGGCTTTTACCGTCTTTCTGTCACTTCTCCTTAAATGGACCCTGAGACTTAGCATAGTTATATAAAAGTCTTATTTGGGATAGCACTGAATAGATACTTATTCTTTGCTCTTTTACCATGTTTTAGCTATTGTAATATTACTGGAACAAAAACAGCACAACTTAATAACTCATAGAAGGAAGCATTTAATTGAGTGCTTGCTAACAGTTTCAGAGAGTTAGTCAAGGATCATCATGTCAAGAAGCACAGCAGCAGGCAGGCAGGCATTGTGGTAAAACAAAAATGTAATCCTTAAGTTGCAGAAAGAGAGAGCTAACTGGGAATGCCATGGCCTTTTGAACCTCAAAGTCTACCCCCAACAAGGCCACACTTTCTAATAATTTCTACACACAGCTCAGCTAACTGGTGACCAAGCATCGAAACATATAAACCTATGGAAGCCATTCTCATCCAGATCATCACAGACCAGTTGTGAGTTTCTTTGTTAACCACTGTTAGAGAAAACATTCTGATGAGGTATCAATGTAGAATTTGTTTGTACATAGAGAAATAAAAGGTTAGAAATATAGCACTGATACATGACTGTCAAGAGCTTCAAAACTCTGTAAACTGCATTATATTTCACACTAAGTAGGAGGCAGCATTAAAATATTATTTTAAAAGAGCATTAAAAGGGGGATTGCTGTTCATCTGAGCTTATTTATTTATTTATTATTTATTAAAACTCAGCTTTTGTTTTCATGATAAATGAAACATATAAGTCCACGAGGTCCAAATGTATATATAATCCTTAATTGTTCAGATGTTATATATGTCTAGAAAAATTTTCCAAAGTATGATATAATAAATATAATAAAATATAAATGTTAATCAAAATTAATTACTTTTAAGTATTCAGAAAATATTGAATTAACTCATTTAAAGACAGATATAAAATTATTGTTTAGAGATGGAACTCAATGGATAGACTGCTTACCTTGCATTCATGAAGTCATAATCTCTGTTCCTAGTATTGCACAAAACTGGCCATGGTTATGTATGCATGTGGGTTTCAGTGTTTGCTCAATAAATGAGCTTAGATTTGAATATCATAAGAGAAAGCAAAGGCTCAGAAAGGACATTAGGTTTGGTAGTTGACAATGGAACTGGAACATAAAACAAAGCTTATTCTAGCCCCAAGAAAATAATTTTACTATTATTCTAGATTAGGTAACTTGTAAGTTAGAGCAATTTAAAACATCAAAGTACTATACAAATAATAATTAATGTAATAATTACCATTAAATGTGATTCACTAGTCCTTGAAAAGCATATTCATATAATCAATGAGTATTTGTTGAATATTTTAACAAACATAGCTTGACATATTGGGGATCTGTTTAGGAAAACAGAAGAACACAATTTCGGGTATCCTTACACTCTAGAGTATAAATATGAATAATAAACAAAAAAGTTCATTAGTAAATATAAAATTGTGATAAATGGCATGATAGAACTAAACCATGAAATCTCAACCAAATGATAAGGAATTCATTCATAGGTAGACCTGAGTAATGAAAGTACTAGCCATACCAACACACGTGGAAGAAATTATAAAATAAAAGGAAATGCTTTTTCAGAATCTTAAAGATGTAGTAAGGATAGAATGACCAATGAACCAAAGATGTGTAGTTTACACAGCAGCAGTATTTTTTTTATTGAATGTGATTACTAGACCAACAAACTCATTACCCACCTAATTAGTAACATTGTATTCATATTGATTATCAAGATTTGAAAGTTATAATGTGGTTAAATTAGATCTCAGCATTTGGGATAATTTGTTGAAAGGTATATGGTACAATCTAATTCTTTTAACTTTAAATATATTTGTTAATTTGAAAGCATTTGCTAATGAAAATGTTTTAAATGATTAACAAATGACAAAAAGTGTGAATGTTGAAAGAGATCTAATCAATGAAATCTTTTCATCTATTCACCATAAAATATTAAAGGGCATCTTTGATATACCTTCTTGCATACATTGAATGGAATGCATTGCTCTTCAGATTCATCATTTAATTAGCTGTTTCTTCACTTAAGCAAATATAAATATGTGCACACATTTGTTATATCTTCCAGACAATATAGATCTCACTTATGAATCAAATAATATAGAGCAAACTAGTTGGATATATTTATGATTGGGTAATTGGTCCATATTATTTTTCTCATTCACACATATATGTTTTATTACATACTCCCATATACATATAGTTAAAAGTAAAGTTCAAAACAATGAGTGTTAATTATACTACCATCAATGAGCTACTCTTTCTCTCTACCATATAATTTTCTGTGCTTTTGAAAATTTGAGTTTAACTTTTGAAAAATGAGCTCTGTCTCCACCATTCATATTTTTCCTCAATCTTTTTGCAAATACTTGTAACTTGTATAATTCATTGGTAGGTCAGAAGCAAAATAAAAACAATGTCATGTATTTTGACTTTAGAATGAAAAAAATATTAAATGAAAATATTCTTGCAATGCCGAAATGTCAGAAATCAGAGTTCCAGTCAGGGCACCAGACTTCTGATTATCAAATAATTCTGCGGTACATTAACTCATACTATTTAAAGTGGTTTGTTGTTGTTGTTGTTGTTGTTGTTGTGGTGGTGGTGGTGGTGGTGGTGGTGGTGGTGTGTGTGTGTGTGTGTGTGTGTGTGTTTTCCTGTAATGTGGTATGCTTATTTGCATTTACATTAAGATAAATGAGTTCTGTTGATAAGATTAAGTTAAATGAAGACTAATTTTACTGATTCCCATAAGAATTTGTATCAAAATAGTTGTATTTTTTTGAGAACAAAACTTAACCTTTCATTAATGCTTGTAGTACCAAAAGGAGACATTTTAGCTTCCTTTATTCAAAATTATTAACATTAAGAGTCATGAATTTCTCTGCCAAGTGGATCAGAAATACATTATAAATAACCTAGTTTTTTATTTGTATTTATTTTTTTTTAAGAAAATGTAAACCATCCTGGTCAGTCTATCCTAGTCTATGTTTATATGCTATTTTCTCAAGCAATCGCTTCCTAGTTATGGTTTACAAAATGGCTACCAAAGGGAGGAAGGCAGGCCAGCCTGTACTGCATCACAAGGAACACTAGGATACACTGTACAAAGAATCCTATGGTCTCAGTACCATAACAACTGTAGATAAAATTTTGTATTGTTTAGTGATGAAAATGTCATTTTTGAGGTTTTCACTATGAATCTTTGACCTCATGCTCATTCTATTATTGTCAAAGTATTGTGTTTCCAGCAAATAGCCCAGACATTTAGAAACTTTTCCCCTCAACATCAACAGGTCTCAATCAACCTCTCAATACCAAGAAAAGAGCTCTGTTAGTGTTCTTAATGTGTCTGATAATTTGTTAATGTGCTCTTGAACTTATTCCCTCTTTTTCAGCTCTTCAACATCAGAAAAGTGTTATGTCAAAAAGAAAGACAGTACCCAAGAGGGAAGATATATAGAACAAAGTTCAGAAAAAGCAAAATAACAGGTGTACCCTATAAACTCCCTTCATGTTGACACCAAATCCAGTGTAAAAGTCATCTACTTCTATGAACCAGGAAAAGGTTCATTCTGTCTTTATATATTTACTAGGGCATGGTTCAAGTATTGACAAAGTAAACCAATTTAATGTGAAATTTATGTTGTAGCACAACCTCAGGAGTTGTGAAAGCATTGCCACAAAGAATGGTAGAAGATTTATGTCTTCCTACTCAAAAGCTCTTGAACCAATAACAGAAAGTTTCCATTTTTTCCAAATCACACTCATCTCTGTGCCTCACACCCCCAGACAGCCAATCTACTTTATAATATTATGGATGATCCTATTGTAGACAGTTCACATAGAAGAAATCACATATTGTCATTTATGTCTGGTTTATTTGCTTAATATAAGGATGTTTGTGTTCATCCATATAGCATCATGCATAGTATGCAATTTCTTTTCATATAAAAACTCTGAAAAGTGTCGTGTAATGTTTTCCATTATTAATTTGATCTTCATTTAGGTTGATCCTGGTTTGGAACATTATGAATAATACTTTTGAATGGATTTTTCCAAAATGACTATACCATTTTACATAGCACTCAATGGTGCATTAAGACTTTGATTTCTTCAGATCTCTTGACCAACAATTACTTATGTAAGGAGTGATAAACTAAGTGCAAGATAAATTGTATTATTTTAGTCACTTAAATTATGTAATTAATTTAATACATTCACAGTTGTGTGTGACTGTTACCATTACCCAGTTTCAGAACATTTTTCTTATCTGACCCTAGTCATTGTAAGGAGGATAAAGTGGCATCTCATAGTTATTTGTATTTAAATTTCGCAAATTGCTAATGATTTGAGCTTTTTGAATGTAATTATGATACCTATGTTTGTCTCTGATGACAGAATTATTCAAACCTTCTGCCCAAGTTTAAATTAAGTCATTTATTTTTTACTCATAATAATGAGAAAATAGCCTCACTTTTATATCAACAATCAATGTCACACATGAAAACTCAACTCTGCAATGCTGTCAACTTAATACATTGGACAGTTATCCTACATTTTCTAGTCTATGTGCAGAAAGCATCTTTATAACTCCAGAACATGTTAGACAAATACCTATTTGTTACAGAGAGTGTGGGAAAAGTTCGATAAAACAGTCATGTATGGAATGCACATATGAATCAGTGTGCTAACAAAAACTAGAAGCATTTGTGGCATAATCCCAATTTATAGCTTGTGAACTTGTTTAGGTAAAAACCACAACACAGTGTTTTGAAGACAAATAGTCTTAAATCATAAGTGTGTGAAAAACATTAAATTAAAGTGTATTATCCTACATCTTCTCTCATCTATGTGTTTATTAATAGAAGACCACTATGTGGGTACTAGAGTTGTATGGAACTTTCTGTTACACTGATTAAGCAGAATGTATTTTATCAAAATACATGCTTAGTATCAATTATGGTTTGCTTTCATAACATTTTTCTTGGTGTATTGTTGTACTTCGCTTATGTAGAATATTGTACAAATGATAATGGGAAAAGTAAGCCAAGTAATAATGTATAGCAGTTTGCCATATTGTAAAGATAATATCGCAAACTTTCTCATATCAGTGTGTAAAGGACTTCAATGGTGGTTATAGTTGCTTTTAAGAGGAAAATTAAGTGATGATAAAACCAATATTTTCTTCACACAAATAATTTTAAAAAAATTCTCAGTCTTTTTCTGTAAATATTAACTATCTTAAAATCCCACTTCCCTCTCTATACCCCAAAATGAGATTTAGTCTAGGCAATAGAAAACATACCTAGTTGTATGTGAAAAAACTCAATTTTAAAGAAGTCTCCAAGACTTTGAAGGTATCCAGATGGCGTCCATCCATTCTACACAAAGTTTATGATTACTTTGGCTAAAGCATCCAGTCTCTGCAATGAACCAGTTGACATGACAACAATACCAGCCCCCGTTGTAGTTGGGTTTGTCCAGGGAAGATTTGTCCCAAGCGAGGGTAATTTCTCCATTGGCCATTCTCAAAGTCTGTTGTATTTAGTGAAGTAAAACCATTTCTGTGGAACTAAACTGACAGAAAACAAATGAACCAATGTTATTTTTATCCCCTCAGGATGACTTAATTGCCTTGAAAACATTCACCTCTGAGAAGGCCTTCTTTTTGTTCAGCATCAGAAATAACTAGTGAGACTATTCGGGGGGGGGGGGGGATGGCACTCATCCAAAAGGAAGTGAACTCATACACAATTCCTAGATTGAAAAGGATTGCAAAGGAGGATTATTTCTGCCAGCTTTGGTCATTTGACAGCTACAATTCTACTTGTTATTTCAAATCATCTTCAACTTTCTAATGAGAATCCTGTCTTTGATTATTTAATGCTTATGCATGAAGGCAGAGGGAATGAGCGAACTTATTTATGAGGTAGTAGGTTTAATATAATTTACTCTATGCTTAACCTTTAGAGCCTTGTTTTTGCATTACCTGCATATTGATTTAAAATGGACACTTATTGTTTTTACAAACACAGCCTGGAATTTGTGAAATGGTAGGGTTTCTTTTTGTATTAAGAGAGTGTAGGGTTTATCTGGATAAATACCAGTGTTTCTGTAAATAATGGGCATGTTTTACCATATTAGCATCCAAGGGGAAGGTAAATGGCTGTGATGTATCTTTTTTGGCACATGTGAAACTCACAGTGTTCTGTGCTGTTGAGATTGATCTCTTTATTCTGAACCCATCTTGAAATGTGTGTATAATTACTCTATTAATCACGCATCTATTAATATTGGGCACACTTCTCTAAACTGTTCCACCTTATGCATTGAGCCAATGTCTCTTCACAACATCTGAAATTCATTGATTGGCTGGACTAACTATCCAGAAAGCTCTAGGAACGCGTCTTTCTCTGTTCCTCCAGCACTGGGATGACAGATGTATGCCACTGAACTGTATTTTAATATGGGTACTAGGGATTGAACTCTGGTCCACACACTTTTAAAGCAAGTATTTTATGCCTGGGGCTGTAAGCAAAGGCCCATTCTCACTGTTTTTGTTGATTTTATATAGCTATCTTTTTCCATGTTCAAATTCAACATCTGTTTCCTTGAAGCTTTTACACATCCTTTTCATAATCTTTTTCAGATCTTCTTTATTTTATTATCATCTTCTTCATTTCTAGAATGGAGAAGAGCACATTCTCATAAACATTTTGTAACCTTTAAACTCTACAGTCTTAATATGATTATTTAAAGAAGAAACAACCTCTTGATCACTTACGTACTCTAAGATTCCTTCCTTATCCATTGCTTGCCAAATGTTAAACTTTTACCCTTTAATCTTGATGCAATAATTTAAATTTCACTAACTCTAAACTTCTAGCAACCCTACAGTAATTCCAAACTACTCACAAACATCTGCAGAAATTATATTCCTTGAAAACTCTTGGATATTTAATATTATCTATTGGCTTTAAAATTTATCGAGTTAGTCTGCTAATTAATACTGATGCTTAAAATCTTGCATTGAACTAGAAATGAGGGACTATGAGAAAGATCAGCTGTTAAGGGCTAGGCTCATAACCAAAAGAAAAAAAAGAAAGAAAAAGAAAGTAGAAAAGAAAAAAGGAAATCCACAAAAAAGAAGCGAGATTCTTTGAATGTCATATAGTAGGATTAGGTATTGCAAAGTGACTAGTCTTGTTCAGGTACCAATGTTTGTGCAGGGCACTGCTTAATGCCCTTCCAATTGTGGACTACTCTTTTGGTCAGAATAAAGATTGAGTAATATCATAAACAAAAAGAAAATATGTCTAGTTTCTTGAGTTCATTATATATTCTAGATATCAGCCCTCTGTCAGATATGGGGTTGGTGAAGACCTTTTCCCATTCTGTAGGCAGTCACTTTGTCTTGTTGACCATATCCTTTGCTCTACAAAAGCTTCTCATTTGCAACAGGTCCCATTGATTGATTGTTTCTCTCAGTGTCTGTGCTACTGGTGTTATGTTTAGAAAGTGATCTCCAGTGCCAATGTGTTGAAGAGGACTTCCTATTTTCTCTACCATCAGGTTCAGAGTAACTGGATTTATGTTGAGGTCTTTGATCCACTTGGACTTAAGTTTTGTGCATGGTGACAGATATGGATCTATTTGTAGCCTTCTAGACATTGACATCCAGTTATGCCAGCCCCATTTGTTGAAGATGCTTTCTTTTTTCCATTGTACAGTTTTGGCTTCTTTGTCAAAAATTTATGTTCATAGGTGTGCAGGTTAATTTCAGGGTCTTCAATTCGATTCCATTGGTCCACATGTTGTTTTTTATGCCAGTACCAAGCTATTTTTATTATGGTAGCTCTATAGTAGAGCTTGAGGTCGGGGATCATGATGCCTCCAGAGGGTGTTTTATTGTTAAGCATTTAGGCTTTGGAGCAACAGTTCAGCTGAGATACATTCAGATATGAGGACTCAGAGGCTTCCAGTCTGAGGAAACAAGACCAGCTGACGAATTGGCGAAGTGAGGTTGTCTGTCGCTTGTTCTGTGTCTCTGGTCTTCCAGCATTCACCCCAATAACTTGCCTCAGGTTTGATTTTATTAATAAGTACCTTTAAGATTCCTGCTACACTCCAGTCTGTATAAAAGAACAGAGGTTGCACATGAGTTCTTCCCCAAGCCATAAGTAGTAGTGAAGCTGTAGACAGAAATGTAGGATTACATTTACTGAAGAGTTTGGACATTACCTTTATGCATCCAAAGATACACATATGTTTCAATACAAGGGGAAACAAGATACAAAATATTCACAAATATAATGGCCTTTGAAGATTATTTGAAGTGAGTGCTGTATAGTTACATAAACCATTTGGTGAATATTTAGACTATGAAACTGATGGAATGTTATATTTAGGATAAAAATGAAGGAAGGCTGAATAGCCACTGAGAATTATTTCTGAGATTTTATTCTCTAGGATCTGCTCTACAATATATCTCATACATGATTAGAAAACAATTTTAAAGGAAATCTATGCTCTCCTTGAATTTTACTCTATGTGTTTGTATGAGGTCAAATATAGATTGGAATTTTATCTGTTTTATTTAATCCTACAGTCTCAGCACACAGTAGTTGTTTCAGTTAATTGAAAATGAAAGCATACTTGACAGAAAGCTGATTGCTTATATGCTAATGTGACAGTACTGCAAATCATAGTATTCATAATACCTATTAATTCAGTAAATGCGTAAAACAAAATTGTGTACTCTGAGAGCAGTCTTCACAGAAAAGGTGTAGTTGGATTAAAATGGTTATGACCAGTGTATCATGTTATATTGGAAAATAAAGACATCTTTGCTAATTCAGTATCTTTCACATAAATTTAAAATCATAGCAGTAGATCTTAAAAATTTAAAGGCTTCATTTTAAAAACAAGTATTAACTTTACATGTATAATCTAATAGAGACTACAGAGAAAAACATTTTTACATTGAAATTACAGTGTAATCATATGATTTCCTTTTCTCCTTTGTCTTCAAACCTTCCCATGTACCCCCTTATTCTCTTTCAAATTTGTGGCCTCATTTTTCTTTAACTGCTTTTTTATGTTTAATAAAAAAATAAATTTATTTATTTTTCCTCTCTGGTGCAGTTTTCCTTCCTCCTTCCCTCCCAGTCTCTCCTCCCCACAATCCCTTTTGATGGCCCTACCAATCCACTCCTCCTCCATTTTTAACTGTTTTTATATACACATGTGTCTGTGTATATGTAAATACAACCTGTTCAGTCTGTATAATGTTTTTTGTTTCTATATGTTTTCAGCACTGACAATTTGCTAATCTCTATCTATCTATCTATCTGTCTATCTATCTATCTATCTATCTACCTATCTATCTACAATAGAGTTGGTGTGCTCTTCCCTATTTCTCCCACTTTTAAGTATTACTTAGTTGCCAGGAGATCTTTATGTAGGGTAGAGTCTGTAAAAGTTTTTCCATCTTATTTTGCAAGAAAATTGCTATCATCCTCATTCAGGTCATGTTTATGCAGCTGTGTTGGTGAAATTTTATGGGTGTAGCTTCGGACATTTCCTAAAGACACACTCTCACATGAACCTTGCTGCTCCTCTACTTCTTACAATCATTCTGCCCCATCTTCTGCAATGATCCATGAACCTTAGTTGCAGGAAGTGTGTTATAGATGTAGCAGTTGAACCTGGACTGAACAACATGGACTTTAATCTTCTGCAAACTTTTTAGTTACAAGAAAATATTATGAAAAATCCACAATTTGTTATACTCAGATTATCTTAAGAAAAGTAAAATTTATAGGCAATGAACCCAAAATCAACATGATAGAAGTCTTTCCATAGTCAACATTAAGTAGAAATTAGCTATATTTGAATATTTGATAGAAAGACTAAGAAAGTATAATCTATAAGGAAGAGTTAACAAACATATCCTCGAATTTGTTCAAAATCATTGAGAGCATCCTAGTTAAATCCTTTTGTGACTACATCTCATGGCAATGAATGGTAAAGACATTCTTAACATTCTAGAACATGGAAATGGACCAAATCATGTTGTTTAATTTGTCTCATTTGTCATTTTGAACTAAAGAACATAGCAAACAGAGCTATGAGCAGTGGGTTGAGCTGTGAACTCATGTACTTTTTGTAAAACCAATTGATTTGTTTATTCTTTCTGTTAGCAGTATAAATCCCAGTTTGAAAATATTAATAACAAATAGTCATGAAATTTATTAAGATAAATATCTGATAACTAATTAAACAGAAATCATTTACTCACATGACCTGATTTAGCATGTGTATTATTGCTGGTGCTTCACATGGCTTTTTAAAATAATATTGTTCAAAATGTACTTCAGAGTTCGTAGTGATAAAAAAGTGGGATAAAATAAATGTAATGAAATTCCAAAATTATAGTATTTTATTAGTGTGTGTATAATTATATATGTATAAAGTATAATATACAAAATTATATAAAAGTAGATATTATAATCTTTAAAGAATTAGATATATACTTGACATGCAAAAATACAATATTGGAATTAGGTGCATTTTCCTCCCATTTGAAATTATGTTCAATAAATCCTGGCAAGGATGCACACTATGTTTTCCCTCAAACCCTTGATAAATATATCTTTTATTTAATATTTTATCAGTTCTTTAAAATGAGTAAAATTTAAGTGTTGAAAATTATATACAAACAATTGCAGAAAGCAATCCTATACTTCCAGAGTTTTCATTATAGATACAGTGTAGTAATATTAATTCTTATTGTGGCATCAAGAAAAACTATTGACCATTAGTCTTGTAACTTCTGTTTTAAAATCAAATGCCTTGGGGGAGGAAAGGCTCACATTTTTCTTGCTTTGATGTTTCTATGTTTATGACTAAAGAAATACCTTAATTTGAAAATTTTGAATGTGAAGCAAAAATCAACATAGGAAATGCACCAGAAAAGGCAACCACTTCATTCACACAAATTAAAAGTTTTTAACATGTATTTATTTGTATGGGCATGTAAGGGCACATGCTTGCCACTGTAATGCACGTGTGGATTCTCTTCTTCTACCGTGTGGATTCCTGTAATGCAACTCAGGCCATCAGGGTTGGTTGCAAGTATCTTTCTGTCACTTGCCCCATTGATATGTTAATTATGAAGGTTCTACCATTGGCTCTAAAATCCACCTCTATAATAAACTGAAAATATATAAAACCTGAAGTCTGATTCATGACATCATCATTTGAAGAAAATGAATATCCTAGCATAAAATACTGAAAATGGACTGTATGTCAATGCATTACTATAATATATTTTTAAAAAAGTTTAGTGATAAACATAAGTGTAAAAAGAGGAATATAAAAGTCTCATTTCAACAATGAACTCAAAAATAATTTGTAGGATAATTTTAATGAGTCAGACCAGATCTACTTTCTTTTTTCCTTATGTCAGTTTCTCTGTGTGGATGGTCAGTAAGAAATACTGGTTGCCTCCTTATCCTCCAACTTCCAGCTGAAGGTGACCCATAAGAGCACCAGAAAAAGATTTGTGACAGCAAGAAGATTGGGTGAGGGGAATTTTTTCTCTATGTTCTACTTTTGTAAACTGATAATTTATATCTATTGATCAGATATAAATTCACAGATCCTGGCTCAAAGACCTTTCTTTCCAGCTTTATCATCTCTTTGTTTTGGTATTTTCCTGGTATTTTTTCATACTTTAGTTATACCTTCACTGCACATATGTGTGTGTATGAGTGAGTGATGGAGAATGTGTGAGTGTGGGTGTGTGTGTATTAGTGAGTGAGTGAGTGAGTGAGTGTGTGTGTGTGTTTGTTTGTTTGTGTGTGTGCATGTATGAGTGAGTGAGTGTGTGTGTGTTTTATTGAAATTTCCTAGAAAAATATTTTTTACTAACTTGAAAGTGTTACAGCCACAGAATTAATGGTAATGGAGGGCTCAACATCTTATACTTTGATATTTTAAATTTATATCATTTACATATATATAAAATTTATATATCCATTCATTCTTAATAGTAATACAATATACATCAAGTGTTTGAGGGTTGCTTTTAAAGGAAGCCCATTCATTTTGTTGCTTCATAAAATGTTTTATGTAGGTTGTATTAAAATTTGGAATTTTACTCTGCATGTAGCAATTGATATATATTCCACAAAAGCACAATGCTCTACTTGTAATATTTCTTTTAGATAAACATCTGGAAATTATTTGGAACATTCTGACCTGTATATTTTTAACATAGTCAAAGCCCCTCATATATCATAAAAGTATATGTATACATTACTAAAGTAGTGACTAATGAAATGTAATTTTTTGTGACTAGTGGAAATAAAACGTAAATGATTTTTCTTTTTGTTGCCAGTCATTTCAAATTAAAATGACCACAATTGTGTTCACATCCTTCAAAAGGATTTATGGGACACATGCAGACATCAGACTTGGCCATTTATAATCTGAAGATTTATGATGGATATTTTTTATCATTATCTTAGAATCAATATTATGTTATACCAAGATGGCTATGTGGGGCAGAGTGTTTGCCACCAAGACTGATGGCTTGAATTTGATTCCTGAAGCCTGCATAGTGGAAGGAGTAAATGGACTCTTGCAAATTGTCCTCAGATGTTCACACAAGGGACAAGGTACATGAGCCCTCTCCCACATACACAAATACACACACAAGTAAATATATCAATGTTATTTTATTAAAATTAATAGACAATACTGGTTTAGAAATCAGTACCTCATGATGTAATGTTCAGACTACATTTTTAGAGATGAAACACTAATCTGTTTCACACATTATATAAAATAAAGACTGAATAAATCTGGAAATATCTTTCTGATCCTTTGGAAATTGACTAAGGGGCTGGAGAGATGGGTCAGAGGTTAAGAGCACTGACTGCTCTTCCAGAGGTCCTGAGTTCAATTTCCAGCAACCACATGGTGGCTCACAACCATCTGTAATGAGATCTGGTGCCCTCTTCTGGCCTGCAGTCATACATGCTGTATACATAATAAATAAATCTTAAAAAAAAAAAAAAGGAAATTGACTAAGGATGACAATTTTAAAAGTAGTTTTAAACTTTGTGTGTTTAAGTTACAAGTATTCTGTAGGTATGGATGGTAGAAAGGAATGTCGTTTAGTGATTAACAATGGAAACTTTGACTGTTAGGGTCTCTTAAATAAAAATTGAAGTGTTCGTTGCATTTCTATTCCACTCCTACATATTTACTCCAGAAGTAGTGGAGGTATATATTCGTAAAGAGCTGTATGGGAATGAGCATAGAGCACAGCACTAATTTCTAACACCTGGAAACACTGAAAATCAATGTGAAAAAATGATTTTATCCATATAACATAACTCTGTACATTGAATGAGGTATTGTTTTCTGTAATAATATAGATGAAGTTTATTCCCTAATATGTTCAATTCCGTGTGAGATTCCGTTTTACATGAAATTCTATAAATAAGCTAATATGTAATTAAAAAATATATGTGTATATTTGAGTGTGTATACTCACTCCCATGTCCATTTGTGCTGTTTTATTTGGGCAGTGTTTTGAAATCCCGTTTTGAATGTAATTGAAATTGATTTTTATATATGGTAAATTCATGAAATTTTAATTCATAAATGCAGTTATAGGATGATAATATATTACAATAGAGACACGAATATACTATTACTTCAAGAGCCCACATTTTTTATTTATGAAATTTCAGGTAAAATTGTTCAATAATGTAAGTCTAATTTAGTAGGATAAATTAACAGTATTGTAAATGTGCTATATTGTTTCCCAAAGAGAATTTAGTAGTAATGAACTGCTTATCATTATTTTAGGTCATCTATGTAAAATAAGCTACATTTATTGTAAAAGGAATTGAAAATTCTGATGCTTAGATATTTAAATGCCATGATTATGCTCTGATGAATATTTAAGTCTTTAGAGTCAGACACAGTTGCTGCTAATGTCAATCAAATCTAAGATGACCAAAGGAACCCTGCATTCATGAATAAGTAATCTTTCTTCCCAAGAGTTTTCTGAATAGTCTAATAAGTCCTTGAGGAATAAGGAGAACCTTTTTTGAATGACATTTTATCTAAAAGTAGATCACAGGAGCAGATGTAGTATATTACAATCTGCTTGACCTGTGCATAAGGATTTGTGTGTTTGAACTCTAAAGAACCTGTTTTGCTTGATTCTAAACTGGAATAAACAGTGTTGGATCACTGACTCAGTGTCTAAAGCCTATGTAATCCTTTGGAAGTATATTTTGGTAACCCAGCATGACTTCTAAAATATTTTATAGATATTTTTATTTTAATTCTATAATTATTTGTCGCAATTAAAAATAGCTCTCCCAAATTTTAAAGGTCAAAAATGTACTGGAGATTTGCCTTGGAAATTTCATAGTGGCTATATTACTTTATTTGAACATTTTCTGCATATGACAACAAATTTTGTTTAAATTTTAAACAGTATTACAAAGGTACAGGTTTATGGGATATCACCAGTGCTTTTGGTGGTACCATTGAAGCTGAATTGTCAGAAATATCTCCTAGTTAAGACTTAATTGTGTACCAGTTCTAAATAAAAAACATGCAGTCCATTTCAGGAGCTGTTGGAGTAGAAAGAGACTCATTAAAATAATTGGTAGTCTTTACTCACATAACTTGTAAACTTACACACATTTATATAAAATTTAATAAATTTTTATAAAAACCCTGGTTTGTTTTCTAGGCAAGGAAATAATACATACACATCTCATTTTGAGGTCATCAGGCATTTTTAAATAAATAATAAAGAATTTAGTCCTCAGACATGTATAAAATGGATAATCCAGAATAGATTTAAGTACTGTTTATATACATTTATTAATTCAATATATGTTTGTAGCTCATCTCTAGTGCTAGGTAATCAAAATGTGTAAAACACAGTCTCAAGGAGTTGAAAGATGGGTTTCAGTGACAATCAAACACATTATTATTGAATGATAAAACATGTATTAAGCAGTTCACAGGGGACAAGGAGGCAGAGTCATTTTACTGTGTTTGAAAAATATAGAAATCTTCTCAGGAATGACTGTTAGCTTGGACATTATGATTTCTGTGTGTGCAAAATTACATGGTATATTTACTATTTTATATATGGGGTATTATTACATCATAGTTCATCAGCAAAAACATGTAGATATTCTGTTAAATATGATTACATGTGAAACATTGCACTTACATGTATTTATATTTCATTATATTGAACTTCAGGTTATTGTGCAAAGTTGTGATTTTCATCATGCATGATGCTGTCATAATTTGCTCTCATTCATTCTCTTTACTCACAAAGTATATTTTAAATGTATCAATATGTTTTGCTCTTAAATGAATTTCACTATATTCAAGATCACAATGGCTAAAACCTTCATTATAATACTCTAGTAGGTTTAATTTCTTGTAATTAAAGAAATTTAATTTCTTGTAATCATGTAAGTTTTATTACAGTTTATAACAGAAATTTATATTTACCAGTGATTGGTACAACATGCCAATATATCATTATTTCTGGATATTTTCATGTCATGTATTCAAACATTATAATAGCTCTTAACATGTTTTAAAATTTAACATGCTTTATATGGTTTACTGTGACATTTAAAACGTGCTTATATACACATAAATATCTATATACATATATGCACATAGATTATGTACTCATTTGAATACATTTCTGAAAGACATATATTCTAGAATAATATTTTGATTGTATGAAAACTAATAGTGAATGTGAAACGTAAAATATTATAATTCATTGTGTAAAAAATGTTGGAATTATAAAAAAGTTTGATGTTAAATCAACATGTCATTGTGTTCTAAACACTTGTGTCAAATGAATGTGACTGTACTGTATAAACATTAACAAATAATGCAATTTGAATAGTAGTCATTAAAGTCAAAGTATATCACACAAAATCCCCCACAAATAGTACGTAGATTCACTGACTGTCAGTTTAAAAAAGTAAAATGAAAAGAACTTTCTGATTAGTTAATCAATACCATGCACTATCTCAATGCATTAATTGAGAGTGGATTTATATACTCACAATCTGTTCCTGTATACCAAAAATGAACATGGAGTTTTTACCTGCTTATATCAAGTACTTATTTCGAAAAACCCTTTAATCATCTGAGTATCACCAATGCAAAAACAGAACCCAGGTGAATCCAAGAAGTGAGATTCTTCTTTAAGCTTTTAGGAACTAGACATTACCATAGCAACAAGAGGCTTTCTTTTATAAGGTTTTAATACCTCTGCTTTATTTTCCATTGCAACAGAGGTTTACAAAAGCACACTCAAAGGCTTTGTTAGGATTTTTATGGAGTGCCAGCATAGCCATGGTGGGTGTTATAATGAAGAAACCTTACATTTAAGCAAGAAATATCAGTATAAGTAAAAAGCCACATTTTAAGCAGTAAGTCGATTCTATGTTAAAGACACCCAGACTACCTTCATGTAATAAGAAGTATTGATTGTAGACAAATTTCTTCATGGTCTTATTAAATAAAAAACACAGAGCCAGAAATTTGGGTTAAAGCCTTAGAAGATGAGGGAAATACAGAAAGGCACAAGCTAACCTCACCTCACCAACTCCACAGTTTCCAAAAGAGCACAACTTCCTGTCTACCCAGGCTTATATGCCTTGCTGTTCTGCCTGCTCATTGGCACTTAGCTCAGCTACCTCACTTCCTCTTCCTACATAATTCTGTCACTGTCTGTCTGTCTATACAGACATCCAAGGCTCCATGGTTGGTACTGGGATTAAAGGAGTGTTTCACCATGCTTGGCTCTGTTCCCTAGTGTGGTCTTGAACACAGAGACCCTGCCTTACAAAGGATTAAGGGTGTGAGCTGCCTGACATCTTTGTTTACTTAAAATGGCTGGCCTTTAACCCTTGATCTCCAGGCAAGCTTTATTTATTAATGCACAAATAAAATATCACCACATTTCAGCACAAATAAAGCATCACCACATCCCCCCTTTTTTTGGTCTAATAAAAATAAAAAAGTTATAATTAATATAAGAAAAACTATATACAGTAAGTATAATAACTATATACATTAAATATATGCAACAAATACATCAAATATGTGTAGTCCATTTGCATTTGACAAATTCAGTGAAAATATTCCATTGTCTATCCTATTTTGGTGAGTCAAAAATGTACCTAATTTACTTTCTATCCTAACTTATATTATCAACAGAAAACTATCTTATGTCTTTCAAACTTATACACTTAACATCTCTTAGTGAGTTTGTTTTCTGAATTTCTTAACACAAAAAAATTGTAACTATAACTATCTAATTTTCAACTCCCTCAGAGAGCTGAGAAAGAAATAATATTACCTAATAAATCAGGAAGTACAAACAAGTGACTTCTAAACAAATGAGTTATGACAGAAACAGCCAGCTTCCTGGACAGTCACCTGAGGTTTCTCTGCAATGTGGTGGCATCATCTTCGGCCTACAGCTCCACTACACATTTGGAGAGACTATTCCATATACCAGATAAACTTGAATTCCACCAATGTCCTGTCATGATTCAGGATTTTAAGTTCTGTAAATTGATGGTGTTTTTGGAATTCAGCTGTCCATTCTTCTTGGCTTCTGGGTGGTATCAAATTAGGATCCCATTCTTCTCAACTTGTGGGTGGCTTCACCTCATTTATTAAATACCAGTCTACTCCTTCAAGAATAACTGTTTCAGCTACTGTTCCACTGCCTACCAGAAGCCATTGGTCCATTGCCTCTTCAGCTGCCTTCAAAGAAAGGGGCACTGTACATTTCAGTGATGATGCCATATTGTCATGGCCTCTGAGGACACCTATTGCCAAAGCTGCAACCACACTTATCTTGGCAAGAATAAGTAGCCCTTTGTTTTGTGTCCTGTTTGTCCATTTTGAATACTGTTAGTTGATGCGAGGACATTTTGTTGCCCAGTGGTTAACTTTTGCCACAGTGAAAGTTAACTCCATATGTAGTTTCTTCAATGCCCATATCGTCTCTGAAGTATTTTAGTACTGCCAGGAGCAGACATGTTTCATAGTCATAATAAAAGAAAAAAATCTGTTACTGAAACATTTTAAATACCATATTATGAAGATCTCTTAAGGGTTTGAAAGTGCCCTGTCTATCTAAAATATATCTCTGCTTGACCTTGAAAACATACCTAATATGACTACAAGTTTGATTGTAATGTCTAACTACTAACTTTCACTTCTTTATAACTTAATAGTTGGTAATAATAATGTTCAAGGATTAGCAACTTGTATTACATTGTCAAATGAACTGTATAGGTACAATATCCTGAACAAGATTAGAAATATACGTACAACATTCTCTAATATCAATCTCAATATATATAAATTGCATACAATTTACAAAAATCCAATCCAATGTAAAGTATTAAAAACTAGTAATTGTCTTTTAAAAGTAGATTCAATAATCGATCATTTTATCTATATCTTCTCTTTACTTTCAGAGTAGATTCAATAAACTTCCCTCTATTCTATCATTTTTATATACATTTTTTTAAACAATGAAAATTATCCCAGACCCAAAACCCATTAAAAGACAAACAAAAAACAAACAAAAAACAAACAAAAAAAAAACACCCACTCCAAAAATCCTCTTTGAGAATGTGGGCGTTGTGTTCTTAAAATTGCTTCCTGATGGCTATGGGCAAATTTTGAGTTAATTGTCAAATTCTAGGAAAGGTAGCTATATCCTTTGTTTTCCATTCTCTGCATAATGACAAAGTTAAGGGCTTATCTCAAGTCCTTGTTCAAGTAGTGTGTGAGGCTGGACCATCTCAGCTAGCCATCTCAAAATTGCTCTGAGCAATTATTAGTCCAAAGCTGATCTGTAGATGATGTTTGTCAGCTTAGTGGTATGATTATTGTCAATGTGGAATCATTGTTGTGGGGCCCCATCGTCTTTCTGGAGAGTTCAAATTTGATGTTAGGCATGGTCATGATTTCCTGCAGAAAACTGATAGAGACTTGAACACAAAGACATGTATAAGCAGCTAACTGAAACTTTTTTCTAGAATAAGTTAGCACTCTATATGACCATTAATAACTTAACAAAGTTTTATATATATTATAAATATTGATATAAAATCCATACTTTAAGAAAAATTTTAAGAATCAGAATAGAATCAAAGAATTGAGATTAGTAGCAATAGAATAGTCCCTATTTTTTGTTTTGTTTTGTTTTCTCCTGTTCCATATCAGAAGATGGCTCTTTCTTCTGGCATGATCCAGAGAGTTTTCATTTTCCTTTTAACAACATGCTGGGGTTTAAAGAAGGAGAGAGCCATTCTCCAATTCCAAAGCCAGCTTTAACTTTTAAAGAAGACCATTTGGGTTAAACGTCTTTAGAGAAGAACAGAAATAAACATGTAGGAAAACTTGAAATTTTATAGATTATGTACCAATAGGCTGTTTTATTCTTTTTCTTGGGACATTTTTTGTCTAGATGATTTGTCCTTTTTCTTACATTGTCTCATTTGTCCAGTGTTCTTCAGATTCCTTAGCCTTCATCCTCCTAAAAGACAAATCCATTAATACCATCAGAATAGCATACAATTCTGATTTTCAAACCAAATTATAAGGACTTTGAACCACTTTACTTAAATTTTCTGGTTTGTAACCTGTCTTTCCTTGTTTGTTTGCATTTGTATAAAATGTACAGACTCCAAATATGGGTGTTTCCTGAACAATTCAAGTCAGAATCCAATCAGCTCTCTTTAAAAGTTGAATTATATCACATTTGCGATATTTGCTATTAATCTCTCCCAACAGATTCCTGTAATGTCATAATTTGTCAATTTCTTCCTTAGTTAAAGGTGCTACAATTTCTGCTGGGTCTATTCCTGCTAATTGATGAAGCCTCAATTTTCCTTTTAAAATCAAGTCAGATATCTTTTCCACATATGTTTTTAATTTTTTACTCGGTTTATTTCATAGAAATATTCATTCCGATATACTATCTTCCCTCTGCATTAAAATTCATGTAGGAGAATGCTTAGAGGCTAAAATAACAAAAATTTAATCAAGCTTTGGATCCACATGATCCACATCTTGTTCTTCCTGTACTTTCTTTTCCACCAAGCACAATTCTCTCTCAGCTTTAGCTGATAATTCTCTTGGACTATGTAAATCCTTGTCACACTCTAAGGTTTAAAATAATATTCAGTTCATCAATATTTACCCCATAAATACTTCATAGATGGGAAATGTCTCCAAATAATCTTTGAAAGTCAGTAAGAGTACATAATTGATCTCTCCTAAGTCGCACCTTTTGGTGTCTAATTTTTTTATAGACCTATTTTATATCCTAAATAATTAATAGAATCTCATCTTTGTATCTTTTCAGGTGCAAATTGTAATCCCCAACAAGGTGAATTTTTCTTTACTTCTTCAAACATTCTTTCTAAAGTATCTGTATTTGAATCAGCTAATAAAATATTGTCCATGTAATGATAAATTATAGATGTGGAAAAGTGTTTACATATTAATTCCAATGGCTGTCATACAAAATATTGGTACAGGGTTAGGCTATTCAACATTCCTTATGGGAGAACCCTCCATTGATATCTCTTAACTGGCTGAGCATTATTATAAATAGGCACCAAGAAGGCAAATCTTTCTCTGTCCTTCTTTTGTAAGGTTATTGAAAAGAAACTGTGTTTTAAATCAGTAAGAGGACATCCTTTAGGTAACAGAGTAAACAAAGGAATTCCAGACTTTAGCAAGCCCATTGGCTGAATTACTTTGTTAATTGCTGTTAGATCTGTTACCCTTCTCCATTTACCAGATTTCTTTTTAATAACAAATAAAGGAGAATTCCAAGGGTTGGTTGATTCTTCAATATGCTGAGCATTTAACTGCTCTTGCACCAGCTCTTCTAAAGCCTGCAGTTTCTCTGTTGTTAAAGGCCATTGTATATCAGCATATTTGCCTTCTCTAAGAAGCTTATCTTGAGAAATTTCCGCACTTCTAGTCCTATACTGTTATTCTATGATTTTAGCCTCCTTTTAAACCATGTCCTCCATTGTAATTGTGCTCAGCCTCTAGGACAGATGTAATTAATTCTTTCCAGTCCTGAAGGATAATTCTCTTATAAGTTGACCACTAGTCTAACATTTGCTTTACAAATGGAGAATGCATACTGTCTGAGACTATAGCTTCTTTAAATCTCCTTAAATCTAACATTTCCACTGGAGTCTAATTAACTTGTACACACCCTTGAGCAGGTAGTCCCTGTAAGGTTACCAGATAGATTAAATTTGGCTGTTTAAAAACAGGCTGTCTATCTGTAACCATATAATTCAATCCTGAAATAATTTCACCTTTAAATTCTCCTGTCTAGGTCTGAATTTCTCTATGATTCATTTTAACAGGTTTTTCTAAAGATTTTTATCTTGGCACTTAAGTTTATCTACCTTTTTAATGCTAAAATAAAAATGATTAAACAAATAATATTCATAATTGATGTTATGTATATCCCATCAACATTAAATATCCTCTCATTTAATTGTTCCATTTTCAGACTGCCTAATGTGTTATCAGAGACCAAATACCTTCCCTTGTAAAAATGTTTCCTATTTTTTAATGTGGGAAAAAATTCTCCTTTAACTAATTTCACCCTTTAAGATATCTTAGTTGACTTACCAAGACTGTTGACTACATAGAAGAGTGGAAGTGTGAGGGAATTTCAAAGCAGCTACCTAGTGTGGTGGCAGTCCAAAATGGGAGGAGAGAGAGAGAGAGAGAGAGAGAGAGAGAGAGAGAGAGAGAGAGATAGATTCTGGCCATGTACTCCAGCCTGAGCCGTGCAACCTGGCCTGAGCTGTGGGCTCTGTAAGCCAACAAGCAGTCTGGCTGTATGTAGCTCTGTCTGCTTGCAGTTCCAGATGCATGCAGTGTACAGCTTCAGAGGAGCTGGGGCCTGCAAGACCACAGGCAATTGGCTTTTTTATTAATCCATGCCCCACAGTTGGAAGCCAAATGTAGATGAATTTCTAAATGGTCTTATTAAATAAAAAACACAGAGCCAGAATTTGGGATAAAGCCTTGGAGAGATCAGAGAAACACAGAAAGCCTCAAGCTAATCTCACCTCACCAACTCTGCAGTTTTCAAAAGAGCATGACTTCCCGTCTACCCAGGCTTCAGTACTTCAAAATGTCTCATCTGTTCCTGTGCTTCATAGTTCCATTTTTAAAAAGGATAGAGTCACATAGCAATATTTTTGTAGTATTTGATAATAAAAGCCAGGGCATTTAATGCTATTAGATCTGACAGAAATATGTCATAGTCTGATGACCTTTCATTATCATTTTTTCTGCAGTTTGTTCATGCTTTCCTATTCTTAGTAAAGCATTACTTTAGATCATAGACATATATGTCCACACATTTTCCTCTAAGAGATATACATACAGGTACTTAAAACACTTTGGTATGGGTTATGAAAGCAGTCACAGGAAGATAAACCTTTACCCTTTTGTAATTTATGCTTCCATATTACTTGTTTCTCTTTTCATCATGTCTAAATTCAGTCTGTTTATCATTTATTTCCTTCCGTATTTGTGCCTATACTCAGGAACTGTTCTAATTTTTTTTTTTTGCTTCAGTACAAACCATGACTTTCACCAAGAAATTGTTAGGAACAGAATTAAGTTAATTCAGACAAAAAACAGAATACTAAGCTAATTATTAAATTATAAATGTGAATATGCCACAACAATAAAAAAGTTTACCACTATTTATTTTGAGTTATTAGAGTACTAGACAGTGGAAGATTTCAATAGATACAGTGTTTAAAATTTTAAAATAAAATTGCCTGCCTTATTATATGTCTTAATAAGCAAAAATACTTAAAGCTTTCATTATTCTTTCTCACCAAGCACATAAAACTCCACCTCATGTAATAACTCATTTCCTTATTGAGGAAGAATTTAATGCAACAGTTCTTCTTAAACAAATATTAGAGAATGCAATGGAATAATTTATTCTGTCTATTAGAAAAATTTTGACTTTATAGAAACAATAAGTCCCTATTAATTTTAATATACAACAGCGCCACCACTCTTTTGATATACAATCAAGATGCTATCTCCAGTAAACTTTAGATGTAATTGTCTTATTAAATAAGAAACACAGAACAATTGCAGAGTTAAAATCCACGAGGTCAGAGCAAGAACTGAAAACCTTACCCTTCACTGCTTCTGCTGTCTTTCTTCTCCATACTTCTGTGTATGTTTTCTTTTTATTGCCTTTCTGTTCTGCTTTCTCATTAGTTGTAAGCCCAGTCACATGACCTCCTCATCACTGCCTGTCTGTACAGACCTCCAGGTCTTCTATGGTTGGTATTGAGATTAAAGGTGTGTATGGCCATGCTGGCTGTGTCCTTGAACACACAGAGATCTGCCTCGCTCTGCCTCCCAAGTGCTGGGATTAAAGGCATGCACCACCACCATCACCACTCAGCCACTGCTATGGCTTGCTCTGACCCCAAGGCAACTTTATTAACATACAAATAAAATCACATTTCAATACACATAAAATATCACTATATTTATCCTTTTCTATTTTAATAAATAGAAAAAAAGGAAAAAAGTTATAACTAATAAGAAAAACTATGTACAAAAATACAATAACAGTATACCATATATGCAAGCAATAAAAACCTAAACAATGTCTAGTCCATTTGCATTTGTCAAATTCAGAGAAAATAATTACATTATATATCCTATTTTGGTAAGACCAAAATGTACCTGATTCACTGTCTATCCTAACTTATATTACTAACAGAACTGTCTTATAACGTCTTTCAAATTTACATACTTACAGATCTTAGTGAGTTTTTTCTGAAATCATTTACAAAGAAAATTATAACTATAACTAATTGATCTTCAACACCCTCAGAGACCCAAGAAGGAAATAATTCTACCTAAAAATAAATAAATAAATAAATAAAAATAGGAAGTGCATGCAAGCAGCTTCCAAAAAAATGTGAGTTGACAGAAACAGCCAGTTGCCTGGACAGGCACCTGAGGTTTCTCCACAGTGTTGGGGCATCATCTTCAGCCTATATGCTTAGCGTATCCGACAGACTCATTTGTGAACTAGGATGTATACAAGGTCAATTTTGACCTCACATTTGGTGAGAGCAGTCCATGTACCAGAAATACTTGAATTCCATTAGTCTCAGGTCATGATTCAGGATTTTAAATTCTGGAAATTATTGATTTTTTTTTCAATTCAGCTGTCCATTTTTCTTGGCTGTGTATATGTGGCTTCATCTTGGCATCCCGCTCTTCTCCACATCCCTCCATTAAATGCCAGTCTACTATTGAGAGGAGTGAGCTTAGTTATTTTTCAAGAATAACTATTTCATGTGCTATTCCATTGCACATCAGAAGCCATTGGTCCACTCCCTGTTCAGCTGCTTTGAAGAAAAGGGCATGGTACTTTTTCCAGATTGCAAAGGCCACTCACTTCAGGGATGGTGCCATATTGTCCTGGCTTCAGAAGATGCCTTTTGTTAAAGCTACAACCACACTTGTTTTGGCGAGAATTGGTAGTCCTTTGTTTCATGTCCTGTCTGTCCTGTTTGTCAGCAGATGATTCGAGGATACTTTGTTGTCCAGTGGCTAACTTTTGCCACAATGAAAGTTAACTCCATATGCAGTTTCTTCAATGCCCATATTTTCTCTGAAGTAGATTGGTACTGCCAGGAGCAGACATGTATCATAGTCATAGCAAAAAAGAAAAATTCCTAAGTTATTAGAACATTTTAAATGCCATATTCTGTAGCTCTCCAAAGGGTTTGAAGATGACCTGTCTGTCTAAAATATATCTGTTCGATCTTGAAAACACACCTAATATGACTATAAGTTCAATTATAATGTCTAACTCTTAACTTTCATTTTTATATATCTTAATAGTTGGTAATAATAACATTCAAGGATTAGCAAATTGCATTACATTTTTAAATGAATGGTATAAGTACAATATCTTGAGCAAGATTTGAAATATGTGTATGGCATATTCTAACTATATATATATATACATATTTATATATGTGTGTATATATATATATATATATATATATATATATATATATATATTTGTATACAATATAAAACAATCCAATCCAATGTAAATTATTTAAACCTAGTAACTGTCTTTTTCTTTTTTTTTAGACAAGCACTTTAAATCTAATCTCCTTTGCCTAGTCCTTATCCGAACCCTTAACAACAACTTGTAACCAACCCTCCTAAACAAGGAAAACTATCCCAGACCCCAAACCCATAAAAAGACCAAATATCCACCTGCCCCACACCACCCTGTAGCTAGAGTTTTCCTGCCTGGCCCAGTCAGGACAAATCTCTCTTACCTGCCAGTCCCACAGTCGCTCAGACCCAACCAAGAAAGCACACAGAAACTTACATTGTTTAGAAACTGTATGGCCCTGGCAGGCTTCTTGTTATCTGCTTCTTCTATCTTAAATTAACCCATTTCTGTTACTCTATACTTTGCCACAGGGCTTGTGGCTTACCAGTGTCTTTACATGTTGCTTTTCATGGTGGCGGCTGGCGGTGTCTCCTCCAGCATTCTACTTCCCAAAATTCTCTACTCTCTTGTCCTGCCTATATTTCCTGCCTGGCCACTGGCCAATCAGAACTTTATTTACACAGAGTGATATCCACAGCACTTCCCCTTTTCTTTTTCTTTTTTTTTTTTTAAGGAAGGTTTTAACTTTTACAAAGTACAATTACATATAACAAAACAATTATCAAGCAAGAATTACAGTTACAATATTAAAGAAGATATCCTATCTATCTTATATTTGTGAGTCTAAGGTTTTATATCTAACTTATCTTTTATCATAACTGAGGAAATTATAACTATCTAGTCTTCAACCACATCAAAGACCTCAGAAGGATATAATATTACCTGAGAAGGATGCAAGCAACTTTTGGGAGTCTTGCAGGGTAGACAGAGACAGCTGGCAGCCTGGACAGTCACCTAATGTTCCTTTGTAAAGTTGGGGCATTTGTCTTCAGCCCACAGGGCTAGAGTCTCTCGATCACTTCTCTCAGTGTCCTGTAGAATGTCTGGCAGTTTCCTCTGCGAAGGAGGAACCTGAAGGACCATTTTGTCAAGCAAAGTTTAGTGGTCACCTTTCTATGGGTTCTGCATGTCCAGTCCATCAAGCAGTCCAGGCAAGAACAGTTTCTTGCCCAAATGGCTATTTTTGCAAAGGTGAAGATAAGATATGAAGTGTCTTCAGTGCCCATCCTCCTCTCTGAAGTAAATTGGTGCTGCCAGGAGCAGACATGTCTCACTATCCAGAAAGTCTAAATTTTAAAAATATTTTAAATGCCATATTCTGGAGGTCTTTGAAGTATTTGAAGATGACCTATCTATCTGAAATATCTCTATGTATAACTAGAAGACTTAACTAACATGGCTATGAGTATGATTATCACAGATGATTAATTATTAATCTATTTTTAATTATCCATTACAATTTTAAATGAACTATACAAACATAATACCTTAAACACGAGTAGAAATATACACATAGTACAACAAAATTAACTTTAAGTTTGTATCAATAGACTAAAATCTATACCATTGTAAAACATTTTAAACAAGCTGTTGCTCTTTAGAAGTAAGTTCATTAATCTACCCTTTCATCCTATCATATCTATATCATATCCCCTTTTTATCTTTAGAAAGAGATCACATTTATAATCAACCTGTTTTAAATAAAATAGTGGTTTTTCTCTGTCCCACATCAGAGGGCTCTTCTGATTTAGGACACAAGAAACTCTTAACCTTTTCTTTTAACAATATGTCTGGGTTTAGAGAAGGAGTGAGCCAATTCCATCTCCAAAGTCAGCTTGATAATTTTGGGTTAATTGTCAAATTCTTGGAAAGTTAACTATATTCTTTGTTATCCATAATTTCAAAGTTCAGGGTTTATCTCAAGTCCTTATTCAAGTAGTCTTTGAAACTGGATCATTTCAGCTAGCCATTTCAGAATTGCTTTAAGCACTTTGTAGTCCAAAGCTGATCTGTAGATAATGATTGTCAGCTTAGTGATGTTATTTTCCACGTGGAATTGTCGTTGGGCCCCATCTTCTTTCTGGAGATTTCAGTTGATGTTAGGCCTGGCCATGATTTCCTGCAAAAAACTGATAAGAGACTCGAACACAAAGACATGTGTAGGCAGCTAATGGAAGCCTTTTCTCTAGAATTAATTAGTACTCTATATGACCAGTATTATATTAACAAATTATATATATATATATATATATATATATATATATATATATATATATAATTTATTCTTTAAGAAAAGTTTAAAGAATTAGAATAGAATCAAAGAATCGAGATTAGTAATAGAATAGTCACTTAATTTGGTTTTTCTCCTGTCCCATGTCAGAAGATGGCTCTTTCTTCTGGTATGATACAGGGAGTTTGCATTTTCCTTTTAACAACATGCTTGAGTTTAAAGAAGGAGAGAGCCATTCACCAACTCCAAAGTCAGCTTTAAATTTTAATTGAACTGGGACTACAAGAAGACCAATTGTGTTAATTTTTTTTAGAGAAGAGCAGAAACAAACATTTAGGAAGATTTATGAAATTTTGTAGATGATATACCAATAGGCAATTTTACTCCTTTTCCTGGGACAGATGATTTTTCCTTTTTCTTCAGTTGTCTCATTTGTTCAGTGTTCTTCAGATTCCTTAGCCTTCATTCTCCTAAAAGAGAAAAAAAAAAACCATCCCCAAGACTAATTTTGGGGAGGTTCCCTTTTGGCAAGTTATATATGATTAAATGAAAAGGCATGTATTAATGGTATAAGTGAGTTTAAACTGGATGGTCATGTTGGTTGATGAACTATCACCTTCTCTAATTAAGAGATCTCTCTTGTTCAAATCAAACATTTATCAATTTTGATGGTACCCACAGCTTATCTTCTCCTGCAGAAACAAAAGCAAAACTTCATCCCCAACATAACACATACCATGGTTTCCATTCTGAGGTCAGTACATCCTTGAAGTGTATAGGCTGATTTAATTCTGTAGTTTTTTTCTATTATCCAATGTCTCTCTGCAGCTGTTGTTCCTTTCACTATTATGTATTAATCCAATGCTCTATTTTTGTCTCTATAGATCTACCTATTATGGACATTTCATATAAATGGAATTATACACTATATGGGGAATTATTTTTTTGCCAGGATTCTCCCATGTAACAATAATATCTTCAAATTTTATACATGCAGCTGTGTGTGTAGATAGACAAATGATCCTTCTCTTTGCTGAAAAAAATGTTGTGCTACACATATACTACCAAGTTCATTTATCAGTTGATATTTATTGGGAAGTTTCTTCTTGTTGGTTATCATAATTACTATTATAATAAGCATTCATGTGTAAGTAAATACATGTTTCTGTCTTTCTTGTTTTTACACATGTAAATGAACAGTTGGTTCAAAACTGTTAATTGTGTTTTACTTGGAGAACCAAATAATCCCCTACTTGGGCAATGAATGTTATTACTACACTGCATGACATTCAGATCATATTAAATCTTACATATTATGTATGGCTTTAAGTGGCTTTTTTGTTGTTTGGGAATAAATGAATACCCCTTATTTTCATTAATTTAATCCTTAAACATTTTTGAGTTCTTATGATTCCCTAAGTGCTGCTCTAGATTCTTGAAGATGAATCAACAACTACAGCAAATATCCCTGATTAGGGTTTGCAGTCCTTAGAACCCGCTGTTGAGTTATTTTAATCCTAGGGATGATGTAATTGAAGACAAAAAATAAGTTTTTCCATGAAGCTTACTGGTTGGCCAGCCTAACTGGTTTGTTGATGTTTTGGGCCAATGAAAGCCCTTGTCTCCCAGAGGTAGAATGCACATGAGAAATAGACCTGAGACTACCCTCTGATGTTCATGCATACATGTTAACCACGCTCAAGAACAGGTGCATATGCACAGATACACAATCCTTTCTTTGGTGTTGTCCACAGTTGTTGACAAATATTTAAATTATATCTTAATTTTGCTTCAATGTTTACCAGTTTTTTATTCCTTAACTCCATTGAGCCATGTTTTCCTAACTTCAGTACATTAACATTTCTATGGTTTTCAGAATCTTCCTAAAATATTACCACTTATGTAAAGTTTATTCAGACACAAACCTAGCCTTCATCAAGATACCCTTTAGAATAGGCATTTTCTTTTCCATCCAACTGTAGCAATGTCTTCAAATACCAATAGTCCATAAAATAGGCCATAATAGTAGAAATGTACTTTTTCTTCGATACTAGATTATGAGAATCCATTGCAAGAAACTTTTTTTTTTTGAGTCAAGGCTAAGGTTTCTCTGTGTAGCTTTGTGCCTTTTCCTGGAACTCTGGCCTCGAAATCACAGAGATCCGCCTGCCTCTGCCTCCAGTGCTCGGATTAAAGGCATGTGCCACCACCGCCCGGCGCAAGAAACTTTTAATGCAGTGTACATTGCCAGTACAAGAAGCTAACAATTCATTGAGGAATAAAAAGAATGATATCTCCACATGGAAACACTGGTCAATTACAAATAGTATCACAATCCATAGTTCTTATAATCAAAACACACTAGAATAATTAACTACTAACATTGAATCAAAATTCTATAGATAGTTTGGTGGTCAAAAGTAAATTACTTCTTCAGTCTGTTTTTACTATAACATGGTGCATAAGAGTAAAGAGAATTGCAGAAATATGCTTAAATAAATCACTTTTCACTTTGTATTTTTAAACTATTTCAAATATTTGAATAAAAACAATGTGTTTTATTTCATGTCTCTCTACAGACAGGTTTATTTCATGTAAACAGCTATTCTGTAACTTTGAGAAGGACAAATTACTGGTTTCCATTTTAAGATGAAATGTTAAGATAAAATAAGTAAACGAAACACACATGTTCTCCCTTGAAGGTTGAAAACACCTGCTTAGATTGTACTTAGTCTTCCTAGAAAAATTGTTGGAAAAGTTTTTAGACTAAATTTTCATTTTCACTTTTACCAAGATAAAGTAAAATGTAAATAAAGTCATAAAAAGGTGGACTTCCTTATGTTTTAGTGAAAAAAATACATATAATATTGCTAGCTCTGTTTGTTTGATAGAAATGATACCAGTGGTTATTTAATGTTTCTACTACTATTTAATAGTCAGAAGCCACAAGAATAAGCTTCTTGTATAGCAAATTAAATATGTGGTATTTATCAAGAAGTCTTAGTGTTCAAATCTCATCCACTGCAACAATTTTAGTTTTATAAATGTGATTATTATTGCAGTGTGAAATTTCATCAAATATCTTATTTGTTTACATGAAGTTACCAACATATAGATACTAGATTGTTTTAGGTGAGTCATTATTCTTTTTAAAATATAGTTTAATTCTAAGTGTATAAATTTCTATAATTTATGGATAAATGATTTGTAGTTCATATAAAAATATATGAGGTGGGGGCAAATAAGAGGCCAAAAAAGATTGGCAGTAGTGTGGAAAGAGATAATTTTCTCATTTTATTGAACCTTTAGATCATGAATATATAATATGTATCATTCACATTTTTTTTTTAGTTTATTTTCTGAAATTGAGAAATAGTTGCATAAATGCTTATTTTTCTTTTAGTATATTTTTCTGTGCAAGTTAACTTCTAAAATAGATTAAATTCTTTTAGATTTTTCATAGTTGTAATATTAGTGAATTTGGCAAGTTGAGGCAAAAGATCAAATAAAAACTTTCACATTTTGAATTTTATATTGCAGTATTCAGGGATTGAATATAAATTTCAAGTCTGGTTACTTAGGAATAAAGAACTTTAGAAAACAGAGTAGTTTGAATGTAATAATAATTATAGAGAGGTCTAGAAACAATACTATTGAAAGAATTAAAAGTGTTAGGAAGTATTCAGGAGAAACAGAAAGTTATGAGAAGGCCAACAACAAGGTGAATGTTAATTCAAAATACTTGTGAGTATCATCTCAGGGATTGCTTTTGACTGAGTGACTCACTTTTGTAAAGTCTCAATTGTGATTATATATTGTGTACCCTAATAAACTTTGCCTGAAGATCGGAGAGACAAAGGACCAAGCCATTTCTTACCTCTAGGACTTCTAGGCCTGAAAAAGCCTCTAGTTCCTGTCTCCTCACCCCTTATATACCTTTCTCCGCCCAGCAATCACTTCCTTGGATTAAAGGTATGTGTGCTTCCCAAGCAAAGGCATGAGATCTCAAGTGATGGGATTAAAGGTGTGTGACACCACTTCCTGGCTTTGTTTCTCTCCTAGACTGAGTCAATCTCATGTAGTCCAGGGTGGCACTGAATTCACAGAGATCCAGACAGATCTCTGCCTCCCAAGTGTTAAGATTAAAGTAAAGGTGTGTGCCACCACTGCCTGTCATCTATGTTTAATCTAGTGGTTTCCTCTTTCCCCTGAGATGCAGGCAAAGTTTATTAAGGTACACAATATATCACCACACTCAATTGTACCATCACATATTCTCCTCCTTCATAGGTATTACATTTTTCGTTGCTCAACTCTAGCTTGTAAATTAATGTTATTTTTTATTTTGGTTTTGGAATAATATTTGAATGAAGTTCTTAGATCTAGTAATCTATTTTTTATTTTTTCAAGGAAAATAAGTTCTAATACATTTCCTTAACTTACAAATTTTTTTGCATTCCTTTTAAAGTTTTGTATTGTTAGTTCTTCATACTTAATAAAGCAATAATGTGTTCTTTATTCATATAACATAAAGCATGATGTTCAGCTTATTTGGGAAGCTGAAGCAGAATTCTTTAGATGTGCAAATAAAGTTACTTATTTTTCTTTTCTAATTGTTACTACTCATCTCAGTTAATAGTTAAGCACAATAATTGACAATTCTACTTCAAATCAAGCATCTTTAAGCATTCTTAAAAGCTATCCCAGGAATCCCATGGCTGTCAGTTTTTAGAAGATAGTTTTATTTTGTGTCTATTCTATTTTCTGATTTGAATCAAAAATGAGTAGACAAGACGGTAAAATCTAATGTAAAGATGGTGAAGGGCTGCTGTTGTAGATCAATTAAGTTTTTAATGAAACGAACAGTTCAATAGTCTTATGGTTTTCATCATTCAACAGGTAAGGCTGTACTGATGTATAAACAGGCTCTTTTGAAGTGGCCAATATTTTCTGAACATAAAACTGGGTATGATTGCTAGTAACCATCATATTCATTGATAGAATATAATTAAGACTTTTGTAGTAAGAAAATGCTATCACACCCTTATAAGGATCATCTATGTGTAGCTGGGGAGTTTCTCTCTGGGTCTGCCAAGCCTCCATAGTGCTGCAGCCCACTTATAAAATAATTACTCAAACACTTATATTACTTATAAACTGTATTGCCATGGCAGGCTTTTTTATCTAGTTTTTCTATCTTAAATCAATTTCTATTTCTATTTATCTATTCTATTAATCTATACCTTGCCATGTGGCTTGTGGCTTACTGGTACTTTGTATCCTGCTCCTCACATGGCAGTTGGCAGAGTCTACTTCCTCAGCCCTCCACCTCTCAGAATTCTCCTCCCTTTTTGTCCTGCCTACACTATCCTTCCTGCCTGGCTTCTGGCCAATCAGCATTTTATTTATCAATCAATCAGTCAACTATGAATTGTTATATCAATGAAGTTACCATTTGAGACAACATGACTTCTTCAGTATTTACCAGGCTGAACTTCTAATTTTATTGTCTTTCCTTTAAATATTTTTCTTCTGGTGTTTTAGTTTGAGTGGTTGCAAATAGTATACATTAATTGCTCCTTAGAAACTGAATGAAGGAAAAAATTTTTAGTTGTGAAACTTGGAGAATGTTATGGAAATTCTCTAAAGCAAAGTTTCTTCATATGTACAACAGAAATTCACAAATGTGTGCAATATGTAAGTGATATCTACCAGCCTACACGTGTGCCTATTTGTATGTCAATCTATGTGTATATATGGTGATCATGTCAAGTACAGTAACTGGAAAATTTTAGGTTCTTAAGAAATATTAGGTATTGGACTGGGAAGAGGAAGAGGTGTGAATGATGTAAATACTGCTACCCATGTGTGAATTCTCAAAATAAATTTTAAAATAGTTAAAAAGGACATTTTGTTTATCTCTTCTTCCATATTGTGTCCTTTTGAAAATATTGCTCATGTCTCTGGAGGCTGTACATTACAAACTTTTGATGGTTATGCTTCATATAACACACAATGGGGAGGATACAACTAGTAAGGCATTACACAACCCACAAGACTAAAGATAATGACCATCTATCTTTAACACGTTATGCCAGACATTATTTAATGAAGCATTTAAATTAACTAGCAGTAATATTTAAAAGAATATATTTATTTATTTTTATTTTTTATTGTAATTACATAATTTCCCCTATTATGTTCCCTCTCATATACTTCTTGCTGGGTAAATTCCGATATCCTTCACTACTTTGACCTAAGCAGAATCCCTTGCAATGGAACACAGATAAGATATTTAGGCCTTTGCTTCAAGGACTTTTGTTGTCATATTCACCTATTTTCCTACAGTTATTGTTAAGCATGCTGAATCATTGCTTGCAGTCTTTTATTACACTGGAATTGTTTATCACTCTATAGCTAAATTTACATATTGTATTATATCTATTTCTTCCATAAATTCCATCAATCAACATACCCATAGTTAATACAATATTTATCTTTTCTTGTGCTAGTATATGTATGTCCAGACACATATTTGGAGTCAAATTGAGTGGGCTTTGAATTCTATGTTCACTGTTTTAGGCATCTAGGAGAAAAATATTTTCTCTTGCTTAAGTGAAATGTGAAGCCATCAAAAACTATTTGACAAGTTGTAAAAAATTAAAATATATTAAGTTTATTATATAACATGATAAATGAAGGTAGCAATATGGATACCATCAGGTTGTTTATGAATAAGCACAAGTTACTTATATTGTTGGAGACATGCTGAATATCTGAAGATAACTCTTATTAAATGGCAGGGCACACATTATACTTGATTTTATTCTTTAAAGTCCCTAATTATATGTATTGATCAACCATTTGCAGATTATTTATTAAATACAAGACCCTGTGTCAACATAAATATTTACATGACCTCTCCCTTGAAGAACCTTACTATTTACAGTTTGGAGAGAAAAATATGAGGGAAGAGATATATTCTTGAACTCAAGGGCTGTCAATTTTTAACAGAAAGACTTTAAATGACACTCATTAATCAACTGAGAAGCATTAAAGATAAACTTTTAACGTACTGACATCAACTGAGCTATCAGATTTAATACATGTGTTTGATTGTTGCATGTAGAATAATTACAAAGTGTCAGTGAAAAGATATAGAAATATCATTTATGAAACTCTTCAGAATATTAATATTATGAAACAGGAGATACAAAAGAGAGTTACAAGAAAATCCTTCCACACTCTAGGCATGAAAGATACAGCAGAGACAAAAAAAAAAAATGTGACCTCTTTTGCAAAGTTGCTGACCCCGGATAATCTCAAAGAGAATAAAAAGGAGATTGGCACAAAGAGAAGAAAAGACACAGACAAAATCATACCCAAACACTCAACAACACCACAATTAACTAATGCCTATAACAAATAAAAGGAAATCAATATAACTGCCAAACTACCTAAAGTTAATTCCTAATGAGAAGAGCATAGAGAACTAACTTGGGTTTAAAACCTCAGAAATCCATATTATTATTTCTACACATATTTTAATGAAATGCTATGTTTTCTATTTAGTTTGGAGTATTTTAGTTAACATTTTATATTTTTCAGACAATCTGTTGTCCATGATTTATTCATCACCATTTTTCCAAAATGATATTAGCCTGGCTTTTGAAAACAATTGTACTTAATAACCAACAAAATGAGGACATTTGTTTTTAAATAAATCAGGATGTTTTATGTATCTTTGTTAAGAATTTATTTTTATATTTATAATTTGCTTTGCATCATCATTATGCTCAAGGAAATTATCAAAGTATTTGACTAGATTTTTAATTAATATTTTTAACATGAAATTGATTTATTTTCTATGTCATATATTTGAGTAACATTGATACTAGTTTAACAAAAGAAGTTGAGAAATCATATTCTCATTACTTTGTAATGATTTCATAAGATCTGAGTCTTTAATTTCTGGAAATTGTCCAAGAGTTTGCTGGTAAAATAAAATATTGATGCTTTGATTATTTCAACTTCTTCATGTCTGTCTATAACTACCACAATATAACAAAAATGTCCCACAATTAAAAAAAAAACTGTGTTCACCTTTCAAGATGATTAATAGTCAATTTCACTTTTAACATTGCATTTCTGATAATTAAAAAATGTATTGGTTATAGATAGCTATGATGAAGACAGAGTAGAATGAAAGACCATAAAGACAAATATAGCAAATAATCAAGAGTTTTGTTCCAAATAAGTGCCACAGGGTTTTTTTTTTTTTTACTTCTTTTTTTTTTCTTTATTATTATGTGTTTTAAATTTTATACATCAGCCATGGGTCCCCCTCCCATCCCCACCTCCACCTTCCTCCAAGCCCCTCCCCTCCATTCCCATGTCCTCCAGGATCAAGGTACCCCTGGGGATTCATTTAAACCTGGTGGATTCAGTATAGGCAGGTACTATGATGAAGGGATCTTGCTTTTTTCTTTCAAAATTATCTGTCAAATTACCGTTTAAAAAATAAACCCTGTTGCACAGGGACACTTTGCTGAGTCTGGCAGGGTTTATTTTTTAAACGGTAATTTGACAGATAATTTTGAAAGAAAAAAGCAAGATCCCTTCATCATAGTACACACTCTAGTTAACTTCACGTGAATTAAATATTTAACAATAATAACAAACTATGAGCAGACTAGAGACAACTTTATGTGAACTTTTATGTATCAATGTAGAGGAAATTTGATTATCATTTTACCAGATATGAAAGAAATGCATGCTGTAAGAAGGCTAATGTACATAACTATGTCATACTCATTAATAAGTGATTTAAATATTCAAATGACTACCATTGAACCCAAGCATTTCAACATGTCATAGGGTAATTTTAATTTATCTTGTCATCTATGTGTCATATTTAAATGATACATTTTTGTTTTAACAATTTAAAATAGAGCTTCTTTTTCTGCCTTTGACTGCCGTCTGTGGATATTCCCCCAGCTGCCAGTCCAAATTTCTCACCCAGACTCAGGGACTCTCATCACCTATCCAACAGGGTATTGAGGCTGCCAAGTTGGCATCAACTCTCTTATTAGCTTCACCAAGACTTGAGACAGAAGCTGTCAACACTTCCTCTGTGGCATCTATGCGACTGTGAAGAATGATCACATTTTCATCAAAAGAATCTTGTCCACTTATAGTTGAAGAAAAGGATGTTTTGCTGAAGAATCATCTTTTTTTTTCTAGTGTTCACAAATATAAAGTGCTCAATTACTTGTGTTACTCTTTCTGTTGGAATGTAAAGCAGTGACTCTGCAGCAACTGAGGAAGAGGATTTAAAACAGTAAAGAATACGTATGTAGCAAATAAAATTTGGAAGCAGTCACTATCACCATTTGCAGTCATAGTTGCGTAAATATCAATAAAAGTCTCACGTTTTCCTAACAAACATAAGAGGTATAAAGACAAATTTGTTTCAATTCTATATACTGCTTAAGAATATAGTCAAAATTGATAAGCCCTTTTAATCCAATTATAGATTATTAAATTTGGAGTCTTTAGAGGGAGAGAAAGATAATTTATTTGTTTATTATTACTTTTGAATGAGGATTTGGAATTCATATTCCCTTCGTGTTCTCACTAGTAGAAAATTGAATTTTCTCATCTGCTTCAGTGATATTTAATTCAAGGGAAGTACCTGAATGAAAGTGGACAGAATCTGATTTTACAAGAATGCCAATTTTCTACAATTATTAAAAGTATCCCTTGATAGATGGCTCTAGGATCACATAATGTTGAAAAATAACAAAGTTATGCAGTTAAATTTAATTCATTCCTGAAAGACTCAGAATGGTAAACTTTCCTATTGTCCATTCCGAGGCTTCTAGGGACATTCATAGCATTCCTCATGTCCTACAAGTGTTTGAACACAAAACTCCATATGCACATTCTATGTATAAATACTTATTCAGACTCTCACATTATGTGGAATGGAATTTTAAAACTGGTGCTGTATGACATTGGATATGAGGTATAAAAAGCTCATTTTTATGTTACAGTGGCTGCTGCTATTAGCTTATACAAATAACAATAATACATATTAAGGACACTTTCTTGAAGATACAAAGTTGAATGAGTCTGTGAGCAGTCTTCTGCTCTATTTCAGCTATAGACTATGGTTATAGATGATATTTCACATATAATTACATATAAATATATTGATCTAAAGCAATTTTTCTTAGACTTCAATTTGATGTTTGGGTAATGTTTCTGGAGCTTAACATAAAAGTACAGCTGTGCAATCCAGACTTCTTGGAAGAGAGTTCAGAGAAAGCCCAAGCCCAACACTTCCCTGGGTACAGTGAGTTCACAATTAGCCTGCAAAAGTTAGTGAGATGCTATCTCAAAAGAAACTGAAATAAAAAATAAATAAATAAGAAATAAGTAAATTTATCACTTTATAAAGCTTATTGTGGGCATAAATCAGTCCTATTTTTAGAGAATTTTCACTGGTGAAATTACTTCTAATTTCTTATCATGTTCTCTTACAAGAGTCTCATTGTATGAAAATATAGTTATTTAAACATATAAGTTGCTTCACCCTTCTTGATTTAAAATGGGAATTTCTATCTGAATTGAGTCGTGTTTTTATGGTCTGTGAAGTTATTTCTATGGTGCTGTTCTTTTGAATAGTATGTGTGCTCCAAATAAAGAATAATGTTTCATGTTGTAAATGATAGGACGTTATTGTGGTTACCAAGTTAGAAAAATGCAGACAATAACTCTAAAGAAGTTTACCTTGAGGGATTGTGAACTACAAAGCACAATCTTTCATCTTTCAATATTCATAAATTTGTACATTGTTGTATTTCACTCAGCTGTACTCATATATCCAGGCAAATATGTATATCAAAGACATATATATCTTGGTTATTTACCATACCATATCTTGATTTGCTACAATGATAACATAAAATTAATAAATATATGCATAAAATAAAGATATGCTTGTAAACTTGTCTTTAATTACTGTTTTCTAACATTGTTTTATTATTGATGCTATTTTCATGACTCAATGTATTCTCATCAGTGATGTCCCCTTTAATCAATGTCATTGACATCAATTTTAAGATGTCCTTGGAAATTTTGAAAATAGCTTGTTGAGTCACTGTGTAGATAAGGGAAATTGACTTATCTATATAGTCAAAACCCTTGGCTATCAGGTTAATGCAAGAAAAGTTAAATTATGGCGCATTGATATAAGCACGTAATTCAATGTCGAGGACATTTTAAACTAGTCTTTCCTTATGCTATAGAATTCCTTCCACAGTGATTCTCTTGGTAGAGTTTGAAGTCTTATAAAATCCTTTTTTGATATATTTATATTTGCTACTTTCAATTTTTAAAAAGTGAAATAAATAATGTGACTGTTCTAAAGTATATATGCAAAATCTGGTATGTGTTATTTGTTCCCCTCTTTAATAGTTGACTCATCCACAATAATGTAACACCAATTTGTCTCAGTGACTCACTTTAATTCACTCATCCAAATTTTCATTTCAGTTTTAGTATAAACAACCTTGTATTTACAGTAAGAGTTTGCTCTTTTGCATAATTTGTAAGTATAGAATTATATTATGTAATAAATTAGTAAACATGGGTTTTAGAAAAATCACAGCAGACTGTTTAACATGTAGTCACTGGTCAGGGAAGAATGCAGAATGTTGAGAGAGTAGACATTCATTATTCCAGGAAGTTTACTTTTTTTTTTTTTTTTTTTTTTTTTTTTTTTTTTTTTTTTTTTTTTTTGGTTTTTCAAGACAGGGTTTCTCTGTGTAGCTTTGCACCTTTCCTGGAACTCGCTTTGGAGACTAGGCTGGTCTCCAACTTACAAAGATCCGCCTGGCTCTGCCTTCCGAGTGCTGGGATTACCACCACTACCCAGCTAAAAGAGTTTCTGATGTTTGTTGTTGTTGTTTGTTTTTTGAGCTGAGGATCGAACCCTGGGCCTTGAGCTTGCTAGCAAGCGCTCTACTACTGAGCTAAATCCCCAGCCCCATACTATTTTTTTTTTAATCTCCAGTTGCTAAAATTGTCTAGTACATGATCCTTAGGAAGCTATCCCCAGGTCAGCTTTCTCAGAAATTTGTCCTATAAATATTGTTAGCAATAATGTGTTTAACAGTGACCTTAGAGGTCACAGTTTCCATAAGATTCTCAGGGTAGTTCAATGGACAACAAAATAAATAAATAAAACATAAGAAAAAATATTAAAGTTTACAGATTGGGGTGTTTTAAGGATCCACCCTTCCACCTTAATATGTATACTGGCAGACAAGACACAGAGGCATGAACTGTGGACATAGGTCAGTGAGTGACAAAGCACATGCCTAGAATGTGCAGGTAAGTAGGTTCCTTCTTCAGTACTGAAAAAAAAAAAAAAAAGCAAACTGTGAACCATTATCATAAGTCTGCATGAGAATGATATGTGGGTGTTAAAAGTACAGATACCTCAGTCTTTTGTCACTTTCACCAGATGAGAATCTTCCACAGGTCAGTCCAGTCAGTGTTCAGCAAAGTTCTGAATGGTAGTAGACTAAGTAAATGAATGAAATATCACAATATTGAAAATATGATTTTCTAAATGATAAATGTTTTCTTCCATATGTAAGTTGTGTCCTTTTTTCTAGGATAGATTCTTCTTTAACAAATACAGGCAGTGCAGAAGGTGCAAAAGACATCTTCTGCTGATAGAAATCTGCATAAGAAAAGAGGTGATCAATAGTTGCCTGCCACACAGCTTCTCCTGGACAGTTCCTGGCTGTTCCTTCTGGGCCTAGAGATGTAATCTTACTTAAAATACTTGATTCTTAAAATTTTTCAGTACATAAGGATCTCCCGGAAACTAGATATTGTTAGGATGAGGCATGGCTGAAGATTCTGAATTTCAGATGAGCTCCCTGGTGCTGTTGTTATTGAACCAGGGATCACACTCCACATACTGGATTCAAGCCATGAGTATACCCACTAGTTTTTACTACCCATATTTATTAGATTTACAAGTTTATATTTGTCCACACTTTGCTATTTATATCTGCTAAAATTTAATTATTATTATCTACTTAATTTTCTCACTAACAGAAAGAAAGAAAGAAACTCTTATAAATACTTTAAAATGTTGACATGATATATAAGGTGTTCTCAGGGTGAACATGGTATCATTTCTCTGATACCAAGAAATAAGTATGGTAGCAAATGTTATCAAATATAAACTTTCTCCATTTCAGGATTAGTCAGTAAATGCTAGCAATATACTAGCTTTTGTATCATTTGTTAATTGATGTATATGAGTAGTTTGTATACATGTACAAACAGAATGGTTATTTTGAGAATTTTTCTCCTTTTTTATTTATTATATTTGTGTTTTAATTTTACACATCAGCCATGGGTTCCCCTGACCGCCCCCCTCCGGCCCCCGCCCCCACCTTCCTTCCAGCCCTTCCCCTCCATTCCCATCTCCTCCAGGGCCAAGACTCCCCTGGGGATTCACTTCAACCTGGTGGATTCAGTACAGGCAGGTACAGTTCCCTCCTTCCAGGCTGAGCAAAGTGTCCCTGTGTAAGCCCCAGGTTCCAAACAGCCAGCTCAGGCACTAAGGACAGGTCCTGGTCCCACTGCCTGGGTGCCATTCAATTTATTATTTAGTGTAGTATTTATAGATTGTTTTAAATTTTCCTTTTTACAGTGATGTGTGAGATTTTGACAAAATTCTGAGAGTATATGTATACTTCTTAGAAATAAATGTGTTCTCATAATTCCTTAAGAAACAAATATTATAGACAATGTTGTCACTGTCATTGTCTTTATGCACACCATTGAATTCCTGTACCCTTCAGTACAACCAATAATTCTTTTTCACATAAGATTGAATATGTTTCAGTGAAATTCATGAACGAAATTCAAATGCTAATCTATTTTTCAAAGTATTATGGGACAATTTATTTTCATCTTCATTCACATACCCTTTACATTTGGTTTACATTTTTACCTTAACTTTCATTTTAGCAATGTTTGCTGAGCCGTATGCAAGAAAGAACATGTTCCATACCTACAGACACATGCATCATTAAATATCCAGAAGAGCTGTTCTGCTCCTGAGGGGCTTAGATACTAGGTTGTTTCAATCTATAGAAGAAATCAATGGCAAAAATGTGAGCTTTAAATATAATTATATGTGTGTCTTGAAAGTCACACTACTAGTTTTTTCTTCGTGTATATAGCTTATAGAAAGAAAATATATAGATTAGACAATATGTTGAAGAAGAGAAAGATGATAAAGGTGGAAAACATTATACATTTTCTTATTATAGTTTGTTTCAATACAGTAAGTGGATAACTATTGTCACAATATAAAATGAACCTAAAGTTTGAGATTCTCTTGCCTTATCTGTGATTCCTCAAGGCAATGATCCAAGCTAACTGATTTCTAGTTGTTTTCCTGTGGAATGGTATCTAATAAAAGAGTGGATGGCCAGGAGAAGAAGAATCACCTGACTTGGAGACTTCCCAGATAGATCAGAAATCAAACCTAAATTGTAGTTTCTTACAGTGCATATAAAATTCACCTCCAAAAAGAGTTATGAATTTTAATTATATCATTTAACCTCATTAACGTTCATCCCTAAAAATACAACAAAACTGCATATATGTATGTATATATATATATATATATATATATATATATATATATATGTATCAGGTAATTCTAACTCTACAGAAAAAATATAAAACCTATATTTAATATATATGGTAATTCTAACTACAGAAAGTAAAAGTAATATGATTGGAAACTGAAGCTGAATAGAACTTGGTCCCTCACTAGTGTATTACAAAGATTCATTTGCCTTCTTTTTTTTTTTTTTTTTTTTTTTGGTTTTTCGAGACAGGGTTTCTCTGTAGCTTTGCACCTTTCCTGGAACTCACTTGGTAGCCCATGCTGGCCTCGAACTCACAGAGATCCGCCTGGCTCTGCCTCCCGAGTGCTGGGATTAAAGGTGCGCGCCACCACTGCCCGGCTTTGACTTCTTCTTGATGAAACCAGGCAGCTGTCTTCATGCATGATGTTGTCTTTGCATAGAAAGTAGTCAAAAATTTCTTTAGCTCTCACTCAAACTTGCCACTGTAATAATGGTTTTGAGGATCATTAGAGACATTTTCTTTTTTTTTTTTTTTGCATTTTTTCTTTATTATTATGTGTTTTAAATTTTATACATCAGCCATGGGTTCCCCTGTCCTCTCCCCTTGTGCCTCCACCCCCCCCCCCCCCCCAGCACCTCCCCTCCATTCCCATGTCCTCCAGGATCAAGGCACCCCTGGGGATTCATTTAAACCTGGTGGATTCAGTACAGGCAGGTCCTGTCACCTCCTTCCATACTGAGCAAAGTGTCCCTGTGTAAGCCCAAGGTTTCAAACAGCCAGCTCATGCACTAAGGACAGATCCTGGTCCCACAGACTCGGTGCCTCCCAAGCAAATCAAGCTCTTCAATTGTCTCACTTATCCAGAGGGCCTGATCCAGCTGGGGGCTCCACAGCCATTGGTTCATAATTCATGTGCTTCCATTCGATTGGCTATTTGTCCCTGTGCTTTTTGCAATCTTGGATTCAACAATTCACGCTCTTGCAGACCTTCCTCTTTCTTGACAGTTGGATTCCTGGAGCTCCACATGGGGTCTGGCTGAGGATCTCTGCATCCACTTCCATCAGTCATTGGTCGAGAGTTCCAGCACGACAGTTAGGGTGTTTATCCATCTGATCACCGGACTAGGTCAGATCAGGCTTTCTCTCGGCCATTGCTAGCAGTCTACAGAGGATGTATCATTGTGGATTTTTGGGGACCTCTCCAGCACTCTGCCTATTCCTGTTCTCATGTGGTCATCATTTTCATGGTCTGTTATTCCTTGTTCTCCCTTTCTGTTCTTGATCCAGCTGGGATCTCCTGCTCCCCTAAGCTTTTTTTCCCTCAAATCTTGCCCTTCATTACTCCCACTGTCTTCCAGGTTGTTTATGTAGATTTCATCCATTTCTCTGTCATTGGGTGATCCCTGTGTCTTTCCTAGGGTTCCGTTTTCTAGGTAGCCTCCCTGGAGTTGTGTAGCAGTCTAGTCATCTTTGTTTACATCTTAGCTTTAGAGGTAGACATAAGTGAGTTCAATGAGGGTAATTTTGGAAAAGTGTCTTAAATTTCCTACTTACAAATTCTCTTTTATAACCTGTAAGTATATCTGTTTATGATTTTAATGAGTATTTATGAATATATGCTTATAGATTTATATGTATATGACAGTCAATACATAAATACTCTTAAAGCCTCTTTATGACTGTTATTTATATACAGAATTTTTGAATAAGGAAACTTTTATTGGAGACAACTCTGTATGAACTGATTGTATTTCTTTTCTCTTTCAAGATTTATGTATACTGTTTAATAGACATAAATATCTGCATATTATGTTATTAGTTAGTATAAAAGACAATAAAATAAAGAAAACAACTACTTTTAATCTTGAAGAATAATATGGCAATTATATCTATAATCAAAGTTTTGATAATAAACAAAAGAAAAAGCCTTAGGATTAATTTAACTTAATGTTAAAAGTGTCTTTATAGCATTAACTTTTCCTGGTAGAAATATGTACATGGTATAAATATTATTTATGCCTGTTATGCACTTGTTTTCACTCCTAAAGCAGTTCAATGTGAGGTATGATATTTAAATGAAAAACCAAGTAACATTAGCATACTTGGTTTCAGAAACCAAGTCAATATGTGACAATGCATGTAATACTTGCCTCTATAGCTACTATTGCATCTTAGATTGATTTCAGATCTTGTTACTCCAGGGATTTCTTTCTCTAGAATCCCAATTTCCTCTTACCTTTAGGAAAACACATCTCCCATTGTATTGATTACTTTTCTCCTCAATGTGACCAAATTTTGAATAGAAACAACAAACAAACAAACAAAAAACTAAAAGAAGGAAATAGTTATTTTGGCACATGAGTTCAGAAGATGCAGGCAATCCTGATGAGGAAAACAGTGTACTTCATGATGGACAGGAATGAGAGAGCATTCCAGGAACCAAACAAGGTTGGCAGTATAACCTCCAAAGTTAAACCTACTGAAGAAAAATGATCTGAAATCAAACCAAGTGACTTACTTTCCCCCAGCTACTTCCTACCTTCTAACATTTCAGCCACTTCCCAAAGATTGGAAACAACTTAACAGAATATGAGCCAGTGGGACATTTCATGTTCAAACCATGACACTGATCTTCAAATTCCATTCATTCTATGTACTATGCAAAATTATGTCTCTACCCTCACTCCCTCCCACCCTTCTCTTTTCTCTTCTTTCAGGGCTTTAAATACAAAGACAAGGCCTCATAGAACCATTTATGTATGTTTTGTCTTGAAAATTTTCTTGTTTTGAGTAGAAGGTCCAAGATTTACATAGAATTAATCCTAGGAAATGTTAAATCTTAACAATGCTTTAGAAAAAGTTCCCTCTACACGACATCTCTTCACTTGGGTATAATGTACTTATTCACACCAGGTCTTCTCTTTTATCTCCTGAAACATGATCTAGCCAGAACTCCAATAGCCTTCATTAGCCTGGCTCATCTATGAATCTGAACTCTGCTGAAATTCATTAAAGGAATGATAGTGAATGAAAACGAATGTAAATTTTCCCTGTAAGATCATAAAACTATGTCTTTTAAAATGATATGTTGTGGGCCTTCATAAGCTTCATAAGTTTTTCTTTACTTCATCTCAGGTTTTTTTTTTTTTTTGGTTTTGATGATGGGGTCATCAAAGACAATGAGCCCAAATAGGTTTCTTGTAAACTGTTAAGCTGGATGCTCATCTTAGGGGAGCTCAGAGTGCATCATATTTTAAGTGTCATTGTTCTGGAGCTTGGAGTGTTTCTGCTGACAGATATCTCCCCTGGGCTATAATGATGAGACAATGTTAAGATTATTTCATGAGCTGACTTAGACAAAGCATTTAATTACAATAATATCCAGATATAAGTTTAAAAGAAGTTTCCAATTTTAATGTCTGAGGTGTTTGTTTGTTAGTACAGAAATTATTTAAAAGATACTAATGATGAACCTCCCAGTTTTAGTTTTTTTAAAAAAACCTAGAAAACATAAAGCAAAAACCAGAAGGATCTCATCACTCTAAGAATTCCCCGGTAATGGTTAATATGTGGCCAATCTCAGAGAATCTTTTGGCCTCTATACCAACATCAATAATACTGTTTTGTTTTTGCAGATATTCTTTCTTCAAAATAATAGAAAATACTTCCTAACATTGTCTTATTAATCGTTATAACACATTCTAGGAGTCTGTATAGGCAACATTTGCTGTTATCCACACATAATACATTTTTAAAATTTTTATTCACTTTACATAAAAATTCCACATCCTCCTTTTATCCTTCCTCCCGCTCCCCACACCCGCGCCTTCCCCTCCCCAACCCACCTCTCATCCCCTCCTCCAAAGGATAAGTTCCCCTTAGGGGGACAGCTAAGGCTGGTACATTCAGTTGAGGCAGGACCAAGCCCCTCCCTGCTGCATCAGGGGTGAGCAAAGTATCAGAGCATAGGTAATAAGATCCAGAAAACCAGATCGTGCATCAGGGATAGATCCTGATCCCACTGCCAGGGGCCCCTCAAACAGACCCAGCTACACATCTCTCTCCCGTAAGCAGAGTGTCCCTTGCTGGACCGGTCACTTTCAGGTTCCACACCTGTTGGTCTAATGTTTGGGAGTTTCTATGTGATTGATTCACTTGTCTCTGTAGATTTCCCCATCTGTATTACTCAGCTGTAAAAAACAATGATATCATGAAATTTGTAAGAAAATGGATGGAACTAGAAAATATCATCCTGAGTGAGGTAGCCCAGACTCAGAAAGACAAACATGGTATGCACTCACTCATAATTGGATACTAGATTTCAAGCAAAGGATAAGAAGACTACAACCCACAGCTCCAGAGAAGCTAGGAAACAAGGAGGATCCTAAGAGGGACATACAAATAACCTTGGGAAGGGGAAACAGAGGAGATCTCCATGAGCAAACTTGGTATAATGGTGAATTAGAGGGAAAGGGAAGGGAGATGAGAACGTGAGGGCATGGGATGATCAAGCTATGGTAGAGATGGAGTCAGAGAATGATAAAAGAGATATCTTGATAGAGGGAGACATTATGGAGTAAGGGCGAAAGCTGGTGCTAGGAAATTTCCCAGGAATCCACGAGGAATAGCCCAGATTAGACTACTAGCAATAGTGGAGAGGGTGACTGAATCTGCCTGTTCTGGTAAGTGGATTGATGAATACTCTGTCATCATAGAGTTTTCATCCAGCATCTGATGGAAGTAGATGCAGAGATCCACAACCAAGCACCAGGCCGAACTCCAGGAGTCCAGTCAAAGTCAGAGAAGAGGGATTATATTAGCAAGGGTGGTCAAGATCATGATTTTTTTTTTTAAACTGGGACAAAGCAAAGTAAGTCTAGACTCTTTTTAATACAGTGGAAAGTTAACAGTAGCAATTAACTATTTCTTTCATGACTAGATAGAAGATTTTTTCTCATGAACGACAAGATAACTTATATTGTATTTGTCATATGTTTTTCCAATTTGCAGTGGGCTGTGATTTTGTATAAATGTGTGTATGTGATAAATAAAATACTTAACTTTTTTATATAGGGATTACTTTGCCCTCTAGAGGCTGCTCAGTAGAAGCACCATTCAGTGTTAAAGATTGGTAGTGGTAGATGGAACCAGGACAGGAAACATTGAATGATCCAAAGAACCTAATGTATCTTGTTTCACAGTAGATTACACTGTAATAAAACATGTAAGGTTCAAAACAGTGCACTGTGCCTATTAATATCAAGCTAAAACTAACACTATTGATATCTGGACAGTTTTAACTATTAAGAGACTCTGGACCTTCAAACCTGTTTAAATTTCTCTAGACATTTTAACTCATGTAGGCTCTCAAAAAATGGTAGCCATCAGACTAATAGTAATATAATCTAATACAAGTTCCTTTTCTGGGCACTTGTTTAAACCCAAAGTAAAAATATTCTTATTGGATGTATTTTCCTTTTACATGTACATATATATTTATAAACACTTTATAAAACCATAAGCCAGGGCAAGAGAGATATTTCAGTAGATAAAGTGTCTGTTTTACAAGCATGAGGACCTGAATTTGAATCACTAACATCCACATGAAAATAATGGACAAGGTCCAGGTCATCTATAACCCTTGGGCAAGGGTCCACAGGAGAAAGGCAGACAGATTCCTGGAGTTTGCTACTCAGCCATCCTAGCCAGTCTAGTGCATGAATGAATGGTTCAGTACACTCAGTGTCCACCTATGACATGTATACAAATGCTCACAACCCTTTCCTGTCCTCTACAGTACAGAAGACAGCTGAAATTTTCTTTTCTTTTCATAAGGCTCTTAATACTCTTTTATTACCTTTTAGGTCAGCTTGTTCCTTAAATTCAATTTTCCTGTAGTCATTTAAAATAATTACAAAGTTTCATGTTTTATTTGCTGTTTTATTCTCAGAATGTTGTGTTTATGGAAAATGGCTGAGGAAACAGGTGGAAAAGACTTAATAAACCACCCTATTTTGTAGATAATAATATCAAGTCTTAAACCAATCACTTTACATAGGAACAGAGAACTGATAAAATCGTGAATTATCTTACTTGAGTCAAATGTACTTTTAATCCTTTCCTCCAATTTTAGTTCCAGAGTAGATTTGCCTCATCCTTACTGAATACTGCCAGTTACACAAGCTGTGTTATTGAAATCTCTGTCTTCCAACTTTTGAGTGTGGTAATTACAGCACCATTGATTCTGATTATCTGACTACAAAGGTAGACTTGCTATTGGCAAAAGGAAATTCTTTTCTAATTTACAGGGTAGACAGGAATGAATGGGTTAAGTGAGAATCACCATTGTTCTGACCTACCAATTGCTGCCATTTAAAAACAAGGGGTAAAACCACATTTAACTGGAGAGGTCAGGAATCCCATTATGGTTAAGACATACTAAAGTGTGTATAACACACACTTTTGGATGGCTGGGTCTAGGCCTGCCAATTTTTTTTTTCATCCATTCCCATGGTCTGAGTCCCTTGTAATTACTATTTGGATACTAATACCTTTGAATAGAAAATAAAAACTTGCTTGTTTACTTTTTAGAATGTCTTTTATTTTAGATGCATTCTTAGTCAGTCAAAAGGGCTGATCCACACAAAAGCTTACTTCTCCATGATGCGTTAATGAAGACTGACAGTAGAAAACCAAACAATGATAGCATGTTACACAGCGAAAGTCATTCAAGCCAAACCACAGCTGTTTGAAGAATGACAATGATACCATAGGACTGCCACCACTCCTAATTAATTGACTTCCCAGGTTTTTAGAAATTCATTGATATGTCTTTTCCTTAGGGCTAAAAAGGCACAGTAACAGTTGATAGCAGTGCTCCAACACAGATCGCACATTGTCAAATCCTGCTATGGCTGAAGAGTTCTCATTGGCTCTGGATCTATTAAGATGAACAACTTGAGAGTTACAGATGCATTTATTTCAGGAATTTTCAGATGGCAAGAGCATCTAGTACTAAAAGTCTCATAGAAAGGAAAAATTCAAGATGAAAGCGAAGTATACCCAATAGTTAAAGAAAAACAAACTAGATCAGACATGAATAGTGAATAATGAACACTTAATGCTTCCTGTGGCCATAAAGCTTGACTAATGTGTACTGTAGGCAACCTCTTTAACCTTTTCAACATAAATTGAACTTTTTTTAAAAGCTTTCTCAATTCACTTAGCTGGGCATACCATTTGATTTTTCCTTCTTAAAAAAGCTTAGACAATAAGTCCTGATTTTTGTGTATTTATTATATTCCGTTCTTAAAGTATAACTATGCATATAATTATGCATGGGCCTTTCACATTCACTTTCTTTCTCCCTTTGAACTATTTCCTAGGAAACTTTGATTTCCTGTGACATAGGGAATTCTGTACTTTTAGTTTCATGTGTGTATATCATCAGTCTCTAGCACGTATTAGTAGTACAATAAAGTGTGCTTGCCTGCTCTCTATATCTTATTATATGAAAGAAAGAATTAATGATGAATAAATGAAATAGATAATGTAGTTTCATGTAATGTTTAGTATACAGCAAACTAGACTAGCAGAGTTGTTTCATGGTTTGAGTTAAAATTATTCTCCAACTAACTTTTTGAATAAGGGTACTAGAATTCCTAGTCAAACGTTTTGTTAGTATCCCATTCCAAAGCTTCCACTCACCAATGATTTATTTCAGTGATAATTAACTAAAATCTCTGAATGCAGCTCTCAGGTATTGAATATTAGTGTTCTGGTGCTCAGAGAGACATCCCAGGCTTTTACATACGCTTCTAAATATGATTCCAATTGTAGTAAACAAATGCTTTCTTTTATTTACTATCTACCCACTTAGTGTATAGGTTGAGAATATACATCATCCCTTATGTATCTTGAACATTCTTCATGATATCTAACCAATTCTAACATTACTGGTTTTTTTTTTTAACTCTTGTGTTATATATTATATCCCAACCACAGTTTCTCCTCCTTTCTCTCTTCCCAGTCCTTCCCTACAGCCCCCTTCTCCACCAGATACACTTCTCCATTTCCTTCAGAAAAGACCAGGCCTGCCAGGGATATCAACCAAACATAGCATATCCAGTTATTATAAGACTAGGCACACACCCTCATATTAAAGCTGGACAAGGCAACCCAGTAGGAGGAAAAGGGTCCCACAAGCAAGTAGGAGAGTCAGAGACAGCCTCCCTTCCACTGATAGGAGTTCCACAAGAACACCAAGTTATACAATCATAACATATATGCAGCAGAACTAGGTCAGACCCATGCAGGATCCATGATTGTTGGTTCAGTCTCTGTGAGCCCCTATGAGCCATGGTTAGTATATTCTATGGGCTTTCTTGTGGTGTCCTTGACCCCGATGGCTTTTGATCTTCTAAAACACTCAGAAAGAGAGTGAAATTATGGAATCTCATGTGGAAAACACAAGTGGAAGTCATTAACAAGTTTACTATGTATCAACTACTTTCTCATAAGTGACTCTCTAGTGATGCTAAATATGATAGTACTAACATTAAGATTCCAACATAGTCATTTGTTCTTAGCAAATGTAGGAGACCGTCAATTTCATAATACACTATAATTTTATGAACCACAGAAAAATAAAAATGATTCTAAGTTAAATAATAAGCTTCTTATTGTACATTATGTCTTGACTTCAGAAGTAGTGAAATGAGTTTAGAATCTATGTGTTAGAAAAAAGAAGGAATAAAATATTCCGGATATAGTTAAACAGTATCTACTCAGTGCCTTGGGTTTTCAGAATTTCATATACTTCCTCTGTGAAGGATAAAAATAAAAGCTTTCTTTGTCATATATCTTTACAGAAAACTCTCCTGTATTCCTTACAAGACCATCACTGCAACTCTATTTTTGTTTTAAAAAATCTGTTTACCAGCTTACATTTATACATACATATAACATATGATGCCACAGCTTTCCAGAAGGTAACACTTATCCAACAAGGATTTTCAGATTCTTTTACAGAAATGTTGTAGACCATTTCTGTCCTGCGACAACCTCATTCCAAACATTTTTTTTTTTTTTGCACATAGAAAGTTAAATATTGGAAACAAACACGGCATGATATTTTCTTCTCTTCTTGTTAAAAGTTTCATGCATTAGACTATCAATTAACTACCAAATATTGAACATATCTTTTTAGAATAGCTGGATATTCTAATAAGAGTCAATACGAAATCAGTGCACACCTTATCCGAAGATTTCAGACAGTGGAGAGGAGTGTCAGCACTTCTGTTTATTGGTCTATAAACATTTGACCTTTAGTCATTCAATTTCACAACAAACTACCCAGTGTTACCCTATCACTTTTTGTAATTAATTTAAAATCTCCCTTTCCTCTACATTTTCTTCTCTGTCATGAAGAACACAGTATCTAGCACAGAAAAACTGTTGCTACTAGCTAATGTCAATTTAGCATTTATTATGTAGCTGGAACTATTGTATCTGATATATATGAACTGATTAATAGATTTTACTCTTCAAGAGTGTATTATTGTTATTTGTATTTTGTTTGAACACAGAAATAGCATAAATTACAGAGTTTTTACACGTATTTCATTCTGTTCTCCTTAACAATATATTATCATCTTACAGAGCTGTAATGTATTTGCTCCAACTAAGGAAGTAACATTGGTACAGTACTATTAAGTAAACTTAACTTCATTCAATATTCATGAATTTATATAATAATGTCCTTTTCTGTTTCAAAGTCCAGACGAGACCCATATTGGAATGTAGTTCTCATTCTTGCTTAATTTTTTATAACCTGTAGGTGCTAGCAGTCATCTACTGACAGCTGTGGTTCTAAAATTTTGGGATATTTTATGAGATTTTCCTTGAATTGGGGTTCACTACTGTTCTCATTATTAGGTTGTGGTTATGAGTAACTCATCCTTTTATTTTACAACAATATAAAAAAGTCCCACTGTTGTGATGATGTTTTGTAAATGTGGAACCTGGGCTAGAGAACTACTGAAGAATTTAAAGGCCTGTGGCAGAAGCTAGAAAATCTGTTCATATATCTTCAGCTCACTGTTACATTGAATTGTAATTAATAGGTTTGAATACTGGTACACTACTTACCACCTTTGTAATATTTTTTTTTTACTCTGGATTAAGTTATTGATCTATGAAGGACTCCAAATCATTTTACTTATCTCCTGTGAATGCTTAATGCAGTAACTTGGTTATTCTGTATTTCTGGAAATATTTAATACTAATTTTGCCAATTTTTTTCAGGATGTTAGCATGTTGACATTTTTAACAGCACAGCCACAGTTTATTAAACCTTAAGGAGTTGAGCACATTCAGATTTGTTCAATCTCCTATTTATCCAATTCTCAGAGGTGTTCTGGAATGCAGATGAGCACTTGCTTATCATGAGAACATCTTCTATGTACCAAGGAAGAAAGCAATGCATACCCCAATCACTTCTCCAAGTGCAGCAACCAAGGAACAAATGCAAAGACAGTTCTTTCCCTTTTTTTTCTAGACAAGCATACTCAAAATGGCTAGGAATAGATAGCTTTCAGGGGAAAACTATAGTAAAAACAAAAATAACCCCAAACAAGAACACTCTGAAAATCGTTAACCTAGTATATAGTGTCTGTGGTGATACATAACGTGTGTTCTTAGAAGTTTATAATACATGAATAGTAATGTTGTGTTTTGTCTGCCAATAATTTAAGTAGTAATTCTACCCCAACCAATTATTAAGTTATAAATATGGATGTTATATGAGATAATAGTGTCAATAGTATTAACTTAAAAAAACATTTGACAAAGTACGCAGGAATTAATTTTTCTTTTCTGTTTATCATCAAAATAAAATGTCTAAGGCTGGGCATGATGGTTCACATCTTTAATCCCAGGACTCAGGAGGCAGAGGCAAGTGGATCTCTGTTTTCAAACCCAGCCTGGTCTACAAAGTGAGTTCCAGTACAGCCAAGGCTATACAGAGAAGCCTTGTCTAGGAAAAAAAAAAAAGATTGAATGTCCAATGTCTATTTCTGCTTTCATTGATGAGTCTTGGTGAGTCCATCAATGAATTTACATATTTCTTAATTTATTACATTCATTTAGTGTGTTTGTTGGGGAGTAAATTTTATAGCATGCATGTAATTGTCAGAAGAAGCCTTGTAGGAAACAGTTCTTTCCTTTCACCATGTGGGTCCAAGTAATCAAACCTAGGTTATAAGGGCATGTGGTAAATTCCTTTATCTACTGAGAAATCTCACTGGCCCTCTGTAATTTTACTTATGGCTTCCATGTGCTGTTTTATTCTATTTATATGTATTAATTTTATCCCTGTTCAAGGCATATTGTAATATCCATATATTTCAATAATGTCCAAAACATGTTTTATTCATCAAATAATGTATATTAATTCATCAGAAATAAATAAGACTCAGAAATACAGAATACCTAGAAATTATAATTCCTTATGCAATCATTAGCATTAGAACCATGGACTATCAATAGAATTAACAAAACACACTTAATAGTATTCAGTTATTATTTTTTCTGACAATATAACTTTGAGTATAATAAGTTAAAAGATGTTCATTGCATTCAGTAGGATAAGTATTTCCTATAAAATTGAAAATACAGATATGCCTGGTGCATTTGGATCAACTTGCTTTCAAATCACCAAAGTTACTAACATTTGTAGGAGGATAATTATTGCAAGTTGTCTGAATGATTAATGTGATTAAAATGACAGAACTGACATTGTACATACTTAAAAATTCATTGGTTGTACAAACAAGGTACATAACTTATGAATCATTATTCTATTATGTTGATATGTTTACATATGTGAAGTTGGTATTAATTTAGATACTTGTCCATAACTCCCCTTGTCTACTTGAGGACAGATTTAACCTTAACATGAATTACCTTGGACAAATTTGAGTAAAATAATTGAGGTGAAACAAGGAGTTAGTTAAGTTTGCATAAATAAGTTTGTCTCAAAGAATCATTTAATGCTCAATCATATTATATTTATATCTTCGTTTTAATCTAGAAGACAATGTGTTGGTAAATCATCTGTGTTTCTATGCTATAAATTAATGACTTCGGTGTATTTGGTGTTGTATTAGAGTCTGAGAGTTCAGCTGCTTTAATATGAGCATAAGCACAATTTTGATCAGTCTCTAATGATGGCGTTTTCAGTCTTATAGCTAAGGATAACAAGGATTATTGAAAATTTGAGTTATTTATGATAGATCTTGTATACATCCATGTGTGTGTGTGTGTGTGTGTGTGTGTGTGTGTGTGTGTGTGTGTGACTTATTTGTGATAATCAGTTTGTGTACAATTAACATATTAAAAATAGTAATGCACTGTCATGTACATTTTTTTGCATGGTTACCTTTATCATAATACTTTCTATGAATAAACTGTACTTGTGCTAATTTAGTTCAAATATCAAACATAAAAGTTTATAATAAATATCTTTGTGTAATGGTATTTACTACTATTAACAGAGGAGTAATTATAATAAATCATTTTATAATGCACAATATCATATCCACCAAATATTTTTTCTTCTTTTTGTCTATATACTAGCAATTAATGTTTAGACACAGAGAGGAATTTCATAGAAGTCACGACAGGCTTTATCCAGCATTTTTGAGTCTATGAAAGTATATCAAATTATCAGAAAATTTTGTCTTATTAAATAAACTGGTGCTAACGAATTAACCCTTTCAAAACAAGTAGAACACATTTCTACATATGTGCCTGCTAATGTGAGAAGATGTACCCTCTTGGTATGAAAATGTTAATTGTATTTCCAAAAATTATACCCAGAGGTCAATTTCTATCTTGGCAGCACGATGCACATTAGGACAATTAAAGTACCAAAGGAATCTCATTTTATTTCTTAGTTAATATGTCTATGTAAATTGATGGATCATTATGAAGATGTCTTAAGATTACAGTAATTAAAATAAAAATGATCTCATCATGATATTCATGTTGCACATTTACCCATTTCTCTTGATTTACGACTTATTTTTTATTTAATGTGGCTTATTCAAATCTCTTAGGCATATGCATTTGTGAGTCTTTGTTAATCTATACTAATGGAATACAAGTGTGGCAGTATAATCTAATGAAGTATCTAAGTCAGAACCTTGGGAGTGAAGTGGGATACATTGAAGCATATCATATTCATTAGCACTTATTTTATAACTGAATCACATTAATTCTGTATTCCTTCTCTGAATGGGTCATTATGAATGACTTAGAGTTGAATAAGTGTGAAAATAGCAGTACATCCAATTTTTACAAGTGGAAATAGAAGCCAAAGTACTTAAATACTGTCACAATATTTGCAGTTTCCTGATAATTCTTAAAACTTCTCTATTTAGCTTTGGTACAATAACTAGACATTTGTATATGACTAAAGATTTAGAAGTTATATTTGATATCTTCTTTGTTATGTCTATTAAGTTTATTTGGTATATGAACTATGACCAAATAATTAATTGTATATATATATATATATATATATATATATATATATATATATATTACCCAAGCACAGTTTCCCCTTCCTCTTCTCCTCCTAATCCCTTCCGCCGACCTCACTCCTATTCCACCCACCCCTAATGCAACCCCCAATACATCTGTTTAAGGAAACGCAGCTCTCCCATAAGTTGATGCAAAGCATGGCTTATCAATTTTCAGTAATACTAAGAAATGTCATTCTTGTTCTGACCCTCACTGGAGACCCTGTCCTTGCACACAGGCAAGGGAGAACTGATCCTAGTGAAATGGGCATAAGGAGCTGGCTGGCCCCCTTGCCTTGGGCAGGCTGTTCCAGTAGTCCAGACTGACCAGCTCAGCTATCACCCATGTGTAGTTAGTTTTCCTGCCTGGCCCAGTCAGGACAAATCTCTCTCACCTGCCAGTCTCATAGTCGCTCAGACCCAACCAAGAAAGCACATAGAAACTTACATTGTTTAGAAACTGTATGGCTGTGGCAGGCTTCTTGCTATCTAGTTCTTCTATCTTAAATTAACCCATTTCTGTTAGTCTATACTTTGCCACATGGCTTGTGGCTTACCAGTACCTTACATCTAGTCATGGCAGCGGCTGCCACCCAGCCTTCCACCTCCCAGAATTCTCTTCTCTCTTGTCCCGCCTATACTTCCTGCCTGGCCACTGGCCAATCAGAACTTTATTTACACAGAGCGACATCCACAGCACCACATGTCCATAGTCAGGCCATGGATTGGCCCATCCTAACATTGACAGCTTCTAGGCCCTGCTGAAGCTCATGAAGAGACTGATTTTGTGGATCAATAACCAATAACCAAAGGATCTCCTTGACTTAGGGCTCCCACAGGATATCCCAGAGGAATTTTGTGAGGATACAGTGATGATGGTGTACCAGAAAGCAGAGCTTTGAAGCAGACTCATGGCTATGAACATTTGCTAGTAAAGCTGATTGGGCTGTATGACACACTGCTCCCAATGCCTCCAGGACAAATGAAGAGGTGTTGGAAAGGCAGGAAAGATCGAGGCGAGATGTGAAGAGGTTTGGGGAAAGTTTTGTTTTGTTCCCTTCTTATTTTTGTTTTGTTGGTTTGATTTTTTTTAAATTTTCTTTTGGGGTAGCCCTGCAGTGATGGGGGAGGATATAGGACAACTGGGAGGTGAGCAGATTGGGATGCACAATGTGAAATTCCAAAAGAATCAATAAAGAAATGATGTTTCAAAAAGAAATGTCAGTCCGCAGATAAAAGACTGATGATGACAACCTTAAAATTAACTTTTCTCCTTTGCATTGGATATCTTAAATTACAAAGATATAGAGAGCATCATGGCAAATATAACAGAAATAAATTTAGTATTTAACCTAGGGAAATTGTAGGTACTACATCTTGTCCAATTCATTACAGCACTTTGTACTTATCTGTCAAGAAATGCTCCTGAGAAGAGAATTTGCTGTATTTTTGCATCTTATCCAGCATCAATCACTTTGATTAGGGTCTCACACCATGAACCAGGTGTCTTCTCTTCCACAGCAGCTCCATATGTCTCCTACAGCTGTTCGACTTTGGAGGCGGAACATGACTTTTCCAATCATAGTTTGTGTCCCTGTCGAAATAACAGCTGATAGCTCCTTTGTTGTTTTATCTATCCTGCTCTCTTTCATCTTGTGATATGACTTATGGTCAGTCCTGAATTTGAGTAATATGCAATAAGAGAAATCATACCCATGAATATTTGATAGCTGAAGTATTTGCATCAGTTATCATTCTAAAACATTATTTTGAAGATCCTGGGCACAAGAAAAACTTTATTTATGAAAAATAGTAATAAGAGACATTTTTGCTAATTCACTGATGAGGGGCTACCATAATTTTTATTTATTTAAATGGAGGTTAGATTAACTTTTCTTTTCTATGCTTGATAGAAAATATTTAGATTTTCTCTTGACAAGCTATCTTCTGTATTATGCTACAGAAATCTAGATCATTTATTGTTCACTCACTACACTCTGTTTATAAATTTGTCAATATCTAAAAGGTTGCTATATGCAAATATTATATATATGTGTGTGTGTGTGTGTGTGTGTGTGTGTGTGTGTGTGTGTGTATGGAGTCAGACAAATTATGAACAAAGAAACTTCAATTTTTTGTAAATTGTAAAATGATTTATTCACATCTAAAAATGTAGAATTCTCATAGAATTTAATATATGAGGGTAAGCAAAGCAATGGACTTTGAGAAAATATAGTATTACATGAAGCTTACTGAACAAACATTTTTTTGCAGGAAAAACACAATAAAGCTTTTCACACTGAACTTCTGAGATTTCAATAAAAAGAAAAAAGACATATTAAATCTCAATTATCATATTGAAAGAATGATCCTAGGAAGACTTCATAATGTTGTAATAGTTTTAATATAAATTTTTTTTTTTTTTGAGACAGGGTTTCTCTGTGTAGCTTGCGTCTTTCCTGGATCTAGCTCCATAGACCAGGTTGGCCTCCAACTCACAAAGATCCGCCTGCTTCTGCCTCCCAAGTGCTGGGATTAAAGGCGTATGCCACCACCGCCCACCGCTATAAACTGCTTTTTAAAAAAGGATATTTATACAGAGTAGGGCAGTAGTTGCCAGAGCATGTTCATTTTACTGAAATTTCCATTTATCTTCCTATGGATTTATAAGGGTTAACAATTATTATCACCAACAATGTTCATAGTCTTTAAAAGAAACTAAGGGCAAAGCAAAAGTGTCTAATTGATTCTCATTTTCAGCATGCTGTACCCTGGAGCTTCAAATGGCTCTGTTGGTAGCAACTTTCCTTGCATGTAGAGATTTAGAAGTGGTTTGTTAAATGTCAGATGATAATATTACTGTTTTATCTGGCAGCAAATATACCAGAATACTTCCCACTTCCTGTAGAGAATTGCACCAACTAAAGCCAAGTTGTTTTAACGAAAAAAAGGAAAAGAAAGATGAAGCAATGTAATTATAAACTTTATAAGGGATTGCAAATGAAAAAGCAATTGGCAAATTGAATAGTTAAGAACCATGGCATATTTTATTTAGATATAATGTTTCAAATTCATGCACTTATACTGAATCAGTAATATACTCATCTGTGCAAACTTTGACAACCAAAATTAATTCATTCTGTTACATATTTACCCTTACATATTTGCATATTTACTGTTACTTTTACAACTGCCCCTCCCCTCACATACACTCATCACATTCCATACTTTAGATGCTTCCTGTAATCCAGACATTTTCCATGTTAAAACAAACAAAAAATTCACTTTTGTGAATTTTTCTAATCAAAATATTTTTTCTCACAATTTAGATTATCTTTCATGTATACGAGAAAGGTTATGTCTTAGATTGTCTACCAGATTAATCATTGGCAACCTTCAGATTGAGTAGTGTTATTAACTTATTTTTAAAAAGCTACCAATACACCTTACAAGAATAATAGATAATAGAAGATGATTAGATTAATTTTGGCCAGAAATAGGTATCTTTTATTGTGTATGTGGAGGGTGTGGCTGTTCATGACAGTAAGTAAAAAATAATAATTTTCAAAGTGTACTAATACTTAATATTACTAAGAATTGAAATCAGCAGGGATTCTCAGTTTTGGAGAAACCATTGAAAGTTTGGATCCAGAGAACCCACAAACTGATAGAGAGTACCCAAAATCAGAAAGCATAATGTATTGTGTACACAATGAACTATGTATTGCATGAAATGCATTAGTCTGTTGTTGCAACTAGTGAAAACCTCATTTTCATGAACTTCTTGAAAAACAATAATCTATAAATATAAATACTGTGACAGGTAAACCTATAAAAGACACAAAGAAATAGTTCACTGATAGTTAATTTACCACCAAAAACCTAAACAAAAGGTAAATAAAAGGAAAGGGACTTATGATTTAGTAATTGTAAAAGTATGCTGTACTGAACTAAACTAGAATATACTAATTGCTAAACACATTTTAGACATATTTAGCAAACATTTGGTGAATTTTATAGTGAAAGATTTTGAACTGAATAGCTCCTTTCTTCAAGATGCTTATAATTTAGCAACTAACATGTAGACTTGTATTGGTTGAACCAGCTCTTCCAGACTGCCTGAACCACATATAAAAGATGTTAAGACACACAAAATTTGACTCATTTAATCAAAAATGTTATACTTCTGATCATTCTGTGTATTTTCTAGTATTTTGTTTTACTCTTCTCCTATTTCCCATAGTACTCACCTCCTCAATAAGACACCCAATCCAGCAATTCCATCTCCTAATTTGCTCACAGAGTTAATTGCCTTTATTTATTTATTCACACATCATTCTACTCCCATGTGACATGCTGACTATTAGTTCACAATAGTACTCTATATTAGCACTAAATGTTTGTTGAATGAATAAACAAATGAATATGGAAGAATGCCAAACTAGCCATTTACAGGTACAGGAAAATCATTTCATATTTTATTTTATTTTATTAACTTTTTTATTCATTTTACATACCAACCACAAATGCCCTCTCCTTAACCCCCCTTTCATCCTCTCCTCCAACAGAATTTTTCCATGGGGAGACAGCTATGCCTGGTACATTCAGTTGAGGCAAAACCAAGGCCCTCCCAGTTTTATCAGGGGTGAGCAAGGTGTGTGATCATAGGTTATGGGATCCAGAAAGCCGGGTCATGCACCAGGGACTGATCCTGAATCCACTGCCAGGGGCCCTTCAAAGAGACCCAGCTAAACACTGCGTCCTGTATACATATGAACTAGTCTGGTCCCATGCAGGTTCCACAGCTGTTGGTCTAAAGTTTGTGAGTTCCTTTGAGTTTGGTTCAGTTGTCTCTGTAGATTTCCCCATCATGGCCTTGAACCACCTTGCATATATAATCCCTCATCCCTCTCTTCGACTGAACTTCTGGAGCTTGGACTGGTGCATGGTTGTGGATCTCTGCTCCTGACTCTGTCAGTTACTGGATGAAGGCTCTATTATGACAGTTAGGGCATTCACCAATCTGATCACCAGGGTAGGCCAGTTCAGGCACCCTCACACTTTTGCTAGTATAAAGAGTAGGAGAGCAGTGAATGAGGTATCTTGATAGAGGGAGACATTATGGGGTTAGGGAGAAACCTGGTGCTAGGGAAATTCCCAGGAATCCACAAGGACAACCCCATATTAGACTACTAGCAACAGTGGGAAATAATTTCTAACTCACAATACTAATGAGAACTTTGTGATTAATTCAAGCTAGCTTTTAATCTTCTGATATTGACATCCATAACATGAGAAATAGATGCACATAAATCACTTACATGTTTTTAAAATGATGATATATTTTAATGATTTATGTCTGAATTTAAGTTTTTAATCTATAGTTTTCTGTTTCTAAAACTAAGTGCTGTTATTAATATAAATTAAGATTTCTATCTAATTCATGTGTTTTCTCTATCCAGAAAGACTTTAAAAATAAGGATGCATAAAAATTTGTTCTTCTGTTGATAAACTATATGTAACATATTGATAAAAAGCTAATGAATAACTATTCAATATATTGAGTAATATTTTCATTCACATATGGCTAATGAGTTCTTAAGTTAATTTAACCATATTTGATTGTACTGAAAAAAATACACTGAAGTAGAGAGAGGGAAATTATTTTATCACTTGCTGTCCATTAACTGTTGGTATTATTTATTTAAAAGTGTTAAATTTGTCTGAATTATAATACTTTCATTTATAATATTTTCCATCAGTACTTCACTTATCTTTCTTTTCCACAATTTTTCCATTTATATATTTATTTTTCTCTATTGCACATGAGAGCTGAAGTCAGGGGCAACTTTTGGGAACTGGTACTTCTTTTCCAGGGACTGAAGTCTGGTCTTCAGGGTTGACAGCCTGTGCCTGTACTTATTGAGCCTTCTGGACTTGCCTCTCTTTTCTTTCTTCTATAATATACTACCTACTGCTGTTTAAGTTTTCCTCTTAAGAAATACATGGACTTATTATTAGAAATGCTCAAAATTGGTTTATAATATATAATTTCTTGAAATAGCAGTTTATATATTCACAGTGTTTTATTCATCTGCCAGGCATTGCTCTTTGAGACATCTCCAGGTTTTATATGACCCCTGTGTTTAAGTAAACAATCTGGTATCAAATAATACTGATAAAAGTATTTCATAATGATCTGGATATGGTGGTTCATATATTTAATCCCAGAGGGGTCTTAGAGATCACAATAGCTCAGGCTATAAAGTAAGACTCTGTCTCAAAAAGCAAAGTGATCAGGAAAACTTTAAGACTCACTGAATATTCTTTGATGCTCGCAGACTAATACCAATAGCACAGACATATAGCATCACACAAGAGAAATCCTTTTTTGAATTGTGGGTCTGCTGAGACCAAGAGTCTCCACCAAACAATCTAGACTATTGTTGTTGCCTTTAGCTGCTTTCCAGATTTTGAAGTATCATAGTATCAGAAATGCCAAATGAGAAAAGCAATCAGTAGACCTGTCTAACTGTAAGCCTATAAATCACAATAATGACTGAACTAAGAATACATCCACAGTAGACAAATAGTGACACTTTTGTCTTGGGGATAATTGACAGCTTAAATTGGATTTAAGGCCTACTCATCAGTGGGAAATTCATGCCTAGTATTGTAAACCTAGCTAGCTATCCATGATTGGTGATATAATAAACACAAAGGGAGAACCCACTACTACCTGTAGATGTAACCATCTTATTAAATAAGAAACACAGAGCCAATTGCAGAATTAAAAGCCAAAAGGTCAGAGCAATAGCTGAGAGCTGAAAACTTTACCCTTCACTGCTGCTCTATCTTTCCTCTTCACAAGAGAGCTACTTCCTATGTCCAGACTTTCTGTTCTGCCTTCTCATTGGTTGTAACCCCAGGCACATGACCTCCTCGCCACTGCATGTCTGTACAGACCTCCAGGTCTTCTATAGTTGGTATTGAGATTAAAGGCTTGTGTCGCAATGCTGGCTGTATCCTTGAACACAGAGAGTTCCTACCTAGCTCTGCCTCCCAAGTGCTGGGATTAAAGGCGTGCACTACCACCACCCATCTTCTGCTATGGCTTGCTCTGACCTCAAGGCAACTTTATTAATATACAAATAAAATCACATTTCAGTACAAATAAAATATCACTATAACTACCATTTTCCTAAGCCGTTATGGTTTATGTTTTTCTAAATACCTATCTTTATACTCACAAATAAATATAGCTCTCACCCCTCATCAAAGAAGCCTCACTTTGTAACTGATAGAGACTATTACAGAGATCAACATGCCAGAATGCAGAGAATAAGTTACTACGAGATGACTAACCCAAACTGACACATTTGCAATATAACTTTAAAAATAAGGCTCTGAAAAAACTGTAGAAGTGAGCATGGAAAGATGATTAGAGCCAGAATTCCATTGTCCTTTTTGTGTGTAAATACCATGACAAGAAAAGTGCACCAAGAATGCTCAATAACATGACTACAAGAATAAAACTAAAATACTGGCAATACCATTTGACATGCCAGTGTGCAATTACTCATGGTCCGAGCCCTAGAGGAAGAGCCACAGGAGGTCACTGGTCACTAGCAGAGAAAGAGAGAGAGAGAGAGAGAGAGAGAGAGAGAGAGAGAGAGAGAGAGAGAGAGAGAATGAATTGATCAATTCCCTCCAGGGACAAATTCCCACATAGGTTGTCTGATCACTAGTGTTAAGCCTGGGAAGCATACACATACAAAGCTACATGGAATCATAAGTTTATATATAATGTTTGCACACATTGTGTGTGTGTCCCTGACAATCTTCATTTCCACACCCAAATTCAAAATGTGTGTGTGTGTGTGTGTGTGTGTGTGTGCATGTGTATATATAACAGCTAGAATAAAATAAGAGATTGTGAATTTGGGATGGGGAAGGAAGATTTGGAGGGGGAGAGTGATGGATAGTAATAATGTAGATGAAATACTAATGTATAAAATAATAATAAAAAAAAAACTATGCTGGGTGGTGGTGGCGCATGCATTTAATCCCAGCACTTGGGAGGCAGAGCCAGGTCTTTGTGAGTTCGAGGCCAGCCAGGTCTACAGAGCGAGTTCCAGGAAAGGCACAAAGCTACACAGAGAAACCCTGTCTCGAAAATAAATAAATAGATAGATAGATAGATAGATAGATAGATAGATAAATATGTTAAAATATCAAAACTACACACATCAACAATGGAGTATTTTAGAATGATTTAAACTATCTAAAATTGTAGAATCTAAGTTGAGGATAATACTTATAATTCATAAATGAGATCTTCAATATCATAATCCAATATTGGTGCCATTTTTTAGAGACTGAGATTTGCTTGGCTAAGAGAATATTCAAATTCAAATAATTTTTAAGTAATGTTACTAATGAAAGCACATCACATTCATGTGACCTCAAAGTCAAAAAGTTGTGAATGAAATCATTCTACTCTGGTACCTTCTGTAATTAGTTAATCTTTTTATGTAGATATCTCTCATGTTATCAGTTATTCAGCAAATGCACCTGTTAGGAACTGCTTCTTTTGTCTTTCTCTTTTTTTAGTATTCATAACTCATGTTGGGCTTAGATACTCCAACTCTGTACTTTGAGAATTTTTTGTACCTCTCTATATATTCCTCCATTTTTTACTTGTCTTGAAATGATATGACTGCATTAGATAGACTGTGATTTAATCATCTTGCTACCCTTTAAAACCAAACCATAGGCCTATTATGTGGGATATATTACAAATTTTGTAAAATTGATTTAAACTAATTGAATGGCTGTATTTTAGAGTTAGAACTGAATAAATTCATAAGCAACTACTCTTTAAATGGTTGATAAAATCAATGTAGTTTTGAAACCAGAATGTGTATTATTGTTAATCACTTAAGAACAAATTTGCTTTCAATACAAAATCCAATCACATAGGTGACATGAAGCATACAAATTTATTACTAGTGTGTTTTAGGCAAAATAGTTTCCTTTTTAGATATTTAATTTTTGTTGGAAATAGACCAGTGCTATGTAATTATTTCTTTAATCTTACTTGTTTTACCTAATATATATAAGATATAAAATTTATATTTTATATCTACAGATGAAAATAATGGGTTTTTAAAATATTTTATAAACATTTCTTTTAAAATAAAAGTATGAATATAATTATTTTATATTTTATATTTCTGAGAGTTTTTTTTCTTGTGAACCTAATTTAGTCATTCTAGCATATGAATTTTTGCTCATGGTAATTAGCCAATTTCAGATGAAAATAATATAATTCTTTCCTAAAATATCTTGATTAATCTCTATGGTATCTATTTGTCATATAGAAACATCTAGCATTTTTAATGTTGGTACTAGATATAGTGCTAAATTTCCAGAATTGGTGGAAATGTATTTTCAACTTGACACTGTAAATGTATTCAAAGCAATTAAAGACTTTTGAGAAACTAGAGAATTGCAACATACTTCTTCAAACTTAGAAATAAACTATATAAGTTTAGGCAAGTTAAGTTTTAACTGAATGCATAATAAGGGAAAATAAGAGTTGTTTTACAAACCTAAATTTACGAAATTCTTCATGAGCTTTTGTTCACTAATAGAAAATACAATTATTCCCCAAGTTCACTTGCTTGTCAGCATGAATAATGATAATTCTAAATAAAGTAAATTTTATAGAAGGGAAATACTTCAACATATTCAGCTTTTGAGAGTGGTATTGCATTTTGCAGCGATGTAGTATCAAACACTCCTATTTACTTTCTTACTCTCAGATGACTTATGGATTTGTGGTTTGATTACTGTACCAACGTACAATGGCCCTGGTTTGCTTGCCTATCTTATTTCATATTTCTGTCATATTGTTAATTTCTGATATACTAATGTTCATATAACAAACCCTTTGCTACTTTTACGAATTATTTCTTCTCCATTATCTTCTTCCTTTTAAATAATGACTTCAAAACAAATCTGGAATGATTCACCTTTTGTCAACATATTTCATGCACTTATTCATCCAGTCAAGTAAATTTACTTATTTTTCCAGGCTTACATCCTGATACTTGATTAGTAACAGCAAAGAAAACCAAAGAAGCATGAGAAGTAATGTTCTTGTAGATTGTAGTCACTGTTTTTCCCTGGTTTTTAACATGCTGCTTTCTTCGATATTTTCCTCTTCCCGTTATTTGATATTAAAATGCAATAAGTTAGGTAACATAAAACATCAAAAATTGCCGGGCGGTGGTGGAGCAGGCCTGTAATCCCAACACTCAGGAAGCAGAGCTAGGTGGATCTCTGTGAGTTCGAGGCCAGCCTGGTCTACAAAGCGAGATCCAGGAAAGGCACAAAGCTACACAGAGAAACCCTGTCTTGAAAACAAAAACAAAACAAAACAAAATAAAAACCCTGAAAAACATCAAAATTTAAAGGACATTATTATTGTTTGTAAAGTCTTTTCCTGCATAATCTACTCTCCTAAAAAGGATACATCTCATTAATTCCTGAATTAAGATTTTTAGATATTAATTGACAGGGGCCATAAATATTTAGACCATTGTCAATAAATAATAAGTAACTGTATGAAACAGTGAATTTATTCATCCTCACAAGCCCTTTTTTTATTCCCATCTGCTCTAGTGTAAGACCAAATGTAATGCTCATGTCTGAAACAATGATTTCTGGATCTCTTCCTCCTCAAACACCTTAATTCTTGTCTCTGACAAAATGCGTCTATACTTCTAATCATTTCCCAGATTTCCCTTGAGGGTTAAATAGAAATTTTTCAAAATCTGAAGTTCTATAGAAATGTTAGAAATGTAGTCTCTCTCTCTCTCTCTCTCTCTCTCTCTCTCTCCATATATATATATATATGTTAAATAATTTGATAGTAGTTTATATAGAGATTATGTACTTATAAGCACTAGTTAGTTAGTTATTTTGGTTTTTTGAAATAAGGTTTCTCTGTAGCCGGAGTTTTCCTGCCTGGCCCACAGTCTGGACAAATCTCTCTTACCCACCAGTCCCACAGTTGCTTAGACCAGACCAAGTAAACAGACAGAGACTTATATTGCTTATAAACTGTATGGTCATGGCAGGCTTCTTGTTATCTAGTTCTTATATCTTAAATTAACTCATTTCTATTAGTCTATAAGTTATCACGCATTTCATGGCTTACCAGTACCTTACACCTTGCAGCTCATGGCGGCGTTGGCAGCATCTCTCTGCCTCAGCCTTCTACTTCTGAGAATTCTCTTCTCTGCTTGTCCCACCTATACTTCCTGCCTGGCTACTGGCCAATCAGCATTTTATTTATTAACCAATCAGAGAAACACATGTGGCATACAGAACATCCCACAGCATTTCTTTGTGTAGCCCTGACTATACTGTGCTATGTAGACCAAGCTGGCCTCAACCTCATAGAGGTCTTCCTGGCTCTGCCTCCTCAGTGCTGGGATTAAAGGCATGTGTCACCACAGTCAGGAGTCTAACAGTTATTTTAACAAAAGATAAAGTGGAAAAAACCGTCTTATCCGTAAGTTATACAATAAACTCCAGATTTTTAGAATTGATATATGTGTGTATGTATAGTATACATACCCATTATCTTACTTCTGCAATATCTATAAATAAATACTCTCTTATTTTAGTCTCCAAAGACTTAAACAAAATTTTATTCTGATCTCCAATGCCATATTTTATTATTATAATATAATATTTAACAATACAATAATGAATATTTGCTTCATTTTAACTAAATCATTGAACAATAATGATTCTGAATGTTATTTGAAAGTGATAAAACATTAAACCATTTTATAAAGTGCTTTGCTAATTAATTTAGGTATCATAACAACTGTGCTGATTTGTACACTTCTTTTAAATTTAACAGATGCAGTGTCATGATATATCACTCACATTAAAGTTCAAAGACATATATAAATACACACACATACACATATATATTACTATATATACATACATATATATATATACATATATATATGTATATAGATATATATATTACAGACAGAAACATATGCCTATGTTGTAAGAATCCTTTGTTCCTGTCACTGTCAGTATATATAGCCAAAACATGAAATTGAATCAAGAGCATAAGACCCTTTATTTGATGGGTGACATTGTATAGAAGCTTATTAGTTTTATTCTAAAAGCAAAATTAAATTGTGTACTAGGAAATAACATAGAGTTAATCTCATTAACCTGTGTACAAAGTTAATATTATACATTTGAAAACAATCACTTAAACTCTTTCAGTTTTAAACACTGAGTCACTTTGAAGTTCAGCTACTTAATATACATAAGTCTAAATGCAAGGCATTATTAGAATATTATTGTCAATCCATATCCTTAGTTGTATTTGTTTTTCAAGATGATTCCCCTGTTATTCACTATGGTGTTTTAATTTAAAAAATATTTAAAAAATGACACTCTACTGATGTAAGTTAGAGGCAATGAGTCATATGGAAACAAATTTCAAGGGTATGAAAAATACCACAAACTACCCAATTGACTATATGTGATTAAAATATTCTTATTATTTTAGTAGAAAGGTAACATAAAACCATAAGTATGTGTTTCTGTCTATAAAATTTAATAATCCCTGAGTCAGCATGTAAAGTGACATAGAATAGATATGCTTGCATTTTGTTTTCCTGAAAATGCCTTGTTCCTGCCACTGCCAGTTAAAGAGCCTTACATGAAATGATATAAATAATAAGTGTGAAGTAAGGTGAATGGCTTATGCAGGAAGTCTGTTAAAAGTAAGCTAAAATATGGATGTTCAAATGGCAATTGAAATCAAAGTGTGTAGAGAAAAATATAAAGTATATTTTCCAAGACACAGAGGTGTGTAATGTGACGAAATCATAAAATAATGCAATTGAAAATAAAAATATCTTGTTGATTTTATTTTTGCATTGTTTAATTTTCTTTTGACACTATTGTACATTTTATCTATTATATGTATTTATATACATACATATATATTTGTCTTATCATTAAATTTTCTTTTTAATATTTTCTTTCATTTGGTCTCTTCACTCGAGTTTAATTTTCAAATATATTTATTTTACTGCTTAATATCTTAATAACCAGCCTCAGGACTTTTAAAGTATTGAAAGTATTTGATCTATTTAATGTGGAAAATCATACTTTTCCTTCTTTTCCCTGTCTAATCATCAACGTTATTAGAACTGAATGTTTCTATGGTCCATTCTTTAAGCCTTAGCTATGTGTGTTTCATTCAGAATATCCATAGATGTTAGATATTTCATAATGGACTGAGGGGGCAATCTTCCAAGTATGAAAAAAAGACTATAGTGTAAAAATGGGTAAGGAGGAAACTAGAATAAGAGGATTAAATGATGGAGAATATGGGAGGTTGGAGTAGAGAATGGAATATAGGAAGGAAAAACTAATGCTAAAGGCCTTTTAAAAAGCCACATTGCTGAAGACACCATTTACACATATCATCTACCATGAAGAAATTGTACCAGTATCCAACTAAAAGTTTTACTCATATTGACTAGCATTCATACTACTGGTAGATACTATGCATGCTGTGGGAAGAAATAGGGTTTTTTTTTCTAACAATTCTTAGATTTGTTGGTCTCAATTTGTTTAAGTTCTTGTACTTCCATTAGCCTCAACTCTTCAAGAATAATGTCTTTTATTATGTGCATTGTATTAGGATTTCTATTGATATGATAAAACACCATGACCAAAATGTGTTGGAGAGGAAAAGATTTATTTGGTTTATATTTCTACATCATAGTTCACCACCTAAGGAAGTCAAACAGGGCAGGAATCTGGAGGCAGGAGCTGATGCAGAGGCTATGGAGGGGTGCTGCTTTCTGACTTGCTCTATGGCTTGCTCAACCTGCCTTTGTATAGATACTAGGATCCCCAGACCATGGATAGCTCCACTCACAATGGACTGGGGCCCCCTCATCAATCACTAAGAAAATGCCCCCACAGACTTGTATCAAATCTTCTGGAGACATTTTCTGAATTGAGGTTGCCTCCTCTCTGATTACTGTAGCTTCTGTCAAGTTTATATAAAACTACCTAGTAAAATCACCATCTCAAATAAACTAGTTTTATAAAAGTTGGTAAATTAACCATGGACATAACACTTTGTCTTCATATCCTGCATTTCCAATTGTTAAATGGTATTTTAAGAACTTAAATTAATCTGTATACACTCAATATTTTGTGCTTGAAATGAGACAAGCTTTTCTGTGAGGTTTTCTTTTATCTGTTATTCACTAAGTGGCTTTTACCCAATAGTTCTTTATTGTGCCAGGGACTCTACTGGGCTTTCAGTATGCAGAATTAGTGAGAAATGGTTTATTTACCTAAAAGAAGGAGACAGCCATTTCAGCATACAAAAGGATACAGTTTGATAGGCACTATTGAAGAGATACATGCAATGTGTTATATAACACAGAGACAAAGACTCCCTAGAGGTGAAGGAGAAAGCTTCAAAGATATCTGGAAGATGAAGTTATTTGAAGTTGGTTTTAAATGCCAATGAGAAATTTTCCTGGTGTGGTGAGATCCAGGAAGGCCATGTCTGGCATACAGAATAAACAATATAGAACATAACAAAGTTGAATTGAGGACTTAGGAGATGGTTCAGTAGGTACAGTGCTTGTGGCACAAATATAGGCACTAGTGTAACAAATTAACCATATTAGAAAAAAACACTGACGTAGTAGTAAATGGTTAGATCCCTAGAGCTCACTGACTAGACTGCTGAGCCAAACTTTTGAGTTTTGGATTCAGAGACTGGCAGGGTCCTGGACATAAGTGAAGGACAACTCATAAAGACACCTGATATTAAACTTTCATTCCCATAAGTGCCCCCCAAACACATGCACATACCTACATGAACATGTAAATACCCCCTCTATTCCTCTGTATCTCTGTATCTTTCTCTCTCTCTCAAATAATTGCATTGTCATGATCTTTTTCATTTTTTACTGCAAATAGATTCTTATTTAATACAATATATTCAGTCCACAGTTCCCCTCCCTCCACTCTTCCCACCAGTAGTCTCCTTAAAATCCACTCTGCCTCCATTTCCTGTAAGAAAAAGCAAGCCCCTTAGAGATGACAGCCGAACATGAAAAAACAAGATACAATAAGGCAAGGCAACATCCTTAATCTCAAGGCTGGAGAAGAGCACCCAATAGGAGGGGAAAAGTCCCAAGAGTAGTCCAAAGAGTCAGAGACACACCCACTCCTACTGTTAGTAGTCCCATTTAAAAAAAAAGGCTAAATAACCACAGCGTGTATGCAGAGAACATAGTGCAGTCCCATGTAGGCTCCATAATTGTCGTTTCAGTCTCTGTGAGCCCCTATGAGCCCTGCTTAATTGTTTCAGTGGGCCATGTTCACCTGGTGTCCTCCATCCCCTCAGACTTCTACAATCTTTCCTTCCCCTCTTCTGTGGGGTTACCTAAGCTCCTAGGGTAGGGACCAGATGGAGATTTCCAATTGAGACCCTCTCTTTCTGCATAATGTCTGACTGTGGTTCTCTGCATCTATTCCCATCTGCTGCTGGAGGAAAACAATCCGACTATAGCAAAATATCAATGGGAACAATTTCATTGATTTGTTAATTAATTAATATTTGCCTATCATGCTTACTTCTATCCAAGGTCTCTGGGCTATCTAGTCTCCAGTTCCTGGCCACTGAGGCAGTGTAAGGCAAGATACAATAAGACAAGGCAAAAGCCCTCATAGTAAGTCCGGGCAAGGTAACCCACTAGGAGGGAAAGAGTCCCAAGAGTACACACAGCAGTCAGAGATTCACCTGCTCCCACTGTTCGGAGTCCCACAGAAACACCAAGCTAACAGCTATAGCATATAAGCAGAGAACCAGATGAAGATCCATGCAGGCCCCGGGCTTGCCCTTCAGTCTCTGTAAGCTCGTGTGATCCCTGCTTAGTTGTTTAGATGGGCCTTGTTCTTCTTCTTTGATCTTAAAGAGCAAAAGTTTAGGTTTTTGGGAAGTTCAGGAGATGTGATCAAGAAGGATAAATGGATGATACAGATGGGGAAAAGAAATACACACACACACACACACACACACACACACACACACACATATATATATATATATATATATAAAGCTTTTCATATAAAGTGGACAATGTTCCATAGGCAAAGAAAAACTAGAGAGAATTGTAATCAATATGGCTGACATGCTGAGTAAGATGTTTAGAATAGTAACTCTGGTTACTTTGTGGATGCATGAGGAACATGGTGCTTACATATCTTTTCTAATCCTTTGGGTCAACATAAGTCAGAACTTAGGAAAAATGAGCTAGATCTCTTCTGTACAATAAAAGTGTTTCCTCTCTAATCTCTCTTCCCTCCTAGTGAATATACTTAGTCTTATTTTATAAAATTAGCAGAGTGATTAAGTTTCAACTACCCAACTTTCTTAGTTTAGCAGGCAAGGGGAAATTGCTTTAATGATGCCTATATTGTAAAGAAAGTATGTTCTAATTTGTGAAATGTGTTTCAAATTCATTTGAAAGCATGCATTGTAGTGAAATGAGGCAATGAGTCCATAGTGAGATGTTTTTAAATGTTACTTCTAATATTATCTACTACCCAAATGATATAATGTACATTTTGAAAAAATAGTATATGTTTCTGTTGCCTTAAAGAGTGGGTTGTGGTGGTGGAAACTATTTCGGAACTTAATCAGTGGTTGGGTTGTTTTAAAATGAATAATATTCCTTCAAAGACTATAATCACACACACATAGACACACACACACACACACACACACAAATTATAGTAGCACATGTCTATGACAGTCATTTAAGTTGGTAGAGGAAATGTGTATGTGACTTTTGTAAATGATAGATAAATGTGGTTATTAATATATTGTGCTATTTTCTTTTTTTTCATTTTTTATTTATTTTAAGCCTTTTGAAAATTATGTTTGTGTTTTAATTTTACATATCAGCCATGGGTTCCCCTGTCCTCCCCCCTCCCGATAGCAGAATATTGTTATTTAGGTCACTAAATTGCATGCAAAATACACTCACCTACCATATCCCAATTTCTTCAGATTACTTCCCAGATTAATTCACATACATCATTCCACAGTTTTATATTGTATTTCACAGAAACTGAGCATGATTTTCTTTCACATAGTACTACCAAGCATATTTTACAAAAGGGAATTCTCATGTTTCTTTTGTGTACATATTGGGAGGCTCATATATAATTGCTTTTTTTTCCTGAATGTTACCAGTAACAACCTCTCCATCCATTGCAAGGGCTGTTACTGAGTTAACACATGGGGTTTGGAGATTTACATGTTAGAATATAATTTTATTTGGAAAAATAGCTCTTGTTTTACTCAAGAATAAATGAACCCACGACCATCTGCTACTATATCAGTCCATTTCTCTTATAATTCAGAAATTAGTTAATAATTTCAGTGTGTGCATGGGATATGAAATGTTTCTAAACTTTTGCCTTATGTAGAAGCCTCTTGAAAATTATGCATTTTTCTGTTATTTCAAGTAAAAGGTTTTAACTGTTTAATAATAAAAATGCATTTCTGTTCTTCTTATTACCTTATTTCTTGAAGACCTTTAAGTTCTATAAAAAAGTCATTTTTACATCCTGCTGTGAATTTTATGTCACAGCACTAAAAATTATATATTGATTTCAGAAAAAGTATACTGTAATGAGTAGCTTATGCTGTACTTCTCAAAAGGTAAATTTTCTTTACAAAGTTAAGATTGTTTGTAGTTTACTTTGAACCAGTGGATATCCTCATCCTAATTAATACCTTACACTATTCCTCTCCTTGTACTTGAGAATCTGGCTGCACTACCAGTGGAACAGAGGTTATGAAATTGAACAGGGACCTGACACAGATGTACCTCAATCTTCTCCCGTGGCCTTGAAGTACTTCAAAAGTTATTTTATATAATTTTTCTCCAAAATCTTGATTCTCATGTCATTTTATCTCACATTACTCATTGATGATACACCATGTACCAAAATATCAAGTGGACAAATAAATCTGACTCTCCTGGTATGTTTAATGTGAGAGAGAATGTAACTGGTAGTAGAATGTCAGAGAATATATATGAACACCAGAATTAACTGTAATTTTTCTTCACACTTTGCATATTCTGATAAAAGCTTAATATTTTATAGACATTCCAAAAGTGCCATAAAATGACATTATTTTTAAAAAGTGTTAAAATGTTGATATGTAGCATTAAGAATATTTTAATGTTCAATAATGTATTTGTGTTTTTCCTTACATAGCTAATCATATTTCACAAAAGCCCAGTTTTACAATTATCTGAGGACTTACCTACATCTGAAGATTGCTTACATATATTAAACATGATTGTAAACAAATACAAGTATATATATTTTAATGCTTAAGTAAATAAAAATAGTATCATCACATAGTTGAATAGATTAGCATTGACTGAATATTGGAAAAGATTTACTAATGCTTTCACTATTGCATTTTTAGTGATTGTAGATAGTTTGTAAGGTAAATAACAAGGCTCCATTTGCCTCAATTAGGGGAAGATGTATCAGAGAAACACATTTGATCAGACAGAGTTGACAAGGATGGATAAGAAAGGACTTTTCTAAAATGTTCACAACAGGGTTTTATGAACAGTCTCTCTAAAACTGTCACATTAGCATAACAATATTCTAGAAAATTTCCACCAAACTTGAAAATGGTATAGGGAAATGGTCAAGATTGACATATCTCTTATGTGTGGGAAAGAGAACTCCTTTAACAGAACCTCATTAATTGGGAAAACTTATCTTTGATTTTCCCCAGCTGCTAAAGTATATTTTTGATTGACTATATTTGTTCCTGTCTTTCAAATATAGAAACACTCAGAATTTCTTCCGTGATGAAAATAATTCTATGTATTTTTTCCATTTGTAAGAATATTTAAAAATGTACAAAACAGTCCTGAAAAGATAAGTAAATTAGGCTATTGCATTTTATCATCTCAGTAACTTTTGCTATGCTGTTCCCACTGAAAGCGGCAGGTTTCTATCCTCACAATACACTTTGTTTTCAACACAAGGAGATCTGTATAATACAGCTTGTTTCACTTATGTTAGCATTAGAGTTATAAATAGCTAGAAATATATTATCTGCATATATTTAATTCTGATCTTGAAGAATTTCTATGCATGCTCCTCTACTCAAAAATTCTAGCTCTGGGTTACTGTGTGTCAGACCCAGAATGACACAGATTTCCCATATGTTTCAATTCTGATAAGCCAGCAACACTGTGTACATTCTATAGTCCCGAGAATACTGAAAAAAAAAATGGGAGCTTTGTTTTTTGTTGTTGTTGAAAGGTTTGCCTGACAGCTTCCTCTTTCTACCCATATCCTTAGGCAAAGCTACCCTTTATATTATCCACAGCGTTGTCCTGTTAGAGCCTTGTGCTTTGCCTTTCCAACTTGGGAGCTTATTCATTATTATAGTTTTTTTTTTCCTTCTCACTGACAACTTCTATTACAATGCATGTATTCATCTAAAATTTCCAAAAGTGACAATAGATAGATTTTGCATTGTACCCTAAATTATGCAAAAATGTATTTTGTTCAAGAACATATATTTCTCCATATACACACAACCCGTGACTCCTTAAGGAAAAAACTGGAAGTACAGAATTCTATAGTTTAGTTTAAAGTAGCATGCTGTACTTCAAAAACAAAACTGGAAGTTACAATTTGATAATGGAGTCCAAATTATTACCAGTTTACTCAAATGAGGAAAATAAAGTAGCATTCTTTCTTATCAGAAAACATTCTTTCTCCTCACATTCTCATGAGGCAAGCTAATTTTGACTTTATCTGTTCTAAAATTACCCCAGTCCTAGCATTTCAACAGTCTCCTTATTCTTAACCTAGTCCCACTTGAAGATTACTTTCTGTTTGAGGTTTTTGTCTGCTTCTCTCTAAAATAAATACACAAGTGGCTCTCATGACATGCAGTAGATGAGAGAAAATGGATACTTTCAACTGTGCTGGTTCTTAGGTAACTGAAGACAGGATCCATCCATTAAATGTTTTGCTGCAATATATTGATTGTAATTGACACTTATTAAAATTGATAGTCCAAATTCTATCAGCTTCCTTAGTACTTGAAAGGATTCCTCGTTTATTTGGATACTCTGACCAAACCTGTGAAGTATCTTGTTTGCTTTTCGTATTTTTCCTGTTACAGCCTATTATATCTCCATTGTACAGTTAAAAAACTGGCTTTCTAGTTGCTGACCCAACTGTATGGCCTACAAAAGCACTGAAAAGCTTAGGGAGGATATACTATCCCATCTTGTTGAGTAATCACCTCCATTGTTTCTTAACATTAGTTATAAGATTTTGCATATCACAACCATTTGCATAGTACTTCCTCTTGGTATTCAAAATAAAGACAGAAAAGCCTCCATTATTTTGTACAATTTGTAAAACTAAGGTTTTTCATCTTACTGCATAAAGAAGGTGATACAGAGATATGTATCTCTCCAGTCCAGATCCATTTCCTTTACCTAAGTATTATCAGCAAAATAATCACATTCTTAGTTTAAAATAGTTAATCATATTGTATATCAATAGATAATATGCAAAATGTGATTTAATGAATTTAAATTTTTTTACTCTTACTTTCTTCATTGTCATTAAACCAATCTCTTTTATTTCATGTATCAAAATAACCTTCAACTTGCCTTTGTTACTTTTCTCTTCATTCTGTTATCAGACTATTTTCATCTCTTTACTAGGATTACACTATTTTATTTTCAGTCATATGCCCTCAGAGTATTAAAACTCTACTATTCTTATAATTCCCTTTGTACAACATACCAAATAAATTCCTGGTATTTTGGATTATCATGTTATCTGTTAATGATAAGATACACATGTTGTTGATTCAGAGCACAAACTCAGACCTGTATGAGTAAAACTGCTTCACTTGCTAACTGTAATTCCTTCAATACGCTCATTACTCAGTCTATAGAATATAAAGTGTTGTTATGATATTATAAAAGGAGAATTTTATATAAATTTTACAGAATGAGTTAGCATTTAGGTTTTTCATTACTTTTACTTTCTGTTTTCATTAATATTAATATATCATTTTTACAATTTAAAACTATATTATCTTAGCAAAAGTAACTTAAAACTTGGCTATGGAACTTCGCAAATAGTTCTTGAGAGGAAAAATGCAAATGATAGAGAAATGTTTATTTGATGTTCACCATCCTTAGTTATCAGTGAATTCACTTACTATTTCATTTACCTAGTGAGAATAACTAAAATCAAGAAAATAAATGACAAGAAAGCCTGGAGACAATGTGGGGAAATGGGACGCATCATTCCCCATGTGTGGCAGTTCAAACTGACAGAGAAATTGTGAAAATCATGAAGCTTGAAGTAGAGCTACCTGTGAACCAGTTAGTTATACCTCACAGTGGACTCTATGTCCACCCTCCAGAGACGTTGCTCATCCATTGTCTTTGCTGCTCCATTCACCATGGCTAGAATATGGAATCAGCCTAGATGGTCATTAACAGATGAATGCATAAGGAAAAACTGGCATAAACACAAAACAGAAAATGACAGCTGTTCATAAAAAATGAAAGTATGAAGTATTCTGGTAAATGAATGAAAATGGAAAAATTATAGTGAAGGATAATCCAGAATCAGAAAAATAAATACCACATGTTATCTCTCACAAGTCAACTTTAGCTTCAAATCTTTGGATTTATGTCTTTAATTTAGAGTACTTTTAAAACCCAGAAAACTAGAAAGGGGTCTTTGGAGGTGGGAGGAAGATCTTAAGAGAAGAAAAAGACTTAAAACAGGTTTTGTATGAAGGGAGTGATGTTTCTCAGGGGAGGGACATTGACAGGTAGGGGACAGGGAGTGACGGTGGGAACTAACACTAAGTGTGTTGAAAAAGCCATGCAGAAAATTACTGTTCTCGAATCTCCCTAAAAATAAACTTAAAACGAAGTGGAAGTGGACTTACCATACATAGAGGAATTCTGCTTCTTCTGGAAGCCATTGTTTAACAAACAAGTATCTCAGTGTTGCATGCAAGATACCTCTCTGATTTGTTTGTGAAATGCGTCCCAGAGACCACTCAAAATACAGGCTCTTGCCATTTTTCTTGGTTGTTCACAAGAACATGATGGTAAGACCAACTTTTGGTGAAAATACCACACATTTTGATCAAAGGAAGAGGAGTAATTTAGCTGACACTGATCTGGCATCTTCCCCCAAATGGCTATCATTCATAGAGCTGGAAAGTGCTATATAGGCTGCTGGGGGAGAAAAATCATCAACATTTCCAAATATTTTATCTAAATTATCAACAATATTCCCAACATAGTGAATCTCATTTGTGACCATGAATATTCACATACTCTTGTATTTCATCATTCAAGTGAAGCCCTCAATTCCTTATTATTGAAACTAAATCCATCCTGACAGAGTTTAACAAGACTGAAATTGTTTAGAATGTGTGATTCACATAGGCAATTTCAACTCAGGCAAACAAGATTGAGAACAGTAAGTAAATATTCAAGACTTTTTAATTTCAATCAAGAGTTATGTTACATTTCTGTTTGAAAAGTCAAGAAATGTACAATGTGATTATATGATGTGTTGGCCAATATTTTAAGCAAATGAATCTGATAGTGTTAGAGGAAATTAATGAAAATGTAAGTTTTATGTATCCTGAGACATACTCTGACAGTAAAATCGTATTCTCTATTTGTTTTTTCTTTGTTTTGTTTCATTTTTCACCAGAATCTTCTGTGGACTATAATTAGATGCAGATTTAGGTAGGATGGCCAAAGCTAGATAAATATACCTATTTGATTGAAGGGGGTAATTATAACACTAAATATTACTTTAAGCCAGGCAGTGGTGGTACATGCCATTAATCCAAGCACTTGAGAGGCAGAAGTAGGCAGATCTCTGTGAGTTTGAGGCCAGCCTGGGCTACAGAATAAGATCCAGGACAGGCACCAAAGCTGCACAGAAAAACCTTGTCTCAAAAAACCAAAAGAAAATTATTATTTTAGTTGGAATGAAGTACATGTATTACTTAATGAAGTACACTTAATTATTTCTGGAAAATTATGATCTTCAGATCTAAACAAAACTGAATATTTTGAGGAAGCTGCCAGAAAAAGTAGACTAACTGATGAATTTATAGAATAGGTATGGCATTTCATCATCAAACTTAGAGCAATCTTCACAACTTTGTAAGAGTAATGTTACCTCAAGGCTGTTATGTTATTGTTCAATTTCTTTATAGAAAAGGAGAACAAGTGAGCCCACTATCTTAATATTTGGATATACCGGCCATGTTTTAAATTGCTATTGGTAGAATGGGAAAACCTGCACTTATCTGAGTTATCCAATAGCAGAACTGATTCATAGAATAAAAGAATAAAACTCTCCAAGGGAGACACACACACACACACACACACACACACACACACACACACACACACACACTTCAAGGCTCCTTTCTCTCTGTCTGTCCCTGAAATTTAAAAAAAAAAAAAAGTCAAGCAAAATATGAAAAGACATTTAACATATGTTCTCATTCATACATACACTATCAGCTTATAAAACCAGAAATTTGATAGGCAGTAGTGAGAAGCTCAGAGAAGGGAAAAATAGAAAGATGTCAACTAAAGGGTGAAGAACCTAGTGTAAATAGGAAGAATAATGAGATATCTGAAATATGCTGTATAATATAGTGAAATAACTAAAATCTGAGTGCTATACCTTAATATGTCTTTGGGAGGATGACAATAAAACATTTGCATCACAGATGAGGCTAGGTGTTTGAAGTGATAGATGGCATGATGGGCTTAGTTGAGCATTACACACTGCACTGAATTAAAAATTTGTAACTTCCCTCTCTGTCCCTGAAGTACATACCAACTGTGATTTGTTAACATACTTCGAAGATCATGGTTCTATTATTCATCAACTAAAGTTATTTGTACTGTATTATACTGATATTGTACATTTTGTATATTTTGACAAACATACCTAAATATGAAAATTAGTGAATTATTTTATCCAATGAAAAATATGATTATTGATTATATAATTATCACAACTGCCTTGTGTTGTTTTAACAAGCTGAATCAGTGAAATGTGTTAGTAATATTGTATTGAAATATATAAGGGTATTATTATTTATTTAAAAAGCATGTTTCTCTTCATTCAAAAACATTTTTGAATTATGACATAATTTTAATGATTAACATTCATATTGCTGTAGATACTAGTTATGATAACTGTCAAGGTTAAAGCCATGTGATGTTTGTGAAAAATATATCATTTTTTCCTAGAGTGTGTTCTTTTATTTTCATAATATAGCCAATGTAATGTCCATTCAGTTCACAATTTTATATAATTTTCAAAGGAGAAGGAAGGAAAATATTCCCTTATACCTTCTGAAACCTCGTATTTAATTATAATTTAAAAATCCGGTAATAATTCTGATTTCTTTCCAATGATTTTCATTGAGTTACTGTAGACCTAGCCATCTACTAATGAAATCACAGATACTGAAGAACATTGAATCACCAGTTTACTAAACCCTGATAACAATCTAAACATTTGTCCTCATACCCACAGATAAGTCCCTTCCCTCATCAAGGAAACTTCTCTTTGCTAAGATGGAGGCTACAAAATTCACAACCAATCAAAATGCAAGTTTGTGGATCCCAGTTACAATGGATATATGGATATATGTGTGTGTATATATGTGGGTGTATGTGTATATATGTCCATATATACATATGCACATACACACACACACACACACACATACACACACACACACACACACACACACACACACACACACACACACACACACATACTCTTGGCACCCAAAGCTCAGGGACCATTGTATAAGAGGGGGTGAAAGGAGGAACAGGGGGTTTCCTGTGAGATTGTGCCTCCTAGTAATATCAGAAACTACATCCATTAAGTGTTGCCAGAAACAACAAAACAGTGAAGACAACAAAAAACTAAGTTATATAGCCCTTTTTTTGTTTTGTTTTGTTTTGTTTTTTGAGACAGGGTTTTCCTGTGTAGCTTTGCGCCTTTCCTGGAACTTACTTGGTAGTCCAGGCTGGCCTCGAACTCATAGAGATCCGCCTGGCACTGCCTCCCGATTAAAGGCGTGCGCCACCACCGCCCGGCCAATTCTTTTTTGAAAGTAGTACTTGGCCCTCTGCTCAATAAATAAGCCTGTAGAGGTATATATTAATCTATGAAAGAGCTTAAATAAGTAATGGGAAGACAGCGAGCATGCTAAATAGAGGAGAAAGGTCATCTCATTTATGGAGCATGTCATAATAATAATACATAAAATGTAAAGGTAGAGGTTTGTCACTTATGGTTTTGAAAACTTATACAAAACAGGGATAAGTAACTTTTAGCCATTTGAGAGTGACATTGTACAATTTGTGGACTTGGAAATAGAATCATAATCACATGGGATTTCAAGTACATAAATTTAGTTACTAAGAAAAAAAATGAGGTCATGACATATATTTGAAGGCTAACAACAGTTACATAATCAGTTCTCCATAAATCAGCTATTACAAAGTTAGGTTTTTGTGCTTTTGTTCCAAAAAAAATCAAAGCATCATTTTTACTCACTGCAACAATCTACTTCCTAGCAAAATTCCACAGGGAGATAATGAAATAATTGTTTATTTTACACTGAGTACAGACTATGAAGATTAAAAATAGCTCATGGATATAGGAATGACAAATTTTATAACTCAGATTTTAAATAACTATGGCAACAGTTCCTTGGAGATACAGTGCTCTGTCACGTAAATATGTGTAAATATGATCATTCTAAAAGCAGTGTTATTTACTCAGTAGTATGCTAGCTCCTTCACAAAACAGTTAAATTCAGAACTCAGGAGGGGTAGAGTAATACTTTCCATATAAATGAAAATAAATTTAACATTTCAAGTGAGTTAAATATATTTTATAAAATATACATTAGGATTTAAGGACACCTTTACTTACAGTTGCTTTCACAATGAACAACAAACTTCATGTAGTTCATATTATTTAATCTCTTGTGTATTAAGAGCTGATTATATAACATCTTAATATGCAATAACTAGAAATCCAAGCTTTCATAGTGAGAGAATCAAAACCATGAAGCCAACCATTAAGTATTTATTCAGAACAAAAGTGGGCAAATTGTGAGATTAATTTGGATAGCAGAGATGTAAATAAATACATGCTGCAGAGATATGCATATGAAATAAACATCACAAAGTGTGGTATATTGCAAGAGTTCAAGGATGCACATTGGCATTGTTGTGAAATATGGACACCACAATTAAAAATACCACATGATGATAACATAATTTTATATGGTATGATCAAGCCAAGGTCACTAGGAGTGAATCAAATTTTAAAGACTTTACCAGTAGGCTATAATAGTAATATATCAATATGTGGGTGCTCATATGTATTCACATATGAGTACATGTATGTGGTGAATAGCTCATTTACAGAAAAGGGAATGGGGGTAAAATCTAGGAGGTTTAAATACCGTTTTGATAAAGTTATTTATATCAAGAATGTTTCATGGATAAGGTCAGGGTAAAATACAAATGCAGGATCATCAAGATCATTCATAGGAATGGTGCCAGCCCAGAGAAAAGCGCTTTTATTTATATTTTACTTATTAAATATTAACTAATTAATCAATTAATTGGCTTAATTTTCATCTCTTGTGTTATTTAATCACATACAGTTATTTAACTGGGTCTCCTTTTAAAACCGAGGTTTTTTTTTTAATCTGTTCTTAGGAGTAGTTTCAAAATTAAGGTTGTTCACAAATAGTGGTATAAACATCAAACACAATTTTATTGGCAATTCAACACTTCCCCAGGTTTAAAAGCAAATACATAATCATTTCTTATAGTCCAGATAGCATAAAGAAAATCCAAAATTACTTTTTAAAATTCCAAAATATGACATTTATAGTGAAGCTGTGCTTATTTTGATGAGTTCAATATAGTAAAATATATTTAAAAAATCCATACTTACAGGAGTGATGGTAAACATTAATTTTACACTTGTGTGTGCTTAGCATTAGCTAAGAGTTTGCTAAAGTACACCTCTAAGTATGTCGGTGAAGTGTTTCAGGAGGGTTAACAGAACAGGAAAGAAGCATCTTGTGTGTAAGTATAAGTGGTACTACTCCATAGGATCTGAGAAAATGAGGAAAGGGAGATTGGGAACTGAAGCAGCTGAGCACTCATTTGGCACAACTCAATGAGACTGGCTTGCTTTATGACTCCCTACCTACCATGAAAGCTTTCAGACTATGAGTCCAAATAAACACTTCCTCCTTTAAGTTGTTTCTGCCAAGTATTTCACCCCAACTATTTGTAAGTATTTAACACAAGATGAGCTTACCTTGTATTCTGATAAAATGACACTTTGTTTCAAACTATCTCTATTATAATTGTTATCAGTCATTCAACTGAAACAAAATTATTGTTGATATTTGGACAACCATGCTTGGTAAACTTTTTCCTAACATAGCAAAGTTCTGAAATGCTCTAGAGCAGTGATTCTCAACCTTCCTAATGCTACGACCTTTTACTATAGTTTCTCATTTTGTGGTGACCCCCAACCATAAAATTATTGCTAGTTCATAACTATAATTCTGCTACTGTTATTAATATAATAAATACCTGATATGCAGGATATCTGCTATGTAATCTATTTGAAAGGGGTTGCAACACACAGGTTGAGAACTACTGCTCCAGAGTATGTCATAACAAAATAATGTCCAAAGAATATGAGTTTTTCCAATTTTCTTTTATGAAACAAGTATCCTGTTTATTTTTTCTTTTTTTTTCTTTTTGGTTTTACAAGATGGGATTTCTCTGTGTAGCTTTGGTGCCTGTCCTGGATCTCCCTCTGTAGACCAGGCTGGCCTGGAACTCACAGAGACACTCCTGGTTCTGCCTCCTGAGTGCTGGCATTAAGGATGTGCACCACCACTGCCTGGCTTCCTGTTTCTTAAATGTAAAATTTTTGTCATATGCTAGCATACAGTTATGAAGAAAGCTGTATGATTGTCTTTACAATGTTCTCAGCATGAAGTTTCTGTAGAGTACTGAGGGAGAAATGTCGGTCTAAATTCTTAGAGCTCTGACACAATTGATCTTGAAGTATGTTAGATACAAAGAGAATGTAATATCTTGGTTTTCATTACATTTTGTTTACAGTGATTTCAAATAAAGTCATATCTATGTGTCAAACATAGTAGTTAGTCTTTATAGTTAGGAGAAAATGGACTTCATCCAATCAGTGTTTTTGTGCTTGTGAATGTTCGCATGTCATTTTATTCAAGCATATTTCTGGTTTGTATTTCCTAGCATAGAAGTCATCAGAGGGAACCTGAAAAGTATTTAAGAGATGAAAACATTCAGGATGCCATGAAAATTATTGTAAATGTTTGTAAATAAATAATAGCCTTATAAGAATACAGGATATTAAATCCATGAAGACCAGAAGACAAAGAGTCTTCTGAAAAAAACCTGGCTTGCTGATGTAAGCTATGATAATAAAAGATCCAGCCCATTCCAACTTGGTTGACAAAATTAGAAACTTATTTAGAATGCAATTATAATGCATAAGAATTAATGGTGTTCAATAAACCATGAAACATATTTCATAACCAGCTTCAAGGTGAGGGGGGCCCAAGGTAAATATAGAAGCATGTACTCTGGATAGTTAGAATTTTGCTGTTTGACATGCTTTTATTTAGCATGCCTTATTTATATAGTAGTAACCATTGTGGTATACTTTTTTTTACAGAATGTCCTACATTCCCACCAATCATGTTAATGAATGTAACTTACCCCCATAGAGCCTGTTATGTTCCTTTAGTAGTGTTTGAAAAGATCAATTTGGACCATATGATTCCCAATATTCTTAGGGATAACATTTTTCTTAGTTAAGCACTGGAAAAATATTACAAGATATGAAACACCTTGCACTGTGCTAGGTATTTATAGTATAGTTAGTGAATCTGCTATGTTAGATATAGAAAACAGCTGAAGATTTTTTTCTAGAAAATAATCGATGAAAAATTATTTGAAATCAAGGAGAGTTACAAGGATATAAATCTGCCAAGGTTGTACCTAGTCTTCAGAGAGAATCAGAGAACAGGCAGGTCTGATGGGGATATTGTTAGAAAATAGGTAGCCAAGAAAGTGCTTGAAAAGCTACCAAAGGGAGCTTACTTCAAAGGGACAGGCACATCCCTGAGCTAATCCCTTCCTTAGCTTTTGACAGGCTTACATCTCAGTGTTTGCTTCAGTTTGAGCTATTATGTGCTGACTTCAGCATGGGAGCACTGAAATTGGGACATGACTACACATTTCATTACTGACTCAAGTTTCCAAGTCCTGGGAAAAATATTTGTTTTAAAAAATGAATAGCCACCAATAAATAACGATGGCATATGCAATATAAAATGAATTTGTCTTATTACTCATTTCCACAACAAATCTAGGATGTCATTAATAATGGATAGGACTATGACTTTTATCATTCAAACAAACCTTACTTAATTGCTGAAATACTTTAATGACCGATGACACACTTATTAGCACCTTTTAAAATATTTTAAAATAGCTACATATTTGAAAACTATTGGATTTTAGTTTCATTTCAAAAAAGAAGTTTAAACTGGAAAATATGAAAAAATAACAAAATGTGGCCTATAGTTTTAATGCGATTTCAAATTATTATTATTATTTGTGCATGTAAGTTTGGGCACATATGTGGCAAGGTCAGCATGTGCAGGTCAGAAGAGAGCTTCGTGGAGTTGGTTATCCTCCTCATTTTTATATCAGTTCTGGGTATTGAACTCAGGAGGACATGTTTTTTAAAGCAAATGCTTTTACCTGATGAGCTATCTCAACAGCTTCTTAATGGAATTTTTAAACATCAAATAGTATTGTAACAATTAGGATATTTATATATAAAGATTGTTTTGCATTATATTAACAATCATACTTACATATGTTGCAATCATTGACACATACACACCCATGTGTGTTTGAGTGGTGATAGCTATCTATATCACATGATAGCACAGTTACCATTTCTCAACAGGACACTGACAAGCAAAGTAGAACGGGGGAATAAGGGACTGTGATGAGGCAGATGAATATGGGCAAAGTACAATGGTATGCATATGAGGATGTTCTAAAATGATCTAATCATGAGAACTGAACCTCAGCTGCCTGTACTAGTCTTGAAACAGTGTCCAAATGTTATAAGATTATCTAAAATTTCCAAGTATTTAAAATATGTATTCATAATTCAAACCTTCAGTTTATTAAATTCTTGGCAATTAATTTTAACATAAAATGTTAAATGGGCTCCAGAGAGCATATCAATTATTGAGCCTGATGGAGCCCAGGAGCCACCAATGCACTATCCCATTATTATACAGAAGCTTTTACAGAATTGAAATACAGAAGAGTAAAACATCACATTCTCTTAGCATTACTATTTCTAATAGCCAAGGGAGAGTTTATTAGTGCTAAGATATTTACATAATGAATAAACACGGGTGCACAGAAAAGTCAAAGCTGAGAAAAATATTTTCAGTTGTTGCCTTAGCTTCCTGCCTTAACCTTCTGGGCATCTGTGCTTGCGGTGATGGTGGCCACTGGTCTGATCCTTGTTTCTTATACTACATTATAAAGATCACAGAGAAAAAAATAGGGGGAAATCTTATTTCCAAAGAATAAGACATGGAGCTGCGTTATAAACCTGTATGACAACATTAAATCCTTTTATCTAGAAATCTCTAGGGAGAAGCTCTCATATTCTGATAATGTCAGATTTTGTACATTGTTTCAACAAAGATCTGACAGAAAGGGTGACAGAAAGCTTTGTATGAGGCCCATGGGCATGAATGGAGGGAGGCCTCCAGGAGACAGACTTTGGTGAATCAGATCAATTTTATTCCAGAGTATAAGGAACATATACGATTGGGGAACCCAGGAACAAACCCTAATTTGCATTAAATGGCTCACTCCTATAACAAGGTTTAATTTGTAGCTGTAGGGTACTATAGTAGAACACCGAGCACAAGTCTACTTTGCAGTGATCTCAGTCAAGGGTCAAGCTAAAGATGAATAGAGACAGCTTTTAGATAAGGTCACTCCTCCAGGCTAAGAGAAAACTGCCATACTATGGCAGACTGCAACCTCTAACTAGCCAGCAATGTATTCTAACAGGATTAAAATGTCAAAGAGTAAACTAGAAAATATATAGGATAGTGTAAGGTAAATGGTGAAGGCCTTTAGCACTATACCATGTAAGAAATGCTTAAGTAAATCTGCAAATGAAGGAGTATTTATGGAGAATGTGACAGCTTTCTGAACACTTTGGAAGATTAATAAGGAAAAAGTTTTAGTGATTAGCTGGCTGTCAACATTATTCTGACTTAGAAAGTAAGGAAGCTAACAGAGACAGCATGTAGTTCAGTTCAGTTTTGCCTTTTTGAAATTTTGTTTGTTTGTTTGAAAAATGGTCTCACTTTGGACTTTGTTGCTTTAGTTTACCTTGAACATAATATGTAGTACATGATGGCCTTTATCTCGTGATTTTCCTGTCCCAGCCTTCTAATGTGCTAATATGTCCAGATTTAGAGTTGAGCTAAAGAGGAGATACTATTTTTCTAGAAAAAATAACTACCTAAACAATATAGTGAATATCTCAAAAACAGTTGATATGCACTATACAGAATACTCTTGAATCATCAGTAAGAAATATTTGACTTCTGCACATCCGTTGTGCTTCAAGAAGTCTACAGTAAAGCAGTTAATGTAAAATAGTGCCATCATTTCAGATGATTTTAGATCTTCCAGAGGACACCATTTTTTAATCAAAACTATAAATATTAAAACAGATTATGTAATAAATTAACATTAATATAGCCCCAAGGTGCACTGTTTTATAAAGGTATGAATAAATGTCACAGAATTGTGTGATATTGATCTTGTTTTCTCCATGACATGCCCGGTAACTAAAATGTGTCCAACAAAATTTACTTCTGTAAAAATTAAGAATGAACTTCAATGATTCTAAAAAAAATTTTCTAGTATAAATTTATACAATACACAATGATTAAAGGATATGAATTTTGTTTGTTTGTTTTTGTTTTTGTTTTCCGAAACAGGGTTTCTCTGTGTAGCTTTGCGCCTTTCCTGGAACTCACTTGGTAGCCCAGGTTGTCCTCGAACTCACAGAGATCCACCTGGCTCTGCCTCCCGAGTGCTGGGATTAAAGGCATGCGCCACCACCGCCTGGCAGGATATGAATTTTATCTTTAAAAATCATTTGTATTTTCTCCTTGATAGGGTCTTTCACATAATTACTAAGATGCTTTCATACTATACCTGTTCTTCAGCACTTCACCAAATATATGCAGGACTCAGCCTTTAAAAACAAATTAATTCTTTTGTATATGTAAAATGAGCTTGAATGCAAGAGGCACATGCCATGGTACATATTTGGGGGTAAATGAACAACTTTGGAGGAATTGATTCTTTACTTCCACCTTTATGTAGGTTCTGAAGATGAAACTCAAGTTACAAGGCTTGTAGCATCATGTGTCAACTGCCTTTACTGTTGAACCATGTTGATGGACTTGGACTCATTATCTAAACTCATGTTATATGTAAAAATGAATTAATTGATTCATATACTTCAAAAAAGTTTTTCTATGTATTGTATGATTCTTTCTTGATTTCCAGTTTTTTTATTATACAACTCTAATTTAGAGAGTTATTAAATAGGACTTAGAGAAAAATATTGAGATCTAAGTAGCACTTGTTACACATTTACACAAAGTATTACTTTATTGCAGAACATCTAAAAATTGTGTTTAGAAAAAGAGGATTTTAAATAACCACTGACTGGCACATTGTGTTTTGCAAACAATGTGGAAATAAAGCCCCAAACACTTACTATTAACATAACCAAGAACTATCAAATATCCTCATAAAGAAAACAACAGTCTTAGTCTGTGGCCCTGAAAACTTCACTTGCTACTATTATTCTCAACTGATTTAAGCACGTCATGCTTCAGTGTTTATCGGTTGTCAGGCAAAAAAAATTCTGTTCCTTTTAGAAAATGGTATCTTACCGTAAGCAAATTGTTATTGATACCTTCTGTCTGAGAGAGGCGGTCACATTTTATTAATGTTCTTATATGCCAATTTTTCCAGCTTATTCTGAATGTTAAAGAACACAAAAAGAGGGAAGCAGTGAAAAATGATAATGGTGAATTTGGAGTATACATATTTGAGTTATTCAAAAGTATATTTTCTCCCTCATTTATTGATATATGGTTTACAGAAGCCATGTGTGAAGGTACACTACATGATTATTTACATATGTATTGTGAAATGATTACCCAAATTAAATTATTTACAATCTCTATCAGGTCACTTTTCTTGCTTGAGTGGCAACTATTCTTCCAACATATGTTTTAGCTAATTTCAAGTATATAAATGGTACTGTTAACTAGAATCACCATGTTTTTCATAGATATCCAGAAATCATTTATTATGCAGCTGAAATGTGTACTCTTTTGTCACGACTGCCTTGACCAGCAAGGAAGACGCAACACCGAGCTCTTCTTTCAGCAGTTTATTCAGGAACCTTGAACAGTCTTCTTCTCCTCTGGGGAAACCCGCTCACTCTTTATATAGCCTCTGGGCAGCCAACCCTAGCATGACACGTGGGCAACACCAATGGGCCCAGGTATGCAGAAGCAAGCCAGATTCTCAGCCTTAGTCAAATAAGGAGTTGTTTATCACTGAGAGTGCTCACCATCTGGAAGGTGGAGGGCGGAAGCCGGCGCCATCTTTAAGGCGCAGCTACATGCAGCTCTCTACACTCTTTAACATTTCACTCTATTCTTTCAGTATATTTTAAATATTGCAGTTTTCATTCAGAATTCTCTGAGTTATGTTGAGGCTTTCCTTTGTTTTGCTTGTATGAAAATAGAAGATATATGTCTAAAGTGTCTTTTATCTTATTTTTTTATTAAAAAGAGATTCTTCTAACACACACTACATCTTGACCACAGTTTTCTCTTCCTTCACTCTTCCCAGATGCCCCCACTACCTCCAGTCTCCCTCGGGTCCCTTCAGAAAAGAGCAGGCCTCCAAGGGACAACAATTTTGTCTTTTAATTTAAGTATGAAATCTTTTTCTAGACATTTCTCACTGTTACCATTAGAGCAGTATGTATAGGATACATATAAAGGATATTTTTCTGCATTTCTTGCTTTGTCTAAAATTGATAGAGAACCACCATGCTGGAAAATTAGAGGAAATAAATCCGATTTCAGTCCAGCATGCTCAAAATAAATTCTGTGACTTTGTTTTCTAAACTCTTTGTTTTATTCATTTTGTACCAGAGAGACAGAAAATTCTTTTGGATTAAATTTGGGAGGCAGGTATGAAAAGGCCCAATCACTGTGAAACTACAACTATAATTAAGTGATGGTCTCAACTATAATATAATATAATGTATCATCTGTTTCAAACTCTGCATTTCTATATACCTGTACCAAGTTTATTTTTCGCATATGTATTACTAAATTTGATGCTTTTAAATATAATATTTCTTTAAGCTAATCTGAAACATTAAACAATAGAGAAGATTTTAACTAGATATATTTTTATTTCACAAATCTCCTTTATAATTTTACCTGCACTTTAATACCAGTGTTTACTGAAAACTGTTTTCCTAAAGGAATGTCAGTAAGAAGTCATTTCAAATTATATAATCCTTTAAATAATTTTGGTAAAGCTCAAAATTGAAAAGAAAACTTTTACATTTAATAAATAAGAATTCAACATTTTAAAACTTTTATGACTTTCCAAACTTAATTATAAAAATGGATTCCATCTCTAGGAGGAAAATATTTTGCTTTCATTAAAAGAGAAATAACCAAAAATGTTGACTACACACTTGCTATTAAACCTAACTGTATTAAAAATACAACATTTTTTTTTATCGTCTCAATGGCTTGCAGCATTTTAAATCTGTTTGGATATTTCTAGTCATAACTAGCTTGTAAAAAACCAGAAGTCTTCTCCACATCCTCTCTACATATAGAACAAAGACTGTGCTCATGGTTTTAACAAAATAAAAAGAATAAGATAAAAAATTAGAATATGGTGAAGGTTGAAGGATTTGATCCTGTGAATTTTACATAACTCAAAATGGAAATAACCCAGTTCCTTTATCCTTTTAGTTGAGAAACAAGTCAAAATCACAGAGGCTGGAAACTTTCTTTACATAGATTTTCAAACAACTTACATAAAGATGTTGGGGAAATTCACAAAGACCTGAATAATGTTGGAAAATTCTGTTTGGAAGACTGGGCAGAGCAGAGCTGTGTGATACAACAATGCCATCTATTGGTATCCATGGAATGGCACTGACCACAGCTGGTTTGTAGTGTTTCAAGTGGGGAGGCTTGCAGTTTGGATCATGTTAACATGAACTCAATGAAAGCCTAGATGCTTTTCCTCATGAGCTTCACTTGTAAATATTAAATTACATATGATGAATGAACATACCGTTCACATGTGCATATGTTGTACATTGACATGATCATCTACTCCCCAAAAAATGTTCCCTGTGGTGCAAGAAGTAAACTATTACACTGTCACATTTGCTGAGCTTTGTCTTCCTGTAGACTAGTAGATGTCCTGTTGAATGATGCATTTTTATTAGAAGTGACAACACCAACACTCTCTTATTTCAGTATGTTGCATGGATCTTTGTCCCCCATGTTCCAAATCTCAATAGTTATTCTGGTTTCTAAGAAAGAAAAAAAATCCACAGGACTGGGACTTTTCACAGTTGAGCTGATAAGTTCTGTTCCCAAATATTACATCTCAGAATGTGATAAGAGAATCTTTAGCTACTCTCAAGGAAGAGTAACACAATCAGTTGTGGATATCATATTAGTTTCATTTTGCCCTTATATTTCTACAGCTCAGAATGTACTCAGGGGAAAAATAGTTTGCCTGACATACACTAGGCATTGGCTTCAGTATACAGTCCTACCCTCCCCCGAATAAATGTGTCCTGTAAAAGTCAGTTGTAGTGATATATGGTCATTTGTCTTATATTTACACGCAATGAAGAAAATAGAGTACACATTTCAAACAACAACAAAATTTAAGAACTAAGATATTCAGTTAACTCAAATACAATGAAGACATCAAAAACATCAAAATTGTCAGTTAAGTAGTTAGTGAGGTCAAGAAATCAATAGTCTTCAATATTTCTTAAATGATGATAAAATGTTATGGGATGAGGATCCTCACATCTAGTAAATTGGGATGAAATTTTCTATGATTTCCACAACAATGCTTAATAAAGTAAAATATTTCCTCAATAAATTCTCAGATAGTAAATGTTAAGGTTATTGGCTGTACATTTATGAAATATTTTCAGCATTGCCATAAACAGAAAAACTACTAAAACGTCCAATTTTATTTCAATAACTTCCTTTGAATTTTCATCACTTTGATCATTGGCTTTAATTCTTGGGGGGAATACACGTGGCACTTCAAATGACTCTTGCTAATTAGTAATTTGACTAATACTTTCTCAAATTGTATTCTTGCCTTGCAATGTGTTTACTTGCAGATAGTTAAGACTATGTAAGTCTTTCTTATTTAAAATCACATGCTAAGAAAACCCTCTCGAACAAACACATATTTTTGAGTACTATGACTCATTTGAAAGAATAATCAAATTTTAAAACAAAAATCTGTTTTACTCTTTTTATTGTATGTTTCTGTCATTTCCCAAATACAGGTACTTTAGTGCTGTCATATCCTGTTAGAAATGCTTTATATTAATATATTTCATTTAAAAGACTCATATTTTGCCGGGTGGTGGTGGCGCATGCCTTTAATCCCAGCACTTGGGAGGCAGAGCCAGGCAGATCTTTGTGAGTTCGAGGCCAGCCTGGTCTACAGAGTGAGCTACAGGACAGGCATGGAAACTACACAGAGAAACCCTGTCTTGAAAAAAAAAGACATATTTTGACTGACATATATGATCAAGAGTAATTTTATATTTTTCAAATGAAAGTTCTGGAATATCCATAAATAGCACATAATTTTAAATATTAAAGAAGTAACTATAGAATTACTGTTTAATTTATGGATTTTAAACTTTATCATATTCCATTAATTTATAAAAATCTAACACTGTTATTGTTATGATATATTAATTCAAAATAGTTTCTTGATTAACAGGAAGGGTTTTGCTTTCATGTATATGAGTGTATGTGCACATGTAGCTCACGTGTGTATGTATAGGACTGAGATTAACATTGGGTTGTTGATCATTCTTCAACTTATTCATTGGGGTGGGACCCCAACAAAATTTAGAGATCATCATTACTGGCTTATCTTGTTATCCAGCTTGCTCTGGGGTTACTCAGCTCTATCTCGCAAGAACTAGAAACACAAGATTCCACTACTATACCCATCCAGAATTAATTTGGCTTGGGGATGTGAACTCCAGTCTTAGTACTTGTGTGTTAATCACTTCATCCCTAAAGGCATTTCCCCAGCCCTAATGGAAAGTTTCAAATGTTTAGTGCCAGTACTAATTAGTAGTGAGAATCAGCGTGTGGAAACATGAGTCTGGGAAAGAACTCGTTTTGCTAACAGTGTAGGGCACTGAAATCGGTCCTAGACAATATCTTGCAAGGAGACTTTGCCTCAACATACATTTTCTTTCTTTGGTGTATTTGAACTGGTGTCTCTAGTAGCTCTCTGTATAGACCAAGCTTTGTTTGAGCTCACTAGTAACTCAGGCTGTCCTCAAATTAACAGTGATTCTTTTGCCTCAGCTCCTGCAGTTCTGGGACTGTGAGTGTACACTAGCATACCTGGCAGGTTCAGCAAACAATTTTTGAAAACTATGTCTTGTGTTTTTTTAATTATTGTATAATTGCATCATTTCTCTCTTCCATTTCCTCCCTCCAAATTATCAATTATTTGTGTTACAATGAATCCATTTGAAGCATCAGCCATTCTAAATGGGCCCCACCAATAAGCTGGGATTGACAATTCACTCATTGCTTAGAAATTACTTTTTGAAAACCCATACACATTTTAACCATCTCTTTTCACTTTATATAACATTTTAAGTATGATATGAGGAATATATAAAGAAGTCTATCAGTATTGCTGATGGGTGGTGGTTGAAAGTATATCTGATAGAAAAACTTTTTCCGGATGCTGCTAGAGATAATGTAGATTGGCTACTTCCTATGAGAGAACACTAGTCAAACACTAGGCAAAATACACCGATTTTTCTGTTTTAGCCTTCAGTAAAGTTTTCCAGATAGGTGATATTAATATAATCACTTTGTAGTTAATTGAGTGAGGATCTGAAGAGATGAAGTTGGTTGACTAGTTTCTTAAATTAAACATAATATTTTGCTAGCAATGACAAAATATTGGATACTACAACTCAGCCTCATTCCAAAAAGGCGTGGTCTATAGTTTCTTTCTACCCAGACATCAGAATGCAGGGCAGCTAATTCAAAGGGATTATTCCAGATTTCCACTGACCTTTTCCTGGTCCCTTCCTAGAAACTCATTGGAAGACTGTTTTCAAAGATGTATACTGTAGGTTATGAAGATAAAGGAACCCAAACATTTGTGGTTTGCTCACTATTTACCCAACTTGGTGCAGTCTTTCTTTTACCATCTATACTAAATCCAACAAAAAGTACTTATATTTTATTCTGAATACCTTTGAAAATTTATTTGTTATGCCATGATCACATATGTACTGGTTTTGGAAACCTGATCATGAAAGCCAATTCTAGATTTTTGTCTAAAGAAATACTTGAATTCCATGTAACTGTACTTAATTTATATGTTTAAGTATATATGCTTATTAAAATATGGAGGAAATGAGTTTTGTAAAATGAATAGTATGTATATTGAACTTCTGAAATTTACAGTGACTAGATTTCAAATCTGTATTTCATTGAGGTGTTAATAAGTAGGTTCTTAGTTCTATATTTTAGATATTTTGATTTAAAAACATTAAAACATAGTTTATTCTAATACAAGGAAGAATCTGTATGAGAAGTTATAGAAATTGTACCTAAGGAAAACAAACAATTAAAAAATCTCTAAAATGTTTCTACCCATTCTTATGTATATTTTTCCATTTACATTGCTTTTTAATTTTGGTCAGAATTTTATTCTTTTGAAACCTTGACATTAAAGATGCAATTTCCTTTACTTTCATTGAGAATTTCACTTACGAGTATTTTAAACCTTTTCTTGTTTGTAGATCACATTCCCCAAAACGTAATCATTCACTTCAAGAAAATATTATGTGATTTTGCATACAATTTGTGGATCATGATGATGAGGAGGAGGAGTACAAGGTTTTGTTTTATTGAGACAGCATCACACTGTGTAGCTCTGGCTAACATAGAACCTGCAATGTAAAACATGTTGACATTGAATTTACAGAAGTCTCAAGCATAGCTTTGTATTATTTATTTCTCTCTTCTCATAGGCTTATCACGTTCCTTCTCATTAAAGAAGATGTTGATTTTTACCCTTCTTTTTAGTTGCTTTATAGACTGAATTCACACTATCAGTCATTTGACTAAACTTTTTGCGATTGCAGATGCCTTTACTTAATAATGCTTCATTACTGAAATATACTAATTTACTGATTGGCTACCTACATCGCTAGTATGTTTAGCATTTTAAAGAATGAACAGAAAGGGAGAACAAGGAATAACAGACCATGATAAATGAAGACCACATGAGAACAGGAATAGGCAGAGTGCTTGAGAGGTCCCCAGAAATCCACAATGACATATCCTCTGTAGACTACTGGCAATGGTCAAGAGAAAGCCTGATCTGACCTAGTCTGGTGATCAGATGGCCAAACATCCTAACAGTTGTCCTGGAACTCTCATCCAATAACTGATGGAAGTGGATGCAGAGATTCTCAGCCAGGCCCCAGGTGGAGCTCCAGGAGTCCAATTGTCAAGAAAGAGGAGGGACTGTAAGAGCATGAATTGTTGAGAGCAAGATTGGGGGGAAAAAAAGCACAGGGACAAATAGCCAAACTAATGGAAGCACATGAATTATGAACCAAAGGCTGTGGAGCCCCCAGCTGGATCAGGCCGTCTGAATAAGTGAGACAATTGAATAGCTTGAACTGTTTGGGAGGCATCCAGGCTATGGGACCTGGACCTGTCCTTAGTGCATGAGCTGGCTGTTTGGAACCTTGGGCTTATGTATAAAATTAAAACACAAATATAATAATAATAATAATAATAATAATAATAATAATAAAAGAAAACATCATAGTAAAAGATTTTATGACTGTCCATTGACCAAAAATTGGAAAGCTTCCCATCATTGGTGGTTCTATTGAGTTGCTATAATACATAGTGACATTTTAGGTGACAATTTGTGGCTCATTGTCGGAGCCCACTAGGTCTCCTACTGGCTGTACCCAGCAGGACTGCATAGAAGATGATTGGGCAGTGCGCCTGAGAACCAGGTATTTGGAAGGGTCTACACTTACTGTAACTTGCAAGGGGGAGGTCCTTTGGCCCTCCCCTTGGCCTTGTTATAAATAGACCTTTGGAATAAAGTAAGGATCCAGGCCCACTCGAGAACAAAAAAGAATGAAAATATCCCAGCTATATCTCAAACACAAACTATTAGATAGTCCCAAGATTTGGAATTGAATAGTCCAGGCTTGAATAATGTCCACTAATTCCCATTATTTAATAGTTTCTGCCCAATGACAAATGTGTTTTAAATTAATGGAATTCTGGCAATACATAGACTTTTAACATAAAAATAAACATTGGTCATTTTAATCTTTTATGTAGAGCTAAATGAGCTAAATTAGACATTGTTTATGATTGTCCTCACCTTTCTGAAAAGAAATGGTTTTATTCAGTCAGTTTTTTTCTGATATTACTTGAAGTCAAAGCAACACTGCCCTTGAAATTATTTTACTGTCTCTAGAAAATGTCACATGGTTATGGTTTTGATGGTAGTATGGATATAATCTAAAAATTCTATTCTGCTTGTTTGTCTGTTCATTTTTCAGGTCAATGCCTGAACTGATTTGCTCATAACGACAAAATATAAGTATTGTAGACAGATTTTTCTTTTGGCTGTCAGGTCACAAATAATGACACAGAGACTTATTAATTATGAAAGCTTGGCCTTAGCTTAGCCTCTTTCTTCTTCCCAGAGTTCTAGCCCAGAAGTCTAGCCTATACCTCCTGCCTAGCTATTGGCTGTTCAGCATTATATTACACTAATCACAGCAATACATCTTCACTCACTGTACAAATATTCCACAACATTATCTCATAATCATTCATTCTTGAAATCACATCAACAGTTTGATGACTCATATAAACATAAGTATATTTGAACTTCAGACAGATAAGGCTTATTGATACACTGTAAATACAGTACTATGAAGGAGAAAAACTGCTTTGCAGTTGTTTTACCTAATAGTGCTTATGTAAGGAATTTTTTTATAAAGTTAGGACAATAACTAAAAAATATAATTTAAAAATGTTGTAACACTAATCTATGTCTGTTAATATAAATTTTCAGCACAGATATAATTATTAGGCATAGTCTTATTCAACCTAGGTTTTCAAACAAAGACAAATTCTGAGTACAAAATATCCATTATAGTAAAAGGTCAATTGTCAATTAAAAAGAACATTACTTTAATGAAAATCTGGAGTGTTTCCTCAGTATAGATATTACTTCTGTTTACACAATGACATTTTACCAGTTTGCCCTTTAATAATTTGTGCTGTTAGTCATATAAGGACACTATGGCTTCTCTGAAATAATGACATAGATGAAGAAAGTAAATGATTTTAATGTGAAAAGTCTATAGGAATATATGCAATAATAATATATGCATATATATATAATATGTATACACATGAAAAATGGTTTTGAATGCGTTATGGTCAAATTCAACAAAATGATCTTTATACAAGTTGTATTGAAAACATATTTATAATTAACTTTAAACTATTAACTTTGGTCCTCTTGGGTATTTGGTTTTGTTGTTGTTTTTGGTGCAATCATGCAGAGAACTTGCAGAAAAATCAAGTTAATTAGGATCAGAAAGACTCAATCCTGGGCTAATACAGTCCCTGTATAAATAAAAGAAGATGCTATACCTGGGTCCCAATGTTCTTTCTTATACCTGTGTAAGGGATACCCTGTGAAAATAAATCTGAAGCAACTAATTTAGGCCATAGAATGAGTCAATTATGTTAACTTTAATTCTAACACAGAAATTTTAACTTCAGGAATGAGGATATCATTAAATATATTTTAACTGTTTCCTAAATCTCAGAAAATATGGGAACATCTAAGCTTTGACTAGTTTTTCATTTTTACTTATCATAGATTGGATATGGAAACAGAGGCAGATTCGTAAATCAAACAGCTAATTCCCCTTACCTACAAAAATTTCCTGTTGCTTTTGCTTATTTTAGATTTTTTCAAATAAACATTTACAAACAGGCATAGGATAATCTCACTGGATTTTCAAAAGACTTATGTGACCTCAAGACCAAAGATATATTTGCTTTTGTACATTTATATCTATGGACCTATCTGAGCGCCTTCAATACATGTGTAAAACAAGTTTTAATTTATAAAAGTGCAAAAGTTCTACACTTTGGAATAAAAAAAAATCAAATAAACAAAACCCTTATTGCTATGACAATTTGCTCATATCTCAAAGTATCTAAGGAAATGCTTCTGAATTATGTTTCTATATATTTCCATGAATTATGAATAAGTCATTTCTTTAATTATAACTTTCAATCTGTGATTTACTTTATTCAGTTTTCAATTATAGAACATTTTAATCTGCACTGAAAACTAAATCTCTTCTTTTGAACTCAGTACCCTAACTAAAATACTCAGTCTTTATCAAGGAATATGGTACACTGATTTTTATATATGGAAACTGAAGCCAAGATATAGTACAGTAGCAGAGCTGGGATTTTAATGCAAGTCCATCTCATCTTAGAATTCCAGTTTGTAAACCTTATATTATATTTCATCTCATGATGGATAATTAATAATTTGATTCATTGGTTGTATTGATAATAAAAGTATATATTGGCAGAAAGTCAGTATTTGTAAAATTTGCAGAATGAAAATCGTTTTTTTCTTTTTAAGTGTCACAATGGCCTTCCATTGTGATGATGGATTTATCAGGTTCCTTTTCAGTGTTTAAAAACTCTCACTGAATAGCTTCTAAAATTCTTAAACTATTATACTCTTGTATAGTAACTATGAGTGTGGAAATATCTGTGCTAATTTTTCTAATCAGTAGTTTTATATTTTGTTATAGAGTCCAGTTACTTCTAATTCAAATTTAGGCTCCAGCATTTTCTAGTCACATGATTTCAGAAATATTTGCCCTTATAATTTTAAACACTTCATCTTTCCAGTGATAATATGAATCAAGCAAGTAGATACATGCTTGTAATCTCAGTACATGGGAGGCAAAGCTATGAAAATCACTGTTACTTAGTGGGCCATATAGTGGGCTATATAGAGTTCCAGGACAGAAAGAAAAATGATTCAGAAGCCTGAAGATTATGAAATCATAAGCTAGTTGAATTAGTCCATGCTAAACTTCTTCTTTAGTCTTGTTAAAGCATTTCTTCTTACAACATCTTGGCAAAAACATGGACATGTAGCTACTAATCCTAGAAGCAAGTAAACTTAGGTCGGTAACTATATTATCTTTGCAGCCTACATATTTGGAAATAAAATAGGATAAAAGGCCTTGAGTGTCTTTTGGATAACCAACCCATAATCCTGACTACAGTTCATATTATGTGAAACCTTTAAATGGAATATATCAGACATTTTCAAATTAAATGAAATCCACATTTATCTAAATAATGATGATCTCTTTTCTCCAGTATTTTGCTCAAAAAGTGTTTGATGTCAGTAATAAAACTTTCACAGGTAAATTATTTTGGCAGCATTTCCATAGTGACGGGAAAAAATGTCCTTAGAACAGACCCTGAAAAAATGCTCTTAGCAAATCTTCAGAGGTGTTTCTGCTGCTACAGATAATCACTGAATTTACCAGAAATTAAAATGTGTAGTGGATGAATACAAAACTTCTCCTCCTTTTCAGTATTAGAAATATCTAGCTTCTTTTCTAACTGCCACAATTTTGCTGCCATATTTTAAAACTCTTTTCCTGTGACATTTCTGGGGCAACCTAGTCACTTTCATCTTGATCTTTGTCACAACCCAACAGGATCTTGTCAATCATAATCGTGTGATCTCCAGAAATTCTTACCTGGCTTCTTTGTCTCTGGCCAACTCCCTTGAAACTCACACATTTATAGTGCTGCAAGATATTTACCACTCCAGGCTAAGAAATCTGACAAGTTTTATTTCTGAGAATCCATCAATGGGCTGTCTGTAGCAAGGGTGATATTATCCTTCTTCGTATTCCCAAATAGCCCTACATTTCTTCCTTCATTCTTTTCTAACATTGCAAAAGTCTGCTTTATTGGATTTTGAAATATGTCCTTGTCTAGAATGTATTTATTACTCTTCAATTCAAGAATATTTTTCTTCCCCAAATTTGTCCTGAGCAAAATTGACACAAGCCTTTTTTCTTTCCATTCTTTTCTTTTTTCCTTTGCAACTCATGCATTACCTGATTAATTTGTCAGTTGCTTAGTACTTATTTCCAATGAAGCTATATGTACCAGAAATTTGGTTAATCATGAACATTATGAAGAGGTAAATGTCCATGACTTTTTTTGGGGGGTGGGATTTAAAAAAAAATTTTTTATCTTTTTTCTCCTTTTTTATTTATTATATTTGTGTTTTAATTTTACACATCAGCCATGGGATCTCCTGCCTCCCCCTTCCACCCCTGCCTCCACATTCCCCCCAGCCTCTCCCCTCCATTCCCATCTCATCCAGGGAGAGAGTTGGCTCAGCAGTTACATGTACTGAATGATGTCCCAAACAACCTGGGTTCGAAATCATGACTATTTTTTTATGGGATCTAAGCACTGTGAAAAAAAATATTCTATGTACCTATTATTAAATCAATAGAATTTTGGAATCTTGAACTGTAATTGATAGCTTCATCCACTTTCTCTATAACCCTTTCCCCAACATACAGATACATATTTTCATAAAAGTTTCTTAAGAGAAAGTTGAAATTATTTTCTTCTTTCTTTTTGAGATTTCATTGTCTAGCACAAAGACCCAGTAAGTTTTTAAACAAAATTACTTTTTCTAAAATATCATAGGGTAAATTTTTGGAGACAAAATGGCAATAGAATAAAGGTAAACTATTTTCTTGACTTGTGAGAAAAAACACAACTAAATCTCACACACTTAAATAATTGAAGTATTATGAATCATCCAATGTGGTATCACTAAATTTATAGATACTAGGTATAAAGATATTTCTTCCTTTTAAAGATATTTCCTCTTTATATGTGTTCTTCTTTTTATGAACTATTTTATTGCTTGGTATCACAATGGAAATTTGATCATAATATTGGGAGAGAAGAGATAATCGTTCCTATTTATGATTTTTCCAATTTCAAATATTCTTCCAAATCTACTAATGTTAATTGTAAGTACTAATATGTTATTATAGTTAGTTTATAATTTATATATTCCACATGTTTGTCTTCTCACACAATATCTTGTCTTGAAAGGTTTCTATTTATTAAGTATATTTAATACTGGTTTATAATTTTGTATTTTCATTTGGTCCCTGAAGGTTAAGAGAAATATAAAATAGCTATAACTCTCTATTGTAGATCAAGGACAAACATTTTGTGATATATTGTATACTCAATAAAGCTTACCTGGGGATCAGAGGACAGAGCTAGCCATTAAATTAGACACAGAGGTCAGGCAGCAGTGGCACACACCTTTAATCCTATCACTGCACTCAAGAGGCAGAGATCTATCTGGATCTCTGTGAGTTCAAGGCTACACTTGGCTATATGAGTGAAACAGAACCAAGCAGTGGTAACACATGTCTTTAATCACAGGAAGTAATATAGCAGGACACAGAAAGGTATATAAGGTGTGAGGAAATAGGAACTTACTCTCATGAAGCTGAGAATTTCATAGAAGTCCGCTAGTGCCTGAGTGTTCTGCTTCTCTGATCTTTCAGCTTTCACCCCAATATCTGGCTCTGGTTTCTTTTGAGACTCATTTTACACAAATATGCATATAGATTATTATACTATACTTGGGAAACAAATCATTACTCATAATATCTTCTTGTACATGAACATTTAGCTGTTTAAATTGAACTTAAATTTTATCGTAGTACATCATATTTGAGCTAATATTTTTCTCTTCCATTCAACGGTAATCTTTCTTAGTGATCTAAAATGTTTCCCAAGAAGTTAAAAATTATTGAAAATGATTGTATATGAAATTATTTTTTTCTCTGTTGGCGCTATAAGCTTACTCACTGAAATGACAAAGCTTTTTTTTTAATTGCTGAAGGCATTTAATGTATGCAAAGTCACATTTGGCTCAAGAACATTTTTAAAAATAAACTTTTCAAATTGGAATGTTCTTACTGAAATCAGGCTTTTATGATGCTGTTTGATTTGGCATATGTTCCTTGTGATAACTGTATTGAAAACATTTTGCATCTGAGGGACTTTTTCTGCCATATTTGGAAACTTCAACTCAATTTATAGTTATCAGTCTGGAAAAAAAAAAGAAAACACTTCCATCCAAAAGAAGTTTCAATAGGATTTAGCAGTAAGTGCCTTAAAATGAACAGCAGAAGCTAACTTGAACCTTTGCCCATTTTAAAAAGTAAGATTTATTACAAAATCTCTTTTCCTTAAAGACTCACAGAAAGAGAAATGTATATTAAAATATACCAATCTTTAGGAATGCTGAAAATGTACTTGATATAATCCTTATATTCCCCCAGAGACACCTTTCTATGAGGATACATTAGACATCATGTAATAGTCAATAACTGAAAGTTTAGACCATGGAAATGGTTACTATTTATTCAACAGAAGCTTGAGCCAATATTTCCATGGTTATAAAATTTTCTGTATTTATAGGTAGACTTTTCCTTGATTCTTTACAAATGGAACACACCTGGAGAACTATCACATAGCTCAACTAAGAGAAATGCGTCTGGACCTCAGAAACTGCTATTTTGCTCAGCCTTAGTCTCATTTTCCTAAGATAGCACTGCTCTGAGATTTTACAACTTAAACTATTTTTTTTAACTTTTATACTGTTTATTAATGGAATTATGCTTGATATACACCTAGAGTCTCATTTCCTTTATTCAACAATATGCTTCTGGATTTATTCTTGTTGTGGCATATTTCCATATTTCATTCCCATGGCTTTAAAGTATTATGTCTTGGGAAATATATGCCATGTTTACATCAGTTCTATATTGTGAGTAATATTTAGTTTATCACTATATTGAATAGCCTTCTCTTGTTCACTTAGTATATGCCATTTGACAGAAACTTCATACATGATACTGTTTGTTATCTGTATTTAGGAGATATGTACCAGAAAAAATTACTGTCAGTCATGAACATATTGAGCTTCAGTAGATATTATAAATTTTCCAGAGTAATACCTTTTGGCTTCATTTTAAGGATTATAACTTGAATCTTTAAATGATATTTCTCATCAAGACAAAATAAAATATATAAATTAAAATATCTATTCAATAATACATTTACTTGAACATTTTTGTGGGACATAATAACTTTTTATTAGATAAAATTAAGAAAGCGTTGATGGTGTTGAAGAGATAGCTTATTCGTTAGAGTTTATAATGTTCTTTCAGAAGACCTGGGTTAAGTTCCCAAACTTATATCCAGTGGCTTACAACCACATGTAATTCCAGCTCCAGGGGATTTGACACTTACAAGTATACCCACACACATACCCACATACAGACACAAACACATTTAAAAAATAATAAAATAAAGCAAAAAAGTGTGACTGCATTGATATAAAGTTGTCTTGACTTTAAAAAAATAATAAATTCAGTCTTTTTTAAAATTGAGGTCCCCTTTAAGAAATCACTGAAATAGTAAACACCACACTTTCATAAAGTTCTTGTTGTTTTTAAAGAAAAATCATAAAGTCCACTAATAAAATACAGTTTGAGGTAGATCACAGATGATTGACACAAACCCTGACACATTGTTAATTTCTTTTTTCTTCCATGGATGTAGAGTGAAATATTAAATGAAAATTTTAGTAGTTATATTCAAGTTTCTTTTATTTTGTTTTCAATACTACTGAATTATTTTAGAATACTTGACCTTGTGATAAGAAACAAATATTTGTATTGTAGTTTCTTTGAATCTGTTTCAAACCATCCCGTTTTCAATAGTGTAGAAGGTGAAACAGTCTTTCTTGGATATTATTATCCCTGTGTTTGTAGAACATGTTTTTGAGTGCAAAGTGCCAAGTTATACTCATAAATTTCACAACAAACTTATATGTATATAAAGTAGTTCACTAGTTTTCTTCCAGCTTATCTTTCACTGTCAAAAGTTTCCTTCAATGCCATTTTAAGTGAGGAAGTTAATGGCATTTTGAAATATTGGCTTTGAAAAAACTACAGTTCAGTTTGCTTTGATGACAAGAAAAAACAATTTCCAATATTGGATTAGAGTGAAAGCAACTATATAAGAGAGTTTAAATGGAAGATCTTTGCCTTTCATCCTTTTACGGTTTCATGAAACTATTATAAGAACACTCTGTTTTATAAAGATGTTCTTTAAACAACTTCCTAAGCCTCAAGGCATTCATATTACACATTATGCACTTCAGCTGTATTAGCTGAAGTCTTTTGTTTAAAGAAGCCCTTGGTAACATTCTTTAAATTTGAATTTATGCCTGAGAAACAACAACAAAGTACTTAATATCGCTGCCTTTCTTTGTGTAATGATCAACTATTCCTATGTGCTCCTTTACATCACCAAACCATTTTTTTAAATTCCTCTCGAAAATGAGGTTAGAAAATAATGTGACATAAATCTTATAAGTGTGTTCTGCTTTCTAAAGAGCCTTTATTTTTACTTTTGTTATTTCAAATATAGCAGTTATCTCCTCCCATTCCCTTTCTCCTCAATTAGCTGCCAATGGTCTGGAACTTAATGATTTTACCTCATGTGATTCTATTTGTTTGTAATCCTATATTCAACATTGTACTGAAGTCTGTTAAACATTGATAAGCCGGTTTTTATGCAGCAGGTCCTCAGAGAGCGTTTCGCTAAATGCTGCAAAGACTGGGATTAGGTTTAGGTATTGTAAGGTTGTTTTGAGACGTTTTCCTGGTGTCTGTTCTTTTAAAGGTGCCAAATCAACTTGGCCTTGATTTAATATTGCTAAAATTGTAACGCTGAGCTGACTTGGAGCTCCACATATTTCAAAATGAGGTTTTTTTTTTTTTTTTTTTTTTTTTTTTTTTTTTTTTTTTTTTTTTCCTGGGAGCAATTTAACAAACAGTCCCATTGTTAAGTGCCATGGAATGCAGTGCACACATGGGACATTATTGTGTAGTTGGTGTGAAACATTGCATTCTTTGCCAAAATCTTACATTCCTCCTGTTGCTATTCTTGCTATACCTTCTTCTGTTATCTTTTGCCAGAATTCCAACATCATTTGATATAATTTTATTTAGTAAGGAGAATTTCATTGTGCTTAATTTCATCTTATTTGTAAAGAACTAAAACTTCCTGGATTCCATTGATAACCATTACTGACATTTGGGTATTTGTCATACATGTGTCTATTATATAGACATTAATATTTTTAGAAATAAAATAGTATATTTTTTAAAAATTTGTAAGTTGGGTTTCATGATAAATGCCTGTAAAACCAGCATTTGGAAAGTAGAGGATGAAGAATCAAAAGTTCAAGATCATCCAAAGTTACATGAGACCATGTCCTAAATATGTGGGGAGGGGCATGGAGGAGAGAGAAAAGGAGGAAATGGGGAAGAGAGGGGAGGAGAGGAGGAAGGAGAAGAGGAAAGAGGAAAAATAAACTGGTCTTCAAGGTTTTCTTATGTAATATAATATTCCAAAACAATGTATTATATAAGATATAAAGAAAAGTGAAGTAAATATGCACATTAACATCACCTAGCTTACATTGTAGGATAGATATTTTGAGCCTCCATGTAGTTCTGCCAAATTTTGATCTTCTTTC